>NC_068343.1:9398073-10063157 GCF_014633365.1 Diospyros lotus | reverse complement strand
TCTCGTGTATGCCGGCACAGGAGTTTGTGTTTATCTATTTATCTTGTGACCGCTTGTGTTAGCGAGATACCCATAGTGCATGCATGTCTTGAGCTTTGCTTCCGTGTTCTTTTTTTTGTGTATGCATGCCGGGGTGGTCTTTGTCTCGTGTTTCATTATTTTTCTCCTCCCGTAGGCGCTCCCGTTCGGGTAGTCCGAGTGGTTGGGGATATCCGGGCGGGGGTGCTTACAATATAAATTTTTTTATCATTTTTTTAATATTTTTTGAGGTTATTTAATTATTCTTGAAAAAATTATCACGTGACCTCTTATTTTATCTTTTACAGATAATTTTATCCGCCCCCATTTCAGGTAATTTTATAAGACATTTTATAAATAAACTTAAATTACAATTCTAACCTTACATAAAACCTCACCTTGAAATATCATTCATGTTCGTTTTCTTTTATTTTATTTTCAATTGTTGTTTACTATTTATCTTCACCCATCCACAAAAGTAGCAGAGAAAAATTGTTTATCTTCCTTTCATCTTCATCCTTCCACGGAAATAACACAGGAAGGTAGATTTTCTTCACCTTTTTTCTTTTCTTTTCTTCTCTTTGCTGCTTATGTCGCCTCTATCACAATCTTCTTCTATTTTCTGTAAATCTTCTTCTCTACTTCATTGTATACTGTTACGATTCTACAATCTTCTTATATTTTGTGTAAATCTTATTCTCTACTTCATTGTATGATGTTATGATTCCGCAATCTTCTTCTATTTTCTGTAAATCTTTTTCTCTACTTCATTATATGCTGTTAGCCTGTTACGTTCCTAGAATCTTGTATATGTGTGTGTGTGTTTTCTGTTTACACTGTTGAAAATAATGTGTGGATTCTTAAATTGCTGATTCTCTGAACTCAACTGCTTTACTGAGCCAAATAACGTGTAATAAACACTGCCTAGTTCATACTGATTTTAGTGGATATCCAAACTTCTATTGAAATATTTATCTTGTAAATTCTGTGGCTGTTAAAAATTTGGTGGCCGAAAAATTTAAAAATACAATCTTGTTCTTTATCTAGAATAGAACTTTTCTCTCCATCTGTTGTAGCCAACTTTCTTGGGCTGTTTGTGTCAAGTTGTCTCATTCTCTTAACTTCTAAAATTTGCTTTGGAGTTATTAGCATTGCAGTTCATCCTGTTCATTTAATTATCAATTCTGTTGGACTTGGTGATTAGATTGAACTAGCGCTGGTAGGATTAGTTCCATATTTGTGTGTGTGCTTGCTACTTAGGATCAAGATGAAAGAACTAGTCCTCTCTCTTAAATCTGATTAAACAAGTGACCAAATCTGTTTAATCTAATCAATTGTAAGAAAGATGTAGTAATTTTATGATAGAACTAGTCCTGCCTCTTATTATCATAAACTCTAAAATTTAGCTATCGAGCGTTGATTGTTTGCTCTAGTCATTTTGTCCAATTCAATTTAGGTATTCGTTTTTGCATTTAAACATCAATCTGCATATACATAACATGTACACAGTGATTGATCAAAGCGCATTCTAGCATCATTAGTAAATTATGCTTATATTCAATTTCCATATGCTAACTGAATTTTGAAGGTAGAATATATAGAACCTGAAGCAAGTTTGTTTTGGTTATGACATGATACACTTCAGGAAAATGTAACTTTTCCATGGTCCTTGTTGTCTGTCTATCTTCATCTTCTAGGACATGCATGCACCATAAAATGTAATAGTTTGAGAGAAAGAGTGTATGCGTGGGGTTGTGCAATAGTCATTTATCGTTTCAATCTTTCAACTTTCTGGATGGAATAAGCTCTTTTTGAATATTCAACCTCGAAAGGGACAAGACTATGTCTTTCCACACTGATCCTGTGAGAACAACATTTATATTTCTTTGATACATTCAATTAGAAATTTCCTGATTATCAAGTTCTTTTGTCTTCATATTGAATGAGTATGTTTACACATCACTAAAGATTTTCTTCTAGAAAATGATCAGAATTGTCCCTGATTATCAAGCTGTCTTGCTATTGCATGCATAAGTGAGTTTACAAATCAATTAAAATATTCTTCTAGAAAAGAGTTTTTGCTTTTATTTTGTTTTTTTGTCATTTTATTTTGTAGTGAGCATTCTAGAAAGTGACTGGAGTGATGAACTTCCTATACCAGCTTTTTTCCCTTTCTCCTTGGCTAATTTTATTATAGTGATCCATAAATGGAATAGGATCATCAAGTCTTAGGGATCCATAAATGAAGTAGAAACCCAAGATAAGGCCTTCCTCTCTTGATACACTCAAATCATTTTTGGTTTGCCAAAAGTGTTGACAAGAAACCAGTTCTGAATAGAGTAACATGGGCAACCTTAATGATCTTGAAGATCAGGAATACAAAATCTTATTGTGCAGCTGATTTCAATAGTATTATAATTTTTCTACTTTCTTTAGATGTCTTATTTTTAAGTTATTTATTTTTCTTTAGTTTTTCCTGTAATTTTGTATGGTGATACCTAGATAATATGCATATTCATGCACTTTGTTGTTTCTACTGAACTTAGCATTTCATCATAGCACTTTGACACTTTCCCATATTAGTTGTTCTTGCATTTTTTTTTTTTTTCACTGATAACTGTGGATTTATGTCAATTTAACACTAGGTTTTATGAACATGGCTTCTTGTGTTTCCACTTATCCTACTTCCCTGTTAGATAGATTTCTTTGCAATGATTCTCTATTGGGCTCTATCACACAACTTTTCCCTTCTAGTGAAAGTTTCTTCATCCTTATGATGGAAACAATGATTACAAGAAGCCTACACGTATGATATTTATCTATCTCAATCAAACATGACAAACATACTAAAATAACCAACACAGAAGAGTCCAAAAATTGAGGTTGTGCCTTTCTGAAGCATTACTCTAGCTGCTAACTTGTAGGGTATAAATTTTCATCATCACATAGGACATATACATTTTGCAAAAACAAATAATAGAGCATCTAATTTTTATTAACATTCCCAATCCACAATGTGACATCTTTTTTACTATTTGATTGTTCAAGAATAATCATTTATGTGTTGAAAAATAATGTTCTCATGGCCAGAAATTCTTATTTATTTATTTTATTTGTAGTCATAATGGATAATGTGGATCTTGAGGAGTTTGACGTTGAATGGGACGAGGACTCTTGGGACATTGATGATGATCTTGGGGGATTCTTTGGCTGATAATTGTAATATGTTGGTTGTTTAGATCTATAGCAAGTGTTGTTATAGCTATTGCAAAAGTATCCGAACTTAACTTGGATGAACCTACCTCTAGTAAGGTAGGAAATCCTAATAGATGTCTAATTTACATCAAAATGAGGTCACAGGTGGAACAACTTAACAAGTTGCTCCATAATGACATAACTGCATATGCATTATAAGAATGGATATGAGAACTTTTGGTCTATTATGTAATTTGTTGAGGCATGTTGGTTTAAAAGAAACTAGGTTCGTCAAAATAGAAGAGGTTGTGGCTATTTTTCTCAATATATTTGTGCACATTGTATGAAAAATAGATAACAAAGCACTGATTTGGACTAGATCAGGGCAAACCATTAGTAAGGTTTTTTCATCAAGTTTTGTTCGCCATCTTAAAATTTTATTCAATGATGATTGTGGATCCTGAACCAATATCAACAAACAGCTAGATGACACCTATATTAATACCTTGAAAGTTTTTTAAGATAAACCTTTATAGTAATTTTGAATTAGCTTTGATGTTACACATTAATAATATATTAATGTTAAAACATTTGCATTTCGTATAGGTTGTTCAGGTATGCTAGACGACACCTATATTAAAGTAACAATATCTGAAGATAAAAAGACTCGTTACAGAAATAGAAAATGGGAAATTTCTACCAATATGCTTGGAAGTTGATAGATTTGACAAGTTTGTGTACGTTTAACCAGGATGAGAAGGTTCAACAGCTGACAGTAGGGTTTTGGGAGATGTAATAACAAAACCTAATGGCTTCAAAGTTCCAACTGATAAATTGCGTAAAAACTTATCTTTAGATTTTGTTAGTTATAGATATTTAACTAATTAATTAATTTTTTAACATTTACAGGAAAATAGTATTTAGTTGATCACTTAGGAACCTTCGGAAGTAGACATCCTCCTCCTTCAAATCACGAGGAGTACTTTAATTGGAGACATTTCCAAGCACGTAGTGTAGTTGAGAGAGCTTTTGGTAGTTTAAAGACTCGTTCAAAAATATTAGGCTATGACTCTTACTACTCTACCGAAATAATTAGCAAAATTATTATTTCTTGTTGTATTTTACAAAATTCATTTATACAAAATTTCATTTATAAAGAGATGGAAACATTAGTTGATGAATATGCAGAGGATAACTATAATGATTAGAATGCTGACATTGATGATAGTGTAAATGTTGTTGAACCAATCGTAGAGTGGACAACATGAGGGTTGCATAAGCCCCATCAAATGTGGAATGAGTACACAATTAGGCAGAATTGATTGATTTTTATGTTGTTTGATGAATTATGTATTGTGTGACATGTAGAATTGAACAATTTTTTTTTTATGTGTACTATGCAAATGTGGAGTGTTTTGTAATGAACTATAGAATTGATTTTTTTTTTTTTTGTAAGTGTTGTTATTTGCGAATTGTAGAATTAAATTATGCATATACTAAAAAAACTCATTGTTCTTATAATTTTATATTTGTCATATCTAAATTTTTGACTTGTTTGTAATATAATTTATTTGTTTTTATCTTTATGCATTTTTTAACTATAAAATTTATAGACATTTCTTTAATCATTGTTTTAAATAGAGATGGAAAGCATAGATAACTTAAGCAATTTTAAAGAAAAAATGTAAGAAAATCTAGAGATACTTCTCATACTAATGATGATGGAGAAGGTAGTAGGTCTAAGAGGTTGTGGAGGGTAGATGAAGAATGAGCTTTGTTGAATTTGTTAAAGGAGTTAAATCAAAATCCTAAGTTCAAGCATGATAACCAGTGGAAATGTGGTTACTTGGTTGAACTACAGGTTAGGTTGAAAGCCCTTTTCCCCGATACAGACTTGAAAGCTGTGCCATATATCACTTCAAAGATAGATACATGGAAGATGTTCTATAATTGCCTTCAAACTTTGATGAATAACACTAGATTTGGCTGGAATGACAGACTTAAGATGATTGAGTGTGACAGTGAAGAGGTATGGGCTGAGTTTGAAAAGGTAATGGTTAATTTATTGAATTTTATTTTACTAATTTTGTTATTATTTATTTGATTTAAAAAAAATTCATATTGGTGACAAATATTTAATTTTAAATTTGCAGAAAGACAAATATGTGAAATATATAAGAGGTAAATCTATGCTGTACTATGATGAGTGGTTGGAAATTTGGGGAAAAGATAGAGCCACTGGAGAGTATGCCTAGTAACCTATTGAAATACTCAAAGACTTGAACAAACATCAAGAACAACAACCAAGGAAATGAGGAGGTTAATAATCTCGAGGAGCAATGAGAGAAAGCTGCATCAACTAAGACTATCCCTAATTCCAACAAGAGTGGGAGTAAGAAGAAGAGGAAGATGGAGTATATAGCTCTTTAGATGAGCTTTCAATTGTCAATGATTCTATTAACAAGCACTTAGAGAGAATGGAGAAAAGTTTGTACTCAATTGGTGACAAATAATGAAAGAGATCGCAGTAGAAGGAAGAATTAGCCAAATTTCTGAATGTTGTCCCATTTGCAAATATAAATGAGAGGTTCATGGTCGCTAGTGAAATTGAAAGAAAGCCATAGTTACTTGATCATTTCTACATTATTGCTCTTATTGTAATGATTAATATGATTAACTATGTCCTTAGTTATTTGTAATAGGATTGGGATGATAACTGTTTGGTAAATGCACATAATGGCTATTTTGGTTTATTGTTAAACATTGAATTGGGATATTAACTATTTAGTAAAGACATGTAATAACTATTTTGGTTTATTGTTAAATATTAAATTTTTAATATAGAAATTTATTTTATATTTCTATTTTATTTGTCTATTGTTGATTTTATTACATTATTATAATAAAGTATGATATTTATTCTTGAAATAACTTATTGTTGATGTTAATAAACAATTTTGAATGAATTTGATAATAGAGATATTTTAGTAAAAGAACTTGTATCTTGGTATTTATCATTTGTATTAACAAATACATGGAAAAAAAAAAATACAGTTATCAGTAAATTTCAAAAAATTTCATAAATAGTTTAATAGAAATATTAGAATATTTTTCTGTCTTATCTTAATCATTCCATATCTTGATTCGAAAAGCATTTCATGCTTACCTTGATACTATCTTATCTTGCTCATTATATAATTGAATTGTATATTCTATTTTAAAATCTTTACTCTATCAATTTTGTTGGAATAAAAACTGAACTCAATACTCATACAATCTTTCAACTAAAACAAAATTGAATAGGTTGGTATATAAAAATAAATTGAGTAAGTCTGATAAATTATTTAGTTTTAATTTTAATAATTTTATTAATTATTAGAGAAGAAATATCAAATTAAATTTGAATTACTTCTACTAGGGTAATGAATTAATGATAGAAAGTAAGATTGATCACCAGTGTTGTATTGGGGTTTCGATCTTGAGATTTGTATTTCTAGATAGATTTTTTGGGAATTACACATGCAAGAGAGTAAGGTAAGGCTGGATCCCTTGATATGATCTCCAATACTCAAATTAATAATAAAACTTAGAAAGAAGAATATAAAGCTTATAGTATGATGATTTTACCCATAGATATTCTTCTTTGATATAGATGAAAAGAGGTGAAATATTCGGGATTAAGCTCAAGATGATTGGTATTTGAGATCTCCTCTAGGATTTTTGAGATTAACTCTTATCAAATAACAAATCTGTAATTTGAATTTAAATGAGAATAGATCCATTAAATTTGACTTGAGTCCCTTTTGATTGAGATTTGGATTACTCCTTTCAATTTGGGTTTGAGCCAATGGAAATGCCACTCATGATCATCACTTTATAGCGTGATTCTTAGATATGTGATGATATTGGATTGACCTACTTGAAGATGTATTTTTGTCATTTTATTGTGCTTATATTATACACTAAGTAAGAATAAAATGTGATATTCTTAAAAAAAATCTTAAAATTTGAGCTATTTAGAGAGGTTATCCTAATTTAAAGATGAAGTGTTTAATGACTTTGTCATTGAACTCTAATAAAAGTATTGTTGGTCTCAAAGATATATCTAACTGAATGGATGATGTGAAAATTTAAACTTGATCCTTCGTAGTTGAAATCAAGACTTATTCTTTTATTTAGTGCAAAAATAATTTGAAGATGAAAAATGAGTGAATGTATGAGCCAATTCAAACATTAAATGCTTGGGGGATTGTGCTATCTGATATGTTATTTAAATTTAAAATTATTCACCAAAGCGACACATTGCGAGACTCAATAGCTACCTAATTATTTATTTTTTACATTAGTATTTTTTTACAACAACAACCTATGTTATATGGAAACGATTTAGAGTAGCTGTTTTGTCATTTTAAAAATATTTTTTATTTTTATTCTGAATCTGTTACGAGTATTTTTTGAACCGTCTTGGCTATTGACTGGACTGTTGCAGGCTGAGAATAGTCCAATAATTGGGCCCAACCTCTCAAAGCCCAATGGATCTAAGGTTGAAAACATTTCAGCGAGGTCACATAATTGTTAAAGCGCGAGCTCTGACCACCATAACAAGCGAGCTCTAGGCGATGACTCTAGCTTGTTAACCGACCCGATCAGCTCGTAAAAAGAACCATAAAGCATGATAACCGGGGATAATATCCACCTGTCTTATCCATGGTAAATCAGGTCCCAGATGATACAAAACTTTTTCTCTCGATTTTATGAAGATAATAAGGACACATTATCTCCCACGATGTGGCCTACCATTTTGAATTTTGTGTAAATTGCAAACACCCCCACACTATAAATAGGAAGTCAAAAATCATTATAAAGAGAACAACAGGAAAAATACATACTGTTACTCTGTCAAAATGATTAAAGAGCAATCGTGGACTAAACATCATTATGACCAAATTACGTAAAAATTCTTGCGTATTGTCTGATTGATTGTGCCATTACTTTCTTTCCCTCGTGCTCGGGATCATTCTATCAATATGGATCGACGAATCATATTTATGTTTTTTTTTTTTTTAAATATCTGTTTTTCTATTTTTATTTCGTATCAAAAATATTTTTTATTTTTATTTCTGTCTAACCTAAACAACAAGACGAACCGAGGCCAAACAAGAGTTTTCCGAGGTTCGTTTAACGGTCATGTAGGAACGATTTTTGGCGCGGATGTCTCCGCTTTGCTCGACCATGCCGCCGATGCGAGGTCCTTTCTCTTGATCTGCTGGGCACCGAAGAGAAGAAGAGGTTGTGTGATGGTTGCTCTGTCCCGAACCTTCTGCACGATAAGGCCTTCAACTCTCATCCCGAAACACTTGTTTCGCCAAGAAGCGCCAGAACCAGACCGACCCTTCGTTCCTTTCTCTCAACTCCAGCAAAGAAAGCTCTTGGAATCGCGGCTTGTTTCTGTTCTTCACGACTGCAATGACCTCCACCAAATCAAACAAGTGCACGGCCGCGTTATCCGCAAGGGCCTCGACCAGTGCTGCTTCGTGCTCACCAAGTTCATTCGCATGCTCACCAAGGTTGGTGCTCCAATGGACTCCTACCCACGGCTGGCCTTCGAGCAGGTGAAACAACCGAACCCATTTCTCTGGACAGCGCTGATTCGCGGTTACTCTCTTCAAGGACCCCTTAATGAGTCTATTCTTTTGTATAATTTTATGAGAAGAGATGGGATTGTTCCTGTGTCGTTTACTTTTTCTGCCCTTCTCAAGGCTTGTACCACTGCACTGGATATTGATATGGGTAGGCAAATACACGCCCAGACGATAACGATTGGTGGGTTTGCTTCGGATTTGTATGTTGGTAATACCATGATTGATATGTACGTTAAATGTGGTTTTCTGGATTGCGGGCGTCGGGTGTTCGACGAAATGTCTGAAAGGGATGTGATTTCTTGGACGCCATTGATTGTTGCGTATGCGAAGCAAGGAGATATGGACTCTGCGGCTGGATTGTTTGATGGAATGCCTGTGAAGGACATGGTGGCATGGACGGCAATGGTTTCTGGTTTTGCCCAAAATGCTAGGCCGAGGGAGGCATTAAATTTCTTTGAGAGGATGCAAGGCGCTGGTATTGAGACAGATGAAGTCACATTGGTTGGTGTCATTTCGGCCTGTGCGCAGCTGGGAGCAACTAAATATGCCAATTGGGTCCGGGATGTTGCTGAGAGATCTGGATTTAGGCCTACAAGTAATGTTGTGGTAGGATCTGCATTGATAGATATGTACTCGAAGTGTGGGATTGTAGAGGATGCATATAAGGTGTTTGAGAGGATGACAGAAAGGAATGTCTTCTCGTATAGTTCAATGATTGTCGGGTTTGCAATGCATGGTTGTGCCAATGCTGCAATCCAATTGTTTGAAGAGATGGTGAAGACAGAAACTAAACCAAACAGGGTTACGTTTATAGGGGTACTAACAGCATGTAGCCATGCAGGTATGGTGGAATATGGCAGGCGCTTGTTTACCAGGATGGAAAAATCTTATGGTATAACTCCTTCTGCAGATCACTATGCTTGCATGGTTGATCTCCTTGGCCGAGCTGGACGTTTAGAAGAAGCCCTTGAGCTTATTAGGAGTATGCCAATGGATCCCCATGGGGGGGTGTGGGGAGCACTACTTGGAGCTTGTCGCATTCATGGGAATCCTGATCTTGCTGAAATTGCTGCTGCCCATCTATTTAAGCTAGAACCTAATGGTATCGGAAACTACCTCTTGCTTTCTAATATATATGCCATAGCAGGAAGATGGGATGATGTTTCAAAGGTAAGAAAGTTGACGAGGGCAAAGGGTTTGAAAAAGAATCCGGGATGCAGTTGGATTGAAGGAAATAATGGAGTAATTCATGAATTCTTTGCTGGTGACATGACCCATCCAAAGTCCAGGGAGATCAAGCAGGCATTGGAGGATCTTGTGGGCAGATTAAAACTTCATGGATACCAACCAAACTTGAGCTGTGTTCCTTATGATGTGAACGATGAAGAGAAGAAACAGATACTAATGAGTCATAGTGAGAAACTAGCTTTGGCTTTTGGGCTGCTGACTACAACTGCTGGCTGCACCATTAGGATTGTGAAGAATCTAAGAATCTGTGAGGATTGCCATTCTTTAATGTGTGGTGCATCCAATATCACAGGACGGCAGATTGTGGTTAGAGATAACATGAGATTTCACCATTTTCATGACGGGATCTGTTCTTGCCGTAATTTTTGGTGATTAGAGCTTGGGGCTATCGGATTTGTCTGAAAAAATATTCTATCCTGCAGCAGTCCTTACTGATTCATGCTAAATTTTAGTTACAGGAGCTATTTCTCGGAAAAGAACACGCCAATTTCTGAGCAAGCAAGATTTAAATTTACGAAGATCATTTTGATATTTCACTCTCTTTATTGTTCTGTTTTGGAGCTGATGAACTCCAGACTATACTTGATTTGAGTGTGTCAAGGTGAATTTCAATCAGGTAATCATGCTATACAGTTATATTTAGCCAGATTCATATATGGAACTTTAATATGGATTTTAGTACGGAATTAGTGTTATCAACATGATGGCGAAACATGTAACTTGCTTAACTACTGCACATTGTTCCGATCTGTATCGCCAAGGGCAGCTTTGATGTATGGATCATTTGTGACTTGTCCTGTATCCTTTGCATCTCCCTGCATAAATGAAGCAAAGATGAGAAATTGTAAAAATAAACAGTAGTAAGAATTTCCCAGTGGTGTTGAACTAGATCATGATTTTTTTTAATCTTCCTTTTTACATTTTTTGCTCCAAACTTCAATTCATCCACTCGCTTTAAAGGTGTGTATACCGATCATCTTCTCTTATATCCAAACCATCATAATCACAACTCTCACATTCTCTTAAATAGGTACGTATTACTATAATCTTGTTATATATAATCTCATTTTTTTATTTTATTTTTGTATGACTGGTCATCTACCATAATTCTATGTTGGAATTTGATTGTTGCTTGATGCAATGTTTCAGATACTTGCCGAAAGAGGGAAAAAGAAAACTATGGAAAAGGGGGTTAATCCTTAATGCAGTCCTGCAGTAGTTCTACAACTGATGATACCATATTTGCACCACAGTTTTCTTAGTTTTTGTTTGGGGTTGCGCCGCCCGGGGGGCGCGGGGTGTACAGGTCTTCTTACACAACAAACCATTCATTGGAAGCGCCCATTTGTCTTTTATTGCCTTCAATTTTGTATAGGTGGTTAATTGATTTAAGCACCTGTGTTTCTTTTATTCCCCAAAGCAAATAGAGATTTTCTCTTCATTTTCAATAATGGTAGTAGAAGGATCAAGTTAGAAAATAAGCCAATTCAATTTTGTATATGATTTTGGTCGCCCCCCCACCATTTACTGTGTTGGCCTATGATTGCCTCATTTTGTCATGTAATGCTCGTCACTAGCGTTAGCTAGCATTCATGAAAGATATCCATACCAATTTGTTGAAACATAATTTGATTATTTTCCTAAACATCATAGCATTACCGATACAGGTTTCTGCGGGTATAACTTCAAAGTCTTATTTCGCTGCTAATCGGTTTCCTAGGAGATTGGAAAGAAAAAGTTTCTGAGATGAGCTGCATCAAAACATACCGTACCCCTTTAATTCACGTATTTGTTTTATTGCCTAGAATTGAGGTATGTCCGATCATTCTTGCTCAGGACTCAAAAGAGCGCTATGCATTTAATAAATTTATGTTGCCATGATAATATCCTATCAAATTCTTTGATGATTGCCCTGATATATATAAGTAGCAAGTCTTTTCTCTTGGGAGCAAACAAATTTGGAATTTTTATTTTCTCTTCCGTTTCAATATCAGGAATTGAATTGTGAATAAACCTTTAAAGAAGAAAACAAATTATTCAAACTAGTGCGCAAAAATTGTCCTATGATTATAGCATCAAAAAGCCAAATGACCAGTGATGAGATTTGCAGTTTTCCCAGAGTTCAAATATTTAAAACTGTAAGAGCAGGGAAATTTTATATATATATATATGCGTGTGTGCACAATAAAAAAACCCACTGCATATAAGTCCTGAAAACGGGAGATATCTCATTAACATAAAAATATAAGAAGCGAACATACAATAGACGCGCAACCATAGGATCAAGCGAGGCCTTATTAAATACAAACAGACCGCTCTACATAGCATCCATCAGACATATACTACCGTTAATTATACTCTCGACTCAGAACGATTATTGCACTCTTAAAAAGGACTTCACTACTATTCCTCCCATAAACAAAGATTTACACACACAGTAGTGACAGTGCGTGAATTCTTCAATATTGGACAGGACAGTTTTAACTCATAATATATATAAAATCTAGGCGCGGTGGCCTGGTAGCTTCTCTTTGATCTTGTCCATCATTCCTTTCTTCTCGGCCTGCTCTCCGCCATAGCCACCAGCTCCCGGAGTCATCATGGTGGCAGTATTCTGGGACTGATCCGGGCGCCCGCCTGGTAGCTTCTCCCTGATCTTCTCCTTAATCCCTTTCTTCCTCCTCCCACCTTGTCCATCATCCTCCGACTGCAAAATCACAAACCATATAATCAATATCATCACATGCTAAAAACACTAGCGCACCACGTCTCATATAATCAATGAACAATTAGAGACTTACAGAGCTCGAACTTGAGCCGGAACGCCGGAGGCCATGCTGCCCCTGTTGCTGCTGCTGTTGGAGATGCTCCCCGCCGCCGTAACCCCCAGCTCCACCGGCGCCATATGCACCGGTGCCGCCAGTGTGCCCCATGCCGGTGCCGCCGGTGTGCCCCATGCCGGTGCCATAGGCCCCGGTTCCGCTGTGGCGTTCACCAACTGGGTTGCCATACTCGTCGGTTTGACGAATTGGGTTGCCGTACTCGTCGGTTTGGCGAGCTGCGTCGCCGTAACTATCTCCGTACTGTGCCATCTTCAGAAACCAAATCCAAAAACCGGCTAAAAATCAAGGAATTCCCCGCACTCTGAAGGGCAATGTGTCGATTTTTTGATGGTAGTGTGTTATTGGATGAGTTGATGATGGGAGGACAGGTCGTTTGGATTGGTATATATAGGCAACTAAGGGGAGGTGAATTGCATGGCACGGGAGGCATACGCGTGGGAGTGCCACGTGGGGGGTTCAGGTGTAGCTAGCGGAGGAGGACAGGTGTCCTTGTCGGCTTATTGGATAAGATACGTGTCTGTAATTTATCTCGTCGATCATCGCAGACTGCTGTGACTGATCGCCCCGTACGCGCGGCAGGGCGGGAGAGGATAATGATTTGACTCCTTCCTGCCGACGGGAAAAATGTCGGGTTTTGTTTAATGTTTCCCTTGAGCTTGAGCTTGAGCATGATCTTGCGCTTGAGATAATGCCGACAGCTCTCCGGATAAGGATCAACCATTGATTTTGATTTTTGATGATCGGACAATAGGAGTCGTAAAGTAGCGGGTTTTGGACTTCGGGAAACTTAATTGGAACGTTACTTCCTCGTCTTTCTCGATTTTTCTTTCATTTTTCTCTTTTTTATTTTTAAGAAAATGCAGTTGTCTTTATTTTTTTATCTTTATTTTTATTGAACAATATACTTAACTATTGGCATTTGATGAAATCATATAAAAGTGAAAATTACTAAATCTCTCATAGTACGCTACGCTCTAGTACTAATATCAATATAATAATCGATTTATATATATATATTATAGATGAAGATAAAATTCTAATGACTCCCCCACGGTAGAAAAATATATTACTACAAAATTGTGTACTAGAGAATAATAAGTGGGTCTTAAATTTAAAAATCCCTGGGCTTAATTTTGAATCTGATTAGTTGGTGGTGGTCCTTTAAACATTTAATTAACGAATTATTTTTTTAAAATATTAAAAACGAAATATAATAAATGTACATTATTTGAGAACAATTAACATTATTATCCCTTAAGAGTAATGGTGGCATTACCTATATAAAAAGTGGTGATATATTTATTTATTTTTTTATTTTTTATACACGCGTAGCATGAACTACACTTTAGTATATATATATATATGATATTGAGGCCATTTGAAAATACTGTCAAGGATTTTCATTTTGTTCCATTTTATCATTTTCAATATTCTAGTTCATTAATTTTCATCTCTATTGAGAAAAAAATGAGAATTAAAAACATTGTTTGATTTTGTTATGAATTGTCTAAAAAATGAAAGTAAAAACTGAAAATAATGTTTGATTTTCTAAATTTGTGTTCAACATTATATTGATGCTATGGGTAAAAAAAGATTATTAATAGACTTATGATCATTCAAACATGTGATTTGGTTGCCGGAGCTGCTCATTGCCGGAAAACATGCGGGCCTAGGTGTTGTTTTCGCTAGATTTGTGATGGAGAACTTGGAAATTGTCAAATTTGGTGCATTTCTCGCAAAAGGGCTTGTCAAATAGGATTAATTGAGTAGAATTCGCTTTCAAAAATTAGCTTAGAACATAAGGGTGTTCAAACTATATATAAATAACATAACAATGTAGTAACTTGACAATGTGGTATAAATGCAACTTCAACATCCTTCCTCATGCGTAGCGTGTAAATACATGTGGAAAGGGTCCAAACTCAACACTGCAAATAAAAACCTGATTTTATACCATATCAAATAAACCTGAGTAGAATTCACTCTCAAAAGATAGTTCAATGAAAAAATATGTCCAAACTATATATAAATAACATAATAGTTTCAGTAATTTAGCGATGTAAGACAAATATAACTTCAATAAGACTAAATTTGCTCGAGGATGATTGGTTCAGCTAGAGTTCGCTAGATCTACTTGGGTTTTGTCAAATTTGCTTGCATTCTTTGCGAGGACGGTTGATTTTGGTAGAGTTCGCTAAATTTGCTTGGCTTTATTGGATTTGTTGAACTACGCCTTCTCCTCGAGATTGCTAGATATGTAGGTCTTTGCAACAAGGATAATTGGATTGACTTGAGTTCATTAGAAACATCACGGTGATTGGCGTCGGAATGTGGGGAAGGCCTTCTCAATTAGGCGGGGAGAAAGAGAAAATATGGTGGTGACAAAATTTTTGAACAAATATGAAAAAAATGAAAATGATGAATTTTAAGCGTATTCTAGAATAAAAACCCATTCGAGATTTTTATTTCGAAAGTTGTCCAAAATTTTGAAAGTGAACTAAAAAACAAACACCATTTCCACTAAATTCATTCTAAAGTTTTAAACTAAAATGAAAATTTTAAAGGGGATAACATCTTCAAGCAAGATAAATTCATATCATGACGCCCTTATTATGTTTCCAAGAACCACCCAATAAATTGGTGAATAACCTTAATGGGTTTATGGATGATCTTGCTCATTCTGGTATTATTCATATATTTTAACATTTTGCAATTATACATATAAATTTTCAATCATTTCATACATTTTATCTCATTTTACGCGAATTAATACATATCTATCAAATTAATAAATACACTACGAGATTATTAAACACACTTTTAGATGGGAACTCTGTTGCAAGTGTGAAGATATTCACCAATTGTGTCTTCTCTCAAGTACCTTAGATAAACCAAATTGTATATGACTGAACACATTTCAATCCCTCATGATCACACAAACCATGCTTTAAGTCACTTGCCTACAAGTATAATCGATAATGAAACCACAATCATACCACATCACTAAGTAATGACATGATTTCTACCACCAGCTAATGTGTTGTTATTAGATTGTCTTCCCTCATACAATAACCCAACTTTTGGCAACATGCCAATGAGACATATATTTAAATTGAAGAAATAAATGTTTGCACCCATGATCAAATCCTGAAAATCTTTACTCTTAAATCTAATTAATTCCCAACTGAACTTAAGAAATGCACACATAGTAATCCAATATTTCAGACTTTTAGAAGATCAAGTGAACAAGTAAAATCATTGATAAAATAAGTACCATTTCATTAGTGATATCTGAATGAGTTAGCTTTAAACGGATGGATGCTCAATTTGCCCTTCCATAGAGGGCTTTCTAATTAATTTATCATTAGGCAGGGTGGGTTCGCATATAGCTAATTCCATTTTAGCAAGTGGACCTAATAAGTCTTCTTTAACTAGTATTTTCTTGTGATATACCCAATGTGACCTAATATATATATATAGCATGCTATTAGATGATACTTTACTAATATCACGTGAAGTCAAATAGGAAAAAGTTTAATGAACATTGGAATGAGCATCTTCAACATCCAACATATATAATCAAACCATTTGAGATAAAACAACACCCATAAAAGCTATGAAAAATATTAATAACTTCCCAAGATAAGCTAAATCTATAGCATACTCTAAGCAAAGTCACTATTGAAAGTGAGTTTGGCCTAATTCTAGTAGCATAAAGAACAATGAAAAGATAATTTACTTCCATCTTGGAACTTTAGCTTGTAGGTATCGATTCTTAGCACCTCCTAGAATTAGTATTTTCTTGTGCTGGTTGGATATAATTTACTTCCATCTTGTGATAGTGTCAATCTCCACGTATATTCTAAAGTAGACAATACTCCACCTACTCTTTTGTATTGGCTTATTTCTTCTGCGTCTAATATCCAACCAGCACCAAACACATGCATACGCACCAAACACATGCATACACACCAAAACAATTAGTACGTACAAAAGACAAGGATGGGCCACAAACTTGCCACAATTGAAGCAAACATTTGTTAGAAAAATATAATAATTTTTTTTTTTAACATACTCGTACCCTAAGTCTTTCATTCTCTGATTTAAGATTGTTAGTCAATATGAAATAAAATATAATATTTTAATTGTTAATCAAACAATAAAATAAATACAACACAATATGCAAAAGAAAATAAATATACAATAGTGTATGAAAATAAACGAGATTAGTGCAGGGGTGAAAAAATTGAGACTTGTGTGACACAATTTCTTTAAAACAGATTCGTTGTCTCATCGAAAGTGTTAAAAGCTAATTGATGTGTGTTTTTTAGAATATAACGATTTACAGACATAGAAGTTAACACAAATTTCAGACCATAACAGCGAATTGAAATATTATTAAAACTAGAAGAATATGAGAATTTTTTTTAAAATTTTTTTATTGTAAATTGTCATTTTTTTTAATAGAGTAAGTCCTTTGTTTAAAAACGAAAAAAAAGAAAGAAAAGAAGACGATGAAAGAAGGGAGGGGGCGACTCTATCTGCCCTCATTTTTAAAAAAATAATATAATATTATATATTTACATATATAATATAATATATATAATAAAATAAATAATTGTGCATAATTTTACATATTATATTTCTACATAAATGCATTATTGAAATTCAATCAACTGCCTCACAGAGTATACACATAGTGTATTTTCATAATTTAGCGTATGCATAATACACCTTTTGTTTTTTTTCTTTTTTATTTATAAATTATATTATATTACACATACCTCTAAAATAATTTTTTAATTAATTTCTGTTCACCCATTTATGACTTTAGACTTGTGAATATACCAAATTTTCCAACAACATTGGGTGCCTTCACTTTGCTTTTGCCATGCTCACCTCTTCGAGGCTTTGTAGTCTGCTTATTCTTCGGACCAAACCCCCTTTGGCATGTCCTTGAGAACCCTTTTCCCCATCTGGGCGGTTGTGCCTAAATGCCTTACAGGATTTTGACCCAACAAGAACAACAGATTTTGCCGTTGCCTTGAGGCGCTCTGCTTCAAGCTCAAGATGACGCCACACGTATGCTATCACTATGTCATCATGAGCTTCATCAGCTCCCAAGAATTAGGAAGAGAGCGAGAACTTGTTGCCCATTAATTAGGTTAGCCTTTTAAGTCACTATAGTCACTGCAGACATCATTCTTAATCTTAAATGTTCCTGCATAGACGAGCATCCTATACGTGTCAAATTTCTGGGCGCAACCTAATGTAATGATCTATCATCACCGTACTTGATTTTGAGAACATTCCACATCTCTTGCGCTGTTTTGAATTTGTCAAACTCGCCAATTAGGTCATTGGGCTCCTCCTTAGGCTGTGTCATCCTATTAGTTGGTGTTCCAAAAACCCTTTTGTTACAAAAACAGAGAACCCCATAATTGAGCAACAGCCCCCCTTCAGTTGGGTTCAAATCTCGTTTCAACATTTTTAAAGAGGCGGCACCTCTCTACAGAAAAGTTGTCTTAGAACACGGGGCCTCTGGAAACCAACCCCTCTGTATATTTATAAAGATCAGAGATTTCTTCTTGGCGTTAAAAAGAGAGAAGTGGTGAGACTGAGAGCTATCCCTCTCATTTATATAGAATAGAAGTTTATCTTTCACTTTTTCCATGGGGGGAGAGACGTACATATATCTATAGTAAAATATACACGATCTCTCATTTATTCTGTATACATTCAAACTGTAACTCTCTTGAAACCACATTTTAAATTCGTCAATAAACTTAATGGGTTAATAGAGAATTAATCTTGTACAAATAGACGTTACCCACATATTTTAGAAAATTATAATCATTTAAACTTTTTTAATTGTAAATCAATTTATTTCAAATACGTTTTAAATCTATAAACAAATTTTACGTTAAGATTTTAATTAGTATATATTTCTTTGTTTATAAAAATATAGATTGTTTTGACTTGGATTTGGAACCATAAACCCATCCCCCATTCCAGTTCAGGGTCGGGTCTGATTTTTAAACCATATTAGTCCTTAGAGAGAGGCTGTTGGAACTGATGAGAAGCTGAATCACTCACACTTTTTATTAAATCCACATAAGCTTAAATACAAGAGATTTGTAACTAAATCAGCTGCTAATCCTGAAAACCTGCTACAAATCCCATAATCAGCTATAGCCTTTCAACAGAAAGCTAAATTTAAGCAACTAAACTTGACTCGATAAGCACATAACAAACTCCTAAAAAATCTGCAACAGAAGAAAAAAATAACAACCTCCTAAACTCATCCTAAACTCATGGATGACTCAGCAACTAAAACATAATTATCAACAGAGGCCATGCAAAGGATAGACCAATCATTTTGATCACCCGCCCCTTTGGTCCAAATCAGCTTAAGCTTAAAGGGATAATATGAAATGAAATTGCAATTGCAGTTGCAGAGCAATGCAAGAATTAAAGTCGATGATTATTTTTATTTTATATGTTGTGGAGGAAGAAACTCAGTAGGCTGATTCGGCTTGGTTACAATAGTACTCCTATGCTGGCTGGCGGTTGTTGAATCCCTGATGTTTGAAATTGTGAGGAGTTCATCAACTACATTAAGCTCTCTGCTCGTGTTAACAAAATCTGCTATTTGGAATCAACATTAGTGCAGGGTGCAGGAACCATAACAAGAAACAGAGAAACCGGGGCTACACTAATTAATATATATATATATATATATGATAATTAAGGATCTTATTAATGAAGGCATATATAAGATTGAGGAGGAGGAGGAGGAGGAGGAGGAGGAGTCCTACTTACTAGTGATTCCTTCATTCTACTTTGGCTTGGCCTTGGCGTAAGTTTTGGATCCAGCGGGCACTTTAATTGGACCCCCTCTCGACAGAGCTTCTGAATCCTCATCGGATGCCATGGCTGCAGTACTGCTCTGTGTCGTCTGTTCCTCCTCCCCTGTTAGCTTCTTCTTTAGCTTTACTTTCACCCCTTCCTTCATCCTTCTTCCCCCTTCTTCTTCCTCTAACTGCGTGCAGATTATAGTTAATTCATTACATGAGATGAGGGCCAGAGAGATCTATATATATGGGTCATATATACGTACATATTTAAGGCCAGGGCCGCCGGAGTGGCGAAGCATGCCAACGAGGCCAAGGTGCTCCCGCTGCTGATCTTCCCCGGCTCCGGCGCGGTCACCTGTGGCGGCGGCGGTTTGATCATGTTCTCCGGTGGCCTCGTACTTTTGTGCCATGTATATGTTTTCAAATCCAGATCCTATTATTATGTATGGTCCAAGCTGCAACAGTAGTAGTACTAGTAGAGAAATTAATTGAAGTAACTGATGAGGGCAGCAGAGTAGAAGCAAGCAAGATGTAGAAAGGTAGAAGAAGGTAATGGAGGTGAGGTGGCGAAGTGTGTAGGTTTCTGAAGTGTCACGCAAGAGTTGGAGGAGGGGGAGGTGGAATGGTGGATGATGGACAAGTGTCCTCCTAGCTACAGTACAGCAGGATTAGTCATTACTTGCTTTCTGGAAACAAAAGGCCACACGTGGCTACGTGCATGCTTTTGGCGGGCACTATTTGATGGGGACTCAAAATTCTAGGTAACTTGAGTCCAAACGAGAACATTATGTTGGCTCCCAGAGCCGGTCCAACCAATTTAGGTGCTCAAGGCGAAAAAAAATTTTGTGACCTTTTTAAGAGTATTATTTTTTTTATAAAAAAATAAATAATATATTTTTTTATTAAAAAATTTTATCATTTCTTTAAATTAAAATCATTTCATTAAATTTTATCATTTCATTTAATTAAAGTTAAAGTTCAATTAACTATAAAATTTGATAATTTTTTAATGATAGTGAATTTTTAACTAAAATATAATATCTCAGAGATTAAAAAATGCTAAACAACCTACTACAATAAACAAAGAAAAAACAAAACTAATTTTTTCTTGAAACTCTAAGAAGATCAGTGCAACTTGAGTAAAACTATACATTCCTGATTTTTTTATAGAAGAAAACAAAATAAAGTATTAAATAGATAACATTAAAAAGGTAAAGTTCACCAATAATGAACAAATTTTATTCCACAAATATGCGTTGACCTATATTCAGTTTTATGTAAAATTAATTTTTCTTACCTTTTGAGATACAAAATCGTTGATTAAAATTTCATAATTAAGTTTATCTAATAAACCATATTCAATGGATAATATAGTTAATCCATTCAATATTTCTTGCGACATAGTTGACCTCAAATATGACTTTATCAATTTCAACTTTAAATTTCTTTTTTACAGCAGAAGTCACTGAAACTAGAATTGTGAATAATATTCTATAAACAGCAATATATGTATTTGAAAAATAATCAACTCTTTTGATGTAGTGAAGAATTTTCAATGTACTATTTTTTTTTCTCTTAAAAAGTGTCTTTAACACTCTTAATTCTAAAAATAAATCTAAACCATCTATATTAGAAAGTCCATCAAATTTAAGAACATTTTTAAGATCCAAACAATATCTTTTTAAAACATCTTCATATATTGATTTTAATTTTTTAAAATTGCTTAGAAATCTAATTTTTTTTTTCATACATTTCAAATTACTCAAACTTATTTCGAAGTGAAAAATGACTTGATCAATAGTGTATATAAAATAATAAACTCTAAAGGATTCTTCAATAGATTGTGTTTTATCATCATTGATATTTTCATCAAATTATATTTTATATTTAATTTTTTAATAAAATATTTATTATTAAAAAATAAATATATATATAAATAACAATTTTTTAAAATTTGGGGCCCTCCTAATTTGGGGGCCCCAGGCGGCCGCCTTGCTGGCCTTACAGTAAGGCCGGCTCTGGCTCCGATGGTAGTGTAGTAATGATATTTTGACAAAGCAACTTTGTTAAATGACAAAAGAAAGAAGGGTAATATCTAACATGAATTTGTAACAAACTTCCCAGCAGGATAACAATATGCAAAAAGAAAGGGGGACAATATTATACAAAAAAAAAAAAAAGAAAAAAGAATCAATTAGCTTTAACTTGCACCAAATGATGCGACAGAACAAAATTTGGGTTTTTTTCATTTTCAAACAAAACCTATTAAAAAGTAATTTATGTTTTCAGAACTTCCTACATAGACAAAAAATCTAAGTGTATGTATATTATATATAAATGATACCTAACTAAAAATCCAAGAACTATATAGAGAGTAAATGAAGTATATATTATATATGGTAGGACTTATTTGAGTTGATAAAAGATGTAATGCAACAATGGCAAGTAATTGATGAAGAATACCCAGATATAAATATCATGAGTTCATGGTCTTCAACAAGGAAGAAGAGAAAGGGCTAGCATGAGAGAGAAGAGCAAGTCAAGTTGGCCAGGATGACTGCCTGATAGGCAGCTAAGGGCTTAACTCATAATGCCTCAGGAACTGGCAGCAGGCAAGTCATCCTTGGCTACCAAACTAAGGCTC
The DNA here is from genome assembly GCF_014633365.1 of Diospyros lotus. NCBI lineage: Eukaryota > Viridiplantae > Streptophyta > Magnoliopsida > Ericales > Ebenaceae > Diospyros > Diospyros lotus. Next base: position 10,040,710 of record NC_068343.1, on the reverse strand, counting down.
TTCCCTTCATGTAAGACCTCTCTTCCTCTCTCTGCTAGTTCCAGTACGCTTCCATGCCATTCACATCCTCTCATCTATCCCTATTTATAGCCTAAAAAAGTTTAACGAAAACAAGGCAAGTGTCACTTCTTCCTCGTGTATTTTATTTATCTATTTATTTGTTCTTTAATTTCTCCTTTCTGCTCTTCTCTGGATGATGGATAAGTGCCTTATGCATTCTGACCATAAGGTGGAATATGTGCGATTCAAAGCGTTTAGGGAACCAAAAACATGTCAATTATGCTTCTTGGCCTTCCGGGCTAGTTGATGGATCCGTGGACACGGAATTTCAGTGGCACAGAAAAGGCCCTTCCAACGACTATAAGTTGCCTTTCATGGTGGTGCCAACTTGCAACATGTCAAAGTGTCAAACAAAGTCAATCTTCCTTTGGCTTTTCTCGAAAGGGATAGCTCGATTGGTATTGAAATGAGAAAAATGTTGAAAGAGTTAATTCCAAATTCAAGACTAAGTGAAGATTCTTTTTTTAGACCATGTCTGGGTAGATTGATTTTGCACGAATACTAATCTTGGTGAAACATGAAATTCATATATTCTAAAAAAGAAAATATAAAGTAACAAATTTCCATTGCTTAAGTTAAATATATAACTTAAACATTAACTTCTACTTAAAAGTTGGTCTCCACTTCTACACACCCAAACTTGATGAATGTAAACGATAGGAGTCAAAACACCAATTTTCATTTCAAATGGAGATGCCTAAACCCTAAAAATTAGGCGTCAAGATTTAATGAACATTAAAAATGTAATAAAACCACTTCAAATTCAAACCCTGTGTACGGAAAACTTTTGACTGTTAAACAAATGCAACACATTGCATATAAAATTATATATTTAAAAGGGAGAATAACACATGCAACCCATTTAAAGTTTGGTCCCCTAATTACCCTTTTCTTATATTAAAATAAACGGCAAGGTTCAAGGCATTCATCATCTTATTCCCACGTTTAGGCGCCTATGCTGATGGGCAATACGAGCCCTCTTTCTTTCTTTTTTTATTCTTTTTGGTTCTTCTCCGACCTTCCCTATTCATGTTTGGACTTTTGACTTGTAAAGAAGGGGTAAGCCAGAAGTCCAATCCTAATGGATTGTAACTTAAAACTTTGAAAAGTTGAATGCATCCACAACTCTTTTCCCATAAAAGCCATATCTGGATTTTTATTCTCACTTGCTACCACTTGTTCATGGAATAGTCCAAGCTTTCCCACCGGCCCCTAGTTTACAGACTTCATTAGTTTCTGGCTTAAGCCCAAAATTCTCCTAGTTCGTTCCCGCCTCGATAAGCTATCTTCCCTGACACAAGTTTGGAGCTAAGAAGCTTGTTGCAGAAGTTGATTCTTTCCTTGGGATGACAACATTGATCACAGTGGTAATATTGTCAACTCAATTCATAACTCCTCCGAACTTCCACAGATGACACAATAAACAGCAATTCTCCTGCGTTGAATGAGCCATCGGGAACAATACAACACCACACCAGTGACCCTGACCCTTCGCTTTGGTCTATCCATCAAGAGAAATAATAATAGCATGAATCGCCTACATGGAGAAGGCCTGCTTGAGTTCAGTCCACTAATCTTCAAACAAAGCCAAGCTTGCTTGAAGAAATGGTATATATGCCACTAAAGGAAATCCTTTTGATTGCCCCCACCTGTATTATTCCTCAGAAAGAAACCACAGGGATCTCTTCCTCCCATATGCAGACTTAATGCAATAGTACCCAATAGTAGTTCCCACGAGAGATAAAACTTTTGCTTCTTAGAAGACAATCGTCTGAGGGAGAGATGGTTCCTGTCTATAACTGATGCAAAAATTTGTATACTGCTGAATACCACCATGACCAAAGATGACAAGACCTTGAGTAGATGTCCACAAAGAGACTGTATCCATTTTCAGGTAATTTGAGATGACGCAAAGAAACAAGTCGATTAAGAGACCAATTGCAAATGGGGAATTGCCACTATTTCTTCCTTTTAGCAATACAAGTGAAATAAGCCTCCGACCAAAGGCAGGCGAGGGGCCCACTGGCAAGAAAGATAAACAGATCGCCATTAAAAAATTTCCAGGTTCTACGCTTCCAACAGCCTTGCTTGATACAAGGCACAAGCAGAAAGTTTTAGCGCTGCAATAACTACGGCAAAAGAAATGTCTGTTTGTAATGGTCCCAAAATTCACACAATTGACCACTAGGGCTTTTGCAGGGACTTCTATCCAGAAACTGATCTTACAGATGCCTACGGATAAGTTCCAATCCAAAATGCTTCCACCATTCACGATCACTAAAAAATTGTTCCCAGTTTCCTCAAAAGCATCGTATTGTGAATGGTAACACATTCACTTGAAATAAGAAACTTTGATTGCACAACATCAAAACTTCCAACCAAGCATATGCCATTATCTCCTCATGGATGACAAAGACAAACCTTGCAGCAAAGTACTGGAAAGTGGAAAAATGCCCCTTGCACAGTTCAAGGATCTGATCAACTCTCTAATTTGGCGTGCCAACATGAAAACTTCATCAGCTTGGTTCTCTGTTATCCATTTGTCTATCATCCTGCATAAACTGACTTACAAATAAGAAACAAGAAATAAAAGCAACTTTTGGAATAAAAAAAGTAGGAAAAAGAAAACAGCAGATTAAGCCATCATGCAAAACATAAAACTGATAAACCTTCTGATGCAACAGATAATACCAATTACATAGCAAAAAACCAGATAATATCAATTTGCATTGTGCCTAAAGACCCCTCGCCAAAAAAAGAAAAAAAAAGAAAAGAAAAAGCAAAGAAATAAGATTGATGCAAATGTAAAATAGAAAGACAGCAATGGAAATAAAAGGAAAATCTAGATTCAGACAAACCTCGTCTGAGATTCGCTACTGCTACTGCAATCAGAATATAACACCTTGATTGCAGGGAACAAATCTACCTTCAAATCTGTTATGTTTTCTGCTCCAAAACAGTAGCCATTGCAGTGAAATGAACTAGGATTTAGGAGAACAATTTGCAGCATAGCAGACCCAGTCTGCAGATCCTTAAACACAGTCCTATATGACAATTCATCTTTTGCATATTCTACTAGTTGATACGTGAACATCTTTTCCAAGGTATACTTCCTGTCAAAGAAAACAAAATCGTTAGTTCATGAAATCAATATCTGATCAGACATAAAAGGACCTGCATACTTGTTGAAACAATTACAGAAAGGTAAAAAAAAATCCTAGCTAGACTAGAAAAAGGGAAAATGTTTATGGACTGATTTCAGACTTACTTTTGTTTTATTGGTCTCCCTAAGGTTAAGACTAGTGCAACATAGCAGTTGCAAACTAATCACAACAAAATATGGAACATAAATAATAGCTAATTGTTGATTATGAAGCATTCAACGACCCCGTTTCAATTAAAGGAGACGCACAGGAGGGTCAGCTGCAACCATTGCCACGTGGCAGCAGAGGGCAGCTTGGCAACCGTTCGGTTGTCCTTCTCTCGATCGTGCCAAATGCCTTGTCCTTGTGCGCAATCTGGACCGTCGATGCTACCTTTTATCTGCTGTAATCCCAGCCATTCTTTTGCATCGTGCGACCCTTATTTATTCACTGTGTATCAGGATTTGCAATGATTAGAGATTGAGAGAGAGGGTGAGTAAACGCTAAGGGGTTCGAGGGTTTCTCTCATTTTGTTGTTTCAGACTCTCTGGCTCCTCCTTGTTCTTCTCTCTGGTTCAATAGGGTAAGCCTCTGATCTTCCTTTTGTATATGGTTTTGAAGTGATTTTGTTAGTGAACCAATATATGTAAATAGAGTGGTTGTGAGACTTGTATGCTGTAAGCATTGTAAACCCTATTTTTACTCTGATAGTGCAGTGAGCTCTCCTTTGCTGGAGCTCAACGTGGACGTAGCCCGTTTGGATGAACCATGATAAATCTCTCGTGTTATTTTCATTTGTGCGTTTAATGTTTGTGTTTTTCCATTTTCGATTTTGTCTCTGTTGTTGGGTCTAAAGGCTTACGGTGGTATCAGTGTGTGTGCGTGTGCGATTTGTTTGCACAACAAGGGTATCAGAGCCATTTCTTTGATACGCACTGTCTAGGTCTTTGTTTTATTCCACTCAAAGTCTGTGCGATTAAATCTAGGGTTGTTCTTCGCACTGTTAGTCCTGTCTGAATCTCTAGGATTTTCTGAAGAGTCACGATCAATGGGAGTTTTCTAGGTGTCTCTGTCAATGTCTGGGGTTTCTTAGGATGCCTTCGTGCAAAGTGAAGATGACAACCCGATTTGAAATCGGTACATTTGATGGAAATGGGGATTTCGGTAGTTGGAAAAAGAAGATGAGAGTCTTACTCTCTCATCACAAAGTGCTTATTGCACTAGAACCAGATGACAGAAAATGGTTCGCTGAGCAAACAGCTAGGACCGATGAGATAAGGGAGGAGGCATTCAACTTGATATTTCTCCATTTGGAGGATACTGTGTTCAGGAAGGTAGATGGTATGACTAACCCCCTTGATTTATGAAATAGACTTGAATCTTTGTATGTTGTTGTTTCTGCTCCTAACTTCATTTATTTGAAAGGTATGCTATTCAATTTTAAAATGAATGCATCAAAATCTATGGATGATAATATAGATGAATTTACTAAACTTACATTAATGTTAAGGGGAACTGACCAAGCCCTAGGTGATATTAGTGAGGCAATGATATTATTAAATTCATTATCTGATTACTATAATGTAGTTAAACATGCTTTACAGTACATTGGTATTGTGCTTATGTTAGAACTTGTAATCTCTGAAATTAAGGCTAAGGAATTAGAACTTCACACTTCTAAAAGACTTGGTAACAATCTATTTGTTAAGGGTAAGTTTGAAAAGTGGCAGAATAGTTTTAACAATAACTAGAATGGGGATACAGGACCCAAGGGTAAACAAAATGGAAAAAAGGGAAAACAAAAGCAATCTAAATGGAAATGCTACCACTGTGGAAAGTAGGGTCATATTAAAAAATACTGCTATGATTTTATTAAAAAACAGAAACAAGGAAGGAATGTGACAGTAGCTACCAGTAACTCAAACTCATTAGCTGAAGTTTTAAATGTCTCTTGTACATCAACTGCAAATGAATAGATTATGGATTCGGGATGCCCTTTTCACATGTGTCAAAATATAGATTGGTTTCAAAACTTTAGCACTAAAGAAACTGGTACTATTTTTATGGGAAATAATCATTCATGTAGCATTAAAGGTATAGGTGACATCTCTCTGAAATTACATGATAATAAGATTAGAATATTGACTAATGTGAGATATGTACCTGACTTAAAACGAAATTTGATTTCTCTTAGCACCTTAGATGAATTAGGGTTCTCCTATAAAACTGAAAATGGTTTTCTTCATGCATTTAAAAATGATGACCTTATTCTCTCTGGTACAAAGAAACATGGTTTATATGTATTGAATGGTTAGTCATATTCCATCTGCATGCATAGCTAAATCTGATAGAACAGATCTATGGCACTTGAAACTTGGCCATATGAGCCAGAAAAGGGCTATAGGCACTATCCAACCAAGGGTACCTTGGTCCAAGGTCTGCAAATTCCTTAGGCTTTTGTGAACCATATACACTAGGCAAGCAACATAGGCAGAGCTTCCCAAAGGGAACTCACCTGGCAAAGGCATGCCTAGAGTATTTGCATGTAGACCTTTGGGGTCCCTCCCAAGTCCCTGCACATGGAGGTAATAGGTATTTTTTGTCTATCGTTAATGATTTCACTAGAAATGTTTGGATATTTCTAATGAAAACTAAGGATCAAACTCTAGAAAAATTTAGATCATGAAAAACCTTAGTTGAAAATCAAACAGATAGGAAGATCAAAATTCTAAGGACTGTTAATGGATTGGAGTTCTGTAATAGGGATTTTGATGAACTATGTAAAACCCATGGCATACTTAGACACAGAAAAGTAAGAAACACCCCCAGCAAAATGGAGTTGCTGAGAGGATGAATAGAACCCTATTACAAAAGGTTAGATGCCTTTTGTTTACTGCTGGAATGCCAAAAGCCTTTTGGGGAGAAGCCCTATCTATTGTAGCTCACCTAGTAAATAAGAGCCCTTCGACAGTAATCAATTTTAAGTGTCCTGAAAAGAAATGGACTGGGAGAAAAATGAACTTAAACTATCTTAAAGTTTTTGGGTGTGAGGCTTATGCTCACCAATCAAAAGGAAAACTAGACCCCAGGGCCATTAAATGTGTTTTTGTTGAATATCAAGATGGAACTAAAGGTTATAGGCTATGGGACAAAACTTCAGGTGGAGTTAAAATCATTATAAGCAGAGATGTAATATTTAATGAATCAATCTTCCCATGTAAGATTAGCAACACTGAAGATGACCCAAGACCTAGCAGCCCTAATGATTTTGTAATAGGTGGCAGTACACAAATTGAGGTGAAGCATCAGGATCCTTTTGCTACTTCAACCTCTCAAAACCCCAACACTCATGATGATCCCTTAACTCAAGATGAAACCTTTGATCAGGATAATGATCATGAGGCCCAACCTGATGACCCCGGGATTGAAGAGTATGACACTCCTCAACAAGACCTCAATAATTATCAACTCGCCTGATACTGAGTCAAGAGGTCTATCAGGCCTCCTGCTAGATATGCATACTCAAACCAGGTGTTTTGTGCCTTAGTTGCTAGAATGGAAATGAGGAGCAGTGAGACTACCTGTTATGAGGAGGTTGTCAGCTCCCATGATAGCACTAAGTAGAAACAGGCAATGGATGATGAAATGACCTCTTTAAGGGTCAATGAGACTTGGAAACTAGTCCCAAGGCCTGATAAGCAGAAGCTAATAAAATGTAAATGGTTGTTCAAGCTTAAAGAAGGAATGTCCCTATCTGATCCTCTAAGATTTAAAGCAATACTAGTAGCTAAAGGTTTTTCTCAAAAAAAAGGAATAGACTACACTGAAATTTTTTCACCAGTAGTTAAATTTAAAACCATACATATGATGCTTGCTGTTGTAGTGCATTTTGCCTTAGAACTTAAACAAATGGATATCAAAACTGCATTTTTATTTGGAGACATTGATGAAATCATTTACATGGAACAACCTGCTAGATACATTGACATTAATCATCCTGATCATGTCTACTTGCTTAAAAAATCATTGTATGGATTAAAACAATCTCCTAAGCAATGGTATAAAAAGTTTGATAATTTTGTTGTTGAGATTGGTTTTAATCGAAGTAAATATGATAGTTGTTTTTACTATATACTATCTGATATCCCTGTTTATCTCCTGTTATATGTTGATGATATTTTGATAATTAGCAAGTCTTAAGTCAAAAATATGTGAATTAAAGTTTTTGTTGAATACTAATTTTAATATGAAAGACTTAGAACCTGCTAAGAAAATCCTAGGGATGATAGTAGAAAGAAATAGAAGTAAAAACAAACTGAAAATACACCAGCATGATTACTTGCTTAAAACTGTTCAAAAATTTGGCACGATTGAGTGTAAAACTGTTAATATTCCTTTAACTGGACATTTTATCTTGTCTAAAACTCAATATCCATCATCTGAATCAGAAACTCTTAAAATGGAAAACATACCATATGCCAATGTGATTGGAACCATAATATATTCCATAATAAGCACTAGGCCACACCTAGCATATTCAACATCCCTACTCAGTAGGTTTATGTCCAACCCCGGAAAAGTCCATTGGGAAGCCTTAAAATGTGCTAAAATATATTAATGGTTCATTAAATGTTGGTTTAAATTTTGAGAAAAGAGGTGATACACTTGACCTAGTGGGATATGTAGACTCAAATTTTGCAGGGGATAGAGACTCTCATAAATCCACCACAACATATTTTTTCACCTTAGGTGGCAACTGCTTTAGTTGGAAGTCACAGCTATAGTCTTTGGTTGCTTTGTCTTCCACTGAGGTAGAGTATGTGGCTGTTATCGATGCTTTCAAGGAAGCCATTTGGCTTCAAGGTCTCTTGCGAGAAATCAATCTACTACAAGGTAAGGTCAAGGTATTTTCAGATAGCCAGAGTGCTATTCATTTATGTAAAAATCTTGTTTACCATGAAAGAACTAAACATGTTGATGTAAAGTATCACTTTGTAAGAAATCAGGTAAGTGATGGAACTGTTATAATCCTTAAAGTGCCTACTGAGGATAATCCAGCTGGCATTGGAACAAAGGTAGTGACTGCAGCTAAGTTCAAGCACTACTTGGGCTTGCTGCATGTCAAAGTTGATTAATCCAAACCAACCCAAGCAATGAAGGTGAGGATTGAAGTTTGCTGCACTTATTGGGGCATGTCCACTTGTATCGTTAATGCTTCAAGGTGGAGATTGTTGATTATGAAACATTCAACGACACCGTTTCAATTAAAGGAGCCGGGCAAGAGAGGCAACTTGGCAACCGCCCAGTTGTCCTCTCGATTGTGCCGAATGCCTTGTCCTTGTGTGCAATATGGATCGTCGATGCTGTCTTTTATTTGCTGTAATCCCAGCTATTCTTTTGCATCGTGCGACCCTTATTTATTCACTATGCATCGAGATTTGCAATGATCAGAGATTGAGAGAGAGGATGAGTAGACGCTAAGGGGTTCGAGGGTTTCTCTCATTTTGTTGTTTCAAACTCTGGCTCCTTCTCGTTCTTCTCTCTGGTTCAATAGGATAAGCCTCTAATCTTCCTCTTGTATATGGTTTTGAGGCGATTTTGTTAGTGAACCAGTCTATGTAAATAGAATGGTTGTGAGGCTTGTATGTTGTACGTATTGTAAACCCTATTTTTACTCCGATAGTGCAGTGAGCTCTCCTTTGCTTGAGCTCAACGTGGACGTAGCCCGTTTATGTGAACCACGGTAAATCTCTCGTGTTATTTTCATTTGTGTGTTTACTGTCTGTGTTTTTCCATTTCCGATTTTGTCTCTATTGCTGGGTCTAAAGGCTGATAGTGGTATCAGTGTGCGCATGTGTGTGTGTGTGTGATCTGTTTGCACAACACTAAAAGCATATAAAGAAGGGCACCAGTGGATGAGCTGGAAGCATTACCATGGCTAAAAATAGTGAACTTCATAAATTTACCCCTCATAAACAAATAGTAGAGACATACTTCCTTCTAAGCATTTTGCTATTGATATTCAAAATATTTTTTCCATTTCTCAGATTCTCTATCAGAACCCGTATCATCTTGTTCCACTAACAATCCCTTGCACAAAACCTTCAGGACCTACTTCTAACTCTTGAACACACATTTTAAGGACTTACAATAACTTTCTCTATCCTGATACATTTATCATGTACAGCACAATCCAACAGAAATAAAAGAGTAAAAGAGGCAGCCTTACTTACACAGCCATATACAGCTAAATTACCTGAAAATATAATTTCTCAAATGATTCTTAGTAAATACTGTCCCAAAAGATTTACATAAAATATTATTTCTTACCTAAACAGATCATTTGATCCACCAACAGGCAGACAAGTTGAAATGTAGCACTTGAACAATCGAACCCCACCATCCAATGCTGCCTTGCCATTACCAGAAGGGTATGCTCCAAGAAGACATGAACACTGTGGGCAGAGAAATTCTACCCACTGAACATCTTTGGAGAGATTCGAGGATCTGGCCATGAAAACATCTCCAAGAAAGCCATTAAGGAAAGTTTTCTGATTTGTACTGAGCTCCAAGTTTGTACAAAGTTTTTGATCATTTGGAGAAGTTGCAGATGTTGCAAGTGAATAGTCTCGTACCTTATGAGTTTGAATGCATGCTCTATCAGCACAACATCCAGTTGCTTGCAGAACATCTCCAGGAAATTTTGAAACTGGAAATGAGCAGGACAAGTTCTCCCCAGAAATTACATTTTCAGAAACTTCACATTGTAAATCTTTGTGCAGGATATCTTCCTTAGAATCTCTGCAACTTAGGTCGCCATTCAAATGACACCTACTGTCATTTTCACAGTCATGACCTATCACAGATCCATTGTGACTGCCACTATCTACCATAGATTTGGGTAAACAATTGATAGCAGTGAAATCTGCTTCAGGCCCACATTTTTCATTGCTATGATAGCAAGGCAATTTGCAACCAACCAAGTCATCTTGGCAAAGAACAACAAATGTGGTACTCAATAGGCATGTACCCGAGGCAGAGGAGTAGGAAGTTGCATACCTAGTCACCAACTTCTCACTTATACCTCCAAATGAGCAACAGCAAGCCCCAAACCAGTTGTCTGCCAGCTCACGCCAGTTGGAAGATGGCATTTCTGCAAAAGATCTGCATCCATGAGAAAAAAAAAAATTAGAAAACCATTGAAGTCTAAAATAATTGAATAAACATAACAACTCTGAGCCACATGTACAAGAACACTGCATTTATGTGCCTACAATAACAAGGTCTTATAAATATTAGAATTTAATTACCATGCAATAATGAAAATGAGCTTGCCAAAGCCAATTAATTTAAAAAACAAATGAGAAAGTACCCAAACTCGCAGCAGCAATTAGAGCAGAGATGGTGATGTTATTGGAGATAAAATTGGTGTTCATTCATAGGCTTTCACCAAGTAACAATAATACTTCCAACATGGATGGTTGTCGTTCAGGGACTTTATACTGGCCAATTCACCAGCTTTTCCCTAATGGCCTCTGCCCTTTTTAATAAGTAAATTGCTTACAGCTTTTCATCCTTTAAAAAATCTTGCTGCTGCTTCTGCTTCTGAAGCAACAACTATATTTGATAGTGAAATAGTCACTAATAGAGTCGGCCAAATGACTGCATGATCATTGATCTACTCTATCACAATTCACCATTTCGAACTTCATACACAATGTTTTCTGTACCAGCTCTTTGAGCAATAAAGCAGGGTTCTTGATCAAACTAGTAGTCCCATCTGTCCACCTCCACAGGTTATATCTTGAGTATCTATGATGGCGACTATAGATATTGAATCACGTTCCAGTGAATCAGTAGGGATGAAGTAATAGAACTCCTGGTGCAGAAGGCTTTCTCTCTGTCTACATCATTCAGGCATTTCATTTCCTTGACTAAAGGAGCACTGAAGAAGGCTTTTTCTGGCTTCTGGCCTACAAGGATCAAGTTGTTTTGTTTGGAGGGCGATGATTTTGTCAAATTTTTTTACTAATGCTATCAGTACCAGGCCAGTCAAGGCTGCAAAAAACCTATGTCCCCGTATCATGTATGTGGAAAAACAGAGAAGGTGCAAAGAGCTCATTATTATAATTATCATAATATCTGATTGGATGTGGGAGGGGAGCAGGGAGTCAAGGAGTGTTGTCAGGAGAAGAAGTCAACATGTTGATTTTGATAAATAATTCTTGAAGATTGAGAAGTCAATGCTGAGTTTCTGTAGTGACTTTGTATATCACATTAAAGGATGGGCATAACATGCCAAGCTCCCATGCTGCATGCTCATAGGAAGTCAACACAAATTTAGTGAAGCCATATATGATCTAAGACCTGCAATGCAGCAGGAGCAGAACCAACTTAAGCAATCAACAACAACAAGCTAGGTGGGGTCAGTTACATGAATTTTGGCTTGACAATTGTTTCTATAGAAGAATATAAGTCAATATATGGAGGAATACTCCAGAATCTAGAGGTTTTAAGTTGAGCAGATTGAAAATCAAACATATGGAATGTAAGTTTATTAAAAATATAAATGTGAAAGAAGTTATAGTAAAACTTAAAGATCAAATTATTTCAAGAAAAAATCAGTTCACATATCTTGAATCAATCATCTAAAAGATGGAGAGATCAGTAAGAATGTTACCATAGAATTAAGGCAAGATTATTAAAACAGAAAAGTGTGCCTGGCCTTTTATGTGATAGTCATATTTCAGTTAAGGACCAGCTTTGTTGTATGGCATAGAATGTTGGGCAGCAAAGCACCAACATGTGCAAAATCATGGTTGTTATTGGATGTGTGGGTACACAATATATATGGAGGGATACTTTAGAATCTAGAGAATCAACTTAAGTATACGAGTACTGAAAATCATGGTGCAGTTTCCATATTAAAAATGTAGAAAGAGAACATAAAAAGATGACACAACTAAACATATCATGCATCTAGACACATTTGGGAAAACTATATCTACTTTTGTTGAATTTTAATTTTTTTAATCAACAAAAGGGTACTCAACAAATTGCATAACTCACTCAGATTAAATTGTTAGTTTGTACCACGATAACAACCTTGAGACAAAATCCATGGAATAGCATGGGTTCAAGTAATACCACTTCAGGTTCTAGTAAATATCAGGTCGATTATCATGATTAACTTCAGAAGATAAGTGCAATTCATAAAGCCTTGAAGTGAAAAAGAAAAAGAAGAGTATCCTTTTTCCTAAGTCTGACAAAAAGCTCAGCTTATATGCATATTTATAGTGATGAGTAACAAATCAGCTTAAGAGAATTGGTTGGGAGGGAGCATAAAGTAAACAAGTAAACGGAAATATATGACCCTAGAATACTGACATTATTCTAAAATATTGGTCATTCAGGTTTAGCAATTAAAGGTACAACTTGAATACCAATGCCTGATAAATTGCACAGCTGTATTTAGATGTGTATGTGAAAAGTATGGAAGGGCCTATAAAGTATTCTCTATGCGAACAACAAAATTGATCATAATTACTGAAAACAACAATGAGCTTGAAGGGAGTTTGGTTCGTCTGGAAATCTAATGGTGCGGCAAGTATTAGTGAAGAACTATAGTTCTACAGTTTCTCTATCGAAGAAAATGCAAATTACCTAAATTCAAAGCGTTATACGGTAACACGCCTTTCTTACCCGAGAAGCCTTGTTAACTGTACAGAGCAATTTCTGCAATAGAATTGCACTCCTTCGGCAGCAGACAAACTTTCAAGATCCGAATCCATAGACAGTGGATTCGTATCAAGTAAGACAGAATTTCGTCGAGAAGCCTCGTCCTCGGATAAACCCAGCGCGTCGAAGGTGGAAAGAATCGGGTGATCTACAGAAAGAAGCAGGGGGAGCTTAACTTCGACGTGATCGTCCAACGCTCTGAACAGAATCGGAGCTTCGCCGTCGACCAAAACTCTGGGAACGGGAACATTGAGAAAGAACTCGGGTTCGGAACCGGCTTCGAGCCATCTCACTGTGAGCAGAGACTTTTCTAGAACCAACTGGACTTTCAGGTTCTTGCAGTGAATCGACGGTTTGATGTCGCGATTGAAGAGGAACAATTTGAGTGTCGGGATGTGAGATTGGGCTTCCCATGTGAACCGCCATTTCCTAGGGTTTTCAGAGTCGGAGGAGGCGCGAAGAGCAAATGCCATTTTCTCTTTCTCGCTCTCAACGCCAGTCGTGACTCGTGATTGCCGATTTGGCGGTAATATCAAAAAGTTGCTCTCCGGGCCGGAATGGAGTTCGTACTTCATCCGTTTTAATAGAATTGGGCTCAGCGGCCCAATCTATCAATCTAATGGCTAATGGGTTGGCCCAGTGTTAGCCTGACGTCCATTAATGAAAAGGGGCTCAGAATTATATAATTTTTTAAAACTCATTTGAACATAAAGTCCCTTTATTATTTGCAATTTTTAACTATAAAATGTTAAAAGATGCTTTCAGCGATTTCCAAGATATAAAAATCATTATAATATATATATAAATCCGAATTGAAAGAAGTTCATGCTACCTAAAACTTTCTCCATCAAAACCTACTGTTTCCACCTAACAAAAATCAAGAAACTTTTTATCTACCCATGAGCTGGCGCCATTGGTGGTATTGTTATTGTTATTGACATGCCTTGCCTTATCAGTTGATGTCCTCTCATGAATAAGAACCTTCTAATTAAAATAACCATTTTTTTTTTTCCAAACATGCAATCAAATATTAAAGATTGAAAGTCATGGATGGTGAACTCATCATCATCATCATCATCTTCCTTGCTCCCCCGCACAATATAACCATCAATCAAGGCCATACCCAATTCACTCAATTTTACGTAACTTTGTCTTCTTTTTTATATATCTGGAAGTAAGCAGAAGCCCACGTTATTTTTGACATTTTTAATGAAAAATATGTACCTAATTAGTATACTTTTAGGAGTTAACTTGCTGGTAAAAAAATTATAGTAATTTTTTCTATGATTAAATACCAGAACTTACAATTATCTCTGTTTAATACGTACGTCTAATTTATAAGTTTGACCTAAAATTGCATATATATATATATGTATGTATGTATGCATCGCGAAACTCATTAATACTAGTAGTATACATGCAGATGCATGCACCTAAAAATACTTGCCAACCCATAACTATTTGGCATGAGGGCAGCTGCAGCCAAATGACAATCTTTTGCAGTTAAATATTGAAGTTGAATATCATATGGTTAATATTGAAGCACGCTACGAATCTGGAAAACATGGGCTCGTCTGGCTCTTCAGGCCGTGTTCAGCGGGACAGCAAGAAATGGGAACCTCCTCTTTGATCTTGACCAGCGTGAAGGTTCCTTAATCAGTTGTCCGCTGGCTGGCTCGCTAGCTGTACACCTTTCTCTTATAACAAATTACAGAAAAAAAAAAAAAAGAAGTAATTTTGATACATGATGAATTGTTATTAAAAATATCACAAACAAACAAGTGTTTAAATAAACAATTTTAGTAAAATTAATTAGAGACATCAAAATTGTGGAATATTCATTTATATTGGGTTTGTTAATTTATATATATATGAGCGGTGGCACTGATTTAATGTTTTTAATTAATTGGGACATAGAGGGGCAGGTGAGGTGGGCTAATTAATTAAGTTCGTGATGAAGGAATATTCTTTGGGTTGTTCTGTCTCCATTGAAGAAAAAGAACATATCAATGGAGGGACAAGAAGCCAACAAGTATTGATCCATATAAAGTAGTGGTTAATGTAACTTTTGAAGTTTAGGATATATGTCCTCTCGCATGCATGCATGCAAATTAAGTTTATGAGATTTCATTTTCTTATGTATTAATAATAATTTATTTAAAGGATTTTATTTTTCAATGTAGTTTAAGAAGAAGAGCCCAACTTTTGATTCACCACCCAAATAGAATATGATGAAGAAAAAAGAAAAAGAAGAAGAAGAAAGAGAGATACAGAAGACATAATTATAAGTTTTGTTGGGCAGAAAATTATTGTTTGAATAAAGCAAAAGAAAAAGTATTAACAAAATCAGAGAGAGTCCTTCCTACTAATTATTAAAGCCCTCACGTATCACATGATAAAATATATACATGATGCGCAGTGCTGAAAGTGTTAATTATAATATTTGGGTTTGCTTTGAGGTTCTTGCACCAGCTTTCGAACATGCATCTCAAAATTATTAATTAATCCACTATTTGCATGCCTTCTGGGATCCAATGTTTAGTGCCACGGTTACCAATCAGCACAAGCA
This sequence comes from Diospyros lotus, assembly GCF_014633365.1. NCBI lineage: Eukaryota > Viridiplantae > Streptophyta > Magnoliopsida > Ericales > Ebenaceae > Diospyros > Diospyros lotus. The sequence continues at coordinate 10,025,200 of NC_068343.1, read as the reverse complement.
TGGATGGTGGGGGGGGCCAATTACATTAATAATTATGTGTAACAAAGTAATTAGCTAGCCAGTGTGTAAAATTATTAACATATATGTAGCTAGAAGCCTCCTCATGCTAATAATTGAACTTGGAACTGATGGGGAAACAAATTTTAGTTTGATAGATTTTGTTCTATCTATGCCCAATAATGCAAATTTGATTTCATCACTCAAGATATTAATTAGTGTTTCCCCAAAAAAAAAAAAAAAAGGAAAAAAATTCCTTCCTATTGCCACTTGCTTTTTATCAAATCCTCGTGAATAGAAGAAGAGAAGCAAACGCTCACCGTTGAATTGCATTTGTGGCTAAGCTATGCGTACTGATGATAGCAGAAACTTGAAATTAAGAAACGAACAAAAGCTTTGTATGACTTTATATATATATTAATCAATCAAATTCTAATTAAGATAAAGAAAAGAAGGGAGAGTTGGCTAAGCTCAAATAATGGAATTCTTCATCATGACAAAGAGCCCACCCTCGACATATATACACATACACGTACGTACACACATATATGTATATATATCTCGATATAATTAATATATAATGCATTTACAGACCAAGAACCAACCACCAATTCGTTATCAAAACTCTAATTATTCATGCATGTACAGTACTTGAGCTTCAAAACCTAGCCAGTAATTAACAAGAAACGAGAAAGAAATCTTTAAGATTAATATTAATGAACCGTACGTGAAGGGTTATTTAATTTATATGATGATCAGGACATGATCATGTCTGGAGAAGCCATGACGGGTTGGTTCAGGTAGAGCAAGTTCCAGGGATTCAAGAAATCGCCGCCGCCGATCTGAGCAGCTTGCTGATCATCAGAGCCTTCAAAGCCGACTCCTCCATCGCTACAGCTCAAGCAGTCGATGATCTCGTTGACAGAGTTCAAGCGGTGGGTCAACTCAGCCAGCTGAGCTCTGAGAATCGAGTTCTGGGCCTCGGCTTGAAGATACATCTGGGTGCTCACGTTCACGTTCGTCAGGATGTAGCCGTTCTCCTTCCGGAGCTGGTTGGCTTGCGCCGTCAGCTCGTTCAAGTGCTGCTGCTTACGCAGCCTCGACCGCCGAGCTGATTCCCGGTTCGAGATCATTCTCTTTCGCTTTCTTTGATCCATTATCTTCTCTTCCGAACCCGAGCTCTGAAGCTGGCTTGAAGAGGCCATATATATGATATATAGATATATATATATATAGTGCTTAATGATTCTAAATCAAGTTAATAAATGGGCTAGAAAGAATTTACAAGGAACCAAACAGATTTGATTGACGTACGAAGATTGTTCATCAGATATATATAGTTCATGAGAAAACGTAGAACCAGTAAAGAAAGACAACGGAGAAGGACTGAACGAGGTGGGTTCGCCGGCGAATGGTGGAGGTGACGGTGAACCCAAGGAGGAGGACTTCACTGAGAACCGGAGACATGGATCTGATGAAACATCAAGAACCGAGCACTAAGCATTAAAACTTGTTAATTTAGACGGAGAGAGAAAGTAAGAGAGATGGATTCTGGAAAATTAAGAGCAGAAGCAGAAGAAGAAGTAGAAGAAGAAGAAGAAGAAGAAGAAGAAGATTCAGAGAGATGCAAATTGTAAAGGGAAGAGGGGGGGGGGGGATGGAGGGTGGCATTTATAGAAGATAATGGCCACAGAAATTCATATTGATTAATAATAATAATAATAATAATAATAATAATAATAGGTCATTATTTAAATAATTATTATTGTGGAGAACCGCGCGCGGGAGTGACGCAACTTATGCAATTGTTTCCATATGGACTTTAAGGAAAAACAATACATAAAAATTAAACTGTGTGTCTGTCTGTCATCACATTGGACGAAAGTTTGATTGCAGCTTAGTTTGTCTCATTTCAGCTTTGCTGCCTTTCTTAATTAACTCCCAATTGGAATGCGCTGATTGCTGACCACTTTAAATTACGGTGCTTTTTCTGGAGAATATGCTCAACTGTGGGCTTAAGACTTTTTTCTCAAAATCCGACATTTCCTTAACCATTACAGCAAGGACTTAAACCATTACAACATTCAAAGGTATTGTTTTTTTTTAATGAAGTTCTGAATTGCAATATTCTCACAAATTTGTATACACAAAATTATTATAGATTCTTTCTTATATAGTTGATTATACGATGTTTTGAAAGGAAAAAAGATTATGAGACGAATTTGTTCAAATTTTATATAAACTAAAAATTAAATTGATGGTGATTATTGAGTTTTGAGTTTTTGACCTAAAAATTAACCTCAATTACAAATTAAAACCAAACTTAATTAAATTCACGTTTGATCAATTTTGAATTCTAAAATTTATGCAATCTCATCAAAAATTCATAATTCAAAATTTATGACACACCAAAGTATAAGATGTATAAAATTTGTTTTAACATCAAGTTACAAAAAGTAACAATTATGAACAAAATTGAAGAGCACAAAAACATATAACAAATAATTAAGCTTTGAATTTGTTTATATATGTCAATTCATATTACGTCCCTCAACCTAGTAATTTAACTTGAACCTGATCAATCAATATTAAACAAGTTTTCAAAATACTAAAATCCAAACCAGACTATGCTAGAAAAAGAAATCAAAATCAAACCAACCTAATCTCATTAAATTAGATTAATTCTCCACTGCATCTGAACCCTTGGCATCCCAATGACAACTAACAAATATTGTTTTGATAGGCTTATGAAATTTCTATCTGCTCGAGAAAACTTTCCATTTTTTTTGCTAGAAAATAATGGATCCTCCTGAACTGCCGCCAGTCATCTTCCCTGAATCGGTTCCTCCTCAAGGCTTGGCTTCTCGAGAATGGCGGCCCATCTCCACATAATTGGAACTCTGTCGAAAAGACATGCTTTGTAATACAGAGGCGACCTGCTATTGCTAAACTTCATCTCTGAGAGCTAAGCTTTGATTATTAATCCACGAGACAACAATTATTTACAGGTTATGAGAAAACTGTCTCCAGGAACTGAGACTGATAAATGAAAGGTTGAACAAAACTTCCTTAGAATCATGGAAGCTAAGCGTGGACATTAAGGTAGTTTCACAGGGCAGAAGACAAATCTCATTTTCCCCTCCCGGGAAAGAAAAAAAAAAGAAAAGAAAAACCGAAGGTTAGACAGGAACAAATGTGTTGGCATAAGCCGCTTCAGGGTGATAGTGAAGCGTTTCTCTCAACATCAGTTCTCTAATCATAGCTTCTCCCATGTTCTCATCCATGTCAAGATTGATTTGAACTTGTGCAGGAGGGTTCCGGCTCGGATCATACAGCCCAACCATGTAAGGGTGATGGAGAGCCTCTGTCACCGTGATTCGCTTAGATGGATTGAACACCAGCATCCTTTCCAACAAGTCAATAGCTAAAGGGTCGGCCTGGGGGTACAGAGAAGAAAAGGGGATTCCTCTAGAATAGGGAAGTGATTTGATAAACCTCCTAGCCCTCTGGTTATCGATGAACTCAAGATCAGTTTCATGTTGGCTCCCAAGGACATTGATAATTAGTTTAAGCTGGTTGAGGCATTCGGTTCCTGGGAAGATGGGTTTCCGACCAAGAATTTCAGCAAAGATGCACCCTACAGACCAGACGTCAATGGAGTTCCCGTAGTTATCACAGCAAAGTAGGACTTCTGGTGCACGGTACCAGCGGGTGACAACATATTCTGTCATGAACTGTCCATTATCAATTCCTGTTCTTGCTAATCCGAAATCACATATCTTTAGTTCACAGTTAGCGTTGACAAGGAGATTTGCGGGCTTCAAGTCCCGATGAAGAATGTTTGCCGAGTGGAGATACCTCAATCCACGGAGCAACTGGATCATGTAACATGTGTCAGTGCTAAACAAAATAATAACAGGTCATTGAACTGACCAGGGCAATTAAAACACTCATTTGCAGACTCTCGGCTAGAGCTCCTATAGCATTTAAAACTTCAAACAGTAGAAAGTCTAGTGTCTAGACGACCGCAACATTGTACTTCAAAAACTTATGATTACACATAAGAATGGAATTACTTTACTGAGAAAAAAAAGGGTAAAGAGTTGTGCAGATGATCCCAGTAGTTTTACCAGTCTGTCGGGGAGTTGAAATTGACAGCATGCCCTAGTTCAGATCTTTGTCATGCTCCAAGTGATGAATGAATTAGCATTTTATTGGAGGAATACCTTCTCTATAAAGAGTGCCACTAAATTACCAGGCGAAAGATCATTCTTTAAGGTGAATTCTAATATATCTGAACTTCCAATTAGTCGCAACCTCTGCACACAAATCTAGACGATGGGACTTTAAAATTTTCGGGCAGATCTTTCAAATGTTGATCAAAATGATGTAAAAAGTGCATTACTGTCCAATAAACGCCTTCTGTTGCTTTCAATTTAAGTGGTAGAAGCATTCAGTTCCTTGGTGACCCAAATACAGAGACAAGAAGTAATCAAAGATTTCTATTTTTCTGAGAAAAATCATTGGAAGATAGTTCACCATTGCAAATCACTGGAAGTGAATTTCAGAAGATCTAACATTCAAACTAACGACCATCTCAACAATGAAGGGTGACATCATCATAGCCCATGGTAGTATAATCTCAGAGAAGATTTTCTTCGTCATCCTCACCTTTGGGCAAGATGAGACAAAAAAAGTTATTTGCCATCATTTTATACCTAACGGCCATTATAGAATCATGAAAAAGTGACCAAAATCTACAAATTATCAACTGAGAATCTTAATTCTTACAGCAAATCAATATGGATGTAGAATTATTGAATGGGGGCAGTAGCAAAAGGAGAAAAATTACCCGCAAAATAATGCAAGAATCTAAGCAAGTATGATCAATGCTGATATACCGTGTCTTGACTTCACATGGATTATTCCGGCTATGAGTTTCAAACAAGGTGGAGAAAATGTGTGGTGACTTTACTTGAAACTATGTTTTACAGCATCAAAATCCTAATTTTGTAGGTTCACCTTCAACCCTTTTACTGTACATTGCTACAAGCAATCAAATAGTTCTCCTCCCACAACAAAAAAGCCATATAAAAGAGATAGTAAACTGACCGGACAAACCAGTAGGGAGTAAAATCTTACACTATCGAGTGCATGTTTGTTTCAACTGTGAAATCCAAGGGCAAAGTAGCAACAGTTTGAGATCCTAAGCAAAGAGATCTGAGATAGAAAGTGACTTTAAAAAATGCTATATGGTCTAACACTATTTATGGCTATTAAGTACCTTTATCAACACAAAATGGTAAATTGTCATGTTGCAATGGATCAGTAAGAGCTCCAGTGCTAGAGAGCAAAGTCTCTCAAGTTCAATCATCTCAATCAATTTAACACTACTGGAGAACGCAGTATCAGATCAAGATCAATTTCATAAGTGCCATTGCTGATTTTTGCACTTAAAACCAAACAAAAATATATTCAGCAACATCCAGAGTAGCTATTAATGTATCAAAACTAAGTACTAACTGCATTAATCAGCATAAAGTGCATATATCAAAGACTGTTCAATACCTGGAAGAGAAAGTATTTGCAGTGATCATTGGAAAGCGGCTGAGACGACTTAATGATTTGGTGAAGATCCGTGTCCATCAGTTCATAAACCAAATACACATCGTTGAAACTAGTCCTGTGGATGGGCATCATAACATCCTTGAGAGCGATCACATTCTCATGCCGGACATGGCGCAGAAGCTTCAGCTCTCTGAGAGTCCTCAGGGCATCAACTCGGTTCTCGAACACATTATTGATCTTCTTGATGGCAACTTTCTCGTTTGTTTCCCTATTGATAGAAGAACACACCACGCCATAGGCCCCTCTGCCAAGGGGCTTAATTGGCACATATTTGGTATCAATCTCAAACAATGTTTGCCAAATTGAGTAATAATGCTTCCCTCGTGGCTTAATGCCGTTTGGAGGCTCCACAGGCGTCGCCATTTCCCTGCAAATCACCCCAAATTGACCAATTGCAATGACCTCAAAAACAACTAAAGCAATAAATTTCAAGAATTGCCATGAATTACACAGTTTTATCTTCAACTCTGAAGCTAGTAATCAATTAAAGCGAGAGATTTATGGATCCGATAATTGCAGATAGACGAGCACAGACAGAGGGGAAAGAATCGATACTTACTTGAAGAAAGTATGAACTCAACTTTCTCTGGTCCTCTTCTTCCAAGTATTCCGATTCCGATCGCTTACTTTCCCCCAGAACAATTCAATGTCAGAAGTAAGCACTTTTCTAGCCTTCAAAATTCCCCAACCCGCCACCGACTTTTTTCATCCCACCAGAAAGCACCTAAAATTGGGAAAGAAGCAAGGGAGAAGCACCACAAATCTTCAAACTTCCAATGTGATTTCCCGAGAACGAGGGTTCTCACTTCATCCCCCGTTGTTCCCCGACCAAACGCCTCAATTTTCTCATCAACGAATTGCTTTCAATCGCCTCCTCTATATAGAGATTTATGACTGATGTAGAGAGAGAGAAGGAGAGAGGACAAAAAGTTGAATATGGGGGAGTGGAAGGACACCTTCACGGCACGATAACTACTACGGATTCATCTCTCTCTCTCTCTCTCTCTCTCTCTCTCGATCACTGTGGATCAATGATTCATCCGTTCATGCACAAAGGCCAAACGGTGGGTACTGTACAGCACGGCTCAAACCGGCTCGGCTTCTGAAGCTTCCGGATATTCTTCTTTATATACCTTGCTCCTTGCATGCGCGACGCATTCAAAAGGGAGAAGAATATGGTGTTGGCGGCCTCACTGTATTTACGCTGCTTCTGGTTCTGGATTGCCTTTTCGGTTTAGCCCTCCTGACGATTGTGATTGGTACTAATTCCGAGGGTGATAGGCTTAGTTGCGTATATACACCTCAATTATTTGTTTCAATCTAAGTGGTTAGATTGTATTCATTGAATTGTACTAACTCTGACTTATGTAATAATGACGTCAAAAATATAATTAATAAACTTTTGTATATTTAAATGTATTTTAATTATGTATTAACATTTGACTTATTAATAACTATAGTCATTCAAATACACTAAGATAGTATTTATTAAAATAAATAAGATAATTTATTTATAAAGTTTAAGATAAATTATTTAAATAAAAAAGAAGATAAATTTATCTTAAAAAAATATAAAATAAGAAGTCATATTTTTTCATACAAAATTTAACAAATATAATAAAAAAATATTTTTATTTAAAATAATTTTTATATTCTATTTTTTATCTATATTTTAATTAACGCTACTTAAATAATTTTTTTTCAGATAACTAAAGCAGTAAGAGCACATGAAAATTAGATAATAATGGAAGATGAAGAAGATGATGGGAGCGTGCGGCCTGCGGTGCTGTGAAAAGATGGCTGGCTGGCTGGCTGGCTCTGAGAACATTCCATCCCACCGTTGATTGTTTTTGAAAAATACCTTTGTCCGCCACGTGGAACCGATGTACACGGCCAGCCGTCCCTGCGTAGCTTCCGCTGATTGTCTTAGATAAGAATCGCCGTCTCGGTCCCACCCTAACTGTAAAATCTGATCCAAATGTCGTGTGGGCAAGAAAAAGAAGAAGAAAATAGTAGTTAGTACATTCGGCAATACCTTATATATACCCCTTACTTGTTATTATAATCTCTAAACGTTAAAGATTTGATAGACTGATTTAATGTTTTTAAAATTGTTTAGTTAAAATTATAAATAACGAATGACATGGTTAAAACTTAAATGTTAATTTTGGATATATGAGTCTAATTATATATACTCTACTCAGCACACCTTTTAAGTATTTCTTGCACAAATTTAGTAATATTATTATATATATATATATGAAGTTTTGTATATCCTTTTATATACCTAAAAAAATAATAGTACATTTACAAAAAAAAAAAAATAGTAATATTACTTTTACTAGAAGATTGTGGGTGCACTGATGAGCTGAGCTATGAAGCACGGAAACGGCTTGGAGGTGCTGTTTCGACGTTTTCGAACCGTTTCCCATTTTGGAAATTCGAAAATGGCCAGAAACGACCTTTGAAATGTTTTTGTAAATTGCAAAACGTTCTGGGGACTGTTTCGTAATTTACAGAAAATGTGAGAAACACGTTTCCAGCGACCAATCACTCACCTGCAGCGAGGAAGACAATGGTCACCGAGAGGTGAGTCAGCTGCGAGGCAAGATATGGAGTATGTAGCGACGGTCGAGGCGAGAGATGGTGTACAACGGTGGGCGACGACGAGGATGAGAGGCGAGCGACGGTGGTAGAAATGCTTCGATTGTGAGAAAGGCGAGATCAAACGCGATGGTGAAGGCAAGAGACTCATCGATGGCGAGAAAGCCGAACGACGGTGGCAGAGACGCTTTGACTATGAGAGAAGCGAGACAAAGGCGAGGTTAAGGGCAAGAAACTCATCGATGGTGATCGAGAGAGGCAGCAACGATGGCAGAGATCGACTGTGAAAGAGGCGAGATCGACGACAAGGGCGAGGGCGAGGGCAACAGATGCGTCGACTGCAAAAGAAGCGGCAAGTCAGCGACGGTGGCAGACAGAGGAAGCGGCGCAGTCGGCCATTGATAGCAAGGGCGTGGGTCTCTGAGAGCTTGCGGGTAATACTGTAATAGTATATCTAGGGTTTGTAAAATTATAATTTAATATTATTTATAGTATATAAATTATATATTAATTTCACATACACCCCTATATTTTTAAAAATTACAGTTTATCCCGCATTTCTGTTTCATAACTTTTTTGAAAAATATCATTTCTACGTTTCTATTTTTATATTTTTCCATTTCTCATTTTTCGTTTTCATTTTATGTAAGATAACTGATGAGTAACGCAGTCTGAATGGATTGCTGTAGAATACATGAAATGGGTGAGGAGCAGGCAGCCCTATAAGGCCCACTAGAAAAAAGAAGGTTAGAATTTGGCCCGGCCTAGTCTTGGTAGTACAGACAGGTGACATTAATTTATTTATTTAAACGTTTTGAATAACTTTTCTTGAAATTGAAGTTACATTTGTTCAAAGTATTTGGAAACTTTAATTGCAGGTTTGGAGCATTGATTTGTCAATTGTCATTATGCGGCCAACTTTAGTAAAGGTCAAATCTTATGGGTGAGATGTGAATTAGAACGCGTACGTTGCTTTTGTACATAATTTTGGTAGTTGTCCTCGACAACATAACTGAAAAAAAGTGAAAAGTATAGTTGTAGTCTTAAAGGTCAGATTAGTGGTCCTGATGAAGCTAATTAATAATTAGGGAAAGATTTTATTTCAAATTTGAATCCCTTTCTCCTCTTTTAAACCTCCTTTATATGAGTTTTACGGTTTAGCTAGGGTTTTGTCACGTAATTTTAATATTTAAATTAATATTTGAAAAAATAAAAAAATTAAAATTAATGTGATTTAAGTAGAAGAAGATCATTAGATGATCAGAACATTAGGTGGCCACCCTTCCCTTCTGGACAAACAAGACAGCCTACTCCCACCACATATATATATATATATGATAAGAGGAAATACCTCAAGTCCATAATTACTTCAATATCCCCTGAAATATAACCATCGACAGCAACGACACATGCCCACTAAGGAGCCATTCTCCTGATGTCACCTTACTTAAGCCCAGAAATGACATGTGAAAGATACGCCTCACCACACCGACTAATCGGTTGCTCGATGAAGATTCTTCAAATTTCTTGAGATCAACAATCACATCGAAAATCATAGAAATAGGAACTACTCTGAACTCCTTGAAAATGATTATGGAATTCATATCGGGAAGATCCTAGCTTCGCAAAGAACGAGATAGGGATTCCAGCAATTTGAAAAAGAATCATTACCTTGGTAGGAGGATAAAAGAGGAGAACAACAATGAGTAAGGGATCCAATTTGTTCTCTCTCTAAATTCGAAATTACATACTTTAAATTTTGGTTAATCTGGTAATCTAACTTAAACGTCGGAGTGATCTCGAGAGAGCAAGATCTCGACTCCATTGCAGGTACCTAATTCAAGATAAAAAAGGTGATCAGCCACTACATCATTAATATATTAAACATGGAACCCAATAACTAATAATTTTTTTCTTTATTTTCTATCACCCAATAATTAATTTTTGTTTCTTGGCACCGAAAAACATGGATTGATTATTAATTGTTCTTTTAAGGTGGCTATGACTAAAAAGATGGCTAGGCTAATTGTAAATATTTTAATATTATTATGAGGTGGAAGCATGAGCCTCCGTAGGGGGGCGGCAGCTTCCTTTTTTATATATATTGTTTTCATTTCATTTTCTATATAAAGTGACAATGAACATTCAAATGGCATCTTGGAATCCCAATGTTTGGCCAATAATGAATGGATCATTTTCCATTTCTTTCTTTCATTTACTAATTATTATTACGAGCAATTTGGACATCACATTAAGTCATCCACCAATCTTTAATCCATCTCTTTCCCGATTCTTAGAATTTTCTTTCCTCAATAATAATGCTATTTAATATTTATTTATTTATTTATACTACATATATATATAATAATAATAATAAATCCTCTAAATATTGGTGAGTCCGTAGAATCCAACATTAATTGAGGCTGAGAGAGAGACAGAGAGAGGCGTGTTATCGTGGAAATCAAGATTGAAGAGTACATGTCAAACAAGTCCCTTCAATGGATGCCAGATGTCAAATGTCAAATGCTTCCCCACGCACTCCCCTTTTTATTGCTTTAATGATGCAAAAGTTAAGGTAATGGTTGAGTTTATAAAAATATAATTTTTAGTTTATAATTAAAGATGTTTTCATATTTTATATATTTTTTAAAAATATTGTATTTAATTTTAAGGAAATTTAGAAATCATAAAAATGATATTTTTTTATAAATTTAAAAAATTAAAAATTTTGAGTTTAGGTACTCAATCATTTAATAAAAAATTAAATTAAAAAATAAGAAATATTTTCTTCAATTGAAGACTCCACTTAATTTAAAAAATATTTTTGTAAAAATTTTAAATCATTATATATATATATATATATACATCTTTCAAGTCTCTGGCCTTTTTATTACTAAAATCGCATTATTCGTATAGAAGGGATTTCGTGAACCCTTTCACAGACGCAATAAATCGCGATTTGTTTATCCTCTTCTCTCTCTTTCTCTTTCTCTCGTCGCTTGCCTCGCCCTCGCCTACAACCTCACCGCTTCCTGCCTCCTCCGCCTCCTCGTCTCTGCGCCTTGCCTTCTCACCGCTACAATCTTCAGCAACTGGCGACCACCCAAATCAACCGAGATGCAGCGAGCGGCGGTGATGGCGATGGCGAGGCACAGAGACGAACGTGAAAGAGAGACAAAGGAGAGAGAGAGAGCGACAGAGGCGAGGCAAGGCGAGAGAGAGTGTGTTGGGTTGAATTCAGGGATAATTTGATCATTTCATAATTCTATAAAACTATCTGTACATCCCTTATGTATACATAGCTTTATCCTTATTACTATTACTCTTGATAAACAATAAATAATACACAAAAGGAAACCGCCCTCTTAATTTGCTGCAAATTAATTAGACAGTGGCAGCCACTCCATCATAGCATATGGAAAACATGTAGAAAGTGCAAGAGCAAGCTTTTCAGCCAAGCAAAGCTTCCATAGAGAGAGAAAGAGAGAGACAGAGAGATAGATTATGTTCTTCTTTGGGAAATTAACCAACAAATTAAGCTTCGCGCAGGCGAAAGGTAGCTGAGCGAAGTGTTCAGATTTACCAATATTTGAGTCAATTCTCTGGGCTTTAAACTTGTCTGAAAGAGAGATCGAGAGAAGGGAAAAGTAATTCCATAACGAGGGTTTTTGGAGTCGAGAGAAATTAAATTCAATATTTATGGAGTCTACCAATCTTCATGAGGGTGATGAGATTCAGCTCTGGCAACAGTTCGTCGAGTGTCCTTTTGCCGCCCAGTCTGCAGCTGGCTATGGCGTATCCTCCTCAATCACTCCCAATTTCAGCCCTAACATGCAGTGTTGGTAAACAATTAATTTTCTCAAGCTCCATCCATCCACTCTTTTCTACGCTACGCACCCTCTAGCTATATATCTATTCAACAGAGCTCTCTCGATCGTCCCAGTCTTTAATTACGAGCTACACTCAAAACAAATATATTTTGCATTGCATTGGTTTAATATATATTACAAATTAAGCTACCAAGTGATAGAGCTTAATTAATTTTTCTCTATATTTATTCAGGAGGAGTGATAAAGACAACAACATACTTCCCAATCATCCTGAAATCCTCCAAAACTTGACGTCAAGGCCAAAGGATATTGAGGCTGCATTGCCTGTAGCCCCAGCTGCTGCTTTCAATCATGACCTTGGCTTTGGTGATGCAATATTAAGAAGAAGCTTTGCCATTAATGAATCTACCAGCTTTCTGCAACTCGGAAAATCAAATCTTAATCCTTCTGCTTCCATCAAACATGAAAAAAGAGAGGGCCTCAGCTGGCTCAACCCTCTCTCATGCAGTGGCAGAACTGGCAGCAGGCTGCTGGATCTTTCGGCCGCCGCTGCTGCTGCCGGAGAGTTTCACTCCAGTAGCAAAGCTGCATCAGACCCTGATCACAGGCTTGATGATGGTGAGGCTTTATTTAGCAGTAGTAAGTTCGGCCAAGTTTTACCAAGTACTTACGCAAACCAGGATCCGTCTCTACTGGTCACAAGTTCTGTGGGCATGTACAGACAAGCATTAGATCCCTTGATTAGCACCAGAAATCTTGGTGAGATATCAGTACTTGCCAGCATTTTTCACATGATACTACTTACTTCTGAGCTTAATTATAGAACAAACTAATTAAGCACATGCTTTCTATTTCTAGGCCACCAAGCGCACATGCAAGAACCAAGTTGTAGCCCATCAAGCAGCTCCAACAATAAGGTATATCCATATACCTTAATTTCTCCTATCTTTGATCAGATTGTGCCCATTAAGTAATCGATGCAAATTTCTTCTTCTTCATCATGATCCCGACCATCAGTTTAATTAATTTGTAGCCTAATACTTTTATACAAGTACGTACATAGTTTTTCATTCTAAACAAATATAGCCCTAATAAGTTTACATTTCTCTTTTGGTATCAAACTTCAATTTGATGTGGGTGTGTGTCTGTGTATAAATATGGCACATTGTCATTTTCTAGATAAAGCATGCATGGAGATTTAAACCTTAATTTACCCTTGATTTGATCTTGGAAGGCATCAAACAACAGGAATGGAGTCCCGAAGGTTAAAAGATCGGGGTGTTCTTCAGAACCAAAGGCATCTATTTCACCAGCTAGGAAGTCCCGAACTATATTCAAGACCCCATACACACCACTTAAGGTGAATTAATATTGTGGATAATTAATCGGGTAAATTTCAAGCTTAATTAATTGAACTTTGAGTTTAATTAACAATGTGGGTGTGGCGTGCACGAAAAATGAAATAAAAACTAGGTTCGAAAGGAGAAATTAGGAGACAGGATTTCAGCTCTTCACAGGTTGGTGGCACCTTTCGGCAAGGTACTTACTGCTATCTCCACTTGGTATATTAATTTGAATTTCTTCATCAGAACCCACTATAGAAAGAGATATTATTTACTTTATGGGTTTGGCCATGCTGATGACATAGACGACATGTATGTATATATATATATATAGAATGCTTTTCTAATTAATGCATAATTGCAGACGGATACAGCGTCTGTGTTAACTGAAACCATTGGGTACATCCAGTTCCTTGAAGACCAGATCCAGGTAACTCCTCTTCTTCTCTTTTTTTAATCTTCCAACTAAATAAACTTAAAAAAACTTTTTCTTTCTTTGCATTATTTTATTCAATTATAGAATTAGACAAATTAAAGAGCTTGCGAGTTAATTTATTAGCTGATCATATTCGTGATTAATTCCCCGCAGACATTCTGTGCTCCTTACATTAAAGCGTCTCTAGGCAAGCCATGTGTTATCATCCAAAAGGTAATAATAATCCTCCTCCTCCTCCTATGCTAGTTTACACTACAGCAATGAAAGCATCTCCTATGCTAATTATTACTGTCTAGACAGTAATAATTTCATATATATATATATATATATATATACAGCAATGATAATTTTTTTAACGAGGATGGATGGCGTTGATTCTTCCTATATCACTCAGTTAAAAAACAAATAGCAGGTCGAAAATTCTATTGGCACTTATTTTGATGGTATTTAAGACCCAGGTATTATTATTATTATTATTATTATTATTATATATGTGCAGAGTTCAAGAATGAAGGGGGGGAAGCAACAGCAAGATCTGAGGAGTAGAGGGCTATGCCTTGTGCCCATATGTTTCACATCCTATATATCCTTCCATTCGCATTAATAATTAAAACTCGCATTAATACATATCGTTGCCGTCACGTCAGAGCAGCTTCTTTCTTCTTTCTTAATGGCGTTTCCGGGTACAGCAAAGGCAATTCTGAAGTTGTTTGATGATGAGAAGAAAGAAAAGACACGGGGGGGGGGGGGGGGGGGGGGGGGGGCGGCGCTAAGTGCTTGTATTTAAGTATCAAGTTCAAGTGCTCCCACAACATGTAATTTAATTTAGGATCTCAATAGACAATATGTCGTTGGTTTAGTTCGTACTTGACCCTTTGATTTTATTATAATCGTGCGTGACAAAGTCCTAAATTAGAAGGGAAATTATCAAGTTGGCCAAACAACTCTCGCGCACACAAATTTATAATAATCTTATTTAAAATTACTAATAGGTCATAATAATAAATAAATAAATGTATTAATATTAATTTTAAATAAAATTATTATAAACTTAAAAAATATTATAAATTTATGTATACCACATTAATTTATAAAAATTATTTATCAAATTTATTTATAATTACAACATTATTCAAATTAAAATGTCACTAGATCACCAAAGGAAAACAAAACAAAAGGAATCTAATTGGATCCAAGCAAGCACCTAAGGGGTGAGGCCGAGGCGAGGCCCAAACCCGCCCAGCGTGTCCCTAAGCTGAGTTGCACGTCGTCAGCTTTTGTTTTCTTTTTTTTTTTGTTTTACATAATTCACCTATTTTTTAAAGGCATAAAATATAAAAATACCCCTCAATTTTGAATAAAAAATCATTTGATCCTCTTAACTCTTAACTTTAAGTTGAATACATTGTGCCCCTCAACTTTCAATTTTGAACCTATTATGTCCTTTAACTTTTAATTTTATAACAACCATAATTTAGGTCCAACAAGTATAATGCATGAAACACACGCGATTTGATGTGGGCCCCATATTGACCAGGCCAATAAAAAAACACATGTCTCGACACTACAAGAGAGAAGGGGTGGCCAGCGACAAACGACGCAACGTAGGTTGGAACGACGTAGGTTGGAGTTGGCAACCCTTACCCTAGCCTTGTAGAGGTCAATGCCGCCGTCGATTCACAAACACAAACTGGGCTGAGTCGTCATCAACGTTTTCGCGCTCGATGTTACCGTTTCCACGTAACACGAATTGTTGCTACGGAAGAGAAAGGTGACCCCCAGCAGTACTCAACGTCGTCGATTCACAACCCCGTTTGATCAATGCCATCGCCGATTCATAAACACAAATTGAGCTAAGCTATTGTCAGTTTAGCAGCAACGGTTGGGGAGAGGTCGCTCGACGGAAAGAAATGCAAGAGGTAAGCCAACAACGGTAAGGAAGGCAAGAAGTTGACGGGGGCAGTAAGGTAGAAGAAAGGTCGGTCGATGAAGAGGAAAGCGAAGGGTCAGTCGACAACGACAAGGAAGGTGAGCGATCAGTGACAAGGAAAGAAGAAGGCGAGATGTCATCGACACTAGAAATGAGAAAGAAGAAGAATATGGGTGCTACCTTCACGCACCTCAATCGCACGTGTAACTCGCACAATGCTGACTACACACGAGGTGCATGAACAGTCCAAAATTGAAACTTAAGGGGCACAATAAGTCCTCCTTCAAGTTTAGGAGCACAAGCACTTAAAAGCCCTAAGTTGAGGGGTACGTTTGTGTCTAATACCTTTTTTAAATTAAAATACAAGACAAACAAAAACCAGTGTTCTAAAAATCGGGCTAGGCGTTAGGCGACCGCTGGCAGCCTTGAAATTGTCCTAGTCGGGCCTCCTAGGCGCCGGCCCAAGTAATTGGCCGACTTGGGCGCCTAGGTGGCCCAGGCGGCGCCTAGTCGGCTAAATCATAAATCGAACCTGTTAGCATCTCCCCATCTTTACTCTCTTCTCACCTCAACGCCGCCAAGCTTCATCGGCCCACCAGTAGCTCACCGCCCTCGCTGCATCCAGCTCCATCCTCGCCGCCAAGTTTTATCGTCACCGCCTCTTCTCCGTCGCGTCCTCCTCTTCCTCGTTGCCTTAGCATCGTCGCCTCCGCCCCTGTTGTCGAGCTCCATCTCCGCTGCGGCAAGCTCCATCTCCGTCCACTCGTAACCTCTCTCTCTTTGTTTTGCATTTGCTGCGTTTCTGATTTCGTTTTTATGTTTTTTATTTTATTTCATTTTTCTTTTCTATTTATATATAATAATTAGATTTATATTTAGTTTTTATTATTAATTATATATATTCTATAATATTTCTAAAAAATTTGCTACTTGCTTATAGTATATTGATGTTTTTATTATTGATTATATTTCTATTTTTATTATATTATAAAACATAAATTATTTTATTATTTTATTATCTTAATTTGAATCATTTGATTATTTTACAGCCATAAATCATGATATGTTATTGTTATTTTGAATATTAAGTGAGATTATTCGTTATATATAAATTTCTACTGCAAGTTTCTTCAATTAAATTAAAAATGTCAGATGGGACTCGAAGTACGGGAGCATCGTCTGATGCAACTTCGATTTTTAAAAGAAAGTCCAATGATATGTTGCATTATTGTTGCTTTTATCTTATTGAAGCTAGAACTAATCTACAACAATTTATTTTCTCATGCTTAATTCTATATTTCACTTGTCATTCCATTATTGTTGTATTTTTTATTTATGTTGCATTATTAATGCTTTTTAACTTTGATTTAATTGAAAATAACATCAAATTACATCATAAAATTTAAAAAACAAAATAAAAAAAATAACAATTTTCCTAGGCCCCGCCTAGGCGCTAGGCTCCAGCTTGACGCCTGACTAGCGCCTAGCATCTTTTAGAACACTGACAAAAACAATAAATTTAATATCACATGTATTTATTAAACCCGTAAATTTTGCTCAAACAATCAAAAGTTATGTGTTAGGATGAAACCAGACCACAAAGGTTTATATACAGGAAGCAACTATCTTTCTTAATTAATAATAATGATGAATCGTTTTCAGCATTATTTCTTATACACCATTTGGTTTTTGCAAATCGGTACGAAAGGATTGAATTCCCAGGACAAATTCCATCGATATTACAGTATCCAGCAGTTACTGCCTCAACCAATACTCCCAACACAATTCCAAAAGAACACGGAGAAAATGATGGAAATGTACAAAAACAAGGAAGCAAAGCAGCAGCAAGTTTCGTGTAATACTAGCTTTACTTGCTCTCTCCTAGTAACGCTGAAAACGAAATCTTCAATGCCAGTGTGATTTACCCCATCTGTCTATATGGAGTAGGCCTGTATATAGAATTTCTATTTTATTTTATTCCACTATTTCTTCTCATCCATTCTAGCAAAGCCAGCTACATAGGGGCGGGCAAAAGAAGGCCTAGGTGTTTTAATTTTGGTTCCTAGTGTCCTAAAGCTGGAGGTAAGGCGAATTTTCACCAAAGAGTGAAACTCCAAATTTCTTCTCTTTATAAGAAGAAATTGAAGAAGTCTACAGGGTGACACATGGCCAAATATGGTACAACTCAAGTGAGTACAAATTTCTAAGGCAACTAACATGTAATAGATAAAAGTTATCTTTTCTTCTTCTTCAGTAGTCAGAATCAGAACCAAAATTCACAGGGGATGATCTTACGGTCCTGCGCTTGTTTTCACTATAATCCTCTTCCTCATCTTCTTCATCCCCTTTACCCTCACCAATAATACCTGTAAAATGATAAGGTTTAGGGACTTATCCTACCAAATGTAGTGGTAGTCATCCGAGCTTGGTCTTACCTCTTCTTATTAGTAGAGCCTCAAGGGTTTTTGTGGTGAAATCATCTTTTCCTCCCAAGTCCTGAAACCCAATCAGCCTATCTGCTGCAACTCCATTCCTGACAGAGAAGATTGCAAATTTGGCGTTTCTGGAAAATCTTTTCAAAGCTTAAGAATAGAGTACCACACCACAATGCACATCTCAGATTGTGACACATTAGCTCAAACCAAAAACTTAAAAAAGGCACATTGCATGTGAAATAAGCCATATGAACAATTAAACCTAACTACCCAACCTGCACAAAAAATTAGACATTAAGTTCGATATTTCTAGATAGACCAATAAGAAATGTATCTAACAAACAAATTGAAAATGAAAATACACTTATCAGGTTTTCTGATGTATCATGAATAGGAGCTGCTGCTCATCCATTCACAAGCAACAGATATGTTATTAATCAGAATATAACTCTCAGCTTCCATCAAGGAAACCCTTAATTTGCAATAAGATATAATGGATGGGGCAGTTGGGAATAGGTTCCACATCTATATCTGATATGTGTATTTGTCTAACATGCCAAAAGGAAAACCTGTCAAACAAGCTTCATGGCACATCCGGTGTTATAAGTAGTGACACATCAATTACGTGGCATTAAACTAGAGACTACTTTAAAATTGAAAGTTTCTAGTCCTTGTTCTCCTTTTTTTCCTTTTCTTTTGTGTTTTTTTGACAGATATTACATAAGATGAGGAAGACACTATTAAGATAGTTTGAACATGTGAGAGAAAGCCCGATAAAGCACATATGTGAAATAGTTTGTAGCAAAAAAAATGAGAGAAAAATTGGTGAGATACCCTTAAACATGACCTAGAAATAATGGCCTTAACAGAGGATACGGCCAATTGTCCATAGATAATGATGACTAGACATATAGAATTTGTGTAGTCAACCCTGCCTAATAAGATTAAGATTGGTGATGTTGTCATTGTTGCTGTGCTTTTTTATGAGTACTGTATGATTAATCCTTTAAAATTGTAACAATTTTTTTGGATGGCGATATCTATTATATAGATAATTTATTGATCACTAAATTTTAATGTTCTTTTACATTTGTGCTAAATGTTAAATTGGATATATTCCTTTTTTTGTCCCCTTTTCTTATGTTACATCAACAATGCCATCGAAATGAACATGTGTCATTTAGGGGGCGTTTGGTACGGGAGAAGTTTTTAAATTCTTGGGATTCATAATTCTCGGGAATGCTCTTGGAAATATTTAATTCCCAAGATTTATGCAATTCTATATTTGGTTAGATTTAAACATTCTCAGGAATGTTGAGTATTCTTTTCTGAGAATCTTACATTCCTATATTTGGTTTAAATATAACATTATTGGAAATTCATGTTCTTTTTCCAAAATTACCCTTATTTAATTTTTTATTTAAAAATGATAAATTTCTTCTACTATATAAAATATTGAGACCCACAATATCTTTAGAAAATAAAAAAATGTTATTTTTTTACACATTATGTATATATATGCATGTGTATATATATATATATAATATATACATAATATATGTGTTTGTATGAATATCTACTTTAATATGTATAATATTTTATAATAAATAATATAAATATATTATAATATATATAATATGTTTGTATGGTCTTATAAAAAGGTAAGGGGTGTTTTAGTCTTTTTATTTGTTAAAAACATTCCCAAGTCCATGGGAAACTTGGATTCCCAACCCCCTCTATGGAAATCTTTTTGTGGAAAACTTGGTAAGGGGTGTTTTAGTCTTTTTATTTGTTAAAAACATTCCCAAGTCCATGGGAAACTTGGATTCCCAACCCCCTCTATGGAATCTTTTTGTGGAAAACTTGCTTAAAAATTATTCCCGGGAATCTTATTTCCCAAGATTCTTTTTACAAAAAAGTTGTACCAAACATGTGAATACAGATTCCCAACCTAACATTATCAGGAATCTTAAAATTTCTCTTGTACCAAACGCCCTAAGGTGGTCATCTTCCCTTGTACTCTTGACCAAGCATGACCAACCCTTAGGGCATATAGGGTGTTACCATCAAGCAGCGAACAAAAGTTGGGTGGGAGTTCCAGCTTAACCAGGTTGCAACAATGTTCAACTCTGACGAAATCTCCAGCTTGCATTCCATGGATGCCCCCCCCCCCCCCCCCCCCACAAAATCCAAGTCCCAACGCAAAAGAGATCGACAGAAGAAGAAGAAGCAGGCTGAGTCTGCAGGTTAATTAGCTTGTTTGTTTGTCTACATTGTAGTTTTTGATGTATTAGCTTCCTTTTGTTGTGTTAGCTTTGTGTTTTTTTCGTTTGTGTGTTTGCTTGGGGTATGCCCCAGCTTGTTCTGTGTCAATTCTTCCTATTTCTGTTGAATGAAATTTCTCATTTACAGAAAGAAAAGACAATGTGAAACACAATGCAGGTGGACTTACCTGAACGATATGACGCAAGGCAAAGTTTGGATTGCAAGTTTGGCAACAAAGAAAGGCACATTCTGTATTTCATTTAAAATGTAAGATTTTTAAATTGCATTGAATTTCAAAGGTTACACAAATGAATGGAACCAAAAAATGAAGATCGTACTACCTATGAGAGCAAATGAACGTAAATGCCTATGAAAACTGACCTCTGCATCTAACTTGATGAACTTGGTATCAATATCCTTTCGTGCAAGGGGTTTCAAATGCTTGTCCATTATCCTACAAAAGATCCATCAACATGGTGGCATGAAACTCATAATATGTCACATCACATATCTGCATGAATTGCTTACAGAATGAGCCATGCATTCTAATGATTTGCTAAGGTCTCAGGTGTGATCATGAGAAAGACGTAGCCTCAGCACATAAGTGGAGATCTTTCTATAATATTGAAAATGGAATCTTTGCTGAAATCCCGTTTGCATGATCTGTCAATCAGACATCAGCAATGTGGATTTTATGCTTCATAAGAACTCCAAACTTTGACCCTTAAAACCATATATGATAGAATAAAATGTCTGAGATTCGTACAAACAAAATGGTTAACATAGTTATAAGTTAGCAATATTTTGTCATCTAGATATTTTCACCATTTAGCATAAATTTCTTTTTTTGACATAAAAGAACAATTAAAATATAATTCTCACAGCAAACCCAAATTCTAGGGAAGAGGGCTGAGTTGAGTTGAATTAATAACATCACCATAGATTAATATGTTTGATTACAATAACCTTGAGCAATGTGCAAACAGAAGGGGGAAGTGGTGGGAGGAGAAATTTCATCACATAGAGTTTGCAAATATGTCTCTCCCAAGATGGGGTCAACATCCACATCATAAATAAAATTGCCGAATATTAAGTTGCACAACTGCAACAATAACCTTAATGAATCCAGGTTATTCTTTCTGGATGGTTAATTCCTTCCTGTTTTTGTTGTTAATTTATGTTCTTCTGCATGCCTGAAGGGGAAGGGTGTAGTTATCCAAAATTTTCACAGATCATTAACCACCTTTTGCCAATGGAAAAGACACAATGCAAAAACCCAACACACTGATTCCATACTTCACAAGATGAAATCAGTAAGACTGTTAACAGCTTAGCAAATATGAGTACAACTTTGCTTGAAAATTTGTTTTGACATCTTCCTAGCCCATTTATGCAGCAGATGACATTAGTATCTTAACAAATATCACAAGAATAGTGATGCAAATTAGCTTTGGCCTACAAATTTAACGGATTACAGGCTATAACAATCCTAATAGGTAAGTGTGAGAAACATGTCTATTAAAACCCTCAAGCCCTGCAGTTACTTGGTTAACTGGAATAATATTCAAAAGAATTAAAACATAATTGTGAGATATCTACAGATGTTATGATTTAATAATTTATAAGATGGAAACACCAACTATGCTCAAACTGAATGAACTAGTAAGAAGAATGATGCAGGGCAAGAAGGAATCACAAAAAGTTGAAGACAGAATTGATTAAGAAGAAGAAGCCAAGAAGGAGAGAAAGGCCTAGAGAGAGAGAGAGAGAGAGACTCAAGAAGGGGAAACCATATAATTCAATCATCCAAAGCTGAATAAAAGGTTACAATATGTGGCCTATTTATAGGCAATTAAAAGATAACCCATCTAAAAGATAAAAACTTATCAAAATATGATTATAATATCTAAAATCAAATATAACTAACTGCATCTAACCCCTAAATCAAATCAAATTCTATCATACAAACAACTATTATAAATCAAAACAGAATAACTAAATCTTATTTTAAAATCCAAATAGAAAAAAATCCCTATCAAAGAAGAAGGTTCAAGGGTAGGGATCCCAGTCAAAGGTAAACCCAGATGTGTGTGTGCATGTGCTTATGAGAAAGCAAGGTGAAAGTGTGAAGAAATTACTTGCACTGATAGAATTCTCAATGGTAGAAGTGACATATTACTTTTTCACTCGCAGTGACTTCACCTAAGAAATCCCCTTCAGTAATCTCTCTGTACTCTCCATGTCCTCGGTTCTACAATGTTTGTCTCTTTTCAGCTTCTTTCTAGTCAAGTAAATCAAACAATCAAAATTTTCCAACTCAGCCATGTTTCCAAACTTAAATAACAAACCGAATGAAGGTGAAATTAGTAAGACTAATAATATCTAACTTATCATATGAAAAAAGAGTGAAAAATCCTAACCTTAAGAGTGGCAATCCTTTCAGCGTGCAATTTTTCCAGCTCAGGATCCTAATATGACCCAAACCTAGTAAAGCAATTTGGATACACATAGATAAGTGAAAATGTTTGAAGATGCAAAATTCAACTTACATCCATCAATTCATCAAGATCAACCTCCTGATTAATTGATACAGAAGCCTGTGCCTTTTCTTGAGCTAACAGTTCCTATAGGATCAGTAAATGGAACCATAAGAAGCAATAACGATTTGCCAAACTAGTAGCCGCATAACAATTTATTAGTATATTGTTATTTTTTTTAGATTTTTTTTTTTTTTTTTTTGCTTTATATAAAGAACAAAACCGTATCACTACATTGAACATGCAATCCTTTTAACTTCTGAGGAATATCCAATAATATTAGGTAAGCCTGTAAGGTAGCTACTTTAAAAGAAATCAGTGTACTCCAAGAGCCTGATAGAAGACCCATACAATTCCGTTACCAACGACGGAATAACCAGGGGCAGAATAGTGATACGAGTAAGGGAGGAAGCGACAAAAGTGGGTAAAGGGTATTATGGGTAGAGCAAGCTGGTGGCATGTGCGGATAACAGAATCGGTTAGAGGGGGATGGCTGGAATAACAGTTAAGTAGGAAAGATAGTAGAGGGGGGAAGGCATCTTTTGAGTAGTAAGGAATTCGGGAGAGTGTGGACCTCTCGAAAGTCCACTTTCGTTTCATTTGTTTCTCTTTTTCAGTTGCAATTTTCTCCAAATTTAGTAAACCCAGATAGATTATCTTCATATTTGGTATCAGAGTAGCAAAATCGATTCCAATGGTGAACCTTACTGAGCGAGTCGGAGACTTGGAAGGGCGAATAGATGGGTTGTTCAGTGGGCTAAACTCGCTGAAATCGGAAATGCAAAAGGTGAGCGGAATAGAAAAAAATATGGCAACAATGATGGATCAGTTCACTCTCCTGATGGCACAATGAGATGAGCAGGAGCGAGGGAGAAAAGGAAAGCAGGATGGGACAGAGCTGTTGCCGAGTTCCTTTTCGTTCATGGAGAGAATGCCGGAAGTGGGTATGAGAATTGGCGAAGGGGATGATGGGGTCGAAGGGGCAGGAAGGTTCGATTACAAGGGGAGGCACTTGGAAATGCCGATCTTCGAGGGAGAGGATCCAGATGATGATTGGATTTTCAGTGCTGAAAGGTATTTCATCGTCAACTAGTTGACGGAGCTGGAGAAGTTGGAATCAACAGCCCTTTGTTTTGATGGACTAGCGCTCACTTGGTTTCAATGGGAATAGAGACGGTGTCAGGTGTGGAGTTGGGACGAGCTGAAGGTGATGCTAAGGAGTCGATTTAGGTCCATGCATGAGGGGACTTTGGAGGAGAGATTCCTTGCCCTTAGGTAGTGGGACTCCGTTAAAGAGTACCGCCTGTGCTTCGAGACGCTAGCTTCCCCTCTTGAAGGCATGCTGGAGGGCCAATTCATTAACGGGTTGAAGCCGGAAATCAGGGCGGAATTGAGAATGCTAAGGCTGAATGGGTTGGATCAATTAATGGAAGTGGCCCAGTGAATTGAGGAGAGAAACATGGTCGTTAGAGGAGGTTCTGTAGGAAGTGGTCAGTACAGAAGACCGAATCACTTCAATCCATTTCCGAACCACCATCGTTCAGTGGGTACGGGTGGCCCATTAGCTGCGCCAAAATCAGCAACAACTCATGTTGTTGGGCTGCTCCGGAGTCTGGTTACAAGTAAAGGGAGTAACCTGCCTTTCAAGAAACTTAGTGAGGCAGACTTGAAGGCCAAACGGGAGAAGGGGCTATGCTTTAGATGTGACAAGAAGTATTCTATTGGGCATCGCAGCAAAAACAGGGAGTTACAAGTCATGGTGATTTACGACGAAGAGAAGGAAGAGCTGGGGAAAGAAGAAGAGATGGAAGGAGGTGGTGAATGGGAGGTGCAGGAGGCTAAGGGGGAGGTGATAGAATTGTCCATGAATTCGGTGGTGGGGCTTACCCCACCCCAAACCATGAAGTTGCGAGGGCAGATTGCTGACCAAGAGGTCGTGGTACTTATAGATAGCGGGGCTACTCATAACTTCATTGCAGCTGAGTTGGTACAAACGTTGGGATTGCCAAGGTCAGAGACAGCCGACTACGGAGTGATCATGGGAACGGGGATTGCTGTTGTTCGCGTATTCTTTCCCGCAAGTGAACGGAATTGTAACAAGTAATATAATGATGAATAAAGTATCGTTCCCACGAGGATTAGCTTTTGATTCCTACTTTAACCACTATTAACTTTAATATGCCACACATAATTAAAAGAATACTCAATTGAAGTTTTATATTAATTAAAACTAACTTACCAAATGAAAAACACAAAATAATACTTTAGATTTTCGAATGTAGAAATCTAATGCATTAGGGTTCATGCAACCGTAGTTCTTTAATTGGTTTAATCTTTCAGTGATCGAGTTTTATAATTCTAGCTTTGAGCTGAAAATCGATGATCCTAAGTTAATCAAAAGCCTCTCTCGATGGTCAATCGAATCTATGCTTACATATGAGATTAATTATCTCTAATTAATCTACAAATATACAAACATGCATTTATCCACAATGATCATCAAAATAAGATTTCACAAGGCAAAACGGTAACTCTACCTATTATTGAACCTTATGTCGTTTATTACCAAATGCTAATCTATATTGAATCTCTCGAAAGCAATATAAATCACAAACACGTTCTAATGGCGGCCAAGCATCAAAACGGAATTAGTGCATAACAAACGATCAACTTGAAAGACAAGAATATAATAAAACCCAAATACTTTTAATTAAACCATCATTGAACTAGGTTTCATCAATCACCCTAGCCACAAAGTACTTAGCCTAACATAGTTTCAACCAATGAAAGGATAATAAAAACGGAGTTCATGATGTTGGAGGGAAGAAAGAATAGAAAAATACAACTAAAACCAAAGATTTTCAAGAAAATCTCCCTCTTCTTTCTAGACTTGTCGTCTTCTCCTTCTCCTTCAAGCTCCTAAAACCCTCAAGAATAAGTCTTTATATAGTGGTTTTTAGGTTATTAAAGTTGTGCATAGTGAAAACTCTCGTTTTCCATTCATTTGGACGGAGATGGGTCGAAATCGAGCTTTGAATTGAAGTTCAGAACGCTACCGCAATCCTACCGCAGTATTCTTATTGCTGCAGACCCGTGAACTCCAGATAGCAATTCCTAAAGCGGTCCTACAGTGGTATGCATTCCGCTGTAAGACCGTGAGCTCCATAAACTAAAACTTACAGCGGTCCTACAGCGGTATGCATTCCACTATAAGCCCGCTAGCCTTCTTCTTTGGCCTTTTGCTTTATCATCTTCCACTTTTTGCTCTCGATACTCTTTTGCTCTCTTTTGAATTGATACCCGACTATGCCTCTAAGCTTTATTTCAACTCCCATCATACACCAAAATCACTCTTTTTGCTCTATGTCCGCTTTGCATGTAATGTGTACCTATATTGACAATATTAAACCCAAAATGAGTAGCAATCATGTTCATTGAATAATTAAATGCTAAGCTTAGACAAGCAAATAAGGGTGCAAAATATGCTGATCAGTTGTGCAAGGCGCCGGAATCTATAAGGGAGTACTTCTTTCCCTTCAAAACTTAGAGATAATTGAGGACTTTCTTCCCTTGGAGCTGGGCAGCTCGGATGTCATCCTAGGAACGAAATGGTTGGCAACCTTGGGCAAGGTACAAGTTGATTGGAAATCCTTAACTATGAGATTCAAGGCAGGAGGAATGATGGTTACATTACAAGGGGATCCGAGTTTAAGCAAAACCCTTGTCACATTAAAAGCCATGATGAAAGCACTAAAGGACAGCGAGGAGGGTGTGCTCATCGAATTAGGGTGTTTGTTGGCAGATTGTGGGGAGTTTAAGGCTGTCACACAAGGGGGTATCCAGCAGGTGTTGGCCGAGTTCAGTGAAGTATTTAATGATCCAGATGGGCTGCCACCAAGAAGGACACGAGAACATGCTATCAACTTACAGCCAGAAGCTGCCTCGGTAAGCATAAGGCCCTATCGCTACCCCTATGTTCAGAAAAATGAAATTGAAAGGTTAGTACGAGAGATGCTTGCTGCAGGGATTATTAGACCTAGTACGAGTCCCTTTTCCAGCCCTGTTTTGTTGGTAAAAAAGAAGGACGGGGGATGGAGATTTTGTGTAGATTACCGAGCCTTGAATAAGGTAACGGTGCCGGATAAATTTCCTATTCCGGTAATTGACGAGCTGTTAGATGAACTACACGGGGCCACGGTGTTTTCAAAGCTGGACTTGAAAGCTAGATACCATCAGATTAGAGTTAAGGAAGAAGATGTGCCTAAGACGGCATTCTGTACTCACGAGGGACACTACGAGTTTCTAGTCATGCCCTTCGGGCTGACCAATGCACTAGCAACATTTTAGTCCCTCATGAATGAGGTCTTCAAAGGTCAGTTGAGAAGGTCTGTGTTGGTTTTTTTTTATGATATTTTGGTATTTAGCAGAGACTTGGAGGCACATGAGCATCATTTGAAGGAGGTGTTGCAGGTGTTGGCTGAAAATGAACTCTACGCAAACAGAAAAAAATGCCAGTTTGGACAGCAAGAAGTAGAGTAGTTGGGCCATGTCATCTCACACGAAGGGGTAGCTGCTGATCAGTCCAAAGTTAAGACCATGCTTGAGTGGCCAAGGTCGGGGTCGATAAAGGAATTACGGGGTTTTTTAGGGCTGACGGGGTACTATAGACAGTTTGTGAAGGATTATGGAAAGTTGGCTTGGCCTTTCACGGAAAAACTACGAAAGAACGGGTTCGGTTGGGATGAAACAGCTAAAAAGGCTTTCTAGAAATTGAAGGAAGCTATGACCTCCTTACCAGTGCTGGCATTACCCGATTTCACTAAACAGTTTGTGGTGGAAACGGATGCGCCCGGGTTAGGTTTAGGGGTTGTTTTAATACAAGAGCATCGCCCCATCGCCTTTTACAGCCATGCCCTTAATCCAAACAGCTGCAACAAGTCGGTGTATGAGCGGGAATTGATGGCAATAGTGTTCGTTGTCCAAAAATGAAGGCATTATTTATTGGGCCGGAAGTTTATCATACGCACCGATCAGAGGAGCTTGAAGTTTCTAATGGAGGAAAGATTGGTGAGCCCCGAACACCAAAAATGGATGCTGAAACTGATGGGCTATCAGTTTGACATCCAATATCGGCCCGAGTGGGAGAACAAGGCAGCAGATGCCCTCTCTAGGATCAATCACTTAGCTGATCTTTTTGCAATAACAGCTCCTAAAGTTATTCAACTTGAACAGCGCTAAGGAAGTGGAGGCAAATGGGGAAGTGCAGAAATTGATCCAAGAAATACAGCGTGATCCTTTGGCCAAACCCGACTATCAGTGGGCCAACAATCAGCTCTTATTCAAGGACAGATTATACTTGCCTAAGGGATCGACTTTGATTCCTATATTGCACCAAGAGGGGCACAATGGGAGTGTGGGGGGACATTCTGGATTCTTGAAGACATACAAGAGGATAGCAATGAATGTGTACTGAGCTGGAATGAAGAAGGATATCCATAGCTATGTGAACCAATGTGCCATCTGCCAGCAGCACAAATACCAAGCCTTATCACCGGGAGTCCTTTTGCAGCCACTCCCTATTCCGGGTCAGGTTTGGGAAGACATAGCTATGGATTTTATTGAAGGGTTGCCTAGATCCAGAAATATGGACACGATATTGGTTATGGTGGATAGATTGAGCAAATATGGACATTTCATAGGATTGAGACACCCTTTTACAGCTGGAAGTGTAGTTGCGATTTTTGTGAAGGAAGTGATACGCCTAAACGGGGTGCCTCGCTCTATTGTGTCTGACAAGGAGAAGGTTTTCATGAGCCATTTTTGGGAAGAATTATTTCGCCTCCAGGGCACAAAGCTATGTAGAAGTACAGTGTACCACCCCCAATCGGATGGGCAGTCGGAAGTACTAAATCGGACACTAGAAACCTACCTCCGATGCTTTGCATCAAGAAAACCAAAGGGTTGGTTCAGCTGGCTCCCATGGGCAGAGTTATGGTACAACACTTCGTACCACACGGCTTCCAAACTTACTCCCTTTCAGGTAGTTTATGGACAGGAGCCACCGGGGTTATTGAGGTTCGAAAGGGGTTCTACCCCAGTATCGGCAGTGGAGCAACAACTGGTTGCAAGGGATCAGATGTTGGAAGAGCTGAAGGCTCAATTACTGCGAGCTCAAGCTCAAATGAAGTTAGGGGCGGATGCGAAAAGACGGGATGTTCAGTTCGAAGTGGGAGACACGGTTTACTTGAAGATCAAGCCCTATCGTCGCAAGTCGCTGGCAGCCCGCTCTCATGAGAAGCTTGCACCTCGATTTTATGGCCCATTCACTGTGGAGAAGAAGGTTGGGCAAGTCGCTTACAAGCTGTCCTTGCCTGCGACTTGCAGCATACATCCCATATTTCGTGTATCCCAATTACGCAAGGCCAACGGTATATCCACCACCCAAACCGATATCCCTAGCCAACTCAGTGAAGAACTAGAGATGTTAGTAGAACCGGAGGCAGTCCTTGGTGTAAGACCGGGAACGGGTAGGAACCTCAGAGGCTTGGACGTACTCATTCAATGGAAATGGCTGCCACCTTTGGAAGCCACTTGGGAACCCAATGACATGCTCCAGCAACAATTCCCTTATTTCCACCTTGAGGACAAGGTGAGTTCTATGGGGGGAGGTATTGATAGAAGACCCATACAATTCCGTTACCAACAACGGAATAAGAAGGGGCAGAATAGTGATACGAGTAAGGGAGGAAGCGACAAAAGTAGGTAAAGGGTATTATGGGTAGAGCAAGCTGGTGGCATGTGCGGATAATAGAATTGGTTAGAGGGGGATGACTGGAATAACAATTAAGTAGGAAAGATAGTAGAGGGGGGAAGGCATCTTTTGAGTAGTAAGGAATTCGGGAGAGTGTGGACCTCTCGAAAGTCCACTTTCGTTTCATTTGTTTCTCTTTTTCAGTTGTAATTCTCTCAAAATTCAGTAAACCCAAATAGATTATCTTCAATAATCTATCAGAGCCCTCTTGTATCAGACTATCATTAGTTCTTTTTTTTTTTCTTTTTCTTTTTCCATGTTCCTTTGAGATGGCTGTAGGTTAAAGTGATTAGATCCAAGATGAAATAGACTTAAAGAACTCCAACCTAGATGATTTCATCTCTCATCATCCCAAGTTTGAAGGCTCAGAGACAGACTGAACTCAATAAACAAACTAACAACAAATGAATGACAATGGACAAACTAAAAATATCAAACATGGATTGATTCGAATTAAATTGAATAGGCAATATAATTAAAAACAAAAAAAGAACAAAGATGATAACATAACCATTGAGAGAGATAACCAAGAACCCACTTTTTGGTAGTCACGAGCTGCTGCTGCCATAACATTTCCCAATGCTAAATTAGATAGGGTTGATTTAACAGAATTTGGATCCATGTCGCTATGTTTCTCTGATAAAACGTTAATACAGAGAATTAGAAATAAAAGATGGGCACTACTATTGATTTAGTATTAAAAAGGAATCAGCAATAACCTACTAAAATATACATCACAAAAGCGAGGGAATGACCATGTTCATTATATGTATAACTTGATGATGGAGCTAATTTATAGTGTGTATTCAAGAATATCACAATGGGACCTTGAATAGGGCCATCTGTTTGATCTTTTAATAAATCCCAACAGTGAGTGTAATTGCCAACAAATAGAATAATAATAACACCACCAAAGAAACAATGTACAGCAAATACAATATCTCAAATCTCAGGTAATCTGAAGGTCTGCAGCAAACTTCATGCCACTAAAATAGGGAAAGACGTCAGCGCCTTAATATTCCCAAAACCCTAGGCCAACAAACGGAAAACCAGGGCATCAGCTGCATACTTTTGCGATTGATTTACATCCAAATTCTTTTCGATTGAGGAGAATTCATCTCAAAAAATAATAAAGCGAACAGCAAAGGAAACTCGCATCTGAACATGAAATCTCCAATCATCACAAACAAATTGAATAATTGTACGGTAAGAGTAGCTAAATAGCCCCAAACTACCACATTTTTTCTTCCCTTCGTCCATGAAATCTCCGACCAGGTCCCTATCATCAGTCGTTTCTGAAGAGGCGCATCAAAAACACAAGCCTAATGGGAAGGAAAGAGATTGTTTTGAGAAACATCGTAGTCCTTACCTGGAGATTCGGATTTCAGTGAGATCGCGAATCGCTTGTCCGGAGAACGCAGTACGCACCAGAATCAGATCCCGCGGATTTGAACTTTGAACCGCTGCAATCTCTTATTGGGCTGGGCTGCGTTTCATCATAATCACCGGTAACCCAAACCATGGACGCGGGACAGAAATCTTGACAAAAGTGTTGTGATTCTTTTATGCTGTTAATTAACGTTTATTCATTTATATTAACTGAAAAGTCGGATCTCTTGATTTTTCATCGGATTATTACATTGTCTGCGTCGGGCAACAACTTGCCCCCGACGCGAACAAAATCAGAGGGGGTGTGGGCCCGGGCGTGGCCCCCTCCCCAACCCACCCCCCCCCCCCTGCATGCCAATCCAGTGTATGCACGGAGGGGGGACAAAGTATGGATAACCTTAAATCTACTTTATTATTTAATTTTTTAATATTTAACTAGTCAAATCAAAATTTAATATATGACATGAGTTTGGAAGAGCAGTCCCATGGGCATGCATAGAGTACCATTTATAATGTTTATGCTTCCAGACCATCGTGGAATGCATGTAATTTTTAATTTATTATATACACAAGCTATTTTGCTATTAGTGGTATGTGGCAATGTTGGTGACTTCAGAGATTCAAGGCAATGTTGGTGATTTTAGAGATTCAAGTTTAAGCATTGAAAACTTAAATTGATGTAATTTTTTATTACGATGATTCAAGTTTAAAGATGAATGGACTAATAATATTTGTTATGAAAATTTAATGTAATATTATTAGACCAATGTATAGCACTTGAGTATTATTTGACTTTGTGAATATTAAACAAAATTATTAGTCACATCATGCCTAACCCAATAAATAAGATAATGAATTGAATTGAATAAATCAAACAAAATATAATATTTCTTAAACATATAGGCTTTTGAGAAAAAAAAAAAAAGAAGAAGAAAGAACTAAGGTCTCATACATGCCACAAACCTAGCTATATGTCATTATGAACTCTAGGGGATGTGGTTGTGTTATGCACGTCAAGTTAAAAATGTCCTCCATAATTGAAATTTATGTTTTTTAGATAGTATTTATGTAAAGATAAGTTTGATTGTAATAGTATAATTAGTTTCAAACTAATTTTATGTTAGATGTGATCGGTGATGAGTTTAAAATCTTATTCATATAACAATTTTTTGCTTTTTAAATAAAATATTTAAAGGGAATTTTATAAAATTATTTTAGACTAAAATGATCATACATCCTACAAACTTTCGATATTTGTCTCAAACATCTTCTAAATTTTAAAATTTACCCAATTAGTCATTAAAATATTAAGTTGTTTCGTACACCTTTTGAATATCTTTGAGTTTTTGGTTTTAACACCTCTTAAACTTTATTTTTCGTCATATTAATCTTTAAATTTTTTTGAAATGACCAAGATAGTTTGGCAAAAAATAAAAGTTTTGGGCTAAAGATTTAAAAGCTTCAAACAATTTACTTAATACCTTTAGTAAATGAGTAAATGTCATAGCTAATTTTAAAAGTTTAAGAACTAATTGGATCAATTTTAGTATTTTTATTTTATTAACATAAATTAATGACATAGAAGCGATGTGTTTATATTAAATATGTACTCACGTTTGAAGTGCATGATTCTTCTTAGAGAGAATTTTGTTTTATTTTTCACGCAATACTGTCACTGCTTTATGGAGAAATTACTTTAAGCTCCCACCCCACCACAAAAAAAAAAAAAAAATTGAGGGTAAAATTTGCTCTTTGTATTAACAAAAATGTGGGTAGATTTTAGAAGGGGCCAACAAAGCCAATCCAACGGTGAAAGTACAGCAATTAGGTTGGTACGGACGGATTGTGGCACATGACAAGTGAAGCTAAGGAATGGAGGCGATGTTTGGCCATCGATCAATCAGAAAAGCCATTGGATGCGCACGAAGAAAGAGAGAGATTTGGAACTCCTCAAGTTGTCCCCTAGTTATTGCTCACGTATGAATACTTATTAGATCCGCTGCTTTATGATCCTCCTCCTCAGATATTACAAGTAGGTCGACTCCTCTTCCAGATTTAGATTTAGAAAAGCAGACACTTGGCTTTGTTTAAGTGATGTATGATTTTAGCCCACATGGAGCTGCCTGCCTGGTATATGGTCAGAGCCCAAAGGGAATTACATCCAGTGACCCATAACATAATGTAAAATAAGCAAAAGATAGTGTGATATATTAAAATAAAGGGGCGTCATGTGCTCCAAAGAGTGGCACCATGTCAGAACAAATGAAAAGTATAATATAGAAGCCTTAATTATGGTATTAACAAGAAAGCATGCAATTAATATATGATTCAGATGAATGGGGGAGTATTGGTGCCTAAAATTTTCGTAGCATAAAAAATGTTCACAACATATTTATTTATTTTTGTTAAGTAAGGGGTAAAACCAGAAATAAGTCATTTTTTATTTTCTTCGAGTTAGTATTTATTTTGTGTGATCGACAACCATTTTCTAAATCCACATTCTTTGTTATTAATGCCGCAAGCCATCTACCGTGACATTATGTCTCTGTGGGGCCTACAGATTGCAAATATGTATTATTATTATGATACTGTGAACCCCCAGAAGTAAACTTTTTAGGCTAAGCAGAGAAGCTGCGAGCCATCCATTATGACGAGAATGTTATATAAAGTTTGCCGGTGTGAAAAATGAGAGTTAATATGTTACTTGTATAGGACAACATATATATATATATAATAAAAATTTATCGTTAATAAGTTATTCGTATGGTTAATATATTATTCCTATGGAAGAACATAATAATAATTTATCTGTCGTGAGGAAAGGGGGGTGGGACTCATGAGAGATGGGGATCCAATGACCCATGCACCCTTGTGAGCAACATAACAAATCCCCCTCCTCTTTCTCAGGGCTTGATCTTCTTGGTCTTGGGTAAAAGATCACAGCTTTAATTCTACAGTTCCAGACGCTAACATTGTGAAGAAAACCCATTTATTGATAATTACACAGAAGCCACTCAAGATCTTCAGCGTGGCAGCCTAGGCAACATGCCTCCTCTAGAAAGACTTCTTCCAATGTTTCTCACCGACTTCCTCCTGATGTTAATGTTGTCAATTTTCAACCTCTTCGCCCCCTCTCCTTCCGCTGACGATGATTCTTCCACTCCATTATTGCCGCATTTTTCTTCATTGATCTCCTCGGCTGCCATCTTCTTGCGCTTGAGAAAATTCACTAGCCCTCCGAGAGCCATGTCAGTATCCTCGCTCTTCATGAGCTCCTCTGCAACTTCGGCAGGGGTGACATTTACGTTCTCTATTAGGCCTTCAATCTCTGGGACAAGCTTGTGGTTGCCGTGGACGCCGAGGTAATTCCAGGCCAGGAGCTTGAAGCCCTGAAATGTGCAGTAAGACATGTGAATGTGCATATCCATCCGACCCGGCCGCAGCAGAGCCGGGTCGATTCGATGCTTGTGGTTCGTGGTGAACACGATGATCCGCTCATCCCCACAACTCGACCATAGCCCATCGATGAAGTTCAGCAGACCCGAAAGCGTCAACTGTAGAAACGCATAACTATTAGAATTTGATCTTATTCTAATATTTGAAAATCCCAAGTTTGGGTTAGAATTTTGTCAGAAATAAACCAAATTGAACTGATTCATGAAAACGAAATGGCACCTTTGTGCTGGAAGCTCCCGTCACATCACCCGCTATTTCCCGACCATGCACCTCCACGCTACAATCTATATCTTCGATCACGATAATCGAGCGATTGGTGGTGGAAACCAGTATCCTCCGGAGCTCCGAATTCGAGTACAAACTCGTGAGCTCCAAATCGTAGATATCAAATTTAAGATAATTCGCCATAGCCGCGATCAAGCTCGATTTACCAGTGCCCGGAGGACCGTACAACAAGTAACCCCTTTTCCAAGCCTTGCCGACCTTCTTGTAGAAATCCTTTCTCCTCACGAACCTGTCCAAGTCCTCAATTATGGCCTTCTTCATCTCCGGCTCCATCGCCAGCGTGCCGAACGTCGCAGGATGTTCGAGATTGATCGAACCCCAAACGCCGCAGCGGCCGCCTTCGTCGTCGTTGAAGATACAGTCTCTAGTATAAAGCTTCACCACCTTCTCGCTGTCCTTGATATCCTTGGCTTTGTCCAGAACGAAAGGCAAGTAGTTGTTCAAAACCCGGTCCTTGAACTTCTTGTTGAAGCTCAGCTCGAAGAAGCGCTTCTCGCCAGAGTGGCGATTCTCCGGCTCGATCGAGACGAAGCGCCATTGGAGCTGTAAGTTCTCGAATCGGTCGACGATTTCCTCGCCCTTCTCGAGGCTGACTCTGAGGCGCCTCTGGCGAGAAGTTTTGCCGACTTTGAAGCGCTCGGTGTTGGGGTTGATCTTGGTGCGGAGGTAGACCTCGGAGGCGTCATAGACCTGGTTGCGCGTGAGGCCGCAGTGCTCGTCCACCACGACGGTGAGTTTGTTTGACAGCGGCGTGAAGAGGTACCGAAGGGTTGACTGGATGTAGGACCGGACTTGTGCCGGGACGAGATCGTTGGCCATGGAGCGGACCAGCATCATGGTGCCGGCGAAGGAGGCGTAGGCGGAGAACACCGCCGACGCCGCCGACGGCATGCCTGTGGCGGAAAACATTGTCTGAAACTCGGTGGCTGTAACAGTAGTGAGCGGGCGGTCTTTTTATATTATTTATGCAATTTGTAACGAATAGCGATCGTATATACAATTTGTTTTAATTTTTTAAACGTCATATTAAATAAAAGAAAAGAAAAAAAAAATTCTAAACGTCATCGGCAAGCAAAACAGAAGACGGCTACGCTGGATGGCGGTTTAATATACGTCCACTCCCATAGGACCAGCATCAAATTATTGTGAATTAATTTGATGAGGTGACTTGACTTAATTGGAGGGGACAGGGGATCTCAACTCCTGAATCGCAGGTGTCATTGGGAGATGTAGTCATTTTTTCTCTATTGGGTCTCAATTGGACGTGGCGATTTTCTAAGTGGAGATTGATTGGACGAGTGCAGGGTGGACAATTCATACCGAGTGTAGTTGAGCGTGACCTTTCTTGGGCAATAAGATTTTGAAGTACTAGAACCAACCTCGGTTGCTCTGCCACGTCTCATTGCGTGAATGTTGTGATCAGAATGTTTCATTGATCCTTACCCCAAAAAAAAAAAAAAAAAAAAAGTTGTTTGCTAGGCTGGCAATTTATTAAAAAATCATACACATGATTAGCTAATACAACCTTTTGTATTTAACAAAGTAGTATACTTATTGTTTAGAAAGAAAACATTATTAAAAAGTTAATAGGAGAACTCATATAATTAATAATTAAAGTACCCATATAATTATAATATATATATAGTATTTATTCATTGTTGTCAAGTGCTCCTAGCTAGCTAACTTTATCTCAGCTGAAATTATCAATTGGTATTAAACTAATGAGTAGTCGCCAGCCAACATTAATGATCTAACTCATCATAGTTTGTGGAGCCATTAATTTTTTGCCTCTTGGCTCGTTTCTTCTTTTCTTCATTCTTATTGTCATTGATCTCAACCCTTTTAATTTTATGTACTCGAGGAAACGAACAAGTCCTCCAAGATATCACATTGGCTTCTCTGCTAGCTCTTCATGAGTTCCTCGACGACTTCTGCCAACATGACAATATTTGCAGTGGCAATGACCTCTTCAATCTAGTCAAAGAGACAATGGCGACAGCCATGCATGTTTTTGCCCAAATAATTGGAGGCCAGCAGCTTGAATCCTTCAATGGTGCAATTATGGTAAGGCATGTGATGTGAATGTGCATGTCCATATATTAGGTCAGGTCGTAACTGAGCTGGATCAAGCTTAACGTCCTTGTTGCTCGTTGTCAACACGATGACCCGCTCGTCGCCATAGCTTGACAAGAGTTCGTCTATGAAGTTCAACAATCTCTATAGAGTGAACTATAATGCGAAGCAATGCAAGGACGAAAGAAGAATCCATCATAGATAAGGGGCAATAATGATGGAAAGATAGATTCCAATCTTTAGTGATAGTCACATAGAATCCATCACATATGACAACCAATAGTGACGACTATATGTGGTCGTCACTGAATATGTAACCTTTAGTGAGGGTCGCACAACATTGGTCACAGATGGAGGCACAATAGTGACAACCCCATGTGGTCGTCATTGAATGTGCAACCTTTAGTAAGGGTCGTGCAACGTCAGTCACACATTGGGAAAGCATTAGTTTCGACCCCATATAATCGTCACTAAATATGCAACGTTGGTCACAAATGAGGGAGCATTAGTGTCGACCCCATATGGTCATCACTGAATGTGCAACCTTTAGTGAGGGTAGCTCAACGTCGATCATGGATAGGAGAGCATTAGTGATGACTCCATATGGTTGTCACTGAAGGTACAACCTTTAGTAAGGGTCGTGCAATGTCGATCACAGATGGAGGAGCATAATATGATATGTAATTACAAAATTTTGTTACAATATTTAATAAATATAAGATGTAATTACAAATTTTTTTAGTCACAATAAGTAATAATTTTTAAAACAAAAATAGTTTGTCACAACATAGTATTATAAAAAAAAATATGATAAAAATATGTACATCATAAGAAATTCAATTTTTTGCGACAAAAATAATTTTATTAAATTTAATTTTTCATAAAAATACATCATATTAGGCATAAAAAATGATAATTTGGTGATAAAAAAAATCAAAATATTTTGTCATAATAAAAAAATAAAAGACATGTAGTGACAAAAATATTTTATTATAATATTTTGTCATAAATTTTTAGCCCCAATATTAATTAGATATCCTAACAAACATATTAATAAATTTAGACGTCTCAAAATTTTAGAAAATGTATAAAAAAAATTTAAGAAAATATATATTAACTCTTCTTTTTATTTTTTAATCAATTAATAAATAAAAAATTATCATATACATAAACAACATGATGAAAGTATGAAAAATCAGTTTAGCTAGAATGGAAAAGAAATAATAATATAATTATAATATATATGTATATATATAGTATTTATTCATTGTTGTCAAGTGCTCCTAGCTAGCTAGCTTTTATCTCGATTGAAATTATTGGTTGTGTAATATCCAAGAAATTTGGATTATTTAAAAATAAGCGTTTTATTAGAAAAACAAAATTTTAAGGAAGATTGGTATCTAAATAGCCCAAAAAAATTGACCGAATCAACTACAAGGAGTTCCTTGAAGTCGAGATGCCAAAGAAAAATGATATGGTTGTGATGAGTATTTTGAGGCATGATTTATGGCAACGAAAAAATAAAATCAGGAACAATTTTTGATATAGCTAAAATGCAGCTGCCAATTAGGCTGTAATATTGAATTGTTATAGACGATCTCCGGGAAGTCAACGGAAGCTTGAGGGGGCTTCGGTTTTCATAAGGAATAACCCTTCAATAGTTTCAGGAAGAAACGAAGAGGTTTAGGGCCAAAATGAAGATTCGGGCTTAAGTGTAGTTTTCTGAAATTGTCAGAGAGGTAAAAACGATGTTTTTCAGAATTTTCAGGGGTCAAATTGATATTTTAGGACTTGAG
Organism: Diospyros lotus; assembly: GCF_014633365.1. Lineage (NCBI taxonomy): Eukaryota > Viridiplantae > Streptophyta > Magnoliopsida > Ericales > Ebenaceae > Diospyros > Diospyros lotus. The sequence goes on along the minus strand of NC_068343.1, from coordinate 9,986,385 downwards.
GGTCTTAAATCCAATATTGAAAAGTTCAGGGGCTAAGTAAAAAGGGCCAAAAATGTAAAGGCCAAAGTTTGAGGGGCCAAAATGCAATTTCAAGAAACCTCAAATCAGCCATGGTCGACCAGCCCATCAAATCACCAAAAAACAGCCATGGGAGACCCGAAGAAGGGGCTGGGGGGCCTCGGGGCAAGGCCAAGACAAGCCTCTTGGCCAAGAAGTGGCCAAAATTGCGTCGAAATCGAGCCAACTTTTGGCTAAAAGTTTGGCAACTAAGATCGGGAAAATGAAGCCTTTCGGCGGGTTTTTGGACCGACTTGGGGGAGGTAGAGGTTCTAGGAGACTTGGGTTGGTCGAGATCGAGCTTTTGAAGGATTGAAAATGCCTATAAATAGGCATTCATGTGGCAAAAAATTTACAGAAAATGAAGCTTCAAATCGACCCCTTATCGAACGAATTGGCATTCCAAACCATAGGGCTTTTGTTGCCCATGGCCTAAGGATCATTTCTGGAGAAAATGAGGCATTTTGGTGTTGGTTTGATGGCCATTCAAGGCTTCGTCGGAGATGGAGACGGGCGGCCGATCCGAGAGTTTGGCCGGCCAAACGGAGGTCTTCTCGAACTCCTTTCGAGTCAAGAATGGTACCATGATGATCGAATGGGAGAGAGGGATCGAATGGCATCCGTTTCTAGCATCGCCGGTAAGGCTGGCGCCGGAGAAGATGACTGGCGCGTGGGCCACACGCGCTGGTCAGCACGCACCGCCCATGCGCCAGCGCGTGCGGGCGCGTGTGGCTAGGAAAAATGTTGGGAAAAATTCCTAAAAATCTAGAAAAATGTTTTATCGAGGTCCGTGTAAAAAGATTTGGGTTTGGGATTTCTGGTGTCAGTTTTCGCACTAAATAGCATCGTTTTGCATAAAAACACAACATCTGGGTAAGTTCAATATTTTTCCTTTGAATTTCATATGATATTATGAATTGTTGTGGAATTAGATTTGAGAAAAAAGTCTCGATGGCATTTATTGGCATTTTTAGAAAAAAAATTAAGAGAAAATGAAAGAAAAATGAAATAAATGGAATATTGAGGATATTTAGTGATTAAATATCATTTTTATGATTAAGGTGATCGAAATGATGTGATTGGTGCAACTTTTGAGAGTTGGCACGAGAATCGAGGTCGAGCACGCATATTGAGGTGGTGTGCACTTTTTGATGTGTCTTGATCTTTGGGCAAAAAGTGAGTAATTTTATCCTAAACATAGTTTTGTGAGTGGTTTTCTCACAAGAACTTATATTTATGATATGATTGTTATATATGCATGCTACTTATGAATGCGATATTCATTTTGTCATATTGCATGAAAAGTCGTGATAATTGCATGGTATGATATTATTGTCACATTGATAAACATGCATGGGAATGGGATGTCGCCCCCAGAGTGTAGCCGTAATTCCCTTAGGGCAATGATGGAATAACATTAGGCTTATCCTGCAGAGGTTCGGGATTTGCCTAGGATTTCGTGCCGAGCTGGTGGGCTTGAGAAGTTACATTAAGGGCACATGTTGATCATGTTATGCATCATGCATTCGTATATATATATTTTGGACCCTCACTAGAAGTTCCATCTTCTAATGGGTTATGCCCTTAGAACATTCGACGTTCCAATTTAGACTTGCAGCTTAGGCAAAAAGCAGGTTGAGATGAGACAGCATTGATGGCGTGACCGATGGATTCAACGAGCTGATTCGGATATGTTTTAACTTATACTTTATTAATGATTGGTCTTATTAGAATGTTTATGGAATCTCCATATATTTTATATTTGAGAATATGATGTAATATATGGTACAGATTCTTTATGATATAATATAAGGTAAATTTAGGTATGTATCATATTAGGTTTCGATTATCGCTTCCGCATTGTGAATGATTTATTGGGGGTTTTGTTTGAAATTCGGTACTTAAGGTTTAAGTTATGTACTGAGAAAGAAGGAAAAAATAATTTATGTATATTTTTGGGCCCCAGCATAGTGACACGCTCGGTAAGAGAAAAACGGGGTGTTACAGGTTGGCATTAAACTAATGAGTAGTCGCCAGCCAACATTAATGATCTAACTCATCATCAGTTTGTGGAGCCATTAGTTTTCTTCCTTTAAGCTCGTTTCTTCTCATCTTCATCCTTATTGTCACTGATCTCAACCCTCTTAATTTTATGCACTCGAGGAAACGAACAAGTCTTCCAAGAGATCACATTGGCTTCTTCGCTAGCTCTTCATGAGTTCCTTGGTAACTTTTACCGGCATGACAATATTTGCGGTGGCAATGAGCTCTTCAATCTGGCCGAAGAGACAATGGCAACGACCATGCATATTTTTGCCCAGGTAATTGGAGGCCAACAGCTTGAATCCTTTAATGGTGTAGTTACAGTAGGGTATGTGATGTGAATGTGCATGTCCATATATCAGGCCAGGCCGCAACTGTGCTGGATCAAGCTTGACGTCTTTGTTGCTCGTTGTCAACACGATGACCCGCAACCTTTAGTGAAGGTCGCACAACATTGGTCACAGATGAATGAGCATTGGTGATGACCCCATATGGTCGTCACTGAATGTGCAACATTTAGTGGGGGTCACACAACGTTGATCATAGATGGGGGAGCAATAGTGACAACCCCATATGGTCGTCACTGAATGTGTAACCTTTAGTAAGGGTCGTGCAACGTTGGTCACAGATGGAGGCACAATAGTGACGACCCTATGTGGTCGCCACTGAATGTGCAACCTTTAGTGAGGATTGCGCAACGTCGGTCACAAATGGGAAAGCATTAGTGTCGACCCCATATGGTCATCACAATCTTTAGTGAGGGTCGCGCAACGTCGGTCACAGATGTGGGAGCATTAGTGTCGACCCAATATGGTCGTTACTAAACGTGCAACCTTTAGTAAGGGTCGTTTAATGTCAGTCACAGATGGGGGAGCATTAGTGATGACCCCATATGATCGTCACTAAATTTGCAACCTTTAGTGAGGGTCGCGCAACGTTGGTCCTAGATGGAGGCACAATAGTGATGAACCCATGTGGTCATCACTGAATGTGCAACCTTTAATGAGGGTCGCGCAACGTCGGTCACAGATGGTGGAGCATTAGTTTTGACCCTATATGCTCGTCACTGAATGTGCAACCTTTAGTGAGGATCGTAGAATGTCGGTCACAGATAAGAGAGCATTAGTGTCGACCCATATGGTCGTCACTGAATGTGCAACCTTTAGTGAGAGTGACGCAACGTCGGTCACGGATAGGGAGCATTAGTGACGATCTCATATGGTTGTCACTGAATGTGCAATCTTTAGTGAGGGTCGCGCAACGTCGGTCCTAGATGAGAGAGCATAATATGAGATATAATTACAAAATTTTGTCATAAAAAAATTTGTCACAATATTTAATTATATATAAGATGCAATTACAAAATTTTTTAGTCATAATAAATAATAATTTTTATAACAAAAATAGTTTGTCACAACATAGTATTATAAAAAAAAAGGACAAAAATATATACGTCACAAGAAATTCAATTTTCTGTGACATAAATAATTTTAATAAAAATAATATTTTTATTAAATTTAATTTTTCATAAAAATACATCATATTAGACATAAAAAATAATAATCTGGTGACAAAAAAAATCAAAATATTTTGTCATAATAAAAAAAAAGACATGCAGTGACAAAAATATTTTATTATAATATTTTGTCATAAATTTTTAGCCCCAATATTAATTATATATCCTAACAAACATATTAATAAATTTAGCCATCACAAAATTTTAGAAAATGTATAAAAAAATTTTAAAAATATATATATTAACTCTTCTTTTTATTTTTTAATCAATTAATAGATAAAAATTTATCATACACATAAACAACATGATGGAAATATGACAGATTAGTTTAGTTAGAATGGAAAAGAAACAACAATTGTAGTTCATATGTTAGAGAATTACGTGTGAACCATTCTAACCATAGATCCAAAGTTACACAATATCTAAGAAAATAATTATAAACTATTCAAGGGGTACAACTTCATTACAGAATCTACAAAGCAATAATCTAATTTACCTACGTTAATAGCTTTGGATTTCGTCGATGCTCAGTGCTGATGATGGTTGCCGAACACGACGGATCCAAGTTCATCGATATCTTTTAGGAATGGCCACTGGCTACTACTAGTTTCAATTGGGTAAGATTGAGAGCTAGCCTATTAGAAATAAGGGAACGACACATTTTCTTCTTAAATGACTGAGTTTTCAAAATTCCAAATAGGGTTTGAATCATCCACGAAGAAAGATCAATTGTCATAATATGGGTTTGAATTGATTTTTGGGTGAAACCAATTTTAAACATTGAGAGGGTTTGCATAAGAGTTTGCAAATAGTAATTTCTTCAATAAAGTTAGATGAAATTGAAAATCGACGACTTGCTGTTGGAGGGCAAAAATGTAGGATACACAACCGTAAATAGGATTTTGAAGCCTAGATTGAGCTTCATACAAGAGTGTAGCGATAGCTCCATAACGATCACTTACTGGAAGTTAGGTCAGGAGTTTAGAGGCATTACTGGCACAAAAAATCATGTGGATAACTGCAAAATCAGTAGGTCTTCTTCATGGCAGAAGTAAGGGGCAAAGGCTCACAATTGGGTACATTTTCTTCTCAAGACTTTGTAGGCACCGCACGAAAAACCGAGTCCTAACATGATCTTCTAGTTTTTTTTTTTCAAAGACTGGGTAGATCTGGTCAGATCTAGGTACTGGGTAGATTTGGGTAGATTTACCTAGATCTGGGTACTGGGTACTTTCAGAAATTAATTACCTACACCTACGTACTTTGGGAAATCTGTGTCAGCTAGATTTAACAAGCACACTACCCAACGACATCCAATGGTCTAGATTTAACAAGCACACTTACCTCCTTGTAGATCGAAGCAATGGAGATGAGTGACAGACGGATGCGGATCTGGGTACTTGGTGGTTGTCGATGCGGGTCTGGGGGGCACCAACAATGATGGTGGGCACGGATCTGGGTATTGGGTGGCTGCCGATCCGGGTTTGGGCGGCACCAACAGCGGTGGCGAACGCGAATCTAAGTACTGAGTGGCTGCAAGTCTGGGTGGCACCAACAACGATGGTGGGTGGCTGGCGTCGTCGATCTAGGTACTAGGATCTGGGTACTGGGCGACACCAACAGGGATGGCGAGCGCGGATTTGGGTATTAGGTGGATGCAGACGCGGGTCTGGGCGACACCAATAGCGATGGCAGGTGGCTGCTGACGCGGGTCTGGGTATTGGGATCTAGGTACTAGGCGGCACCAACAACGGTGGTGGGTGCGGTGAAGTGGGTGCGGCGAGGGCGATGAGAGAGAGAGGGGTTTCGGGAGTTGGAGAGTGAGAGACAGAGAGCAGAGAAAGAAAGGTGGAGAAGAAAGAAGAAAATAAATAAAAAAAATGCCATCTTTCTCTGAATCATCATTAATAATATTAATTAATAATAATATTAAATATTTTGATTTTAACTAATAATAATATTAAAATTCGTCTCAAATTGAGACGAAAATTAATCTGTTTCAAATTTATAAAATGTAAAATTTTAAAATATTAATTTATAAAATATAAAAATTTATAAAAATTATTTTGTCAACTACGATAATTTTAAATTATATTATTTTTATCAATTAATTAATTATTAATATTAATTTTATAAATTATATATCTCCCCGTCTCTTTGCCAGGCCAAAATGTTCATGGCTTTCAAATTAGAGATGAATTGGGGGCGGTGATGATTAAGCTCTGTCCTCTCACTTTCTCTTCTCAATTTTTCTCTTACAGGAGAGATATTTTCCTCATCCTTTGCAGTGGCTATGTTCTTGAAAGTTAGCCACTTTCCTCCGAAGAAGAAGGTTAGTCTTCTATTTAAACCAACTAGTGTAGATATGTGATTTAGCAAGTTCTGTTTTAAGTAGAATAGATAATGGTTACATAGTGCACTTCATTTTCTGAACTAGAAAAATTCGTCCTGTTATAAAAACTATGCAGTTTTGCAGGTCTTAGGAATCCTAATGCTATTTGATTTTATCCCTGGACACAAGATTTCTATTCTGGAAGAAGCATTCAACAAGAATCTACTGGGATCATTTCTTCTGGTAAATCATATAACTTCAACATTAAATGTTTATGGTTAACATTTGGCTATAATGTTTGTGGGGGTATCTCAGCCCCAAGAACAAGATTACCCTGAATGCTCTGTAAATGTTATTGGCACCAATTTTTCGTTTTCTCATTTACACGTGAGACACAAAGTATCTAATTTTATACTGTAACACCCGAGAATAATTTGAGGATAAAAAATTAATATTTAATCAAGGGCATAATTAGAATTTTGGGAAAAATAAGACTATAGGGCACACTAACGCAGCGTTGGACGACCGAATTAATCAGAGGGAGTACCTCGGACTCTAGATAGCCAAGGAAAATGGTATAGTGTCGACGAGCAATTAAAATTATTATTTTTAGTGATAAAAGAAATGAGATCGGGAACAGTTTTCGGTACAGCAAAAATACAGCTGCCAATTAGGTCGTATTACCGAATTGTTATAAACGATGTTCAAAAATTCAACGGAGAATGTCAAGGACTAGTATTCGATGCGTAGAACAACCCTTAAGTGGTTTCAGGTAGAATCGAATGGATTTGAGGTCAAAACAATCAATCGGGCCTAAGTGTAATTTTCTAAAAATGCCCGAGGGAGGTCAAAACGGTAAATTTTCAGAAATTTCAAGGGAGAAACGAGAAGTACTAATCTTGAGGGTCTTAGTGAGGGTGTTAGAAAGATTAGGGGCTTGAGGTTAAGGGCCAAAATGCAAAAGAGAAATTTCAAGGGGCTAAAGTGCAATTTTCAGAAAATTGCTCAGAGATGGCAGATCTGGCCGAGATTTTGGCCAGAAAATCCAGCCATTTGGCAGCTTAGGATCGATTGGGGAGTGGCCTAGGGTGGCCTAGGAGGCGTGAGGAAGAAGCTTTGGCCGGAAATCGGCCACGTGGGGTCGGATTTGGGCTATAAATAGCCAAAGGTTTCAGCCGAATTTGAAGCACCAAATCGCTCAAGTTTAAGAGCGAATCGAGGGAAGCCAATAAGGGGCTTTTGATCCTTGAGGCGAGAGGAGCGTTTCTGGAAATTTTGGTGAGGTTTCGAGGTGTTTTGAGGGTATTTCGAAGGTGGCCGGAAATGGCTAGGCGGACCGCCTACCGTCGCTTGTAACCAGCCATTTGGAGGGCTTTCTGGTGGCCTTTCAGCCTAAAACCGGTGGGGATAGTTCTCAAGGGCTTCCGGAGTGTTCCGGTTTCGAGGTGATCGGAGCAACGCCGGCAGCCGGCTCAAGGTAGAAGATGGTGGCGCGTGACTGCCACGCGCCAGCCTTTTCTGTCAGCCACTCGCCCGCGCGTGAGGGCCCAGGTAATTTTTCAATTTTTTTTATTATTTCGAGAAAAATAAAATAAAAATTATGGTGGAAGAAAATTTTGAAAAATGTTGAAGAAAATGGTCATTTTGTAATTTTCAAAGTAAATAAGGCTTATGAAAATAGGAGGAGGTATCGAAAATTTTTTAGAAAATTCTGGGAGTTAGGAAATATTTATTCATGAATTGTTGTGAAGAAAAATCGAGGAAAAACCTTGAGTAGGCATTTATTAGAATTTTTTAGGAGAAATATAAAGAAAATAGGAAGAAATTATGGAAAATTGGAAAAATAGATATTGATATGATTTTGAACAAACGTGGTGTCTAGGGTATCGTTGAAGCTTGAGGTTGAAGTATAAGAGCGTCGGGCGCGAGAATCGAGGTCAGGCACGCAAATCGAGACGGGCACGCAAATAGAGGCGACTCGCGCTCTTCAAGAAAGTTGAGTTACAAGGTGAGTGTTCGCCCCCAACTTTGTTTTGACTTGAGAGTAGTTCTACCCACAAAGACTTTAAGTGACATGTGGATGGTTTACTGTGAATGTTCATTCTTATGGCTTGGTTTATTATGGTTGTTCAAACAGTTATTTACACATGCATTGAATTTCGTACGGTAAATTGCATACATTGAGATGTTGATTTTTATGCATGTTATGATTTTTCGGCATTGGCTTGTTTTGTGTCGTCCATGTGGGGCGTGGGTTGGTAACCTGTGACGTAGCCCAGAGTGATAGCACTCGGGATGCGTACCTAGGATTAATGCTAGGTGACCCACTTGGGACGGGGCTGAGACGGACTTCACCCTACGAGACCCAAGTGGCGGGGCTGAGAGTGGACACCACCCCGGTTGTTGGCTCAAGTGGCGGGGCTGCGAGTGGACACCACCCCAGGATCCTTTGAGCAATAGCATTAATGCCGAGGCGACATCGATTCCGAGGATAGTGCTGATGTAACACTCTTGGGGCTAGGGTTGCGTTGGGTTTTGGAATGCTTTTGAGTTTGAGCGTAAAGCCTAACAATGACAATGGGGTGATTCTCGGGTTCATATGTCGAGGTTGTCCCTCTTAAGCAGGATTGTCTTGCCAATGGGCCGAAGTGGTCGTGTCGCCTTTAAAGAGATTGCATTTTCCCCGGTTAGGGTTAAGTGCTATGTGGGATTCTCTTAGGCTGGTGCATGTCGGGATTTATCGATTTTGTATATGATTTTTCATATCTGCATGAAAACGTTTTTGAACTCTCACTTAGATGATTCAGCATCTAATTTGGACTATGTTCCTGGAATATTCAAACGTTCCAGGTGAAAGCAGTGGTGCCAAGAGAAAGAACGTCATCGAGATGTAGCTGCCATGTCTTCGTAGGTTTTGTCTATGATTACGATGTTTAGAGGTTGTGTAATATTTTGATATTTTCATGTGAAACATCGATTTTGGATATTGTAAAGGAATTGTCGGTTATATATCATTGAGGTTTCGATCTTGCTTCCGCTGATGTGATTGTTAATACCTGTCTTAGTTTATTTATTATTAAATTTTGATATGGTAAGAAGGTACAATCGGGATTGTCGGGAAATGATTATAATGAGAGTCTGAATATCGAGAGATTTATGTTGTGTTTGATTTTGGAAAAAAAAAAAAATTCCGAAATCTCGAGTTAACGCACGCTTAGGGAAAAGTGGGGCTTTACATATACTAACTTCAACATTAATCTAATGGAAGTATATAATTCATGAGGGCCATAATTTAGGGATTAGTTTGAGGAATTTTCAGTAGAGAGATAAAATTTTTTATTTCTATTTCTATTTTAATTTTGCTTGCCTAAGTTTATTTTCTTTTCTTATGGTGTTACAAGTATTTCTTGTTGATGATCAATGAGAAATTAAGGTTGCATTCTCTTTACTGTTTTCAAGTCATTTTTAGTTTTCAATTTTCTAAAATATTAAAAACGTGTTCTCTTTACTGTTTTTAAAAATGTATTTTTGAAAATAAAAAAAATTGTAAAGAAAACTCAAAATAACAAAAAATTATTTTGAATGTTTTCATCGAAAACAAACTCTAAACTCTAAACTCAAAACATATTTATTTATTTATATTTTATTATTGTAATGGGAAAAAATATTACAAAATTCATTAACTTTAAAATGTATATATTTTTAATAATATATTAATATTAAATATTTTTAATTTACTGAATAATCAAATTTATTGAATAAAATATTATTAAAAATTTATTTTCAAAATTTCAAACAGAACGCACTTTCTAATTTTTTGTTTTGAGAAAGAGTTTTTCAAAATGACAAAGAGAACGCATTTTCAATTTTATAAAAATAAACTACCAAAACAAAAAACTAAAAATGAATTTAAAACTCAAAACTGAAAATTAAAAAATAAAGAGAACGTAATCTAACATTTTCAGGATAATTGATTACAGATTAGAAATACACTTATTTTTCTCTAACTTGGTAGAGTCTCTCCTAGATTCTACGTGAAAGTTTATTGTTATATGCTTTTGAACAATTGATTTGTTACTATTTGTCCTTGGTCCACATTAGCTTTATATCACAAATTATAATTTATGTCTGAGGATATTGCTTTATTCTTAATTTAATTTTATTTTTTATGTGATTTAGAAAGTGTCCTATGTTATGGATAAAAGCTGGATGTATGCTAAAAAATAGTCTGAAGTCTATGTGATTTTGACTCTATTGAATAATTTCTCATGGTAAGTGATTTGAATGCATTTTTATTTTTTTTTTGTCATCCTAATATAATTCTTCAATTACGTAGTATGTTGAAATTAATTTTCTTTATTCGAATTATTATAAATCTTTCATATTGAAATAAATTAGACTAATTTGTTTGATTTTTCATTTACTTTTGTTTTTTAGGTTCTTGGCATACTTATGCAGAGAAAGAAATACTCTTGGAGCTAAATTTTCATATTATGTTAATTTTTACTAAGAGGATCCGTTATTTGTATAGGTGATAGAATTTATTATGTATTTTTACTATTTATGGACGTGTTATTAGTATGGATAATAGATTTTATAATGTATTTTTAATATTTATGGATGATGTGTATTACTTTATAGATTTATTGTATTGTATGGATGATTTTTTTTAGTTTGTATATTATGTTTATCAAGTTGAATTTTGAATTCTTTTTTAAAAAATATATTTTTTAATTTTATTTATATTTGAAACGGATTTAGAGACGAAAAAACCCGTCTCAAAATCCCTATTAAATTACAAAAAAAATCGATCTGGTAGAAAAATCTGTCTCAAATTTGAGATGAAAAATCCGTTTCAAATTTTGCGATGAGCATTTTTGCGACGGATTAAAATCTGTCTCAAAATTTGTCTTAAACTGAAAATTCATCTCTAAACAACAGTTTTTTTGTAATGCGTCACTAGTGTGTCACTAAGAGAAAGGCTTTAGTGATGGCCAAGACTGGTCGTCACTAAAATAAAAGTTTTAGTGATGACAATTTAGTGAGGGTTATCTTGTGTTGTCACTGATAATTTAAAACAATAGTGAGGATCATATTATGTTTGTAACTAAAAGTGACATTTTTAGTGACGACCACCTTTAATCCTCACTAATATGGATATTTTAGTGACAACTAGAAACGCCACAAAAAAATCTTCTTTAGTGACAATCGCATATGGCTATCACTAATGGGTTAATATTAGTGACGAGGGTATTAGTGTCGACTTGTGACGGTTTGTCTGGTCGCCACTAATACTTTTAGTGACGACTTTTTGGACTTTTAGTGACAACCCTGGCCTCCACTAAAAATCTTGTTTCTTGTAGTGAGAAGAAGTCCCCTGGCATTGCCGGATAGTCAGTAGGGAGTGGTGGGTGGCCTAAGTTTTCATATTCAAATTCACTCCTTATGTAGTCACTGTGAATCAGACTCAAATTTACCTCTCCTGTCAAAATCGTAGGATTGAGTAGCGAGAACCTCGCAAATGAGGGCATCCCAAAAAGAAAAAGAAGAAATGAATTAGCAAAACTTTAAGCTCAATTTATCTCCATCATTAACTCCTCCTAAATTTTTGTTTTGATGGTGATGGAGATGGAGTAAATCAACTAATCCAATTTGTTGAAGGAAAAAAATAAGATGAAAAAAATTACAAAACGATCTAATCACACTCAAATACAAAAGATTTTTATGTGAAAAACCTTAAAAGAGAAAAACTGTGATCATTAGGACGACAAAGAAAAAAAATTACTATATGGTAAAGTTTACAATTATAAAACTCCATATTCTCTCTCTAAACCTAAGTCTCAATTACACCTAATTCCTATCTCTCGCTAGTCTCTCACAATTAATTTACTCACTTTGAATGCCAAGCATTCTATTTATATACTAGTTTCCTTGTTCGTTAAGAGTAAGGTTTATTTGTCTAGCAACAATTAACATTTGACTATAAAATATGATTACACACTAAACAAAAAATCAATATTAGGAATATAAAATAATCTTCAAGATTAATTATGATTTCTCGCTGAAATTCTAACAAATCACCACCTCAGCGAGAATTCCTAAAAACATAGGTCCATTATTCGACAAGAACCATACCCATCTATTACCGATAATCACCATGATCTCAATTGCCAAGATCATCGTACCCCACCATAAAAGGTTCAACCACTTAGGCACATACCACCCTAAGATTTTCATGACACAATGTCACAAAATATCTTGTTGAAAAATTACGGTGCAACCCCCATGCCTGGCTTCCTTGGGAGCTCTTTAGCCATCGACATCTTTTCCACCACACACCTTACATAGTCACCAAGCCAATGCTCATGTGCAAACTTGTGGATCCACTAGAAGTATCACATCCTCTTTCATGGCAACTTTAGTAGTCTAGCGGCATGCCATGAGAATGTATCCATCTCTTTAGAGAACATCTTCATCTCCCACAAAATTAAGAGACGAACTTCCAGCTTCACAATCTTTGGAGCTATTTACCAGACTTACTCTACCAGATTTTCAGAGTCTTCAGGGGTTGCACTATAACAAAAATGAATTGTTGATGCATCTTTTTTAGGGTATTTTTTAAAGAAATGCCCTCTGAAATACCATTTTAAGGTACAATCTAAAGAAGTACCCGAATATAATAACTTTAATGAGACACAACAATTAAGTGCCATAATAAACAAATCTAAGTGTCATATAAAATATCATTTTAAGACAATTTAAATAAGTGCCTTAATAAAATAATTATAATGAGGCACGACGATGAAGTGCCATAATAGACAAATCTTAAGTGCCCCAATAGAATAATTTTAATGAAACTTAGATATATTATAAAATTAATATAGTCACGTATATAAATAAGATAATGTGTAGATTAAGTGGTTACTCGCGTGCAAAAAAAATGAAAGGTTTAGGGTTTGAGCTAAGGGGAGGGGTAAGTTGGAGTTAAGAGAAGGCCTTATGGGGATGTGAAGAATAAATTTATAGTAATTTTTAAGACATTTTTAAGTGTCGCAACAAATTTAAATTTATAGTCATTTTTTAGGCATTTGTAAGTATCTCAATACATTTTTTGGACACAATTACACACAACATTATTATTAGTGCCCTAATAATTAAAATGCCCCAATAAACTATCTATTAAGATATTTTTAAATGCCTCTTAATCCAAAATTTGTTGTAGTGTTGGTTTGTCTTTCAACACCTTGTATAACCTGTATTTGATCAAAATATTCTTGACTTGTATTTGTCACAAGTCAAAATTAATCTTCCCATCAAACTTTTCGAAATCAAACTTCATCATACTTGACATATCCTTTGCGTACTAGGCGGTAGATAACCAAAAGGTCTGATACCACTTGTTGAAGAAAAAAAATAAGATGAGAAAAAATACAAGATGAATATTGAGTTTTGTAATTATAAATTTTAATCAATTTATTTGTGATTTATGAATAGGACGTACGTAGGGATATCTAGCTATTGCAAACTTGGTCTAATTGGAGTTATTAATTATAAATTGGCATCCCTAGTTTAATTAGTTGTTATTGAGCCATGTAAGGCCCGTACCATAATGTGTGACCACTAGATAATTAAATCTTTTTGCAATTAATTTGACCATCTAATTATTAGGCACTCTAAAGTGTGACCACCAGATGAAGACGCAAACATTATTGACAAGGAGATGAGCAAAAAGCGGCTGAATTCGCCTTTTTATCAATTGAAATTTTTTAAGAAATGAAAATTAAAGGTTCTTTTCTTCGCCCTTCTCCCACGAAACTACCTGGCAATCGACCACTCAAAAAAAATAAAATTCAACTTTGCAAGGTGGTCCTTACTGATTCACACAGAATTCCACGTGTCACATGCTACTGGTCAGACCGTCTTTTCGTTTTGGACCGCGGATGCGTGATAACGTTCAATCGTGATCATTTTCTATTCTGTGTGTCAAAACTGCGTCTGTCCTTGTCTTCCACTGAAAAATAACAGCGCGTCCTGCTAGCTAGCCTACTTGCGCACAGTTTGGCTTGTGTTTGGTTGGACATTCTAGTCTTTTATTGCTTAATTTTGTTTTTATTGTCATGAAAATCAACTGCTATCATAAAAGTTATTTTTTTTTTTTAAAAATGAACATTTTGGCTGTTAGAAATAACAATGTTCTTTAAATATTAGCTAATCTCTTTTTAAAAAAAGTCACAAAATCGTACTTATTCTGAGAAAGTGGGTTTTTTTAGCTTCTAATCTCACTGCCAAACAGGCCGTTTCCCTCTTTTTCTTTTTCCTTTTGTTTTCTTTTCTTGGTAAACAGACCGTTTTGATATTGTGTCTGTCTCTTGATAACCACCCGTGGCCTATGGGCTAACCAGGGCCCAGACCAACCATGAACACGGAGCTCTAAGGGCCTGGCCCACCAACTAATACGATGTAACGAGTTTTATATAAAATGTGTTACAAAATTAAATAGCGGCTGAAATTTTATATAAAAATAAGATTAAACTTAAATGTTTATAAAAAATTTCATAAATATTGACCAAAAGTTTTTTTTTTTTTTTTTGAAAAATATGCAAATCAAATATTATTTCCAGATACAATCTTATGTACACATGCAAAATTAGTATTTGTATGCATTTGTAAGTACAAATTTATTTTTTTTAAATTTTAAAATACAGGACAAACGTTACAAAATAAGATAAAAATTATTTTTTTTTGTGTAAAATATTTTCATATAAAAATTATCTTTTAATATTAAACATTTTAGGTTAAAACAATAGGAGCGTTGCTAAAAAATAGCTTTAAAACAATTTGTTTATAATTTTAAATTATTAATTATTAGTTTATATAAGCATATAATACAGTTTTATTAAATTATTACCTGTTAATTAAGAATTAATGCCTACTTATTTCTTGCATCAGCATGTAAAACGGGTTAAGCCAGCTTGACTGGGCCTTGCCCATTTGGCCCTTATAAGCGAGTCGGGTCAGCCCGACTCATTTATAAGATGTGTCGAGGTTGAGCAAACTTGTAAACTAAACCTACGGCCTGACTTGGCCACGAGCCCCGTTGGAGTAGGCTAAATCGGACTCATAATTTGCAAGCCGAGTTGAATTTTACAGGTCTAACGGGCCGACCCATTTTTATACTTATTTTAAAAATAAATTTATAAAAATATATATTATTTACTTAATGAGTGAGATATATAAATATTCTTTAATATACAAAAAATTCTACTTTCAGAATAAAAATTAAAACGTTGGATATAGAAATTAAAATTTGAAAAATTTAATACTATTTATATAATCTAACTCTACTTTTAATACTATTTATATAAATATTTAGAATTTGAACTTTAAAATTTGTGTATTAGATATATATTTATTTATATATTATGATTTTTTTGTGTAGGAGATATAAATTATTTGAGATTTATTGATTGTTATTGTGAATTTGCGACAAATGTGTATATAACTAATAAATTATAAATATAAAAAATTTAAATTTAGAATTACATAATCTATTATTTTAATTTTTTTTATAGTAGGTTTGGAAATCTACACCACATGAATCAGGGTCTAATTTTCGTAAATAAATTGTGTGTTTAAGAGTAGTGGAATACTTGACCCAATAGAACAAGCTAAGAGAAACCTTCCTACCAATTGGCTACCACCTCGGTGGTGTTTAATTAGTGATTGATGATTGAACTTAAAATGTTTGTTTTTTAAGTGAATTTTTCAGTAGCTCGGAATGTTCATTGTTCTGATCGTTGGACATAATAATAATAATAATAGAGGAGATCACGATCGAGTGGAAGCATCCATGATCTCTGTAGCGTTTATCACAACAACTGAAACACTAAACTCGGCACATAAACTATATATGGTGTGTAATTTTCTGAGAAAGTCGGCAAAAATGCAAGAAGCAGGGGTGAGGGGGGGGGGAGGGTATCCATTTTTAAAGTCCGAGTTTGTCTTATAGCTGACGGAATCTTGCAATACTAAGTATCGGAATCACCACACCACAGGCTGCTCCGCATTAACTTGTGTTACGTGCAGCATCAGATACGTTGTAGAAGAAGACAGATCGTTCAAGTCGCCGGTCGACTTCTGTGTAAACTATAAGATTCAACATATTTTACATCTTCCTTTAGCTTGTTTGCTTGCTGAAGATGTCGATTAATGTACTCAGAGAAGAGTTTTTCTTCCTTGTTCGGAACTACTATGATGTTATCTTTGCTGCAGCGATCGCAATAGCAGTAACCCTCGCTCTCTCCAAGGCACTGAGAAGAGAAACCAGTTCGAACAAGGTAATTCCAGGCTGGCGAGGGCTACCTTTCCTGGACGAAACCTTGTCGTTTCTCGCAGCCACTTATAGCACCAAAGGATGCTACGATTTTGTTAGACAGCGACGATTATGGTCAGTAATTATTCCTCGTCTCTTAATTTCCTGTTCTTCTTCCAACATATTTGAATAATAGGAGACCGGTGAATTTTGCTAATATGTATATATATGGATGTATCTATATACGTGTATGATCATTTTGATCCAATTTCAAGTTCTTCGTCTTGATTGACTGGAATGTGTATGCGGTGATTCAATCATGTTAACTTCGATTGCTAGTAGATCTGATTAGGTAACTGAATTCAGGTATGGGAAGTGGTTCAGAACGAGGATATTCGGGAAGATTCACGTGTTTGTTCCAACAACCGAGGGTGCAAGAACTATATTTGCTAATGACTTTGCGCTGTTCAACAAGGGATACGTTAAATCAATGGCAGATGCAGTTGGAAAGAAGAGCCTGCTATGTGCTCCCCAAGAGAGTCACAGAAGGATTAGGCGTCTTCTATCTGATCCATTTTCAATGAATTCTTTATCCAAGTTTGTTCAGAAATTTGACTCCATGCTGTGTGAAAGGCTGAAGAAACTAGGAGAAGATGGGAAAAGTTTTGCGGTGCTTGACTTCAATATGAAGGTACCATCCCTGTTCTATTTAATGCTCTTTGCTGCTGTTTTATTGCATATGGCCAGTGAATGTGTATATGTAGTAATTACTAGACGTGGATAAGACTGTTATACAAACAGGAAAATTGTACGGGAAATGCACAAACTGTGTCAATTATTCGTCGTTCTTTATGACATTTGAAAAGCTCTGCTGATATTGCTAAATGGTATGGTCCTGTAACTAAACAACCAATAGAATGAAACAACGGGACATGAAGAAACAAGATGCATCTGGCAACTAATTTGAGCAGGTTCACTGGGGCTAGACAATAAGCTCATCAGATTCCAAAACCTCAACGGATAATGTCTAATTTGCAGATAGCATTTGATGCAATGTGCAATATGCTGATGAGCATCACAGATGCTTCGTTGCTCCGGCAAATTGAGAGGGACTGCACCGCTGTTTCCGATGCCATGTTATCGTTTCCTGTCATGATTCCCGGAACCAGATACTACAAAGGCATCAAGGTAGGATTCATGGCTGCACAGCCAATGAAAACGACTTTCTCGCTTGCAAATTAGCAGTTCTGGATTTTGCTACTGTGGCGTAGTTGATTTTGGAGATCCTTTGTAGGCAAGAAACAGGCTAATGGAAACATTTAGGGACATGATTTCTTGTCGGAGGAGTGGGAAGGAATCACCGGAAGATTTCCTTCAGTCCATGTTACAGAGAGATTCATACCCAGCTAATGAAAAGCTCGACAACTCAGAAATAATGGACAACTTGTTGACGTTGATAATTGCTGGACAGACCACCACTGCTGCTGCAATGATGTGGAGTGTCAAGTTCATTGATGAAAATAGAGATGTCCAAGACAAGCTCAGGGTAAGAATCTTTTTTTTATCCTCTCTCTATTGTTTGTAACTTGGGAGATCTACTCACTGCATTTTTTTCTATCCTTTCTTTGTTACACTTGTATTATTATGTTAGGTTTTTTTCTGGGTGTGGGTTATATTTTAAATAGGCTTAGCCGCTTAGGTTTATTGGTCTATTTATGAGTCTTTGATGCACAAAAATATTAAATGGTACCATTTCAACATTTTTAAAATGTTCTCTTCCTAGAAATGTCAAGAAATACCAAAAACATATTTTTGTGTTGTTTTTATAATTTTAAAAATATTTTAAAACCGTTTTGTAATTTTAAAATATTAGATTTGAAAACCTATTTATATTCCATAGTCGCTTTAAAGATGAAAATAATTTTGTTTCTACTGTGCCAACGATCAGTTAGAAACACAAGTAACTTATCCTTATATTTGTTTAAATGAATGATAGAATTTATATTTATTTTTAATTAAATAATTATTTTATAATTTTTATATTAAAAATTATATTTACCAAAAACTTTTATATATTTTTATTTATATATTTATTCGTATTTCTGTTTTTTAGTTTTTTAAAAAAATATATTATTTTTTATTTTTATTTCATATTATTTTTTATTTTTATTATATCTATTTTTTATTTTCATTTCAGTGCAACATAAATGAGAACCATGGTAATTCTATAAAATGGGCCAATACTCAAAAAATAAAAGGTGTTAAAGATTTGAATTTGTTTTTAGCGGGGGCCATGGAATTGCGATGGGGGACCGTCTGGGACTCTATATGAAGTTGAGGGCTAGGTCTCCACTATCTTATTGAGAAAAGAAAGTGGACGGTTAGTCACGTATCTAATTGAGAAAAGAAAGTGGACAGTTAGTCACGTTCTCACCCAGTAGATGTATCTCATCAAGGTGGTTTCAAATCCGATTCCATATTCAGTGATCTACTATAACCATCTAGGATCTTCGGTTTCTTGGGTGATACATATTTTGCGTCGCATATCTTTTAACATATTATTTAATTTTCCAACGGCTTTCGCAATATCGATGGATGTTCACTGTCTTAAAGTCGAGTTCGTTCTAATCCGTGCAGGAAGAACAGCTGGCTTTACTCCAAAGCAAGCCTCGTGGGTACTTGCTCACCCTTGAAGATCTTAACAGCATGTCATATGGCTTAAAGGTTAGAAATCTGAAGATGTGGAAACTAACGTAACGATATTCTCAACCTTTACACTAGACTTTGAGATGAAATAATTCAAACGTTCACTTCCATGCAATTTTCAGGTTGTCAAAGAGACACTAAGAATGTCAAATGTCTTACTGTGGTATCCCCGTGTTGCACTTGATGACTGCACAATCGAAGGCGAGTTCTGGCAGGGGGATTCCCAGTCTATGATTCTCTTCTGATAATATATCATGAATTTTTGTTGCAAATGATTCAACTTTATTCATTGTGATTCCAGGTTTTAGAATAAAGAAAGGATGGCATGTAAATGTAGATGCAACTTGCATTCACTACGACCCAGAACTCTACAAGGACCCTATGCAATTCAACCCTTCAAGATTTGATGTAACAAGTTTTTTCTCTGCTTCGAATTTCTCCTTTCCAGTATCACACCGAGAACATTCTTCGGGTTCAATTTTTTACGTCAACGATGCAAAGCTTAAAATGTTTCATGTGTATGCAGGAAATGCAGAAACCATACAGTTTTATACCATTTGGGTCAGGGCCAAGAACATGCCTGGGAATGAACATGGCTAAAGTCACGATGCTGGTGTTCTTGCACCGACTCGCCAGTGGATACAAGTGAGTCGGATCAATAACATAGAAGCTCCATTGTCGTCTTCTACAATTTGTTTTCTGCTGCTGTAAATTGAACTTTGAACTTCGCTTACAATTTTCCGTAGGTGGAGAGTTGATGATCTTGATGCATCTCTAGAGAGGAAAGCTCATATTCCTAGATTGAGGAGCGGCTGCCCAATCACTTTATCGCCCTTAGCTTGAAAAAGACTAGGGAAATCTCCGATCCTGTAAATCTATCTCATTGTGAAGAAATTGCTGAATTATGAATGCTCTATACTCATTAGCCTAAGACATTTTGTAGACAATATCAGACCTTTAACAGAGTAATATCGAATTTGAAGATGATGGATCGAGCTAGGTCACATTTAATGATCCCAAGCCACCAAACCTGGGCAAGGTTTGTGTGCCCGTATCCAACGTAGGCTCAGCCCGTGAGCTCAATATGTAGTCTCCTTAACAAAAGAATGGTAGCCATTACGTGTAGATTGAACAGAGAAAGAAACAAGTAGACCTGGGATAACTTTTGGGCAACTGAATTCTTGGAATGAATAATAAACTCAAAATAGCTATAGTGGGCATGGTAACACATTAAACACTACTGAAATAGCTGTTTTTACTCTCATTTCGATGGTTCCAAACAGCAGATGGGTACTGTAGTTGCGGCATGCATGATAAAACACAAAAATGAGTACAGTCCTTCAAGGAAAGGCTGGCCCCTAAATAAAGAGATAAAACTGGTCTAGTGAATGCAGACGCTTAAACTTGGCCAAAAACGAAAACAAAACAAAACAAAAGTAGATGCTTAATTGTGTTGATGATGTGGCAGGATGTGCCGTAGCAAACTCATTAAAGTGCCTTCTATATGAATATTGAAACACGCAGTACAAATAAGTAATAGTTTCAGCTTCACCATCAGACTATCATGTTGTCTTAATCCAAGAAACAAAGATGGAACAAAGAAGAGAAATAAGACATACATAATAGCTCAGGGCTTAGCTTTTATTACCAGAAACATCAAACACTGAATTTCACTTCAAAGGAATTGATTTGTATTGTTGAACTGTGGCTGTTATAGCTTGTTCAACAGGTAGCCTCTCCATGCTTGATGCACCATAGAATCCATGGACTCCACTGGTTCTCTTTAGCACAAATTCCGCCTCTTTTGGACCAGATATTGGACCTGTAAATTATAGAAAAGAAAAGGAATAAATTGTTCATGGACAAACATTCTAATTTATTAAACTTATTTTATCTAACAGTAACCAGTGTCAAGTTGATCTATTGTTAATCGTGGAAAACACTATTTAGAGCTAAGTGGTTTCCTAAAAAAAAATTTCCAGTGTAGATTTCCAGACTTCTATAAGGACTTGGCACAAGATTGTTTCGATTGTCTATTTTTTGAAAGCTTGTATCCTCTGAAGATCATTCATCTGACATGCTCTGAGTTTGTTTCGCTGTACTACAAATAAACAACAGTTCAGAAATCCTCAAAAGTGATATACATAATTTAAACAATAATTTAGACACCGAAGTTCATTTGCCTGAGTTTGAAACTATAGGCATTTTGCCCCAGCAGAAAATAGATATTTTCTTATGCATTTCTTGACCACCAGAACTTTACCAAATAATAAAAGGTATTTCAGATGTTACCCCCATGACAGAGCACAATAGCATCTGGATTGATCCTATGAGCAGCATCAGCAATATCTTGAACACGAACTACACTTTCTTCAATTGACACAGCTGTTTTGGCACCAATTGACCCTGAAGTTGTAAGACCCATGTGTGCTACAATGATATCAGCACCAGCTTTTGCCATTTCAACGGCTTCATCTGGGTTGAAGGCATAAGGGGTTGTTAACAGGCCCATTTTATGAGCTTTTCCAATCATCTCAAGCTCCAAGCTGAATAAGAAAACAGGACATGAGCGTTTAATAGACTTTCTCTTCTTGTTGATTTAGAGAAGCACATATAGTTTCAACCAAATATCACTGAATTCTCAGACCTACCCATATCCCATTCCCGTTTCTTCCAGATTTTGTCTAAAGTTGCCATCAAAGAGTCCTACAGTGGGAAAGTTTTGAACCCCATAAAATCCTATTGATTCCAACTGCTTTAGAAAGAAATCCATTTGGCGAAAAGGATCAGTGGCGCATACACCTGCAAGAACTGGCACCTTTTTCACCACCTATTAAATTTTGAACAGCAATATACATTAGTTGAAACCACCAGCAAATATCCAGAATTAGTACAGAAAAATGATCTAAAAGTTCATCTCTAAAATTAACCTGGCTAACCAATGAAAAGTCTTCATATTATAAGCAGAGGATTGAAGAATTAAACCCTGGCAGCAATTTCATCTCCTTCCTTTTTTGTCTTTCTCCTTTATAACATTCACAAAAAATTTTTGTGATCAATTTTATTTCTTAATTAATAGTTCTCAACAATCATCAAGAATATCTGACACATTTATAATCTAAAAATGCAAAATTATCATTTTAAAAAACTAGAAAACAATGATTAGATGATAGTTTTAAATGGTGTAGTAATTAAATACTTGTTTTATAATAAAAAATTTAATTTGATTTGCATGATCCTCTTCCCTTAACCACCAAAAAGGGTGAACCCTGTGCACAAAGCTCCTGCATTACAAGCTCTGGGGAAGTTCAATTGTACACAACCTTACTCCTGCTTAGGAAGAGGCTGTTTCTTGACTTGAACCTGTGACCTCCAGGTCACAATGGACCAACCTTACCGTTGCATCAAGGCTCACCTTCTCCCTGAATACCCTACACTTTAAAATTTCAATATTATGGAACTTAAAAATGTGAGCTCCGAGAACATTCAGCATATGCTTTTCAAACTTCCATTTAAACCTATAAGAACTTTTGATCCAATTCATAGGATCCTCTGCCTTGAGTCCACCAAAACTTTCAAGTATTACTGTAAAGAAATTTAATAATATTGAGCTCCCTAAGTTCAGGACATGTTAACTAACTTGTCTCTCTGCTTCAGCCTATTGAATCAGACATATAGGAAGTTACTTAAACTGACGTGTCCTATGGACTTTTTCCTCAATTCAGGACAGGCCAGCTGTTGGGTTTTCAGTTGCTTCTTCAATTGAAAATTTTACGCATTCCATCTCTTCTTGACTGCAGGTGAATTGATTCAGATGAGTGCTCTGAAATTCAAGGACAGTTGGCACATTTGGACCGATTCCATAGGCCCTGAAGTTTAAATGAAATCAACCCCTTGGGGCAGTCTTAGTTGGTCCTTGCTATGATCTTGGGGTTGCATGGTGCAGGTTCGAGAGTTGGTCCTTGCCATGATCTTGGGGTTGCGTGGTGCAGGTTCAGGTCTTGTTGACCGCATGCGGAAGGCATTTCCTAGCTGGATTCTTATGAGGCCACCCTGCCACCATCCATGGTGGGGTCTGTGCAGCCCTGTGCGTTGTGTGTGGTTGATGTGATGCTCCGCCCATCACACTATGTGGTGGGGTTTATGCAGGCACTATGTGCCTCCTGTGGTTGCTGCAAGGCTCCACTGCCATGTGGTGGAGCTTTGCCTGGCTTATGTAGGTGGCGCAGTTTGCATGGGCCCATGGAGATTAGTTGGGCTGAAAGTCCAGATACCCCATGTTCCAAAAAAAAAAAAAAAGAAGTTCAAATGAAATCAAAATAAGAAAGCAATTGCCACTTACAGGCAAGACTTCGTTGGCCATATCAATCACCACTGCATTAGCATCTGCAAAAGGTAGCAAACCTGCTAAAGAACCTCTTCCTGCCATTCGGAAGCGTCCTGAATTATACAAGACTATCAGATCAACACCACCAGCTTCCTCAAACTTTGCCGATATGCCTGTCCCAGCACCTGCCCCTATAATGGGCTTGCCTGCTCTTATTTGATCTTTCAGTTGCTGTATTATGACTCTTGTTCTCCGCAAAGTCTCTGTGAAAAAAAGAAAAAAACGAAAGTAAGTAGTTTGTACAAATAAAACTAAATATCTGAATTGCATAGACAACAATGTCTTGTCTCAAACTTGGCAAGTTAGAAGTTTTAATCAGTTTCACATGTCAAAATGTCAGAAGATAAATGCTGGGAACACAAATCAAACCACGTACTTCAATTGGTCTATACTTGACAGACAAAATTTCAGCAATGCAACTACACCATTATACACTCCCCATTGTTCATCCAGACATCAATTAGTACAAATTCCAGTGCATTTAGTACCTTATTTTTTTCTATTAGGTTTTTCTTTATTCTGCTTCTTCAGATCATATAAAGGCGTGTTCTCTAGAATTCATTGCTACACATAGAGATATGGAAGTGGTGATTTTTCTTTCTTTTTCTTTTTCTTTAGGGTAGGACACTATATGGAACTCAATGGAAACCAAGCATCAGAATATAAATCAAAGAAATAGTTCGAGGCCTTTCTGCACAGATCCCATGAAGCCTATTGCGCCCCATGATCATTGAAGTGTAATTATTGTCTAAGAATGTGGGAAGCCTATAAGTATTGTGTACTTATCAGTGATTCAACTATTTCAGCAAGAAGAAGATGTAATTACTGTCTAAGAATGTGGGGAAGTCTATAATCCTGTCAGGATATAGTTTAGTTGGTACATGGACAGAGTAATAAGTCAGAGAAAAGCTTCTTTGTTTAACAATTATCTTGCTTGGTTGAACACAGCAATGAGATTGAACAAGTATGTGCCCTCTACATGAGTCATTATGTATGTCAAGTGATACTACTTTTCACCATTATCTTTTAGTTAAAATTATTGTTGGTTTTCCATCACAATCTATAATCAATATATACGAATTTAAATATAGTACGTGTCTCCGTCATTAACTTTTGATACATATAACGAACTCGATCACACACATGGCACTAAAACCAGCAGAAATTCAGCGTTTATATCTCTGTAGCTAAAGCTCAACAGATAACATGTCATCTCAAGGACTGTATTTGAAGCAAACTGAAAGATATAACATATTATAACCTGGCTTTGCATTGGGGAAGTTACTTAAGCTGTAAGAAATTGTGCCATGACCTGACATGCTCATCTCAGAAGCAGACCCCTTTTCGAGGTCAAGATTAGGTTTCACAGAAGTTTGCTGATCAATGGTGCCACTGGAATCGCTACAAATCTCTAAGAATGAGCTAACCACTTCGTTTATGAACTCTGGGTCATTAATATGATAGGGAACCACCTTAACCTGTTAATAACAAGAACTCCTACTTTCAGATTGTAATTTGTCATAAAGAATAGATAGAAACATGAAAGCCAAATATATTTAAAAATAAACCAACCAAATAGAAAAAGTGAGAAACAGTAATAAAAACTGAGAAATTGTGATACCTTACGATCTTTATTTGTCTGAATAAGATTTTCTAATTCATTAATGAGAGCACCAGTAGCTTCAGGATCATAAAAGGGCTTCCCAGGTGCATCCAAACCAGAAACTCCCTTCTCTGGGAGGCAAACACAGATCTTTGATGATGACCTGTTCAATTTGTTTGCTATAAAAGCAGCAAATTTCTTGTTTTCATCTGCTGTAGTTCGCATCACAGAAACCTGCAAATGGCATAGATCTATAATGCACTTTAAAATATTCACATCCCAATTATTCAACTATGCCTGTACAGAGAATCTAGTCGACATTTTGCTCCAACGATGCAGCAAAGGATGCAATTATCATCACCAAAGCCCACCAGCAAGATATACATATCACTAATGATAGAAAATAACTTTTATCTAAAATCAAGCAGTGGATGGGTTCCGGTAACAAATATGAATAAAAGATTCTATTATATAAAAACTCCGGATAAGACCATAGATAGAAATGATTGTTGAGTTAGAATATATGTAGCCGAACCTATATAATAGGATTAAGGCTTGATAAATTGTATTATACAGAAACTCCAAATGAATATGCTTGGAGAAAATTCAGCCTCAAAAGAGCCACAAATGAAGTGAGAGAGAGAGATAAAGAGAAAAATGGTGTCCCCAGTGTACGAGGCTCTTTGCTTGTAAATTACCTGATCATTGTGTTTGTGAATTTTTCTTTGCTGAAAATTAGAAGGTATGGTATTTATGTGGCCAAAATTCACCATATCCAAGGCTCCTACACTTAGAACTATGGGGATATTCCTCTCCAAAATGGCATCAAAGCGTGAAGAGTCACAAGCCATGATCCCACCAACAATATGATCTGCAACTTCAGTTGTTGTGATGTCCAAAACACCCTGAACATAAATACAGAAATAAGGCATGTCTGAATATGTAGACAACAATGAGCAGACATTTAAATATATAACTAGTTGGACAAAGCAAAATAATTCTAAGGTGGAATAAAGGTTTAAGTCCATCAAGAAGTGGGGCGAGTTATGCTTATTTAACTCATGTGAAACCTCATGGAATCATTATCAATTAAAAATACACAAGAATATGAAAGGAATGCTACACAATTTTACGTTCAATTTGTATGTCTTCTTACTGATTTCTTTAGAAGATGGTGTGGTGATAAAAACAAGGGAGCAAATAAACAGTGAGCTATACATGAACGGAGAAGTAATGCAAGAAACAACTAACCAAGGTTATCTAGTTATCAACCAGTCTACTTCAGCAGAGTTTTACTTCAATTCCTAGTCTGCTCTATATCCAAGTACAGTTGGTTGCCTCTGAGCAAATATTGCAGTTATGGAATGGGAAAGCATGTGATCATCTAGCAATCAAGTAGCAGGATCTGCAATCATTTTTTTAACCAAAAACTTTACTTAAATAACCTTCTCAGTTTGATCCATAGTTCCAAACATTTTCATTTAAGCATTCCCACTTACAATTAGGTATATGAAAAAAAGGTAGTAGTGTAAGCAGAAACTTCAACAAGCTCCAGTTTCAGTGGGGAAAAAAATAATTTCCCAAAAGTGATAGACATCAACAATTCGAATTGAGCTCGCAAGTTCCAAACAAATGTCAATATGCAGATGTACCTTTATGAAGCCCGCTCTAACTAGATCCTCCATAGCCCTGCCCCCAACACCAGTGGCATGAAAAACTAGGGTCTCATAGCCTTCTTTAACCAGTCTTTCTTTAACAGCATTTACACAAGGAGTTGTAACCCCAAACATGGTTATGCCAACTGTGAACTTATCATTCTTGAGAGAAGAAGACTCTTGAAGCCTTCCTATCACCATTCCAGAAAAAGCAGCCCCAGCATTTGACAGGACAACTCTACTTACACTGTTAATGCCACAAATATCCACAACTGAAGGAAACAATACCAGATCTGATGTTCCAACATAAGGTTCAGTCTGACCACTAGCTACCGTTGATATAATGACCTTTGGTATTCCCATTGGAAGAGATTTGAAGGCAGATGATAGCAAAGCAGTTCCTCCACTACCCCCAAGTCCAATAGCTCCTGCACAAGCACGATCATTGTGGACTTTCTCTAGGAAAATCCCAATTGCTTTACTCATTATGCCTATAGCTTTGCCCCTGTCATCAGGAAGCGAGGTGGCAGAGTGGTCCCCTGATTGAGAATAGAATGAAAGAACATCCCTCCTCGACACAAAACTAAAATCCCCAAAGCTCTCTATCTCCTTCTTCCCAGTGGAAACATCAACCACCGTCACCTCTACCTGTATATTTGCATAGAAGTCCATTTCATGAATAGTTTAGCAATCTCGCAGGTAAACAGGAATGATCTGTCATCTGAAACACTTGGGAGTAAATTCCAATTCAAAAGAACAGTTCTGATCATGCCTTGATAAGCAAAATAACCACACAAATGAAAATTACAGCAGACGAATGAAAAGAAACTCTGTTGATTGGGCGGCACCATCAACACACGGTTACTACAATTCTTGTTCTATATAATGCAAGAAGCAAAAAATGCCAGGTAGCAATGTCAGTCAAGGTAGGTTTATCAGCTGTGGTCACAAAATCAAACGACTTATCCAGGATCAGTCAGACAAAAACATCTCTCGTGGTCTTGCATGTACAATTTAAACAGGGATTACCGATTAATCTAGCAAAGATTGCTCGTAAACCGGGTGGTTATCAAAATGATCAGATGTGAAAAAGTGGGTACCTGGGGGGAAGATTGTGCGGAAAAGTTGTTGAGTCTGGATCGAACGGAGTCGGAGAGGAATCGGAGCTCATCAAACTTCGTATCAGCCGTTCCAATGCAGAAAACTCGGAGATGACTCGCCATCTTTTCCCCCCTTTCCTTCTCCTCCTCACCTGTGAACTGGCGGTTTAAATATCAGCAGTTCATAAGTCTCTGTCTATCCGAACCCAATTTGGTAACGGGCGTTTGTTAAAAGGAATCGGTATCAAGATAAGATTGGGATACTTTTCAGACCAAGATATAAAACGGTTAAAATAAGACCAGAAAGTATTTCAAGATTTCTATCAAACTGTTTGTTAAATTTTTTAAAATCTACTAGTAACTGTATTTTTTCTTTCTATATATTTGTTCACAGGGGCGGATCCAGAGGGGATCCAAGGGGAGGGCTGGAGCTTCAATTTGAGGGACTGTGTATATATGTATATGTATATATTTAAATATTTATATAATGTTTTGGTTGGGGCTGGCACGGGCTGAAGCCCGTGCCAGCCCCCCCTGGATCCGCCACTGTTTGTTCATACATATGATAAGTACTAAGATAAGGATTTTTTTATCAAAATATTCCTATTACCAAATTCATTCAAAATTATTTGTTAACATCAACAAGTAGTTATTTCAAAAATAAATATCATGCTCTCTTATAATAATATAACAAAATCAGCCATAGGCAAATAAAATAGAAATATAAAATAAAATTTTGTATTAAAAATTTAATATTTAACAATAAACCAAAATAGTCATTATGTGCCTATACCAAACAATTATTATTACCAAACAATTAGTTAATCATATCAAAACCAAATAGCCATTACATGTCTTTACCAAATAGTTAATAACCGAACCTATTGCAAATAACTAAGGACATAGCTAATTATATCAAAATCAAAATAGCCATTACGTGTCTTTGCTAAACAGTTAATATCCCGATCCTATTGCAAATAACTAAGGACATAGTTAATCATATCAATTCTCGCAACAAGAGCAATAATGCAGAAATGATCAAGTAATTCTGGCTTTCTTCCAATTTCATTGGCAACCATGAACCTCTCATTTATGGTTCATCCAGAAATTTGGCTAATTCTTCCCTTTGTAATGATCTCTTTCCTAATTTGTCACCAATTGAGCACAAACTTTTCTCCATTGTCTCTGACAGCTTGTTAATAGAATCACTAATAATTGAAAGCTCATTTGAAGAGTTATCTGCTCTTATCCTTTTCTTCTTCTTACTCCCACTCTTGCTAGAATTAAGGATAGTCTTAGTTGATGCAGCTTCATCTCTTTGCTCCTCCAAATTGTTAACCGCGTCCTCCCCTGGTTGTTGTTCTTGATGATTGTTCAAGTCTTGGAGTATTTCAGCAAGTGACTGGGCATACTTCCCAGTGGCTCAATCTTTTCCCAAATTTCCACCCAATCATCATAGTATGGCATGGATTTACCTCTCACATACTTCACATATTTATCTTTCTGCAAATTTAAAATTAAATATTTGTCATCAATATGAAATTTTTTTCTAAATCAAATAAATAATAACAAAATTAGTAAAATAAAATTCAATAAATTAATCATTACCTTTTCAAACTCGGACCATACCTCCTAACTGTCACACTCAATCATCTTTAGTCTATCATGCCAACCAAATCTAGTGTTATTCATCAAAGTTTGAAGACAATTGTAAAACCTCTTCCAAGTATCCATCTTTGAAGTGATATGCAATACAACTTTCAAATTTGTATTGGGGAAAATGGCCTTTAGCCTAACTTGTAGTTCAGACAAGTAACCACATTTCCACTGGTTATCTTACTTGAACTTAGGATCCTGACTTAACTCCTTTAACAAATTTAACAGAGTTCGTTCTTCATTTACCCTCCACGACCTCTTAGATCTATTGCCTTCTCCATCATCATCAGTATGAGAAGTACCTCTAGATTTTCTTACATTTTTTCATTTAGAATTCGTTGAGTTATCTATGCTTTCCATCTCTGTTTAAAACAATGATTAAAGAAACGCTTATAAATTTTATGGTTAAAAAATGCAGAAAGATAGAAACAAATAAATTATATTACAAATAAGTCAAAATTTCAAATTTGACAAACATAAAATTATAAGAAGAACAATGAGTTTTTTTTTAGTACATGCATAATTTAATTCTACAATTCACAAATAACAAAACTTACACAAAAAATTCAATTCTATAGATCATTACAAAACACTCCATATTTGCATGGTACACAAAAAAAAAAAAAAATGTTCAATTCTGCATGTCACACAATACATAATTCATTAAACAATGAAAAAATTACTCAATTCTGCCTAGTTGTGTACTCATTCCACATTTCCTGGGCTTTATGCAACCGCTATGATGTCCACTCTATGGTTGGTTCAACAACATTTACACTATCATCAATGTCAGTATTCAACTCATTATAGATATCTTTTGCATATTCATCAACTAATGTTCCCATCTCCTTATAAATGAAATTTTGTAAAATACAGCAAATAATAATAATTTTGTTCACTATTTCGGTAGAGTAGTAAGATCCATAGCCTAATATTTTCCAACGATTCTTTAAACTACCAAAAGCTCTCTCAACTACACTGCGTGCTTGGGAATGTCTCCAATTGAAGTACTCCTCATGATTTGAAGGAGGAGTGTAAGACCCCATCTCAACATAAGGTTGCCACGTAATTTTGATGAGTTTAGAATATCGAAAAATTGGCTTGATAGCAGTTATAAGTACTGAATCGGCTGTAAGGAGTGCCTCGAGGTGAAATTGTCTAAGAAAAATGATATGCTTTCGATGAGCGTTCCGAGATAGGATTTATGGTATCAAAAGAAATCAAATTGAGAACAGTTTTCGGTACAGCTAAAATACAGCTGTCATTTAGGCTGAAAAACTGAATTGTTGTAGGAGACTCCCGAAAAATCAACGAAACCCTAGGGGGGCTTTGGTTTTGCATAAGCAATAATCCTTCAATAGTTTCAGGATGAAACGACAGCCTGGTGAGGTCACTGGGGCGAAATCATCATTTTTGAGTAACTTTGAAGTTATTAATTTTGAGTTTTCGATATTAAAATGCAAATTAATTTGAGGTTTGATAATATGGTTGCAATAAAGAAATTTCTCAGATAATATTAAGATGGAAATTGGAATTTAAATGAGTAATTTTTATTGATGTAATATGTAATTATATATAGATATATATATATATTGCGTGCTATGTGTGCGTGTGTTCACCCATACCTCTGCAACCCAAATCCCATACCCTCTGCAAAACTCCCCATGCCCTGCAAATCAGTCACACCACTGCAAGATTTAGAAGGTTTTACACGCAAAGAGGTATGGGAAAAAGCAGTAAGGAGAGGGGATGGAGTTCGCCTATAAATAGATGGAGAATAGGGGCAATTGAAGCAGGGAGTTAGAGAGAAACCCTTGGCCGGGGAAGCAGAGGGAAGAGAGATTGAGAGAGGAAGCTTGGGTCGAGCCAAGGCCAAGAGCAAGAGAAAGAGATCGTGAGTAAGAGCGCTGGAGCCGAGAGGGCCGCCTGGAATGGTCGAAATCGGCCATCGCAGTAGCAGCAAAGCTGTTGTTCGGCAGCCATAACCGACGAGCAGCAAGCATAGTGGTGGCAGCGAGTTGGGCAGCGTGAGCTCCAGCTACTGGTCAGCAAGAGGGCGGTCGGCAGCAACCAAGGCGACGTCCAGCGAGGTCGGCAAGGTCGTGGGAGGCCCGGGAGGCGATCAGGTGCGGCCATGGCCACAACCAGCAAAGAGCAACCAGCTACGACTAGCAGCTCGCGGGGTGCCGATATGCCTGGCGGCGAGGGCAGCAAGGCCGGTGGTGGCTGGAGAAGGCGATGGCGAGGCCAGGATCGCGGCGGTTGGGCGAAGCTGGTTCATGTGCGCAGACGCTGTGCGAAGAAGAAGAACAGAGGAGGGAGGAAGAAGAAGCGGAGAAAGAAAAGAAAAGAAAAAAATAAAAAAAAAAGAAAAATCATAGAAAAATTCTAGAAAATAGGAAATTATGTTTCGGTGATATTCCGGAGATTTCGGCTAGAAAAACGACCCGGGCACGCATTTCAAGATCAGTGCACGCATACCGAGAAAGCCAGAATTGCTATGTTAAGGTAAGTAAAATTTCCTAAAAAATTCTAGAAATTCAAAAATATTATTTTATGAATTTTCGTAGTAAAATATTTGAGAAAATATTTTATAAATATTTAGTTTGAATTTATTGAGGTAAAATAGGAAGAAATAGAAAGAAAATTAAAGAAAATGCTAGAAATTATTAAAAAATAGGTTTTAATATTTATTTAAATAATTATGGTGATTAGGATGTTTTGAGGCTTAAATTGAAGTGACTTGTCAAATTATGAGATTGGCACGCAAATCGAGGCGATGCACGAGGCAAGGCATGAATATCGAGATAGCCTGATAACCTTGAGAAGGTAAGTGGTACTTCCCAATTAAAGTTAATTTTATGGAAAATACTTGGTTTATAAGTGTTTTATGTTCCTTGAAAATGTTTTCATCATATTGACATACTCTGATATGTACCCATCACGTAGATTGCATACATGACATGATTATGAAATGTATAAATACACATTGATATCATTGATCACTCGCATTGAGGCTGTAGGGAGTACGAACTGGCACTGCTGCTTTATCAAGGGTGCACCCATACACCCCGACTTCGAAAGAGGTGACCACAAAAATGGTAAGTAGCATGAAGGATGCAGTTGACACCTACGAGTAAAGACATTGCATATACACATGATATAGCATTATGTACCCTTACTTAGATGATTCATCATCTAACTTGGATTTTGTCCCTGGAATATTCAAACGTTCCAGGTGGAGATTGTAGCAGATACGAGGATAAATGAGGCATGAAATGGCACTTATCAGAGTGCATGAATAATGAAATATATGCTATGTAGCTCATGTATTTAAGTTCTACTATTTTGAAATTTTAACGTTTTGAGAAATGATGATATATAACCTTATTTAGGGTTAATGTTAGTTATGTTTTGTATTAAGTTATGTTGAGGAATGATGACGTAAGAATTGATTTATGATCAATGTTAAGATATCAGGTTTCGATTATTGCTTCCGCAATTTGATGATTCTCTCTCAAGATTAATGTATGGGAATTTTAGGACGAATTCGAGGAATGATGTAATTTAGAATTAAGTTTGAAAAGAAAAAAAAATATTATCTCAGAATTGTCTCAAATCATAACGCGCCCGAGAAACGGGGCGTTACAAGGAGGATGTCCACTTTCGAAGGTTCCTAAGTGATATCGGTGGCCCTTAAATGGTGACAAAAAACCAGGTCCGTTTGTATAGCCAGAATCAACTAAATAATATTTTCCTGTAAATGTTAAAAAAATTAATTAATTAGTTAAATATCTAATAACTTACAAAATTTGAAGATAAGTTTTTACGTAATTTACCAATTGGAACTTTGAAGCCATTTGGTTTTGTTATTGCATCTCTCAAAACTCTACTGTTAGCTGCAGAACCTTCCAATCCTGGGTAAACGTACACAAACCTGCCAAATCTATCAACTACTCCAAGCACATTGGTGGAAATTTTGCCTTTTCTATTTCTGTAACGAGTCTTTTTATCTTCAGACACTATTACTTTAATATGCATGCCATCTAGTGCACCTAAACAACCCTATACAAAATGCAAATGTTTTAACGTTAATATATAATTAATGTGTAATTTCGAAACTAATTCAAAATTACTATAAAGGATTACCTCAAAAAACTTCAAAGGCATTTTCAAGCAGTTTGTTGATACTGGTTCAGGATCCACAATCATCATTGGGTAAAGTTTTAAGATGGCAGACAAAACTTTATGAAAAACCTTACTAATGGTTTGCCCTGATCTAGTCTAATCAGTGCTTTGGTATTTATTTTTCATACAATGCGCACAAATATTGAGAAAAACAACCGCCATCTCTTCTATTGTGACGAACCTAGTTTCTTTTAAACCAACATGCCTCAACAAATTACATAATAGACCAAAAGTTCTCATATCCATTCTTATAGTGCATATTGTTGTTGTGTCATTGTGGAGCAACTTGTTAAGTTGTTCCATCTGTGACTTCATTCTAATGTAAATTAGATCTCTACTAGGATTTCCTACTTTACAGGAGGTAGGTTCATCCAAGCTAAATTTTGATACTTTCGCAATAGCTATAACAACACTTGCTATAGATCTAAGCAGCCAACATATTATAATTATCAACCATAACAATCCCTCAGGATCATCATCAATGTCCCAAGAGTCCTCGTCCCATTCAATATCAAACTCCTCAAGATCCATATTATCCATTACAACTACAAATGGAAAAAAAAAAAAAAGAGTTAATAAGAACTTTTGGCCAAAGAATATTATTTTTCAACACATAAATGATTATTCTTGAACAATCAAATACTAAAAAAGAGGTCACATTATGGATTGGAAATGTTATATAAAAATTAAATGCTATATTGTTTGTTTTTGCAAAATGTATATATCCTATGTGATGTTAAAAAATTATACCCTATTTTTAACTTTTTAGTGTAGCAGCTAGAAAAATGCTTTAGAAAGGTACAACCTCAATTTTTACTCTTTTGTGTTGGTTATTTTAGTATGCATGTTTGTCACGTTCGTTTGAGGTAAATAATATCATAGATGTAGATTCTTTGTAATCGCTATTTCCAACATGAAGAAACTTTCATTGGAAGGGTTAATTGACATAATCCACAATTATTAGTGAAGAAAAAAAATGCAAGAACAATTAATATGGGAACATGTCAAAGTGCTATGATGAATGCTAAAATCAGCAAAAACAGTAAAGTGCATGAATAAAAAAAAAAAAAATCACTCAGTATACCCACACACAACTCTTGACACAATAACTTATGATAGATTGCTTAATATAAAATCATTTAAATGTGGAATGGTTTTCAATAAAAAATTTTACTTGCTTATTTTATAGTAAAATAAAAGTATTTTATAACAAAATATAAAATAACTTAGATAGAAAAATTTCATAGAATATAATTATATAAATATGTTACTAATGATGCATGAGGGTTGAGAAACAACAAAGACACTCAAATGGAGCATTCCATGGCAGCAGTAATGACAATAAAATTCTAATTCTCTGAATTCACATATTATCATGATATATTTTATTTAAATTTAGAATTAAAATTAAGAAATTGTACGATGTTTGGAAATTTTTATAAAAATAAGACATCTAAAGCAAATATTCATGTCTCCTCCACAGGAAACGAAGCCACATTGAACATAATATAAAATATTCTATTCACTGTGGGTAAATTTACAGAAATGTAGAAGAAAATAACACACACGCACACATAAATGATTCTAGAAATAACACACACATACACATACAAGATTCTAGAAATGTAGAAGAAGCCACAATGAACAGATCATATAACACACACACATACATATACAGAAAATAAGAGAAGAAGATATACAGAAAATACGAGAAGAAGAAGATTTACAGAAATAGAGAAGATTGTGGGAGAGGCGACGATTACTAGTAATGAAAAGAAGATTTACAAAAAATGAAAGGAAGATTAACAGCCTTCCTTTGTTAATTCCGTGGAAGTGTGAAGATGAATAGTAAACAACAATTACAAATAAAAGAGAAGAAGATGAATGTGAAGGACAACGTTTCAAGGTGAGGTTTTATAGAAGGATATGTGTGTAATTTACCTTTATCTGTAAAATGTCAGATAAATTTATCTGACCTCCCCTTCAGATAAATTTATCGGACAAAAATAAGATAAGAGATTACGTGAGCCCATTTCCAGAAAAATCCAAATAAGTTTAACAAATACGCTGAAAAAAATAAACATCCGAAATGCTTTCTATATCTGACCTTATTCCCTCATATCTTGATTAACAAACACCCCCTAAGAGAACACAGCTTTTGGGTTCATTCTTGAACCTCGAGAGTGGCTTGTATTTTTCCAAAAGAAACATATTTAATATTTAATATTTAATATTATTGGGATATATACTTCACTGATAACTGAGACCAATAATAAAAAATTAGGGAGCAGTTCGCAAGTCTCTGTCCATCCTAAACCAATTTTGGTCAGAGAACATAGCCACTAGGTTCATTACTGAATTGAGTGGCTTGTACCAAACATCTTTATGGTGCGGTTGTAAGGGTGGAATTTGATTAAAAAAAATAAAATAAATTTTAAAGAATTGAATTGTAAGAAAAATAAATTTTTAGAAATTAAAAATTTAAACTGCTTAATTGATATAATTTTTATTTAAAAAATAATATTATTTTTCATCTTTTAATGGTTGATTGGTAATATTTTCTATAAAATTTGGTTATTTTCTTGTCATTTTGTGTTTGATAAGTATTATTTTTTATAAAAAATAACACATTTTCCATGGAATTCAATGGTAAAAATTTATTGAGAAACATTGAATCCTATACAAAAAATAAAATAAAAGAATAACGTATTTTAGGTTAATTAAATCATTTCTCCAAAAAGATGAAACCACAAAATTAAAAAAAATGTATTGTACAAACTTATTAATTTGTAAGTAATTTTTTTATTTTTTTATTTCTATACATTTGTATTTATCAATTATTTCTCAATATAAAATTTACAAACCCTCCCTCATTCCCTCTCTTGCTTAGACACCTGTTGCCAGTCGCCGCCCACTCTTCTGTCCTTCTCCCTCTCTTGCTTCGCTCAGTACCGCCGCCCACCCTATTGCCCTTCTCCCTCTCTGATCTCTTTGTCTTTGTTAGACAAGTCGACCTCTGTCTAGCTCCGTCACTCACCGGCGCTGACTCTGACTCGGCCTCGGTCTTGCTCTCGCCATCTCGCCAATCGTCTTCCTGGCCCCCTCACCCTCGCCAGTTGTCAGCTCTTTCCTCGGTCTCTCGCTTGTTACGTCTCTGGCTCTCTCGACTCTCTTACTCGATAAGTTGGCTGCTTTAATTTCCTGAAAAATCAGAGCTCTTCCTTCCCAAGGAATTTCAATTTAAGTCCAAATTCGAGTTTGGTTAAATCCTCAATTTAAGTTGAAACAAACCCAAATGTTCAAACTCAAAGGTTCAATCTAGTTGAGATTGAAGGTTCAATCTAGCTAGACTAAACTTCAAATCCTTAATTTGAAAACCTATTAATCGGTGGGGTTTCAAACCCTAAGTCTAGGTTTAATTTGGCTGATAAATTTCTTTATTTGTTGCATAATCATCATTTATTGAAAATATTAAAAAAATGTGCCTATTTTTTTTTTTTTTTATCTTTCTTTAAATATATGTGTGCGTGTGTGTATCCCAAAATAATTTACATCAACAGGGGCCCTTTTCCCATTCTGTATAAGGATTATGCTACACGAACGTAAACTTGGACAAAAACTTGGACAACTCTCATACAATTACCATATTAACCCTCTAATAAAATTACTAACTT
Organism: Diospyros lotus; assembly: GCF_014633365.1. NCBI lineage: Eukaryota > Viridiplantae > Streptophyta > Magnoliopsida > Ericales > Ebenaceae > Diospyros > Diospyros lotus. Next base: position 9,949,156 of record NC_068343.1, on the reverse strand, counting down.
ACCCATGATCTGTTTCACCCTCTCCTCACATTTCTTTCATAGAGACGCTAACTCTTACTCTCACTCTCACACTCTCTCTCTCTTCTCAAACCTCCTAGATTGGAAACCTGCTTCTGCTAACCATTTATATCACTCTCCCACCTCTGTAACAGGAAGACCCCATCTCCAGCTAGACCCTATTTCTGGCCTCTCATTCTCGACGGGAAAACCCACTTCACCCTTGACGGAGATCGTCTATCGTCGTCTTCTGTCAGAGGTCAGCCTGATCGCCTCCTCCAAGTCGGCCACCGCCAGATTTTCCAGATTCGCCTTCCACTGACGGTTCATCGTCGGATCGGCCACCCACATTCTTACCCATCGGTACTTCGCCGATTTGTCACAGCCACAATAAGTCCCCATCTGACTACAGTTTCTGATCTCTCCACTGATACATGGCTTGTTATGTACGAATATAATGGATTTTAGTCATTCTAAGTCTGGTTTAAAATCTTAAATCTCATTTTATACATCTATTTGTTGTTCTTTTTTATTCTCTACTTATCTATTCTTGTATAATGAAGCGTCGTTTTCTGTTAATGCACAAGCATGAAGGGTTTTGGAGAACAAATTGGCCTTAAAAACGACCAACATGGCTAACTACAGTGTCCAAACATGAAAACAAACCTTTATAGGCATTCCAATATTCTGAGATGGACACCAATTTGGCTTCTAGTGCATGCCCAAGTTCAAAATAGTTTCTCCAGCCTTATAAGAATTTAGGAAATTAATATTTGATGGAAAGAAATAATGTTGCAATTGGTAAAGAAATCACACCAGTGAAACCATTAGCTTCTGAAAGCAAAATTTGTGGAAAAGCCAATCCCATTGAAGGAAAGAGTTAAGCACTCACGTATTATGGCCAAATAAAGTGAAGTTTAAGCTACTTTCAATCTTATCATGTCTTTATATAAGTTCATGGTATGCCTGAGACTAAAAACATAAAAAAGAGAGAAAACTAAAATAGAAAAAAAAATGTAAATGAAAATACACAGCATTTCATATGTTCGTTTAAAAACAATAGTTCTCATTTTTTTTTTTTTTTGGAAAAATACAAATACTAGAAAGGTATTTCCAAGTTGTACTTAGTTCATGGGTTTCTTTACTTGTTAATCTCACAACACACAAGCTTTTCTTGGCAAGTGCTTGAATTTGGGCCTTGTTCATATTTGTTTTTGGTGATGTGGTTTTTGTTTGTCATGGTAGAGATTTGTGAAAATAATTAAAGCATTACATCAATACATGATGGGTCTAGGGTTCAGCTATAGGGTTAATGCATGAGTGATGTTAATGGCCAAATTTTGTGTTCAGTTGCTATTATTTTTCAAATTTGATTGCCGACAAACAATTATATTTTAGAAGACGAAGAAAATCAACAATGAATGACATAGGTATGTTTTATTTTTTTCCCAAATCTAGCACAAATTCCTCATACTACAACTATATAAAACAAGCTTGCTAAAGGAATGTATGTGGATAATGCAAATTATAAATCTAACATTATGTTATCATATTATTGTACCTTGTTTGGATTCAAAAAATCATACTGTGTTTGTGAAATCATTTGAAGATAATGAGAGAACTTTGGTTGATAATGAGCAAATGTTGGTAAGTAGTAGGATAAGATAAGGCTAATAATATAACTTAGATTTGATGATTTTTCGCGATCTCTATTTGGTTATATCCTATGCTTTGCATTCATAATTTTTTTCATCTAATCAATATTAAAGCAGACTACTCAGTATCAAACTTGGAATGTTGCTCACAGAATGCTTATGTTTCCAACATTTGGCACGACTCAGTCTTTTATGTCAATGTTCACCCTACCGACAGTCGAATGACAACTCACTAGATTTTTTAAATTGTAAGGGTTTGCACGAATGTATTTAGAGCACTCAATACATTTATTTGTTCTAAATGTGTGCATGGCATTTTTATAGCTAAAAATAATTATTTTTTTAAAAACAAACCTCTTTTCTAACCATTTGAAACGTGTGCATGCATGATTATGTTGTGGATTTATATTCAATTTCACCAGCTTTAGGTCCTCAAAAATTACATCCAAAGCAGTACAATATTTCATTATTTTGAGTCAAAACATTGTTCATCTAACACATACATTCTTTCTGGCTTTGCAGTTGCCAATAGCTACCCACAAGCTCCTTACTTTGCAGTTGCCAGTAGCTAGCACAGGGAAGTGGCATGCCTTGGGGTTTACTTCATCCACAATTTTCTTGACACAAACGCTATTTCTGGCTTTCCTTTACCCACTAACAAAGCAGCTGTTGCTTTTGACTTTGAATTAGATTAATTCATGTACTGTGAACTCCACCAATCCAAATGGTGGTTTCTTTTTGTCTATTATTTGTCGATTGTAGCTGGAAGTTTAAAATGGATATATATCGAATCAAAGTATATAGACCTTGCAAAAGTGAGTCTACTTACTATGGATCTCCATTTGGGAACGTTTTTATCATGTGAATTTTTTCCTTTTACAATTATTTTACTTAGCTAAAAAAATGATTTATCAAGTTTTTCTCAAAGGGAAATGAAGTCGCATAGCCCTCAGATTTTATTTAAAAAATTTCCTTTCATTCTTCAACCATGTGTGGACAGACGAAGACAAAATTTCGGATGAGCTTGATATTATTTTAGATTTTGTCTAGTCACAGTAAAAATCATACTGTTCTGTCAAAAAGCTGGAATTGGAGCACATGGGAAACCAAATTCCGAAGAGTAGAATGGTTTCAATTTTAAAGAAAAATAACAAGAAAGACAAATTGAAACCAAACAGCAACACAACCTTCTCAGCATAGAATAAGGACCTAACAAACACTTCATGGCCATAACAACCACAACGTCTAGACCGGCCTCCTTGTGGAATGTAAAACAGGAAATTTTCTATGAATAAGAAGCTCAGCAGCAAGTTCATAGAAACACTTGTCTAAAGATACATAGCTTTTACATGTGTAAAAAAGCCACTTATGGAATGTAAAACAGGTGACAGTTTCGAGAGGAGGTGATGAAATTGATTATATACATAATTTACAATCAAATATCTTACTTTCATGTTTGCTACCTTATACACTGAAGCGAAATACCTAAACTTACTATCATCATTTTTCATCAATCATACAATTAACAAAAAACAACTAAATCCTAACACTATTAGACCCTAACAAACTTAATATTTTTTATCGTATACTCTTAGAGCTTCATTTTCAATTAAAAGTTTTCTTCCCTTATATACCTACAGTCTTTCTCAAACTTTAATATCTTTTCTTTTCTCCTTACGGCTTTCTTTTCAAAAATTCTCCCTTTGTTCTTCAAATAATCTCTCACTTTCAACTTTTTCTTTCGTGTTACATTTCAATTTATCCAACAAAACTCCACATAGTGCTTTCTCACGACTTGTACGTTCATCATTGATCCATTGAAACTATTTGTAATCATCATCCTATCACCTAACCATCAAACAATCAATTCTATGTTAATTAAAAGTTTTTTCATTTATAGACAAACAAAAATAATACTCTTACATGGGCAAACCATCCAATAATGCAGAGATTAAATCTAATATAGACAAACAAAAATATTACACCAATCATCAACACTCGCCCACCAAAGCATCCATCACTTCCCCTGCCTCAACTAATTAAAATATTACACTTACATGGGCAAACCACGTTGAATAACAGGGGATGCTCTTTATTTAATAATGCACAAAATCAGTGCTCTTACCCCAACATTACCAATAATGGGCAAAAGGCATTGAATAGGACATTGTTATTGAAAAATTAGTATAGGGTTTGATTCATTTTTTACATAGATTTTTTGGTAGGTTGAGTTGAGAGGTATCATGGGATGTGTAAGTTGATCTTCGTTCGATGATTATATATTTTGTTGAAAATGTGTCTTGAGGTGCTCCACATGTGTCTCCCATGAAATATGTATATAGTTATACTTGAAGTAAATGAATTTTTATGGAAATTAAAGTTATCATTGAAAAATTTTGTAAACATGTTAATTGGGCACTAACTACACTCTGCCTGATACTCAATATTATACTTAATGTCAAAAGCTCAATATTCAAATAACTTGTAAAATTTGCAAGAGGCAACATTTCACTTCCTTTAGCAATCTTGAGACATAAGCATAAACACAAGATTGAATAAATAATGGTAAAAAAGAGAGGCAATCCTACACCAACATCTTTTTGTTTTTCTTTAAAAATTGCAAGACCTTTTATTTAGAAAATCAAACAAAGATGAATAGACGCCTAAATTCAAGAATTTCTCAAGAAAAATTTGTGTGTTGTGAGATTAACCCAATAACTACAAACTAACAAAGATTCACATTCAACAAGCAACGAACAGAGCTAAAACAAATACAGAGTGAATACAAATAGACATTGAGAATCTCTATTACTCTTTTGCTGACAATCAATAATGAACAATGCCCATCTTTAATCATCGGCAATGATATTATTCTTTAATATTTATTGTTTTTCTTTTTATCTGAAGAGAGAGTAACAAAAAAGAAAAATATTCTATAATATTTTACAAAATTAACTATTGTTCATTACCAGTAGGGGCCAAGTGTTGTGCAATAATTATCTTAAAAAATGTATGTGTCATTTCTTATAACACATAGATAATTAGTGCAATTTGGACAAATTTCAAGTGATCTCTGAAATTAACTCTTAAATATTATTATATAATTAATATATTAATTAATTAACTTAATTAAAGTTGAATAATTGTTGTTATTAACGGAAGAGATACTTGTGCAAAAAAAAAAATAATAATAATTATAAAAACCTTCAAGAATATATTTAAAAATCATAAGAGGTTTCTATGTAAATGATTCACATAATATAGGATTTAGGCTCACTTATATATTATAAATTTATCCAAAATAAAATGCATTTAATGCGCTTCAACAATGATCAATCATTACCACACTTCAGATTAAATTATATTACTGGTATCTAAATTTTGAATTTCGTAATAAATTAATTATTATATTTTAATTTTTATCACTATAGCCATTAAATTTGAATTTTTGTTATTATTAAATTATATTGACCAAAACTAATGTCAGATACATTAATAAGAACCCAAAAAATATTTAATGTTACAATTAAGTGATTTTGAAATTTATATTAATATATACTATATTAATTTTTTTAATAAACTTTGACAAAAAATTAGAAGGGAGACTAAATTATAACAAAAAATTAAACAAAAAAAAAATAGTGGGTATAGTGCGAAAAATTAAAATATAATAACTAATATATTACAAAATACGAAATAACAATATAATTTACCCCCACTGAAAAAAAAATCTTATGTAATCAATAAAAGTAAATATTGATGCATTGCGATCTTGTTGATATTCTTTAGTTATTTGGGTTATAATCACTAGGGGTGTGGTGGAATGATTTTATGCTCTTGGCTGAAGTAACAAGGGAGAAGTAATAAGGGTTGCCTTTTGATCGTAAAATCAGCTAATTTATTTCAGGTTAAACGAGTTAAATGACTGAGAATTTATATAGAACTTGATACAATTTGACATGATTAATCCATATCATTCAAATTACACACAGTTCCATTTCGCGAACAATTTAGCAAATGCCAAAACTAGAGAGCTGATTGAATAATAAGACCCAATAAACTAAAACTCTCTCTCTATCCCGCCTGTGTTTTTTGTCTTCTTTCTGCTGCTTCTACAAGATGGAGCAGGACGGACTGGGGTCGTCCCAGCGGTCCGCATGGACGCCCTCGCAAACTGGGCAGGAATGGGGATTGTGAAAGTAGGGCTGGGCCTGGGGTTGGGATAGAGATTGGACTTGGGGCTGGGCCTTCTGATCAGGCTTCTTTTGTTCGGGTTTCTTGTCCTGCTCGGGCTTCTTTGGGTCGTCTTGAGGCTTCGGGGGAGGTGGGGGAGGCCCAATACTCACCACATCGGCAAATTTGCCAGCCTTCTTGGTCCGTACAATTATCTCGTACGGATCTGCGTCGCCAGTTACAGTCAAAGTTCCCTTCGCTTCATCAACTTCTATTTTATCTACCCCTGCAAATACATACATTTTCTGCTTCAGAAAAAAAAAAAAAAAAAGCAAAAGAATTTGAAACTTGAGCATATAAGAAAAGAAATATCCCTCAACATATACATATGTATATAATACACACACACACTAGAAAGGAAAAATAAGGGGTTAATTCGAGCAAAACATGAGTGCTTTAGGGATAAAGAGAACCAAAAACTAACAAATTAACAAAATAATAATAGTGCAAGGTGAAGGTGACTTACCTTGCAAGCCAGCCACAGCTTTGAGGAGCTTCGTCTTGCATTTGTGGCATGAAATATCAACCTTCAACACAGTTCTTTGCACCATCACCATGGGATGGAAGAGTAATTTCCTCCTCCTCCTCCTCCTCCTCTCCTTGAATGCTCGACAGTCAACAGATCAAAGCACAAAATAGGCTCAATTGGGTCGTTACCAGATTAAATGACGTTGTTATTTATTTGAGCAACTTCCAAGGTAAATTTATCTTTAGGCTGTTCACCCTTGACCCTCCCCCTTCCAATCCAAACCTCCTACCGCCCGCCACACCATTTTTTCAGTTGTCTTATTTCATCAAACAAATGATAGTTCAATTATTTTATTCACACCAAGGCATTGGGATTTTAAACAAATTGGACTTGCCTTCCCGTCTCTATTCCAATCATCCGTTCATTTGCTTATTGTATTTGTTGCCGTAAGCCTGCAACTTATCACATTCTAGGCCAAGAACTCTCCTCTCTCTCCAAATTGGACTTGCCTTCATGTCTCTATTCCAATCATGCGTCCATTTGCTTATTCTACTTGTTGCCGTAATTAAGCCTGCAACTTATCACATTAATTAGGGTGCATTTGATTGCTTATTGTACAGGCCGAGAAAACTCTCTCTCTCTCTCTCTCTCCCCCTAAATAATTTGACCAAATTAGAATGCATTTGATTACAAACATAAAACTTATATAAAAAAAATTATAAGTTCTAGATAATGAAATTATTTTACATAAAAATTATTAATTAAGAGTATTTGATTAATTTATTTTTTTATAAAAAATTATTATATTTCTCTAATTTTTGATATTCGATTATAACTATGTTTTATCAAAATAATATGCCATGTGTGAACCCCCCACGCGCACGCACACACTAAGTTTTATATGGTGGGAATTTAACACTTTAATATTTATAATTGGGTAATATATATTATTTTTATTATTGTACCTATAAACATATTTTTAATTAATAATGTTATTTAAATATATAAAAAAAATATCTTATCTACAAACTTGAAGTACATGGGCAGTAATTGGGCAGCCAAAAGCGTGATTTTGGGTTTTTGACACGACAATTATTGTGTTCCATTATTGAAGAAAGGGATGGGCATTATTGCGTTCCATTATGTGGCAAGCAAGCAAGCAAGCAAACGAACGAACGACTACCACAACAAGGGTTCACTGTTCACGTTGTTATTGTTTCCACTTAGCTAAGCTCGAAGTACGAACCATCACTTGATGTGCCAATATATGTTCTTAATCTCTCTCTACTTGTGTCAGGCATCTATAAATATCTGGGTGATGGTGCCGCATCTATAAGAATAATTCCTCATTTTATGTGGCTTAATGTTACTTAGTGAAATGTGGCTAATAATCCCCTTAGTGCTTGGTATCTTATCAACTCAAGTAATGAACCATGACGAGTAACCAAAGCAAACGTTTGTTTATGTGCAGAATAAATCTGACGAAATTTTGACGCTATTTGGGTTATTCACCCTTAATTGATTTATTATTATTATTTGGGTAACTTGTTGACATGGGTAATGTAGTGAATCAGAGAAAGCAATGCCTAAAGTTGCCCTACCAGGACGGCAGTGGCCCGGCCCAACCCAAGTGGTGTCTCCGTCGGCAAAGTGTACGGAATGGCTAGAATTAAGTTCTGGACTCAATTTTTTACAAATATATATATATATATAGGTTAAATTATCAAATAAATATTAGATAGTATTACTTATACTTTACACGTAGAGTGTAAATTACATTGGCCATCATTGAAGTTTGACTTAATTATAGAAATTACTTCTCTTGTTTTATAAATAACAAAAACAATCCTTGTGTTAAAAATTAAAATAAATTAACTATTTTATGCTTAGTTCTCTCTCTCTCTCTCTAAATTATATATATAAAATTTATTTGACACGTTAAATATTTTTTGTAATATATTACAAAGTTAGAATAATATTAAAATATGTTATAATTACAAAAAATATTATTTAAAATTACATGAAAAACATTTTAACCAAAAAAATATATTTTCTAATATTTAACTATATATATATAAATTTCACTTTACAAAAATATAAATAGAAAATCTAATTCTAAACAAAAAGTATATGTACTTTCTCCAAAACTAAATTTTTGGATATAAAATATACTTCTAAAATAGTTTTCTAATATTTTTAAATCAACCAAAAACATATATTTAAATATATTCTCCAAGAAAATATTACATATATAAATATATATATATATATAATTTAACGAAAAAAAAAAAAACTCCAACAGAGGTGGTTGGAGGGCCAGCTCAAGAGCTAGGATGGTGAAGCATGTCCCTAGGGGTCCTAACCCTTTGAATTTAATAAATAATTATTTTAATTTTATTATTGAAATAAAATTAATAATTTTTTTAATTTTTTATTTAAGAATTAGGGGCCGACTAGGCCTCCAACCCCTTACGTCAGCCCTGGGTGGTTGGGATTAATAACCCCAGAATTTTGCTGGGTTTGAGTCGGTGGATTATTCATAATCCGAGAATTTTACGAGGTTAATCAAACCATTAAATTGTCGGTTCGCTTTTTCAATGGGCAAATCCAGCGAGTGAGGGAGGAAATAGGAGAAGATTCAGCCATGGCCGAATCCAAATCTGAGAATGAGGTAAGAGAGAAGGAGAAGAGGATAAGAAGAAAATAAATAAAGATATTTTAATCATAATTAAATAAAGGTGGAGGGCTAATTGTAATAAGATTTATAAATTCAAGGAAGATTATTCTTATTTTATTAGAAAATCTCAAAGGTAGTATTTTCTTTCTATCTGAGCATCAATTTATTAAGTACATTTTGTTCTTTAATTTAAAAATGATCATATTAAAGTATAAGAAATGTACTTTATTTTTAAATAAATTATATTAATTGTATACTGTATTTAGTTTTCAAACACTATAATATATATATCAATATATATCGTGTTCTTCAAAATATTTTATTAATTAATTAAACATTATTTAAATATTATAAATCATATGTAATTATTATACTTTATTTTTAAATAATGTCTATTTATTGAGTCTATACGCGATTAGATTAAGACCAAATTGCCCTTTAATTATCCAGGAGCATGTATCAATCCCCATCATAGTAATCTTTCAAGTCTTATGAAAGTACAATGGGTAGGGATGAAATTCTGGCCAAATATATATTTTTATCTTTGTATTTTTATATTTTTTTATGTATTTATCTGAATTTTTCTTTGTTTTCACTATACCCCTAAATTATATATTTTCGAGTTAATTAAAATATCAATTAGAGCATACAACACATAGACCCTAAAGTGCCCAAATCACCCATCATGTGCAACTACCATATTTGGCACATCTTCTTACTTCAATGTTCCTTTCCTCAATGAGGCAAAGGAAGTGGCAGACAAAAGTACAGATGATAGAATAAGAGGTGCATGGCAACAACTATGGTAGGAGATAATGTTGGCTATGGTCAAAGGCAATTGACGATAAAAAGATATGGACGACGGTGCAAAGCGAAGAGGCCAAGGTGTCAGTAGTTGTGGAAGGTAAATATGTTGTCATTAGCAGTGGCAGAAAGCGAAGAGACGAAAGAATCGTTGGTTGGGAAAGACAAATCAGTCGAATAAACAATTGGTTGTTGCTACTGAAAAAGAAGACTGACGATCACAGGCATCACCGACTGATTGTCAATCTTCTCATGTTAATTGACCTTTTACTTCGTCTTCCCACTCAACAATGCCTTTGATCATCTATCTCATTTAAAATAAGTCTAAGATTTTTGCAACACCAACTGCTGCCATCGTCGCTCATTCGCATCTTCTTTTGCCGCCGATAACCTTGGTTGCCAATTATCCATCGATTATATGCAACATGAAACTTTGTCTTCATCAGTTGCTCAACATGCTCATTGCACATTGTATCTTCATGCTTGTCGCAAATAGCAAGCCGAAGGCTTATTGCGGTCGTCATCAAAGAAGAAGAAGGACCGTGATGGAGACGGACGGTTGGAGGTATCATCGATTGACCATTAGTCTTCTCCCATCGATTGATCTCTTGCACGTGAGTGAGAGGTAATTTGGGCATTTTATAGTGCGTGTATTGCACGTTTTTACTAAAGTGTGCAATTGACATGAAAATATATAATTTAAGGGTGTAATTGAATAACAAAAAAAAATAAATTACTGTAAAAAAAACATAAAAAAGTATAAAGACAAAAATATATATTTTCTATAAAATCCCCTAAACAGCAATTAAACTTCTCAAATCTTACAGTACCCAACGCTTCTCTACATTGGTCCTATCCCGAAAAATACAATGGATAAGGATGGAATCTTCTAAACTCTAATTAAACTTCTCAAATCCTACAATACCTAGGGCTTCTCTACATTGGTCATGTCCCAAAAAAATATAGTAGATAGGGATGGAATCTCTTAAACTCTATTTAAACTTCTCAAATCCTACAGTATATATAGGGCTTCTCTATCTATATTGGTCCTGTCCCAAAAAAAATACAATGGGTAGGGCTGGAATCTCCTAAACTTTAATTAAACTTCTCAAATTTTACAGTGCGTAGACTTCTCTATATTGATTCTATGTTGAAAAAATACAATGGGTAAGGATAAAATCCCCTAAACTTTAATTAAACTTCTCAAATCCTAGAATTCCTAGGGCTTTTCTACATTGGTCCTGTTCCGAAAAAATACAATTGTTGGGGATGGAATCCCCTAAACTTTAATTAAACTTCTCAAATCCTACGGTACTTAGGGCTTCTCTACATTGGTCATGTCCCGAAAAGATACAATGGGTAGTGATGGAATCCCTAAACTCTAATTAAACTTCTCAAATCCTATAGGATCTAGGGCTTCTCCTCATTGGTCCTGTCAGGATGGATGAATTAATAATATAGATAATGTTAATTATTATTTTAAAGTAGTAGTTTAAATAATTTAAACTTATTATATTTTATTTTTAATTTCAAACATTTTCTATTGATTGGCAGTGTTATAATAAATGCATTTGTTTTAGCACAATTAAATAAAAAGAATTAATTCAAAATAAGATATAATAAATATACATTATCTGAAAAATTAGTATAAATAATTAGTATTACCCTTATATGGGTAACATTAAAAGAGTCTCTTATCGGCATTTGTTAAGTAATTATAAATGTATTTTATTTTTTAAATATGTATTTGTTATATTTTCTTTATTACTAAAGCTTTATTTGGTATAATTTAAGGTGAAACATAAGTTTAAATTTATGAGAATTTTTTAAAAGCCAGCTTTTGAAAAGTCTTTTTAAGTGTTTAGTTTATTAATGCAAAAAATTGCTCTTTTATCAGTTTAGAAACCAAAAACTCAATAAGAAAATATTAATAAAAGCCAAAAAAATGGACTAAACTTTCAAAATAAAAAAACTTTCGAAAATTATACCAAACACGGGTTCTTTTTATGGTTGACGATACATAAAACAACCAAAAAGCCCATACTAAATAAAACATAAAAATAGATATAATAAATACATTTTAAATATGGTGCATTTACATTAAATTCCTTTTAAATACATTTTAAACATTTTCAATAATTATAAGACGGGTATTAATTTTAGTAGACGACAAATTAAATACATACGAAATTTTTTAAAAGAATGATAAAAAAGTATAGTCAAATATATTAAAATAATTTTTTTATTAATGAGAAAGAATTTTTAGGATGATTGTCTTTATGCGGCTTTTTATGTTCATGTTCTTAATTACGTTAGAGAAGATAAATAATAAGTTAGGTCTTTAATTTTTGTGCAAGTAAAAATTGAACTTACAATTCATTAAATTAATATCGATATATTATTTATTCAGTTACTCTATCTATATCTTAGAGGTAACGAGAAATAATTCTTACTTTGGAGAGAATGAGTCCATTGAAATAGGAGACTTGGGGCAGTGTCACATCTATTTTTATTTTTATTTATCACAAGGGTACAATTTAATTTAATAATAATAAAATATTAAAATATGACTCTCAAAAGGTGTTAAGAGTCTTTAGGTCAAAAAAGGAAACTTGGTGCGAGTAATTATTCTATCAAAAGTATACGAGTTTTCTTACAATATAATGATTAACTACTGAAGGGAAAGGAACATAAAAGAAATTTAATTCATTATTATAGAAACTCTTCCAACAACCATTTGATCTGAGAAATCCAAAATAGGGGTATTTTGGTCTTTTTATTATACAGCTAAATATAAAAAATAAATAAAAAATCATCAACGATGATGATTCAGGCTTTTTATATATACGACAGACGGAATTGATAGCGTCCATGAAAGTCGCCTGAAAGAAACGGAAAACATATTTTCCAGCCACCCCACCACCAAGTCTGAAAGCATCTCTGGCACTATTCTCGTGTCACATAGGAGAAATTTTTTGTTCACTTCAACGTGTGAAACATCAAATTCGTACAAAAAGTATTTTTTTAAAAATATTCTATAAATAATTGTTTAATTAATATTAATTTATTTATTTAACTTAAAATATTATTATTAAAAATAATTAGTCACATTTTATAAAAAAAATTAAAATTACTCTCATAATTTTTTTATATTCTATTTTTAATTTAAATTAATAAAAATATTATTACTTTTCATTATATTATTAAATTTTTACATTAAAAATATTATATTTCTATTAAGTAATTATTGAAATAAAATTTTTTTATATACAGAAACAGAGTTACTTCATTTTATATTAACATGATTTTTATAATATATATTAAATATTTTAAAATATATTCAATATTATACTAATTTTATAGATCTTAAAAAAAATATTTTCATCGGTATATATTTTTTATAATAATTTAATTTATATTTCTAATTATTAATCAAAACATATAAATATAATAAAAGTAATAAACAATATAAAATGAATAATTTATTTTGAAGTGATAGTAAGAAGGGAAAAATTGAAAAAAAAAATTTTAAAAATACTATTCATCAACTTCAAATTTGGTGATTGAAGTTTATACGCCAAATTAGTATATTTATTGGAGTGTAAAAATAACTCTAAATTGGTGTCGGGCGCCAAATTTGGTGTTCCATTGAAGATGCTTTGAGACCTGATTAGCTCACGGAAATGACAAGCCACCCACGCAACCGTGGTGGCTTTGTCAACAATGAAATTTTTGAACAAATATACGAAATGCTTCTTAGATCTAATCCTTTTATCTCTTATATTTTGATTAACGATAAATCTATTTGGATAGAATCTATCCTGATAGAAAGACATTTAATGCTTGTTTTATATTATTTTATAATATTTTAATTATATTAAACAAAATAGAAAGACAATTTTAACCTTTAAAAATTCTAACTCTTCACTCGTTTAAAATTTCTGCCTAAAATTTCTGCCCAATTTATTAAAGTTGCACATTTCCAAAGCAAAAAAAATTAGTTATGAAAATGAATAATGACAATCACGACACTTAGGTGGCAGCACACCATTGACTGTAATCAATGTATTCTCTTTGCATTCTTCTTCTATTTTATTTCATTCATGGATTATTTTACTTTGTCCGAATTAATTGACGCATGGAATGACTAAAGACATCAAATAATAAAAATATCTTCATCTTAAAATTATCAACTTGCCTCGAATTAAACTGGTAGACTTCATCATAGATGAAGTCCGCCTAGCATCAGCTAGCATATGCAGCCCGCCAGCAGACTGCGTCTGCTGGCGGGCTGCATCTAAATCCGCTGGAGGATGCAGCCCGTCAGCGGACTGCATCCGCCAGCATATGCAGCCGGCCAGCGGACTATGTTGGGCTACATATGCATGCATATGCAGCATATGTAGCCCAACATTTCTATAGAATCCAAAGTCAAGTCTCTAAACGACCATTTCTATAGAATCCAAAGTCACTAACATCATTTCTTGCCCTAGGTCAGTCCAAAAACCCTCGAAAATGGCCCCCAAAACTCGATTACAATGGCCAAACTCTTGGCCACTTTCAGCCATGATTCCGACCATTTCACTTCTTTTTGTCGGCCATGGATCGGTCCAACCCAATCCCTGAGGTCCCTTAACCCTTTTCCTCGAGCCTCTCATAGCCGAAAGTAGTGGTCAAAGGCAAACAAGGTGGCTAGTCGACCATGACAGTTTCCTCATTGTAAGGTTTTGCAAAATTACACTTTGATCCCCTTACAAATTTTCATTTTCATTTTGGTCCTTTCCTTGAAGCCCCTAAAGTTCCCAATAGTTCCATTTCAACCCTCAAGCTCTAAACTTTTCATTCTATCTCCGAAAATTTAGGAATAACGTCATTTCGACTTCCCTCGGGCAAAATTAAAAAATTATACTTAGGCTTCAATCTACATTTTGACCATAAACCTCTTCATTTCAACCAGAAACCACTGAAGTATTGTTTTACATACTAAATATGAACTTCCTTGGAGTTCCGTTGATTTCCTGGAAGTCAATTACAACAATTCGATTTTTTCAGACCGAATCACAATTGTACCAAAAATTGTTTATGATCAAATTTCTTTTGATGCCATAAATCATGCATTGATACGTTTGTTAATACCATATCATTTTCCTTAGATATCTCGGCTCCAGGGCACTTCCTGCAGTTGATTCGATTGCTCATAACTGTACCAAAATTACCTTATAACCTTAATTTACCTAAAAATTACATTTTTGCCCCAAGATAAATTACTCCGAGTTCTTTAAAAATTCTTGGATATTACAAGGAATATGGATGGCAACATAAGAAGTTAATCAACTAATTTATTGTGTATTTCTTTTTTAGCTGGGATGGTCTTGACTAGATATATTTTATAAAGAAAGTGTCAACACTTGTATTGGATACTGTCCATATTAGTTCATATGGACCACAACCAAGATGGTTGTGTTTTTGGAATACAATGGATATGAAATACTTCTTTTTTTTGTAACACTTTTATTTGATGCTGTTTGTATTGGTTTATGAATACATTACATATGAAATACATTATTTGTATTGGTTTTATGAAATTTATGAAATATATTAGAGAAGAAGAATGTAAAATAATATGAAATAGAAAATGACTTAGCTAAGTAATTTAGCACCAAATCCTTTAAAATACATTAAAGTTAAGTAGAACAAAGTTGAAAATATTTTTAAAGTTTTGTTGTTTCCAACTACAACATTTTTAATACAAAAACAACAACAGTTACAACTATCACCAATATTGTACAACAACCAAAACCACTCATTTTCCCTTCTAACTCTTTTACACGGTTCTTCATTACTTGCATTTCAACCTTTGTGTCAACAATTAGAGCTCGTAGATATTCCATTTCCATCTTTAAGTCTTTCTTATTTTCATTATTCTTCTTCCTTTCTATGTCCATTTCTTCATTTAACTCTTCAATCTCTATAACAATAGACTTCATACGCTCTCCTTCGAGGTTTTCATCTTCCAACCATCTCCAATATCCACAAGCATCCACCTAAATAGCCATAGGAAACCATTTACACAACTTACAACTTTCAAACCAACTAAAACCATTCAATCACTTCACACCAACCTTCCAATATGAGCAACAGACAAACCTCTTTCTCAAATTCTTCTTACTTCATGATATGTAAACATTGATTGTTGTACTATGTTTGCACAATGGAGTCTTCAAAGGTGAGGAATTGCATTGTGATGCTGAATTCATAGTGTCCTAAAACATGACCAAAACAAAAACAAAAAATGTGATTCATAACATATGTAACCGAGAATGTGAACTTATGAACTCAAATCTTTATCAAGTTGTCAATCACAGAAAACGTTCAAACGTCTACTTTTCACTCCAAATGCAAAATCAAGAAAACAGTCCACTTAAAATTTGTTAAGTTATCCAGGAAAATAAAAGAAAAGAAAATTAAAAAAATTATTGAAACCCTCAAAGTTGCTCATTTCAACAAGATTTTTGTTTCCCCATAAAACATTAATCGGATAAGAAAGAAATGGTGGAGAAGGAAAATCAAAGAAGAAGGCTTACGATTTCATTTAGGAAAAAGACTGAGGTCGAATGCTGGAGAAAAAAGACAAACGCTAGAGAAGAAGAAAGGACGAGCGTTGAAAAAAAAGGACGAACGCTCGAGAAGATAACTTATAAAGGAACAACATCGTTTGAGGACTTTAAAAAGATATATTCAGCCTGCGATGTCATTTTACTTCATAACGTGGCAACTTCTTTCTTATTTAACATGATTTGAAACTAACATAACAAAACCGTTTACTCGCATTTAAAATTCTATTCAATCATGGAATTTTGAATTGTGACTAAAGAGGGTATTGTTGGTAAATAAAATATTAAATGACATAATTATTCTAACATTAATAATTAAAATAACAAAAAAAAGACAATTTTATATGGATAGATTCTATCCAAATAGCAAGGTCATTTGATTAATTAATTAATAAACATGAAGGCACCGCAAGCTTGTACTTGGAAACTGGGGCACGCAATGAGGTGACCTCACATGCTGGACGTTGGGTTGAGTAAGAAGAGTAGTTCATTGAATCCTTAATTTTAGTGAGCTCATAATTAATGGGGGCGGCAACAATCCCCATTTTGTCCGCTATTTGCATCCATCCTCATCGTGTTTCATGATGCACCTCTGTTTTTCTTCCACAAAATTAGGTCAAGCAAGCAAGGGGCAACCGCGTATATAGAAAGAGATTCACTTTTTATTGAAGCATTTGGATTTATTGAAGCAAAAGACAAAACAAACTACAAGTAATTCTAGAAAAAATATTTGTTTTCAATTTTTTAAAATAGTGAAAATGTATTTACTTGGATAATTTTAAAAATATATCTTTTTAAAAAATATAAAAAAATTAAAAATAACAAAAAATCATTTTATCTGCTTTCATTACAAATAAATTTAAAATTTTCAAAATGTGAAAAAAGCTACAAATAAAAAGAACTCATTTTTAACAATTTTAAAATAAACACTCAAAATATAAAACTGAAAATAAATTTAAAGTAAAAACTAAAAGTTGAAATACGAAGAGAATAATCCCTAAGGGCCTGTTATCTTTTACTGTTTTCAATCCGTTTTCAGTTTTTAATTTTTCAAAACACTAAAAACGTGTTATTTTTAAAAACATATTTTCGAAAACAATAAAAAAATTTGTAAAGAAAATCCAAAACAATATTTGTTGTTTTGAGTGTTTTAAGTGAAAACACACTTAAAACACAAAAACACGAAAAATGCACATAGCCCCCCAACTCTCCAATCTCGCATATCTCTTATCTCTCTCTCTCTCTTCGTCCCCTATCTTTTTTCTCTCTCTCAAGCCTCGGGCAAACACCGCAACTGCTCATGCCATTTTCTCTGTCACTGCCCCTCTCTCTTCTAGGCTCACTCTTTTCCTTGTTGGCCATCGTAGCGCCTGCCACTGCCATCGTCTACGTTATTCGCCTATGTTGCCACACGCCGTTATCTCTTCCAAATCCGTCACGCCTGGCCGTTCTCTCTTCCAGATCCACCATCCACGCCCACCACCGCCCGCCATGCCCAGATCCGTCATCGTTCGTCGTTTCTTTCTCTTGCCTTTATGTCATTTTTTTCTTCTTTCTTTTGCCGTTTCTTTCATCTACCATCGCCATCTCTCCACACCCAAATGGTTCTTTGCTTTAATTTTTTTAATTATATTTTTAAAATTTTAGATAAATCAATATTTTGTTATTTTATGATTTATAATTTTTTTTAATATTTATGTTATAGTTAATATAATAGTTGAGTTAAATTAAAAATAATTTTAGAAAGTATTTTGTAGTTTTAATGTATTATATATGGTTAGATTATCAGTTATCTCTTATATTATATTTTAATTTTTTTGAATTAAATTTATAATTTATTAATAAATATTTACAACTTTGAATCAAATTTATTAAAAATATATTATAAAATAAATTTTCTCAAAATTTCAAAACAAACGCGTTTTCTAATTTTCTGTTTTAAGAAAAAGTTTTTCAAAATGACCAAAAAAAATGTATTTTTTAAAATCTCAAAACAAACACTCAAAATACAAAAATTAAAATAAATTTAAAATTCAAAACTCAAAATTAAAATACAAAAAGAACACCACCTAAGGTTCAATAGTTGTACTTGTCTGACAAATTTTAAAAATATTTTTTATTTAATTTAATTAGCAATTTTTATGTTATAGTTAAGTTTGATTTTTATCATGGAGTGTTAGTTAATTATAATTTTTTTTTTTTTTTGTGTTACTAGTTAATTGATAGTGTCTTTAAATGACAGTTAAAATTATTTTTTAATAGATTATGGGCAAGTTTATTAAGAGAAATACGACATTGAGAAAGACATCTCTAGGAAAAATCAATTCCATAATCAGAGCTGTAATAGTGAGAGGAATGATTTCTTCGTCATCGCATACATTAATAAAGCGACTGGGATCGATTTGCATCTATTTGGAGATAAAATGAGATTTTCTTTAAGTTTAATTAAGAATTGATATATTAAGGTCAATGATTATAATTTTTATTTTCTCAAATCATAAATTGCCGTCACTTTACCCCCACTTAAGAATAAATTTGAAGTTTTTATTTTAATTCATTTATAATAAAATATTATAATAACAAATTAGTTAAAAAAAATTATGCCAATTGCACGTATCACTTATGAGAAGTTGATTATATTACATATATGTAATAAAGTACGTAATATATGTAATAATTGCATTACTTAATTTGTGGCTTCACAATTAATATGAGAATTATTCTTAAAAGAAGTGTATCTTCATATTTAGGGTCGAATCTAAGAATTTAAAATGTAAAAATTAAAAATTAAGAACTCAACATTGGTGATCTGAATGTGAAAGAAGAGAGAGAGAATGAAAATGATTTGATGAGTTTGAGTAGAGATGGCAAAATGGGCTTGGCCCGACAGGCTGGCCCGTTAGGGCCCGACCCGGCACCGGGCTAGGACCAGCATTTTGCTGGCCCATTTAAGGCCGGGCCGATTTGGCCCGGGCTGTTTGGCCCGCTAATCGGCCACACAACCCCCTCCTCCCAAATAGCCCTCTCCCGCACCCAGCTCACCGGTCGCCGCCCTCGTCCTCGCCCTCATCTCGCCCTCGCCTGCGCCCCTAGCTCTCGCCCTCGTTCGCCCGCGCCCCTCGCTCTCAGTCTCTGGGCTGGCCCATTTGGCCCGTTTGGCCCGCGGGCCCGTGTAGGGCCGGGCTAGGGCCAACAATCTGCTGGCCCGTTTTTAAGCCGACCAATTTGGCCCGGCCTGCTTGGCCCGCGGGCCACTTAGTGGCGGGCCAGGCCGGCCCGTATGCCATCTCTAAGTTTGAGTATTGGGTTAATATATTTGAATTGAAACTTAAAACATACGAGCTAATTAAAAAAAAAAAAAAGTATGAATTGATAATTTAAAAATTAAAAAAAATAATTTACATGAGTTTGAATTGAGAACGACACGTGCTGAAATTCAATTCAATTCAATTCTCTTGAGATTCGCCCCTTTTCACACTTAAATTAGTTGAACATTTAATAATATTAAATAAAACATGATTTAAATTATACCATTCTATATAGAGATATATAAATCATGCTAGATGTACAATTATTTTGTACATTTTGAGCTACATAAAAGAATATTATGATCAAAATATTCTGCGCCTCACGCGTCTCTATGCGTCTCATGAAAGACTTTTTTGTCATTAGTATACTTTTATGTAATCTAAGGTGTACATAAAGATGTATCAATAGTATTTTTTTGAGATATATATACTATTTTTATTCTATTTAATGTTTACAGGATCGAATTTAATTTCAGCCAGGCGATGGATTGGGATTCAACGTTGGAGAGTCCACACGTTAACTTGACGCCATTCCATGGACACAACTTTTTTGTGGCCTTTTCCTTTTTATATTTTAGAAAAATATTTAAAAAATTATATAAATTCTTCATATTATTTTATGTCAGGAATTATTATATTATTAATTAATTATAAGATTTTTTTTTCTGTAAAAATTCTATCATCAACTCCTCGATTTCTGGTATTTTAATAGATCGATCATTGCTATTAAATTTAATTAAATTGTGTTTGAATAAGATGCTTTGATTAAAGATGGATAAATTTTATTTTACAAGTTAAAATTTAAAATGTTTGAATTTAAACGTAATCTTAAATTTATTGAATTTGAAAAATGACACAATGGCCGGTGCTGCAGATCACGTGTGGCTCCCTTGAATTTGAAAAGCTACGTACATCAGATGCTGGGCTGGTGGGCCCAATATTATTTATATCCGTTGCATTCGACAGTGTCTGACAGATAATATGTGGTCAAGTCAAATTGGTTTGGGTGAGATGATTGGATGCAATATTTAACTTTTTGTTTTAAAATGATTAAGCTTAGATATTTTACAGTTCCATCAGATTCAAAATGGCCGAATCATAGTCATATTTTATCTATTACATACATACATGGTATCAAAACAAAAGCTTTGTGACTTCCAGGGTGTCTGGCTTACCGATTAAGCGATTCATACAGCTTATAAGTGGGGGAGGTTTTTTACAAATTAAGACTATTTATATATAACCTGCGTTGGTTGATTAATTTATCACCTTCTTCTCTTCATTTTTGTTAATTTTCAATTCTACCTTTATTCTTTTTCAACTTTTGCCTCTCGTCGCATGTCGCCCCAACTTTTTTGCCCTCCACCATTAGTCATTGCCCTTGCCCCTACCAGCTGTTGCCCCTATCGTTCCCATCTACTTCAACTTTTCTTCCGTCGCCCCATCGATAGTTATTCGTCATTGTCCCCAGTCTCGTCTTCTTTTTCTGTTTGTGTCTCCATCGCCCGCTGTGTGTATGTATATATATATAATAATATATATTATTGTTATATATAAGATATATAATGCATATACTAATATTTTATTAATATATTTTTAATAATTATGTATAATTTATCAACATTTAATGATAAAATTTTACATCATGCAACATTATGTTTATTTTAGTCTTTTTGTCGAGTTCTAATAGTTTATTAGTTTTCACAAACCAAACACATAATTATATATTAACTAATAGCTTAAAAGTATATTTATTCAAACACATTATCGACTTAAACGCTATATAATTTTTATGCTAAAAATTAACTAGCTTAAAAGCTCAAATAAAAAAAGGCAGCCAAACAACCTTTTCATTAGTTAAAAGAGTGTTGTACAATCATAACTCATAAATATTTGAGTACGTTTGTTAAAATTTGTAAGATAAGATTAAAATATTTTTTAAAATTAAGATATAAAATGATTAATATAAGACTGTAAAATATTTTAATATTTTTATAAAATTATTTTTTAATTTTTTAAAAATACACTAAAAGATATATGCATAATTTTTTTTATATCTATAAGATTCAAAATATGTTTATCTTCTTGAGGGACAAAGAGATAAACATATCTAAGAAATGTCATATAAGAAGTTATGTGACTTTTTTTTAAGGATTATCAGATAAATTTAACAAATATATTGAAAAAGAAAAAAATTTAAAATATTTTTTATATCTTATATTTTTTATTTATATCTTAGTTAACAAACACTATCTTGATAAAACTAAAAGTCGATATAATACAACCCACAAACAATGCATATACGGATGAATGTGTTTATTTTTGGACGATAGGCTTTTCCAATATATAAAAATTATCTAATAAAAATATTATTAGTTTAAAATCCCTCAATTAAAATCAAAATTTTAAAAATTTAAAAAAACTTATACACTTAAATATTATCCAAAACATTATTAGTTTAGCTCTCCAAATTAACTTAATTTCATGGGAAAGCTTAAGTGGAAAATGAATGGAATGAGAAGGCAATCCAATGGTGGTTACTTCAGAGAAGGTTTACGTCACTTAGAACGTCACCCTAAGACGTCATTTATTTATTATACGGACACTATTATTAAGCACAATATATATAAAATGGGCTCAACAACCATACGTACGTGGACTTGAGAGTTTCGGCTATAAATAGGTGGCAATATTTCATAACCAAGCATATATCATCAGCAAAGCAAATACCAGTGACAGAGAGAGAGAGAGAGAGAGAGAGAGAGAGAGAGAGATGGAGGTTGCTCAAGTGCTTCACATGAACGGAGGAAATGGAGAAGTTAGTTACGCAACCAATTCACTGGTTCAGGTATACATACGTACATTAATGCATTCTTCCTTCTTAATATCTATCTGTACAAAACAATATTAATATTGACATGAAGATCATATCACTCGCGTCACGCACCGGCACCGCGCGCGTTGTTGATGCATGGAGCCTCGATCGACTATCTCGACTATGATCTTCTTCTTCTTCTTCTTCTTCACAGTAAATTTAAGCTAGCTTAATGGTTATTGCAGGCAGTTATATATAGGTGGACTCTTCCTTAATTTCATTCATGGCTGTCAATTCCTAGCTAGCCAAACGACGTAAAGATTAAATCCAGAACACCCAGACAAAAGAAACTGATCAAATATTTAAACAGCAACAGCAACTAATTAATTAATTTCTTGTTTCTTTATTATATATATATATATATATATATATGCACAGCTACAAATTAATTAACTTATTGATCCAACCGACCGAACGTCATCTTCTGGAAACAGGTTAATTTTAAGTGTCGGAGCTAGTGATAGAAATCGCGCGTACGTTGTCGTTATTTGACTTGCATTTATTTATTTATTTATTTATTACATATACACATAGCATTAGCTAATGAATCATGTTAGGTGTACACCCTTTTTGTACATCTTAAGCTATATAAGGGAGTATTATGACCAAAATACCCTACGCCTCACGCGCCTATATACGCTTTATGAGGAATTTTTTTATCATAATACTCTCTTATGTAGCGCAAGATGTACAAAATAAGTATACCAATAACATTTTCCTTAGCTAATAGCTAGCTCTTTCCATTTATTATTCTATGCATGCACCCGTCAGGGTCGGGTGTTAGTGGTATCTATGTTTAACTCACAAAATTTAGTAATAATAAAGAATTAATGTATTATTCTAAGTTTCGAATTTATGGTTTTTAATTGACAATCATGAAAGAAATGAGATAATAAATAATATATACATGCAGAAAAAATGAGAGAATTTCAATTAATTTATTCATAATCTCCATATAATATAAAGTGGCATAGCCTTATATATATAGCTATATATCCACAACAACTATTTACTGTGTAATTATTATTATTTAAATATATTATTAATAACGGTTATCACTGTAAAATCAACTGTGATTTTCTGCTCTCTCCTAATTCTTCTCTTCATTTTTTGGGTGGACATGCGTACTTTTTGGGGTGGGTTGCGCAGAGAATGGCGATTTCAGTGACAAAGCCAATAACAGACGAAGCCATGGTTGAGCTCTGCAGCGGAATCGCCGAGAAGACTCTCTCCATCGCAGACCTGGGTTGCTCTTCTGGACCAAACACTCTAATGGTGGTCTCTGAACTTGTGGAAACCGCTGTCAAGAGCTGCAATAAACTGGACAAAAAGACCCCAGAATTTCAACTCTACTTGAATGATCTCCCCGGCAACGATTTCAACTCCATTTTCAAGTCTCTGCCCAAATTCCAAACCAAATTGAAAAAGAAAACGGGGCTCGGCTTTAGCTCATGTTTCCTGACTGCAGTCCCTGGTTCATTCTATGGCAGGCTCTTCCCAACCAAGAGTCTCCATTTTGTCCACTCTTCCTACAGTCTCATGTGGCTTTCTCAGGTGCTGCTAGCTAATTAACTTTTGTTTTCTTCTTTCATAATCTGGAAAATTAAACATAATTAAAGACAATTTTTTGTAATAATAATAATAATACTCAGAAATATGTTTTTCTAGCTAGGTTAAAAAACCAAAGAAGAAAAAATAATAATTATGGAAGGCTAACAGCTGACTTGACATTGTTTGTTTTGTTAATCAGGTCCCCAAGGGAATAGAAAACAACAAAGGCAACATTTATATGTCAGAAACTAGCCCGGCCAACGTTCTCCCAGCGTACCATAGGCAATTTCAGAGAGACTTTTCGCTGTTTTTGAAGTGTCGTTCGGAGGAACTGGTCCCCGGCGGCCGTATGGTTTTAACCATTTTAGGAAGGAAAAGCGATGATCGTTCAAGCAAAGAGTGTTGTAAGATCTGGGACCTTCTGGCCATGGCCCTCAATGAAATGGTTGCAGAGGTACAACTTAATTAATATTCAATATGGCTCTAATTAAACAGCCGGCACTAAATTAGACTTATCAATAATGAACTGAGAAATGCAGGGGCTGATAGAAGAAGAGAAGATGGATTCATTCAACATCCCTCAATACTCACCGTCGCCGGCAGAAGTGAAAAGCGAGGTGGAAAAGGACGGCTCATTCACCATCAACCACTTGGAGGTTTCGACCGTCAGCTGGTTCGCTTGTGGGGCCAAACTCTACGGCCTCTCCGACGGCGATGAGTCCGAACGCGGAGGCTACAACGTGGCCAAGTGCATGCGAGCCGTGGCGGAGGGCTTGCTGGCCAGCCACTTCGGCGACGCCATCATCGACGAGGCGTTCCAGAGGTACCGGAAAAACCTCGTCGATTGTATGGCCAAGGAGACGACGGAGTTTTACAACGTCACTGTTTCCTTGACAAGGAAATAGAGAATTATATATACATATATGTATGTGGAGGTTATTTAGGTACGTTAAATGGCTTTCTGTGCTTGTTTGGTCGGAAGATATGTATGGCCATAAATAAAGGGGTGAGAAATGAAAAGAACAAATTGAAACAGCGATTTGAGATAAAGTTAGTGAATCTATATATATGTTCTTCAGATAATTTGTACGCAACTTGTCGGCGCTTGCTATTTAAGTAAGTTGATACAAATTGCCCCATATATCTCCTTAATTCGGAAGTCTCCTGACTAGATTTTCTATGTTTCTTGTGCCTTACTAGTTGGTAATATTTCGACATGCATCATAGACTATGAACAGTATACAATCAGTGACACAACTTGTGAGATTATAATAAAGTGTTTTTGTTGATTAGCTATATAAACCATCAATTAAAGTGCTCACCATTAATTAATATTGTATGGGTAAGTAAGCAATTAAACATTCCTTAATTATTCTTTCTTATATAAACTACTGTCAATCCAATAATATATATATATATATAGTCTTATCAAAATTTCAAACCTTTTGAGTTTGATCAATTACTATATATAGAGATCTGATCATTTAATCTTTATCTCCTTCAACTAAATAGATGTATACTATATATATGCATTTCAGATCAAAAGGCTCGTTGTGGCATTTTCAACCAATAAATGCCGTTTTTGTTTGCTCGAGCTTAGTTTGCATTATATATTTAATTTCTCTTAATTAATTTGTTGTCATAATAACTTGATAGAGAAAGACTTTAATTTGCGGTATAAATTTTTTCAAATATATATATTATTTCATTTGTTTTCTTTATGATTTTAGATTGCATTTCAATATTAATCAATTACAAATCAGTAAACCATATCAAATATAGAGAGCAAAGAAAGTCTAACATAAGTTGCAAAAAAAAAAAAAAATTAAAGATTTCAAGACATCTGCCTTTCCACTTTCATTTGTTACTAGCTAGTATCTTGTAATTAGTACAGCCAAAATCCTCACAATTTGTTCATTTAATATGAAATCCATAAGACCTTAATTTTGGTATTTCGATAAAAATTCATAGAAATGATCATTGGGCCAAACGGTAAATCAAGCTGGCACCCCCAGTGAAGCTGGCAACTATATTTTAATTGAATTACAACCATGACTTCGTTTCTGGGCTCGATCAGCCCATGAGACAGAGCCCCCCAACAGGAGGAAGCTTGCTTTTTGTTGAGTTTCATGCATCAAGGCCAGAAAATTAATTAAAATGACATTTTGAAAGTTTTGTATGCCGTACATACAAAGCCAATAACTCCTATTAATTATTTGATAATTGAGTTTGAAATTTAGGGTGTGTTTGATTCAAAAAGGATGGAAAATAAATTTTTTTTTTAATTTCATGAAAAACAATTCTCACCTCCCCTAATTGCAATTTTCTATGAAAAATGGGTCAAAATATGCTTTAATGTGTTGTATCATAAATAAATTTCATGAAAAATATTAAGCAATCAAACATACAAGTATGAAATTTTTTTTATTGATGTGACATTTTTCATGAAAAATAATTCCAATCAAACACACCCTTAATGTCTTACATTCACTTTATGATACTATTTATTATATTATATATATTGTATGAAATAAATTTGGTACGTAATAGAGATTGCTAATGGGAAACATTACTTTTTTTTTCCTTGTAATTTTAAAATTAATTCTAAACAATATTACTTTTATCTTAGTCACATGTTGTACTACTATATGTGATAGAGCGGTGTGTTTCAATCACTAGAGAAGATACTTTTATTAGCATGTGAATATTTATAGAGATAAATATTGAATAGGGTCACTATAATTATGAATACTCTTAGATTTGTATTGTTGTAATGAAAGAGTATTATTAACGTTATAAAAAGTCTATCGACTTAAGAATGTTGCAAAATATATATATATATATATATAGGCTTGATCATCTTATTAACGGATGATGCCTAGCTAATAGATGGTAATACCCAGACATATCGGGTATATAATAAGAATATAAGATTAGTAGTCATTCAATAAGGGTTTCATCACTCTTTTGTATTAATAATTAAGAGATAATATTTATGTTTGTGTTTTTTGGATTTTAGAAAAATCTGGACGGTCAATTTGTAATTTTTTTTTGAAAATATTATTTTGTATATAGTAAATATATATAATAAATATTTTTTATTTTTAAAATTATTTTATTATTTAAAATATCTTAATAGAGACACGCATATAAATTTGGGAATAACAATGATTGCATTGATAATATATCACATCAACTGTATGGAATCTCATGTTAAAGTTTTTAATCCTTTATTATTAAAATTATAAATTTGTTAATAAACATGATTAATGTAAATACGATTAACACATGAACTAATTATTTGAAATAAAGGATTATAGCCCAGTGGGTCCCATACTATATATATATATATATATGCCATACCTTACGTTTATATATATAAATCCTCATAGCAATGATCAATTACGTACTTACTGGACACACAAGGTTATTAATTCCTAATTAAGCTGTCAGGGCAAAGCAAGAAGCAATCTATCGATTTTAGAATAGACTGCATGTGATGGGAGTTATTGCGTGCATGTGAAGGTTTGGAGAATTTTGCGCTTAAGATAACTCTATAATTGATTCGTGTCTTTATATATAGACAGAACTAATCATGGAATTCAAAATGAATTCTTTCACATTTTTTTTTTTTACAAAACCAAGTTTTAAGCATAAGACATTTGATGTCATGTTGAAACAAATGTAGAGTCTTGAAAACTAATTTCCTAGTGGCTTAATATATATATATATATATATATATATGTGGAAAGCATACTAACTAGTACCTACGTACATCTATATATATATGACGTGGATAAAAAAGCACAACAGAGTAAGTTGACAAATCAAACTAATTAATTTTGATTCTAATAAACTGATGATCATTCCAGCAATGAATGCTGTAAGCTCTGGAAACTTATGGCCATGGCTCTCAGTGAAATGGTTGCATGCAGAGGTGAGGTGCTAACTATCAATTAAACCCATATATAGTAGTACGTATATATCTCATGATCAATATTGTTATATACTTCTATATATGTGATTTGTTTACTCTTAATTAACTAACGGCTGGCATGGAGCAGGGACTGGTAGTAGAAGAAGAGAAAGTGGATTCCTTCAACTTCAACTAATTCCCTCAATTCTTCAACCCATCGTCCCCGCCGGAAATAAAATATATAGGAGGTTGGAATGGTGGACGACTCCTCCATCATCAGCCGCGCTTGGATCGGAGGACTACGTACCTTCGGAAGCCAATTCATTTCTGCGGCCTCTCCCACGAGCGAGGAAGAGTTCGATCGCGGAAGCTACGACTTGGTCAAGTGCATGCATATGCGATCCATGGAGGAGCCTTTTTCTGGCCAGCCACTTCGGAGACCGAGTGTTCCATTCCATACGTGGAGTCGCACATCAACTTGGGACTTAGCCTTATTAGGGTTATCAAGTGTTAAATCTAGTGTGTGCCTGCAGGGGACTATATATATTTTTAAAACTAAATATTAAATTAATCATAAAAGGCAGAATTCGAGAGAGAGATAATGAATTAATGTTTGCAATTTTAAATGTTAATTGTATTTGTTTTTTTAAAAGTAATTTTATTTATTTTTATTTATCCTGTTGATTCACTGTAGAAGTAGAAGCTTTAAATTATTGGTTCGGCAAAAATTCAAGTGTAGTGTTGTATTTCCCTATAACATCTTAATTTGGGTATTTTATTAGGCCAAACAGTTGATCAAGCCTTTGGTGCTGGAAGATCGGCCCGGTATCTGAAGAAACAATTGGACTTCATCTCTAGGCTCAGCTCATGACCAACAAAGCTACACCCATTGCCATTCCATTGAATTGAATTGGACTTATTCAACAATGGAAGCCCAACAATCTAAGATGTTTTTGGAGCAATTTTTCGTGTTTTAAAAATTTTAAATGTATTTGTGATGGAAATAGTATAAATATTTTTTTTTATTATTTTGAGTTTTTTTTACAATTTTTTTTTGTTTTCAAAAATACGTTTTGAAAAAATAAAAGTAAACATGTTTTTATTATTTTAAAAAATTAAAAATTAAAAGTAACCTAAAAACAATAAAAAGTATAGAGTCTAATATATTTAGGAGACGTTTGTTAAAATGAGCAAGATAAGAGGTATCAAGATAAACTTGAAATGCATTCCGGATCAAGATATGGAATGATCAAGATAAGGTTGGAAAACATTCTAAGATTTCTATTAGAATATTTGTTAAATTTTTTGGAATCCATTGATAATTGTATTTTTTCTTTTTATGTGTTTGTTAAAAAGTAAACATTTTTTCTTTTTATTATTAATATGAATTGTCAAAAAAATAAAAATAAGAAATAAAAATAATATTTTATTTTCTAAATTCATGTTAAAAAATAAATTTAAAAGGAGTTGAAAAGTAGAAATAATTATTATTAGAATTACAATAATTCAACCTAGATAATTAAAAATGGCCAAAACATATTTTAATAATAGATAATAAAATATAAAATTAAATAAAATAATTTAAAAATTGGTGAAATGAATTATATTAATTAATAAAATATATATAGAGAGAGAAATTTAAATTTTAAAAATCAATGAAATGAATAATATCATTTAAATTTTAAAATATATTAAATAATATTAATTATAAGACATAAATAAATATATTTTTTAATAAATTTAAATATTTAAAATGCATTAACTATCCTATAAGGGGCATATAAGTAATTGAGCCTTATCTTGAAAGAGTGGGAGAGGTCGGATAAATTTATCTTGAAAGAAGGGAATAAGAGATCACGTGAGATTTTTTCGAAAATGGTCAAACAAATTTAACAAACACGTTGGAAAAACAAACATCTAAAATGCTTCTCATATATGACATTTTCTTCCTCTTATCTTGATTAACAAACACTCCCTTAGCATTTTTTAGTGTTTGCACGTGAATTATGGTCAGCAATATTTCATAGAAAAACATTTTTCATCAAATTCATCCAAAACAAACTTACAAATTTAATGCTATTAAGTTATTTTTCTAAAACTTCCTATTTAAAATTGTGTCTCAGCCAGCCAGTCTAAGTAATCACGACTCACTTGCAAAAATATTATAGGTCTAAGAATAAACAAGTTCAAAAGATAAATGAGGAAACCACGAAGGATTGGGAGACCATCTCGTTTATGTCCTCAACATAGCTTTTGAATGTGATTTTGGTCGAAGTATCTCAACTCACTTCTAAAATTGCTGATTTAAAATTTAGAATAAATAATTTCAAAAAATGCGAATACTCTCCCTTTTGTTGGCGTCAATCTCTACAAATATAGATGCCTTCCCACTCCAAAACATTTTACACAAGTTATCTAAGTATTTATCTGTTTTTTAGTTGAGATTGATTTAGATATTAGAGGGCCAATGCAGGAGACACTTTCTGTCCATAACTATTTTCTATATCTTGTAGTCTCTTACGAACCTATAGTCTCTAACAAAAGACTAAAAAACTTTCAACGGTTATAAATTTATTTTGTATTTTGACAAGTGTTATGAGTATTTTTTGGACCACATTTTTTATGGGTTAGATTCGACCCATCAGGCCGGACCAATCTCCTGAAGCCCAACAGGTCCAAGGTCAAGGTTGTCAAAGCAAGGTTGTACGTCGCTGAGACCCGAACTCAGACCGCAGAACCAAGCGAGTTTCCAGCGGTACTTTCAGCTCACATCACAAAAAGACCGTGGAATAATCGGAGACGACACCCACTATCTTATTTAAGGCAAACCAGACCTTTGATAATGCGGAATCCATTCCCGATTTTATGAAATTGATAAAGACATCTTGTCTCTATAATATTATCATCTTATTTTGAATTTTATGAAAATTGTAAACACCCCACACTATAAATAGGGGTCAAAGACAATAGTATAAAAGATGTACAATAATGATATACTGTTATTCTGTCGAAAAAATTAGAGAACAGTCGTGAACTAGGTATCATTCTGGTCAAACCACGTAAAAATTTTCTTGTATGCGATTTATTATTAGTTTATTCTCTTTGCATTTGTGTTCATTCTCATATTACGGGCCTACGAATCACGGTCGACCAACTTCGAACGTCGATAACAATAATATTAAAAAATATATATAAAAATAAGAGTTGGCTTCAAATGATTTTGGGGAAAAAAAATAAATTCTCAATCTGAATATGGGAAAATTAATTAAGAATAATTTGTATGCAAAACAATTTTTTAGGGAATACTTTCAAGAATAAATTTATAATATTATTTCTTAAAACTTATTAAAAATTGAAGTTGGTGATTTAAAGAGAGAAACCCACGAGCCATGTCAGCATCGCTAAGAGTGGGATAAAGAGCAATAGAGAAATTAGAATCCAATTTTGGTCTCAATCCATATATAAGGCGCGTAAGAACAATATATTATAAATATTCCATCTAATTAAAGACCCAATGATATCCTAATTAATATATATATATACATATGGACTGGATATAGAAGGAAGGAACGAACGTGTTTTGTACGTAGCCGTCATAATCACATTAAAAGCAATAACACTAAGTGGATGAACGTTAATAATCACTCACGTAACCTTAGTGTCGACATTCAAAAAATATGAATTAATGTTCATGAATCTCATAATTAATGCATCATCATCATCAACAGAGTAATTAAAGATATATACGCAGCAGCACATCATCATCATCATCATCAAATTAATTACACAAGATATAAGTGCTAATTAAAATTAATATATATATATATTTATGTTTTTGAAAATTAATGAATACTTAATACTTTATTATGCTGCTGCTGCTGTTTTATTTATTTATTTATTTATTATTATTATTTAATTTAATTGAAATCTTATATGCAAGCGCATATATAAGATATATAGAAAAATCCATCCGTCATGGTATTAATTAAGCAACCACTACTGAGACGTGTTTGTGAATTTCTTCTGTAATGAAGTGTCATTAATCAAGAAGAAGCTAAGCCAATACTAATCGATATATATGCACGTAAATGCATTGGGGGGTCAAAAGTAACTAAACATGTCATGTGCTGAATACACGAGGACAGCAATTAAGATACATAAATACATACATACATACATATATATACTCCAATTAATTAATTAATTAATGGGTATTATAATTTATTTCCAGATTTCAATATTCTCCACTAAAACCAACAGACACCCACACAATGCACCAAATGATTTAAGAAAAGAAGATGTAGTTTTTTTTTTTTTTATGTTTCATATAATAATAATATTATTATTATTATTTTAATTCAGATGTATGCATATATATTATATATATATAGTGAGGTTTCCATTTTGGGAGAGTTTTTCTTTCTTTTTCATTTTTGTGGTTTCTGTTCTGTTTGATTGAGAGAGTGGCGTGAAGTGTAGAGATCGAGCTTTAGTATCTTTTATAAATAATGGAGCAGTATGCCATCCATCATCATCACGCGTGCTTCAGCGAACCACCTACCTGCCTGCCTGCCTGCTTTGCCTACTCCTCCACCCCCATATACATATATGTATTTATTTATATATATATATATATTTATTTATTTGGGGTTGGGGGGACGTCTAACTGGGTTGCGATGTTGCCAACCTCACTCACTCACTCACTTCAATCCCAAATTAATTATAATTAAATACTCTCTTCTCTTTGATATATATATATATATATTTAGGATCTTAAATTAATTAATTAGCTAGAAGATGGTTTGAGATCGATGTCAAATTCAATTTAGAAATATATTTTAAATAATTATTCTTGGCGACCTTAATTTAATCACTAATTAACATAACATGTTATTAAATTTGATTAGTTTGAGACACTAGTTTTTGTTTCACTGAAACTGGCTGCACTGTTTGCTGTTTGAGAGGGGCGGGTGGGGGTTGAGACTTGAGAGGGAATTAATAAAATATTGATTACAAATTGTCAACGGCTGGCTTGGCCGCCTCCTGGTTTTCGACACGTAGCCAAATTTATGCACGATTGAAGTGGGTGGGGGGAAGGGGAGGAAGGAAGGAAACTACAGTCCGCAGGAGAGAGAGAGAGAGAGAGAGAGAGAGAGCAGAGGAGAATAATAATAATAATAATAATAATTAAGAGCAAAAGAAGTGAAGTCTCCTTTAAAAGCAAGCAATTGCAAGGTGGTGCAGCACAGCAGCTACGGGGCAGGGGCACCGGGAGACAAGGACCATCATTATTCTCACGTTTAAAGTAAAGACTAAAGAGCAAAGCAATCCGGCCAATTCCAAAGGGGCAGAGATGAGAATAAAGTAGTTGCTAAGTTCAAGTCTAAATGAGAAAATAAAAATTTCTGGATTAAAAAGGTGTAGTCTGTAGATGAAAGAAAAATGTATTTCTCTCTCTCTCTCTCTCTCATTCACTCGGGGACAGATATGGGAACATATTTAATATCATTAAGGGGGGACGCACGGGAGCTGCTCTGAATGTGGTGAAGTGGGTAATTAAATAGGGTTAGGGTTAATGTGCTCCTCTTCGTGCGATCTAAGCTCGATGCCAGTAGTAGAAGACCACCAACGAGCTCTCTGCTCTCTGTCCCTTGCCTATGTGGTAGGGAATTAGTCATAACATATAGGCGTGAGTGGGGAGGCCACAGAAGAGGGAAAAGCAGAGGGAGTAGTACACTGTATACAGGACAGCCAGGCAAGCCAGCCTTATCCTCATTTTGACTGCCCAAACAAGAGAGCAGGGAGCATTTTAGGCCCCCAAAAGTAGGAGTCGGCCGAAACAAAACCGTACGAGTGGGCGTAGGCGTAGGCGTGGGCGTGGGTGTGGGTGTGGTCGTGGTCCTGATGTGATGACTCAAATAAAGATTGGATAATGGGCACGGAACGGATGGCCCCTCCCTCCAATGCATCCATCCATCAATCCCCGTCCCCTAGCAAATAAATGGAGAGTGGAGTCCAATCCCATTATTCATTATTCATTGTTTGCTTCATCTCATCTCCCTCCAACTCTCTAATCCCCGCCCACGTCCACAACTCAATACTCCATTCAATTTCATCATCTCATTATTTTTTTAGTACTTCATGTATTTGTACATTCTTCACAAAGAATTTTAAAATTGACATTTCTTTAATGCTTGACTTGCTGATTTGAAAATAGAGATCACTAATTCTAATCACAGAGAGAGAGAGAGAGAGAGAGAGAGAGAATTGGCAGACATGAACAATTGGGAGTATACGTAGTAGCTACCTACTATTAGCTAATTAAATTAGTGGGTGCTCTCTCAACTTGTGTCCGAACATGGCAAAGTTAGTCTCCTCCTCCTCCTCATCAACTTGGCCTCTATTCTTGATTGTTGGACAACAATAATGACAGATTCTAGCTAGCTACCAAAAATGCATTCTCATCAGCCTTTGACCCTCCCTCAAAAGCCAAAGCCAAGACGGAGACAAAAAAGTTAGCAACAAAAAGCAGAGTGCATGCAGCACAAGAGAGAAGACCGGACCGTCCGTCAGTGCCTATAAAAGGCGATATCCCAACAACTTCCCCCCCAACAATTCATTCATTCACCATGGATGTCGACAAAGTTTTCCACATGACCGGCGGTGTCGGCGATACTAGCTATGCCAGAAACTCTTCCCTTCAGGTCTCCATCCCTCCCTCTCAAAACTTAAACCAACATACCCCCCACAATCCAACTAATTAATTATCGTCCTCTTCTTAATTAAACATTTCTTATCATTTAATTCATTTTTGCAGAAAAAGGGTTCCGATATGGTGAAGAACATAACCCTGCAGACACTCCAAGAGCTTTATCTGGCTACTGCTCCCAAGAGCTTGGGCATTGCTGACCTGGGTTGCTCCTCCGGCGGCAACTCGTTTGCTATCCTAAGAGAAATGGTGGACGCCATTGAAGAGGCCAGTCGAAAGGTCTTGCTGTCGGTGCCGGAGTTCCGGGTTTACCTCAACGATCTCCCCACTAACGACTTCAATTCGATTTTCAAGGCCGTGCCAGAGTTTTACAGGCAGCTCCGGCAAGGAAGAAGAGACGGCGGTCCCTCTATATACGTTGCAGGCTATCCGGGCACTTTCTACGGCAGGCTGTTTCCTAGCGAGTGCTTGCACTTCATCTACTCTTCTTACAGTCTACACTGGCTTTCTAGGGTAATTAACCTTCGTCAACTTCACCAAGAATACATACATATATATATATATATAAACCAAAAACTAACTTCACGGATCAAACTACGCATAACATGAATTCAAGCTCGTAATTTGTATGGTTCTTATAACTAGTACCACATCTAAGTGTTTTTTACTAAGTTTTTCAGATTCCGACGGCTCTTTACGATGAGCAAGGCAGTTCAATTAACAAAGGAGGCATTTACATCTCTGAATCCAGCCCCCCGGCGGTTTCGAAAGCATACTTCCGGCAATTCCAAGACGATTTCTCGTTGTTCCTTGGATCGCGTTCTCAAGAGCTCGTTGCCGGAGGCCGAATGGTGCTGATCTTCCTGGGAAGGATCGGTGCAAGCCATGCCGATAAAGGCAACTCCTTTTTGTGGGAGCTTCTCTCTCGATCCTTCGCCATCTTGGTCTCTCAGGTGGAGGAAACGAGACCTATATATATGAATAGTAATATATATATATATATAATATACCAAACATTTTTTCCATAGCTTTTGGATGTGAGTGAGGTCCAACTTATTATTCATATTTATGTATGAACTTATTTTCACGAAATTCATTGTTTTTGCAGGGAGAAGTGGAGAAGGAGAAGGTGGACTCCTACGAAGTTCACTTCTACGCAGCAAGCAAAGACGAAATAGAAGAGCAAGTGAAGAGAGAGGGTTCATTCGAAATGGAGAGGCTTGAAACGTTCGAAATAGGCGAGGAAGTGGAGGCGGATGGGGGTAATAAGATCCTCAGCTACGGGACGGTGGTGGCAAGGACGGTGAGGGCGATCCAGGAATCCATGATAAGGCACCATTTCGGAGAAGGAATATCGCTGGACTGCTTGTTCAAGCACTACGCAAGGCTGGTGGATGAAGAAATGGCCAAGCATGAGATAAGACCCATCACTTGTTTTCTCATTCTCAGGAAAATATAAAAAAAATAAAAAAATAAAAAAATAGATTAATTAATTCGTTAATTAATTAATGTGATAGATTCAGAGAAGAGAACCCAAAACAAGTACGTATTTATTATTAACTTGGCAGCGAGATGATGATGATGATGATGATGATGATGATGATCACTACTCCGTGTGTGTGTGTGTGTTTGTGTGTGTGTGTGTATACATATATATATGTTGTTAGTTTGATGCTCAGCTGGTCATCGCTTTGTCAATGGAAGTTTGCTTGTTGAGAAATGTGCCAAAAGCCCAAAGCAGCCGCAGTTGACCAGGGCCCGAGGCCCAAGACTTGCGCGGCCTGCTGGATTCACCCGAGTGCAAAGATTCTATACGAGACTTTCAAATTGGACTGGTCATTGAAGTGGCGATTTTACCAATTTACATGGATTTGGAAGTTCAAAATTAGACTATATTAAGTTAACTTTTAAATAGTACTTATATTTTTTTAAATATAATAAATGCATGTATTTAAACACCCACAAGTTCTGTTTATGTTTTCTTCATAAGGATTAACTCACGCATTTATTTTTAGAAGTCAGGGACAATTTAACACTTTTGAATGAAATTTCAAATTAACCAATGTATTTGGTTTTAGTTTTACCAGTTCATGAAAAAACAAGCCAATTTTAACTCGTTTGTATACATTCTCAGTCCCTTCGCCTCTATTGACTAGGTTGCTTTGGGTGGAGGGTTAGTCTTGTAATCCTTTGCTCGGCTCTAGTGAGCTAGCGTTAGTCTTGGCATCTGTGCTTGGTGCATGCTCTCTTCCGGGGCAATCTTCTTCTTGGTGGTTGTCAATGCTTTGGTCGTCATCTACTAAAAAATGAACACAAAATGATATAATTTTTTTAAAATTTTAATTTAATGTACAACAAAGATAGAGAACATGGCAAGAGTACTTGATTTTGAAGGAGTGGAGAGTGAGGACAAAGCAAACTGAGCGTGGCAATGTGTTGGGTGTAGCCGTTGCCAATGCTTTTGTGCAGAAAAAGAAGTGGATTTTGATTTCTACCGCTGGAAAAGCTTGATGTGCCGTCAGTTACAGCGCTGTCCATCAAACCACCAAGCCTACCTAACCCTAATTCTAACCAAACTGGATAAGAGCTCTATTTTATTTTATTTTTTGGTCATATTCACTCGCTTGTGTGTATGGCGATCTATAGATAGATACATGTTGGTTATTATATATAATCATAACAAGGCCCCTTGCCGTCTTCTTCTTCCTTGTCTCCTCCCTTCAACATGGGGGACCCTTCCCCTGCACTCAATCTGTCATTTGTCTCCTTCCACTTTCTTACACTTGTACTTGTCCTCAATCTTTGTCCAGTGTTTTTTTTTTAAATAAAAATTAAGAGAAGAGAGCATTATAAGGATTTTTCAGTTTTCTCCTACAAAAATATATTTTAATTGATTTACTGGGTTATCTTTATTGTTGTGAGATCATATATAGAGATAAATATTAATGTTGAATTTTATATTAATACTGTCTGTAATGTGTGAAATACGATGCTAATAAAAAGTGGTATTTTGAATGTATTGGCACATAATTTGTATATGGAAGTTCTGGTAGTATTAATCAATATAACAATATTACCTATTGCCTCATCCTCTCATGATATAGACTTTTGTTCAAAGCTTTCAGAAATTGAGGCGACCGAGAAATGTGTGAACTATGGCAGGCGTAGGTAGAACTCTCTCTTTTCTCTCTGGCAGTGTCGTGCTCTTTGTTCCCATAGATATAATTGAGCACATCTTGACAAAGTCCTCAGTAGCATTCTGGGTGTAGCCAGAAAGATAGTCTCCTTGAACTTGGAAACATATGCAAAACTCCAATACAACACTGTCTCAAGCATCATTATGCGTTAGCTTTTGAGGGCTGATATTTGCTAAGATTTCAAGTAAAGATGTACCCACAAGCTCATGTCATAGAAAAATTGTGACCCGTAAATTGGAAGGGATGGCTTGCATTTTCGAACAAATTAGATGAAGAATGGGGGAGCCTATAGTAGCCAATTCGGTTGGATTTCATTGCGATGGTGGAGAAAAATTGGAAATGGGTATATATACATATATGTATATATATACATATATATTAAAAATGTTATTTGTACAATCATTTTCACTCCATCGTACATTTCATTCAATCAAAATATACTTTTCTCTTAAAGAAGAAAGGCCCAATCAATGGATAAGAGCAGGCAGCCGAGATTGGGATAAACCGAAGTGTGTGTGCCTCCGAGAACAAAAAGCATCGTCTTTCGGCACACACCACAAGGCGTGCCATTAGAGACACATAACCATTCTTGGGTGCACATGTGAGAGACAGAGAACGCAAAAGAGAATTAAAAGCTAAAGGAAGACCCAAAGTGATTGAAAGTCTGCCTTTAGAGAGCCCATTATTGATACTTTTTTAGCATCCCATTAGACAGCTAAATTGCTTCAAAATTCCCATTTGTCATTGGTAGTGGAATTAGTAATCATTGCGCGAACAACAACAGTAGGGAGGAAACAAAAAGAAAGAAAGTTGAGCACGAAATCTTCTCTCTCTCTCTCTCTCTCTCTGTTTGTAGAAAAGTAAAAGGTGCTTTTCTTTTCTTAAGATTAGGGGAGGTATAGTAAAAAGTGAAGGAGACAATGGTGTAATTATAGGATAAATTATTATTAACCGTACTTTCAAACAGAGAGGTGGGCTGCTTTAGCCTAATTAATTTAGATGGGTTGATGGGCTCTCTTGTGAAAATCATGGTGTGACAGGTTTGTTATCAGTCGCTTGGGGGTCTAGAAAATTAATGGGATTCTTCTATAATGATGAATGAATCTTTCTCTGTTATAAGTCAATGATGCCTGTAAAAAGAGAAAACATAGCAGTAGAAAGAGGTCGATTAGCCCTGAAATGATGGTTTAACTTCCCATTCCTTCTTACAGAGGTTTCATGATTAGTGTCATTTCCAATTAATTAGACCCACTTTCTTTTCTTTTCTTTTTGGTTGTTATTTCAGAAGAAAATCCTTCCATGCCTGAAATAATTGAACTTCAACTTGTTCTAAAATCTCAGGTCTTAACGTGGCACCAGAAATGAGGTGAGCCACGTATCCGAAAGTAGACATATATATATCAAAGTATGGGCAAGCAAGCTATAAGAGTACTGGGTAGACAAATTGATCACATCATGTTGGAATCATGAGCTTGTATTTGAAATAGCAATGGTGGAAAAGCATATTCAGGCTGCTTGTCACTTCCACTCCAAATTTGGAATACATTCCATTTTCCTCTTTTCCATCACATAGCACACAGCCAAGCCAAGAACAAAGCCATAATGTGAATGAGAGATCATGTCAGCTGTTCCAGTAGTGAAGCACTGAGAATTGACAGTCCAATTGAGCGTGTGAGCGAGGTTCCATCATCCATGATCAACAACATTAATAATTAGTCCTTTTCAATTAATGCTCTGGCGCATCTATATATATTATATATCCAACTAAAATAAACTCATCGATGGGCAGAAGAATGAATGAAGAAGAACTTAATTATTATAGTTTGGAGGAGAATTTTAGGGAAAAGTATGTATAATAAAATTGAGTTTGAAGATGGAAACACAACCATTAACTCTAGATCATCATCTTAATTCTTTCTAACACAATATTGGTTACTGGCAAGAGAGTTTAGTACTGCATGTGCATGGCATTAATTAACATTTTATAATTAAGATAGAAAGGAAAAGGAAAGGAAAGGAGAGAACAAGAGAGAGAAATTAAAACTAACTGAAAATCCAGTTCTCGCTTCTCTCTACTCTGCAGGTTTTTGTTATTTACTTTTTATTAACAGGTAACAATGGCCAGCTTCTCCTCTTGGTGAAACTTGACTTGCTTGGCAATGAATTCTTCTACTGCACGCTGGAATTCCTCACTGCTCAATTGGTCCACCAAACACACCGTTTCCGGTGGAAGCTGGCCGCAACCTACAACTTTCCGGCATTTCTCGGTCTCCGACCGGCGGAGCTTTGCTCTAAGCTTCTCCGGAATCTCTCTCTTCAGGCTCTCCGACTGGCTCCTCCGATAAGGTTTCCCATCCGAAACCTTTGCAGCGACAACCGCGACGTGGTTGCTATCAAGAGTGACGGTGTTTACTTCAGAAATGACTTCTTTTTCCTGGTACACGATCTGCTCCGGTTCCGGAACCGGAGGAACCTTTAGCGGTCCATAGATGTCTTCGCTCTCTCTGTTCTTGATCAGTTCCTCGTAGAGATCGATATCGGCATTGTTGTCAGTGGGAGTTTGGCCCGATAACTTACCGGACTTGAAGAGGAGAGTTAAGACGATGGCGTTTCCGACTAAGAAGATGAAGAGCGGGCTAACGACGACCGCGAAGAGTTGCTGGAAAAACAGGCCGGAGATTCTGACGGCGAAAGGCAGTCGAGCCGAAATCCATGAGAGAAGTACAAGACCCAGGCAGATCTCGACGAAGCGAAACAGTTTGGCGACAGTCTGGAGGCGATTGTACCTTAGCATGGCCTTCGCCTTCTCCGCCGTCACATTATCGAAGTCGAAAGCGTTCATTCTCTGGAGAGAGAGAGAGAGAGAGAGAGGAGAAACTTGAAATCGTAGATCGAGGACTGATTTTCAGGGAAAGTTGAGGCAAAAGAAGGGAAATTCTGAGCGTCGTGATAGAGAAAGAATGGAGAGAGAGGGAGGGGTTTGAGGAAAGTACAGTAAAAGCAGCTGAGTGGAGCTGTGGCCTGAGACTGAGAGTGTCTTGGCAGAACTGAACTGAGAGTCGTCACCTCCTCCTGCTGGCTGGCCCCTTTTTATAGAGGGGACCGACCGTATGGGATCCCAAATTCCACCTGTTCGTGGACAGTATGACGATGTAATTTTGAATTTGATTTGTGTATTATAATTATTTGACTGATTTTTTAAACAAATTACATTAACCATAAATCACATGACAAATAATCATTTAAATAAATAAGTAACCAAATATATATATATATATATATAGTTCTAAACAAATAATAATCTTAATTTGGATGGTGAAGTGATCAAAATTGAAATGCTATCTCTCCAGTCAGTCTCCAACATGGATGGAGGGATACCAACTATAATAAGTAACCATTGAGTTGACTGACATTAAACTCATATATTTGAAATATATATCATGTGTTCAATACAATTATTAAAGTGGTATTTTTAATGTTATTTTTTCTAGTAAATTAAATATTTGTCCAACCACTTGACTTGGCGGCCGACTAGAGGAAATATTAATTTAAATATTTAAATAAATAATATTATGCAAAAAGAAATTAACTTCTATGTAATTAAAATGTGTTTCTTTATATATATATATATATATATTAATTCACAATGGTTAATAAGTAAAAGAAATGGTGGTTGGTTGTGATTTGATTTATACAATTAGAATATATAATAATAATAATAATTAATATACTAACACGTACGTACGTCACTAGCATTCTATATATTAATACATATACTTGTGTTGGGTATGAAAATTTTGTCAAAGTTGTAATATATATATATATATGTAGCTAGGGGATGAGCTAGCTAGCTAGCTAGCAAGGCCGGAGATCAGCCAAGAAGATTCATTCATTCATTAAATTAAATTAATACTTGGGCATAAGAAAGCCAGCAAAAAAACTTAAAAAAGACTAAACTAACATCGATCGTAGCTAGAAATTAACCCTTTCCAAGCCAATCATATATATATATATATGTATAGAAGTCTACAAAATTAATCAATCAGGTAGGTACGGTCACAAGGGTTAAATAACTTATCTCTATCTTCTCTAGCTAGTGCAAGTTTAATTTGCAACTTATCTCTTGGTGCAATCATTGGACTTTTCTGCACAATATATATATATATAATCAACTGTGAAACGGCCTCCTTCCATAGTAGCCATGCATGGTGTGTGTATATATACATAAATCATCCAATATTCCCTTCATCTTTCTTTCATTTCATGTACAAAGTAAACTCATTCTTATTCATTTACTGTACCAAAAAATTCATCTACATGTACAGCTCTTTCTTTCTCTCTCTCTCTCTCTCTCTCAATTAATTGCATGTTGTTTTGATATCGTTCCTTCCATGCATCATGCATGCCTTCCGTTTGTGCTTAATCATGATTATAATAATTAATCAAACTTACTTACCCAAAACGTACATAAAAATATAATCGACCTTAATAATTATGATCGATATAACAATTAATAATGTACATAAATTGTTGGTAATAAATGAAAGCATGCCATGGATGGACTAAGTGAATGTTCCAATTTATGGGATATATAGTTTGGTCATGCGCATGGTTTCACCAAGTAGAAATTAAATTGAGAAATATTTAAGGGCAGGCAGAGATGTGTAGAGCTAGCTAGCGGATATGAAAGGATATACAGTTAAATAAATAAAGGTTGCGTTTGCGTAGACATCAAGGCCTCAGCTAGCCCACCAGGCCTTTCCCACCCACTCCTCACACTCAATTAATTACAATAAATAAATTAATACATATCTTTCTGTAATTTCCTTTATGGTATTTTATTTTTTAACTAATAATAATATCTAATAATAATAATAAACCCTAGCTAGCATCATCGTTTTTCTTATAATTAAAAATAATTTCTTAAAGAAAATGACACAAAATTTTACCACTGTTAACTGTGATATCATCTCAATATATATTAATTGTGCGTATAATAATATATACGAAATTATAAAGTTTGTTTGTTCCTACAGCGTGACATTAAGGTTATGTTTGGCAGTCCCAACAAAAAGTTTATAAAAGGAATGAATTGCGGAATTTAATTAACTCCATGTTTACGAGGAAGTAGAAGACAATTGATCAATTCCTCCCTTTATTTGAGAGCTACAAATGAAAATAAAAAAGAGTTATAGAATATATTTTTTAAAATTAAATTAAAATAAACTGATAAAAATTTAAAAGAATGAGAGGCCGGGAGACAAAGGGAATTGTCTTGGTCACCCCTCCCCTCTAATCCTTAATAAATTCCTTCCCTTCCGAAGAAATTATTTTGCATTGTCCTTTCTTTCTTGCTTTTCCCCCTCTCAGTCCAAACACAGCCTAACCATATATATATATATATATATAGTCTCCTCTCCTAAAAAGTAAGTAGATGATATCATATGGGCTACGGCTTGACAGGACTTTGGTAGTCTGTGCTGTTGAACAAGTGGGACTCCTTGCTGTCGGCGCAGCGTCAAGTCTTTCGTCTTGCCCGTACTACGTGCACCCTTTGTTTCCGGCCGGGACCCCCACTCGGTTGCTCTTGAACCCCCTGTGCTTGC
Organism: Diospyros lotus; assembly: GCF_014633365.1. Taxonomy (NCBI): domain Eukaryota; kingdom Viridiplantae; phylum Streptophyta; class Magnoliopsida; order Ericales; family Ebenaceae; genus Diospyros; species Diospyros lotus. The sequence goes on along the minus strand of NC_068343.1, from coordinate 9,905,545 downwards.
TTCAGATTTTAAACATCTGTCCTTGAGGCAAGCATCACTTCCTCATCTGTGTATGCATGCATGTACGTTCACTCACGTGCCGTAAACCCTAGCGCTGAGTTTGAAATTAGGCCTTTTTTTGTGAGAGAGGAATTTTTGAAAATTCTCCATCTCCCTGGGTAATTAATGTTAATGCTTTCTTTCTACAGGAAGGAATGAATGAAGCAGTTAGTTCTTCGGGAAACAGGCGTAATCCAGCCAAATTTAGTAGCCATTAGGGCCTGGCTTTTTTTTTTTTTTTTTTCCCGACCTCTGCGAAGAGAAGGAAGGGAAGGAATCATGACGAAATAACTAGGAATGGGCTCCATCCATTTGTCCCATGATTTCTGCGCCCGTCCTCACTCGCGCGCGCTGCTTTATTCTCCCAAAACCAGTATGCAACGAAACGAATTTCATTGTTTGGATAATCCGATACAATAATAATAATAATAATAATAATAATAATAGTGGTGGGATTCCTGAAAAGATTGCTCTAATGGAGGAAAATGGCTCTCCTCTGGAATCTGCAATCACTGCCCACTTGTGCTGATACTGCTGCTGCTGGATAAATCATATTAATTTCATTCACTCTCTCTTCTTGTCTTTCTTATTCTTTGTTTTTAAGGCGATGATCATTCAACTTTCTTGGCTGTAAAGTACGTGGGGGAAGAATATTTGAAAAGGCCTTTATGGGTGCTTAGTCATAGAGACAGCATTAAGTAAACACCCCCCTCATGCATTGAGCATTTGCTTCATTTTCATGGATTCTGCCCTATATATCGCTTTATATGAAAAATAGGGCAATGATCCACTCTATATGTGTAGTTTTTTTTCTTTCTTTTCTTTTTGGATTCGAGATTTTTTATTATAAGTTTTTTTTTTTTTAAATAATTATTGTTAAATAATTGTGTACAATTATTATCTGAAGAAGTAGAATGTGACGTGATCTCTCAATCTGTTCTATCCACTTATAAAAGGAATAAAGGTGTGCTTATATTTTAAGAACAATTATTTGTTAGGCACAACATTTTATGTACCCACCTGATGCTTCATCGGCTAATTGATGCGAGACATAACACATCACCATGGAATCAACATTTAATTTCAAACGATGCAAACATTGGCATATATTCCAAAACTAGCTTCTCTATTGACAGCATGGAGCACAAAATCTTGGCGAAAATTTCATTTCAACTTTAACCAAGTAAAGTAAGCAAGCACGTGCCCAAGCCAATTTTGGTTTAGTTTGGTTTTGGTTTTTTGATTGGATAGGTACTACGGATGGGCCGTAAAATGTGCTTCGGCCTGCCTAACTGGCCCTTATATGGGCCTTCTCCTAGAGTTTTGGGCCGTCACTGACCCATTAAGTACAGTAATACATTATTATAAACTTTTGCATATGAAGTGACTAATTAATGATGTATAATAGAAAATTATGTGTCAAATTAAATATATTACCACTTTCTTTTGGAAAAACTCAGCCAAGCCCAACCCAACAGTTACTCTATTAGTATTGGTTTTGGCTGATTTAAAACATCAGATTCGTACTGTCATTACAAATTCTTATGTTTGCTTGTGTCGCACACACTGCTAAGTCTGCCATCCAACCAATAGATTTAATTAAACCCACTACTTGTTCTGTAAGATTGTCTTTGTCGAATCTTTGTTCTAATATTATTCCGAAATTGTAGTTTCTCTAAAGGGTAATAGGCGAATATATATAGAGCATATTTAGATGATGTGGTTTTCGCAAGATTAGACATTTAATTAAAATAAAATAAAAAAAAAGCAGATTAACAAGGCTAGGCATCTATCTACTTGACCGTGTTCCCCATTATTTTTGTTACAAAATGTGGTCTTCTCATGGCAGTATAATGAATGATTAGTTAAACTTATCCCAAGTTCGAGCTTTGAAACATATGGACGCTACAAATACGTCGCAGCCAAGCTACCACCGAATGATTAGTAACACGTGTCTAAGCTTTATCCCAAAGTTCTCAACATATGGCCGGATTCCAAGGTTTGAGCTTGCGAGAGGCGGTTGAGATGCTAACTTTGGAGTTTTCTAAGCTTAAATATTGGCTTAACGAAATTATTATTGATTTGATTATCAGAATCCCACGTGCCCCCACGACGATAACCTTTTGATTGTGGCATTGACGCAAAAGGGAAGAAAATGTCAGCCATTTTCTACAAACCCACCGCTACTTTCACTTTCACTTGCCTTCCCAGTCTCAAATCTCCGAAACCCTTTTCCGGTTCCCGGTTTCCCTCCTCAAAGTTGGGTTATCGTGGTGAATTTGTTTCCCAGAGAGCTCTCAGAAATGCCATGAATGGGTTGATTCCAACCGGTGCTTTCGGGAGCAGTGGTGGCGACGAAGGTGGTAGGGCCTTTGAACAGGAAGCTTTGGCTCAAGGGTCTTCCGATTTTCGCCCAAATTTTGGTGCTTCTGGGCTCGAATCCACACTCAATCGTCTGGTTAGCATCATCTGTTCTCAATACCTATAAAATGTATCTTGAGAGTTCCACTGCATGGACGAAAGGTTAAGTTAATGAATTTGGATAACTAGATTCAAATTTGGGTTTTATGCGGCTTAAATTATCCAGTTCCAGTTTCAAGGTCTGAAAATTTAGTTTCTTTTTCGCTTAACTAGTCATATTTCAGAACAAGAAAACCCAAATTAGAAACAAACTGAGAAACTGTAGTCCATTGCCGTACAACTAACCAGAAGAAGAGTCTTCTATATCTATATCTGAAGGCCTGGTTTTTGTGTATATGAACATGTGCATACAACGATGAATGTTTGTCTTGGAAGGCTAACTTGAATTCTAGACATTGGAGAGCTGGAATTCATGATGGTGGTGGAAAGGCCTTTCCTTGTTCAATTGAAAATTTCTCTGAAAAACAGCAGAGCAAACTTGTTTGTCTTGCCTTTCTTTTGGTTCAATAGGATTGCCTAATTGTGGCCATTGTTTGCAATTCTAGTAGTCACTAGAAGTTGGTGTATCTTTACACAGCACAAACATCAAATGAAGTAGTCTTGATCATATGTTTTGTGCAGTGCCAATATGAAATGTTCCTATTCCATAATCTTGCTTGTAATTCAAGGTGGAGGAAGTCAGATTATTCTGTTCATTCCTGTTCTTTGTTGAGTCCAAGCACCATTCAAGAAACTCCTCATTTTCTTTCACTTTGGTGATGTTGCGATAGTGTTGACTCTGGTTTTCACCCTCAGTTAAATCCTTTCTGTCTTCAGCCTTTCAATTTTGTTTCCTAATGAAGGCCTTAGTAATTCAATAAAAGAATGAAACAGCATTCTTCATGGTATCTAAGTTTTATCCTTTTTTTTTTTTGTTTACAAAAATGTGTTTCCCACGTACTCGGATTAAGACTTGATATGTTGTTGTTATTGTTGTTTACAAAATGTGTTTGGCATTTATTGTTATTTTCACTTTCATTTATAGTAGTTCTTTTCATCAGCTGTCCATTGTGTCTTTGGATCTTGGTTAGTGTTTCAAACTCAAAACATTGTTTACAAGTATAATTGTGCTTAATTTGGTCAGAACATGGACTTAAGTTCTGCAAAGTTGGGTTTTGCCTTGTAAGAAATATACATCAATATTTCCATCTGTATCTGAGTTTGATGTCTTTTCTTTGATATTTAAGGCTTTACTCTGTTGGTTGCAGAGCAAGTGGCTTGTGACGGCACTTTTCAGTGCAATTGTACTCTGGAGGCATGATGCTGAAGCTTTATGGGCTGCTATGGGCTCTGTTATAAATGTTGGGCTCTCAACCATACTGAAGCAGATACTAAACCAAGAGCGTCCCGTTTCTACATTGAGATCTGATCCTGGAATGCCATCTTCACATGCACAATCCATATTCTTTACTGTCATATTTACTGTCATGTCAAGTAATTTCTTCCTCAGCCCCTCTCATGGATGATCTTAAAATTGAACATTATTTACCTTCTAAAGATAAACTACTAATTCAGTTTTTATGGACTTCAGCCTCTAGTTGTTTCATTTCCCTAATTTTGGTTTGGCTTAGTGAAGGAAAAATATCTCTTGATTCCATAAGATATGTGTCACGTTCTGCTTCTTTATGTGTATTGTTCTGCTTCTTCAATTTTTTGTTATAATTGGTTACTTGTTTTTTTTTTTTAGCCTCAAATTGCTACTGCCATCTTCAAAACAGCATAGTTTTAAGTTTAGTATGTTCAATACCATTCCTGAGAAGTTTTCAGTATGGTACATTCCGAACCAGTTTCAAGATTTTATAGTTGTAGGAAGTTAGTAGGACTACTCTGATTAAATTTTTTAATGCTTCTTCCCTGGCATGCTCATATTCCAGACTTGCCAAATCAGCTACTGTAGGCTAGTAATAGTTTCTCATCAAGAATGGAAAAGAAAAAGGAGGGGCAAAAAAGATCAGGAATAGGTTCTGACATTTGATGGAATTTAAATATACAATTATGAGAAAGCAGTGTTTGAGATCCTTTCTATTTCCTCTCTTTCTTTTTTGCCATCTGATCTAGTAGGGTAAGATTTCAGACTCTGGGATTCAAAATCTTCAATTATTATAAACATAGAACTTCACATGGTGCTTCTTTTTCTCCTATTTTCATTTTAGTAGCTTCTGGAACAAAATATGTTGTTGCCACATGTATTACTAGAATTTTCATTTTAGGATTAGTTAATGACGCCATTTTTTTTTGGGTATAATCAGAATGTTTCACCTAGAGATTCAATTTTCCCATTTTCTGGATTTGTCTCGTCCCCCCTTTCTCAAGAGCAGATAAAATGATTACTTCTAGAAGACTCTGCCTTTCTGAATAGTATGTGACACATAAATGGAATGATTTGACACATGGAACATCCAAACAAAGACATCCTTAACGCATTTGCACTTCCTTCCCAGTGTACTCTACTTATTCTTCCTCATTTTGTGCTTGCATTTGCCTAGTTTGTAGAGAGATGAATAATTATGGGGCAGGGAGTGGGATGCAAGTCAGTTTTCCAATTTCTAGTAGATGGTTGTTTTCTTCTTGCAGCTGCCTGTAGTAGTGATACCAATGATCTATCTAGCCTTCCTCTAGTTTAGATTTGTAATTCCTCTTTTGGCATGGCTGTTGCAGTGTTTCAATGGCTTGGAGCTAGCGTCCTTTCAGTAACTCTTAGTGGCCTTGCTTTTGCATTCGGCTCATATCTGGTAAGTATCATGGAAAGATAGTTTTAATAATGAGATACCCTTGAAAGTAAGTTGTATTTGGCTTTCTCATCACATAATCTGTTAAATATACCTGCAAAATAGACTTGTGAAGAAGACACTTACCAAAAACTATGTCCCGCTTCAGGACACCATTATAAGGCAAAAATTAGCTTGGACACTGGAACTCGTCTTCATGTAAATACAAACAAAGTTGTTTAGTACTTCAGATTAGTTTTATAAGCTACCCTATTTTTCAGTCAAATATTACAAGTTTATCCATCTTCTAATTAAAATCATTAGCCGGTTTCAACCGAGTCAAGTAGCTTACTTCTCTGTCCTGTCAGAAGTTCAATAACCTTTTGCAGTACTCATAAGATGAGAAAGCCGATTGCCTTTAACCGGAAATGGATGTAGACATAACTAATAACATATAAAAGGTTACTTACAACATTTTTATTCCCTTCTGTGTTTTCTTTCAGTCATGGCTGCGAGTTTCACAGCAACTTCATACAATCAGCCAAGTGGCCGTGGGTGCCATGTTAGGATCTGTGTTCTCATTTTTGTGGCTTTGGTTATGGGATGCAGTTGTGCTCAAGGCATTTATCTCCTATTTGTGGGTTCGAATTATCGTGGTATTTGGTGCAGCCGGATTTTGCTTGGGATTTCTTATATACACAATCCGGCACTGGGTTATTGACAGAAGATGATCATAGTCGTATACATTGACTACTCTTTTAGATGAGTTGCTTTCTTGTTTCTTTGTTAATCTGTATACAGCACCCTAATTCTTTTGCAGGATCAGTATTATTTGAAATAAAGTTTACATTTCACTGTCTGCAAGGGTGTGAAAATGCCATCTGCAGCCATGTCGTGCACAGTAAACTAGTGGCTAATCAAAACTCTTCCTTTACAAAGTTTACATGGTGGGAGAAGGAACTCGAAGTCCTTGATACAAGTGCTGTTTTTCTTAGTCATTAAATGACGGTTGAAGTCTAAAAAGGGTGTCCCAAATGCAGGGTTTCTGCTTTCCAAATGTGAGGGTTGTATATGTGCTCAGCTCTCTCTTCGCTTTTATGTAGAGAGCTTATTTTCGCAATTTAAATGTGTGACCTTTTCGATCACAGAGAGCATCCTTGCTATTACCACATAGGCAAGAAGAAGTGCTAGGCTGGTGGTTTTTATTCTACCTGGATTTCAAGTTGGGGACATGTTTGGAAGGAAAATGAAAGGAAAAGAAAGGGAGACGTATGATGAATAAAGTTGCTTGGTCATGCCTTTGTTTAATTTATCATAACATGTTGAATGGCCATATTTCACTACTATTTTAGTAAAGCAGACACATTCATCATCTTCAACAAGCACATTACAGGACTCAGATTAAGCAAGAATTTTGCTTAATGCAGTTGTCCTAATTAAGCACTCATGACTTACCCTCCTGGATGAAACCATTACTCATCTCTAGAAGAGAAACCATTATCTAAAAACCTTAACAAACAAATACCCTTATAACACGAACACATTAACTCAACTTTGGCAAGCTCTCCAAGTCTTCATCTTCCTAGTTCCCAATCCTCTTCCCCTTGTGCCTGGCCCGCCACTGAGCCCTTCTGCTAGCCCTGGCCCTCTTCCACCTCTGTATGTTCCTCAGCCGGGCGAAAATTTTCCGGATTTGGTACAGCTTGTGGGACTGTTTGGCTATGACATTTGCAGTTGAAGTGTCTTGGCTGAGGACTATCTCATAGCCATCCCGGAAGGAGTCCATCCCTCCGGCCAGGAGCTGCCAAAACAGGCCTCCGGCAGCTGCACCGCCGTGCTTGGCCGAGAAGTATATTTTGTAGTAGACAGTGCTGAACAGAAGGTCCCTCTGGTAGGTACTAAAGCCCGGATCTTTCCGGGACTTTCCAAACTCTGTTAGAAGCAATGGCTTCTGAAGAATTTGCCGGGCATCTTGAATGTGGGTGTTGAGCCAATTGTCCAGGAAAGCAAGCTGGGATTGATCATTTGAATTGGATAGCCTGATCATGCAAAATTGCAAATGAACCATCAAAACAATATTGGGAAAATTAACTCTTCAAAGCAGCTGCTAAATAGTTTCAAGTGGCTTACCATTGATCAGGGTAGGAGTGGACAGTAGCAAAATCAATTCCAGGGATGCGATTGTTGGCAATGAAATCTGTTCCTATATTATAACCCGAAGGATTTAGTCCTTTCTTTTGAGGTGTGGCTTGTCCATAAAATCCTTCCAGACCAGCTTCCAGCAAGTGATTTCTGTCTATGGACTTCACAAAAGAAGCCATTTCTGCTATCCAGGCCTACCAGACAAAGCAGCCACCGGTACAGTTTAGCATGGATTCATTGCACCATATATGTGAAAACAAAGGCTGAAGGCAGATTACTAAAATGGTCAAAATAATCATCCATTTGTATCCAACTATAGTGATAATAGTTAGATCTGAAGAAGTGAAGGGAGAAGTTAAAGAGTCACCATGTATAGTTGAATGTGAGACAAACCTGAATGGTTCGTCCTGATGGATCTGAAGTGCATCTGGGCTCATTCATAAGCTCCCAGGCCATGATTGTGGGGTCATTCTTGTAGACAACTCCAGTGATGGCGTTGTACCTGTTGAGAACTGTCTGCCAAATGACAAAACACGGTAATCAAAACCCAAATGAGAAATAGTAGCAGAGAATATGTTTTGTTGCTTTACCTTGACATGATCCTTGTAAAACCCTTTAACAAGAGGGTTTCTGAAGAAATCATCATCAGATGTGAGATACTGCCCTCGGCTTCTAGCCCAATTCACATACTGTTGTTTGCCCCCAAAGTTCTCATAGTTGTTCACTAAACTCAACACAAGCTTAATCCCATACCTTCTGGCCTCTGCTATCACAAAATCCAACCCCTTCAAACCCAGAAAATAATTGAAGGCAAAATGGTCAGGAAAATTCAAAAACAAAGCAAACTAATTGGTGGGTTAGAGAGAGAGAGAGAGGCAATTAAGGAGACCTTGAACATTTGTTCATTGTAAGAACCGGGAGAGTACTGGAGAGGCCTGTATCCACCATCACTGAAGGCCCAAGTTCTTGCAATAGAGAGGCCATGGCTTGAAGCTTCTCTGAACACATCTGAGACTTTGCTTCTCTGAGATGGGTCAGAAGCCTGATACATCAACCAGTAGGCATTGAAGCCATTGGCATAGTAGGGATTTCCATTCAACAGGAAATGCACCCCTCTGGTTCTGATGAAGCCATCTCCTCCCTGAGCTTGAACATGGCACCATTCTTGCTGGGTCAAGAAATTTAGAAGGAAAAATGCCAAGACCCACTGCTTCATCTCTCTCTCTCTCTCCCTGACAATGCAAAGAAAGGTATATTTTGGGAAGTGGGAGAGGAAGAAAGAGATTATAAAACCGAGAAGGGGAAGGTGGGTCACTATAATTTAAGGCATTGTCATTTAGTCAGAAAATGAAGTATGTGTCCCAATTTAACTGCCAAAAAGGGGGAGAGAGAGAGAGATTGCAGGAGCAACTGTCGTAGATAGAAGAGAAAAGATGGAGAGAGAGAGAGAGAGAGTCATATGAAAATGGAACCAAATCCCATCTGCAGGGCACCAAACAATCTGAATGTAAATGCTTCTTACCTAATTCTCCTTTTAAGATTAGTATAATGCGTTACATGAATTTATAAATAGAAATTCTTAATATAAATATCATTTTAACGTGTCCGGTTATAAAAATCTGGTAATTGAAAATTTCCGTTAATTGCAATGGAGAGGACCGCTTAATCAGCTAACCTGTGTTGGTCAACAAGAGAAACGAAGCTCGTGGGTGGGGTTGAAAGTGCCATAGCAGCCATAAAAGCGTTTTAAGTGGGAGTAGAAATTGGAAAGAAACGAAAGAAGCGAATAATTAAATGACAAGAGAAGAAAAAAGAGGAGTGAAGGGGTCTCCTTTTCACCACTCTGGCCCCAACCCATAATAATAGGTATTGCATGGTCGCAGCCAGCCCTTACCCGTTACCCAATCCAAATATAATCCCTATTCATTCATTCATTCATTTATTTATTTATTTATTTATACTAAGCCCTTCATTCAGAACAGGACATTCGTTTCTCAACAGGATGCAATGAACTTTTTTATGTCCGTGCGTGTTCAACTTCAACCATAATGCATAGGCAATTCTTTTCATTATGATGATGATGATTTTATACATATATAAAGAAAAAATTATCGTATTCGTTAACCACAATAATAACGTGCCAGTAAAAAGATATAATAATTTTATTATATGCCACAATATATTTGATAATGGTTATTATTATCACATTCACAGTCGCAAGTTTCTGATAGAGTAGAATCCACAGGCAAAATTACTTAAATAGCCTTACCTGGCTGGCTACGGTATGTGTACTAGGAAGACAAGGGTGCATGAAAGTGTGGATTGCGGGCCAAGTACCCATGTGATTTTGCCATCCGCCTCGTAAATTAGAATCTGCCCCCCACGCCGCTCATTATCTCTTTGGGCCCCCAAGGCTAGGCCCACCCGATTTGTCTTCCTCGGACACTGTTATTTTGTCTCATTTTTCTCCTTTTTCTTGCCGATACATGTGCCGCCAATTAAGTATTGAATGTAATTAATTTATCTACTCAAGCCAATTAATTTATACTTAAAAAAGGAGCTAATTGAACTTCTTCAGCATAATAAAAATAGTTACATCACGTAAATACATATTTTTAACGCACTTGCCAGCACTACTTGCAACTTTTTGTTCATTTAACATTTTTATTGGATATTGAAAATTACAAAAATATATGTACAATAACTAGTACAGACCCGCCGGGTGGTCCACAAATTTTCTTACAGGATCTTCTTAGGTTCAAATAAAAAAGGAGAAAAAAAATGGATAATTACGAAACGATCTAGTCTTATCCAAAATAGCTGACGAAAAGCAACCATAAACTTGAAGACATGCGGCATGGCGTGTATGGTCCAATCTCTATCTCTAATATTACAAGGAAGCAAAGCCCCACACGAAACCCTTTGTTTAGGGCCGTGCGTGTGTCGGCAAGGCCCATGGACTGTCAACAAGATGACGAACTGTCCCATCGCTAAATGGATTAGCCCCGACATCCCAATCTCACTTAGAATCAAGCAACAACTGAGGTGGCATATAATAAAGAGTTAAAAAAATAGCAACCACCAAGCTATTAGACTAATTCCATTAGCAAGTCAAAAATTGAATTAACAAGTATCGGCAAGCTTTTCGCTAGGCTTCACCCACACCAATCAAGATCACATAGTGAGTTTGAAAGGTAAAAATTCCATAGGCCTACCGCTTGTACTGGTCCATCACCATGTGCACCTACACAATCCTACCCCAAGCAGGTAAGTCATAAGTGCATAGTTATGACAATCTTTCATGACAGTTTTTGTTCTATCAAGCTTACTTGCAGTAAAAAATTTGCTCCACCATTCGATCTCAACATACCTGGAAGCATATTATTAGTAGGTCAGCTTCCAGGACAGAGATATGGACCCCACTGACCTGTGTCAAACAAAGAAGCACAAATCCAAACTTTGGGGTCAAGAAGATTTTACAGTAGTAACAACCCCCATGTTCGGGGGATTTCCCAGCAAGCTAATGAGAAAAAAGATACAGATTGCATTCTCCTACAAGTAGTATTCCAAACCTGTTCCATGGTTACGATGGCAGAGCATTCGCAGCACATGTCCAGCTGGCCTGAATTTGCTAGAAACTTGGAATTGTTCCTTGTGCCCCCTTCAATTGCCTATAGTCTCAACATCACAGGAGCACAAGAAAAAGCCTGATTTTCATGCAAAAAAATCAATCAAATGTATGATGCATTCATCACCTCATTCCCGTTTGGCAGCTCAAGGCACTACCATAATTATTATCATTATGGAACTATACATCCTGGGAGGTAGCAACTATGCAACCCTCAAGAAAGTAATATATCGGGGTATCCACAAGATGGCATATTCAACCTCTTGCATTCTTATTTTGCTTCATTGTGTTGCATTCAGCAGTCTACTTGATCATCAGCAATTCATCAATCGGCTGCATGGTCATGCTCAGGAATGATGGATTTGTTGGTACAAGATGACCCTCTTCCAGTTGAAAGGTAAGACCATGCCAAGGCACCTGTTCCAAGTGTAATTGCAGCAGCAATTGAACCCCAAAGCCACCTCTGCCTTCTCTTCCTCCTTTGCCTAAGACGCCGTGACATTTCTACTCCAGCCAAAAATAAGGAAAATTAGAGCTGCCAACTGCATGCCAGTCACAAATTGAAGGCAAGCACATCCGTAAACATGTAGCAAACAGTTGGATGGAAGAGCAGAAGTATTTTTAGGCAGAAAATGCAGAAAGGAATGGCAATTTCCCTTCAGTTTTTCTCACCACCTAATGCAATCTGTATACATCACGGTCAATAATAACTAGGAAAAGTTGAAGTAAAGCCAATTGTTAGTCGTCCTAACAAACTTCTTTTCGTTTGCTCTGCACAGATTCCCCACTAAAACCAATACCATAAAGTTTAGTAGTCAGTGTGTTCTGCTGCTAGTGGAAACAACTTAGTCCATGAGCATTCCCGCTATTAGACTAAGAAACCACATTGAAAATAAGAACACACTGAACACTTGAGATTTTATGAAAATTATAAGGAGTACTCCTTAGTCTTTACATTTCAGAAATACATTGACCACACGGATGTTGAAAAATAAGTGTAGTTACTAATGTATTTAATTAGAATAGCAGATATTTTCAATCAAGTTAAAAGGACCAAATTTGTCTTTAATAAACCAAGGGCATCAATCAATCCCAACTCTCCTGACGTTCTTTGAAAATAGAGTACTCTTCACATTTCAAAAATTTATTAAAAAAAATGGGTTGTCATAGAAACCAGAAAAGAGGGTTTCAACTTATGCTGTGTTTTAAAAAGGGTCGGTTGGCTAAATATGCCACATCCGCACTCGCTAGGCGGGTGCTGTATGGCTATCAAGACATATGGCTGACATAATTTGTGGACACTTCTACAGGGTTGGCTCGCTTTGGCCAACCCTCCATTCCATCTAAAATTCTAAAAAACTTATGCTGTGTTTTTCAACCAGGAAAAATCCAAGATATGTGATACAAACAATTTTACAGTAATCTGAGTATGGGCATGCCTGCCTAATAATACTCCTTTTTGGCTGTACCATCCAAACCCAAAACCCATTTCAAAGTTTTTGGTTTTATAAAGCAGAGTTCAAAGATTTATTGTTGCTCTATGCTCTTCAATCCAGGCAAAGCTGCCTCTTGTACCACCATCCGTTGCTTCTTCCCAAACTCCATCTCTTTAAGCAGTTGAGGCTTAGGCTGCTTGTACCTTTTTGGTTAAGTAGTTACAACCGAAAGGAGGAGCCTATAAAAGGGCTACGTGTAAGAGGATGGGAATTGTGTGTGAAAATATACAAATTCTTTCCCTCTTTTCACTCTCAGAATTCTCCATCCCAATTCTACTTCTCTTCTCAGTCCTTATAATTCTAGAATTGGCCTAAGTCTCAGATTGGAGGTTTGACATTCTGGTATCAGAGCTGGAGATCCTGGGCGGCAGAGTTGTGGTTGGTGCAGATTGAAGGTGCCAATCGGATCGCTGCTAATTGCGAACAGTGGTCGGGATTGCGAGTCACCATCAGTCTGTAGGAGAAGTGATCAGCGGGACGAAGGTGAAGGCCACGGGGATAACAGAGTGATGGCAGAAGGAACTCATTTGAAGCAGCTGGAGATGAGGATGGAAGCACTAGAGTTTGGGATCTCAGACGCATGCAGCGGTGACCTAGGGAAGGGAGGATCTGGCTGCATCTCGGGAAAGCATGCAACGAGAATTGGAGAGGCACTGAGAGGCGATGGAGCAAAATGGCCAGTGGATTAACAGTACGGTCAACATGCTGTCCTCACTGCCTCATTTCAGGTTACCCCGTGAATTCCCTCCCCGAGCAGTTTCTGATTCGATCCTGCCCAGCTAGGGCATTCTCCCTAGGCCTACTAGAGTTCCAGAGGATGAATTGCAAGATGATGATCAAGTGGTTCAGGTAAGAGGATTTACTCCTCACACTCCTAATCACACACCGATGTCCGGTTGGAGATACCTCTATTTGACAAATCCAAGCCTAGATGGTGGATCTGTTGATGTGAGATTTTTTCAATTCTATAATGTAGCTGAAGGATGGGGAATCAACTTGGCAGCAGCCTATCTAAATGATATGGCTGATTCGTGGTACAAATGATGGGTTAAAATGAAGGGAATTGAGGCGGGGTGGTCTGAATTCGCAGAGGAGTTATGTGAACGCTTTGGAGAAAGGAACATGTCTAATGTGATTGAGGAATTTAACAAACTAAGGCAGGAGGGATCGGTGATTGATTATCAGGACAGATTTGAGGACCTTAGGGCCTTAATGTGGAGCTCTCAGCCAGCCCTAACTGAGCACTATTTTGTGTCAAGCTTTATTAGTGGCCTGAAGGACAAACTAAGATTGATGGTTAAAATGATGATGCTGGCAATCGTGAGGCAAGTGGTGAAGAAGGTGAGATTGCACGAGCTTACCTTAGAGGCCATATTTAGGAAGAACAAGGCCATGACTAAACCAGGCCCTATCACCAATCAATCAACAAGAGGTAACTCGTGGGTGACAGTTACATGGACTGCTCGTGGGTGACAGTTACATGGATGGCTCAGGTTTCCCTAAGACAAGTACTAATCCTAACACAACCAAGAGCCCCACAGTGGAGCTGAGGAGGCAATCGGGGTTTTATGCTGTAAGTGCAGGGACGATATAGCCCTGGCCAGGGGCGGATGCATAGGGGGGCTTGGGACTGGGCTATGCTTAGGAGTTTATATATTTATATATATATATATATATTACTATTTATTATATATATTTTTACTATTTAATTGGGGCTGGCACGGGCTGAAGCCCGTGCCAGCCCCCCCCTACATCCGCCCCTGGCCCTGGCCATCAGTGTAAAGAGGCAGCTGCTGACGATGGAGGGCATGGATGAAGGAAAGGAAGGAGAACAAGAAGTCATGGATGAAGATACATGCAATACCCTGGAAGAAGAGCATGCGGACAAGGGAGGGCAGATCTCCTTCCATGCATTGAAGGGAGGCCCCCCTGGAAAAATTATCAAGGTGAAGGGACAAGCAGGTAAAAAGAGACTTATGGTATTGATTGATAGTGGTAACAGCCATAGCTTCTTAAATGAGGCAATTGCCACCGAGTTGAAGTGCAAGATGACGGCCACTCCACCTCTATCAGTGATGGTAGCTAATGGGAACAAGATGTACAACCACTATAAGTGTGCTGATTTTGAAGTGGCTAATGCAGGGGCAAGAGTTTACAGCTGATTTAAGGATCTTGGAGTTAGGAAGATGTGGTATTGTCCTGGGAGTAGATTAGATGAGGACGGTTAGCCCCCTAACATTTGATTTCAATAAGCTGGAAGTCATAGTGGAAATTGAGGGCAGGAAACTAACCCTGGTTGGCAACCTTGAAACAAGGGAATGTAAAATGATACCAGGCAAGAAGTTACAAAAGTTGTTGCAGAAGAACAGGGGCAGATTTCCCAGATGTTTTCCATCCAGGCCTCAGACCTAGAAGGAGAAGAAATCAGTGAAGTGAGACACACTTAGGGTGAGAATTCTATCCCCCTGCAGCCCTACACTGAGGTATCACACTTTGACGCTTTACAACTACTTTTGATAGAATTTAAGGATCTATTTGTTGAACCCACATCCCTGCCCCCTAACTGAGCCTTTGACCACTCAATTCATCTCAAACCAAACTTGGAACCTATAAAGATTAGATCATACCGATATCCTCCTATACAAAAGACAGATTGAAAGACAAGTCAAGCAAATGTTAGCCACTTCAATCATACAACCTAGCCAAAGCCCCTTCGCCTCACCAATTCTATTTGTAAAAAAAAAAAAAGAAAAAAAGAAAAAAAAAATGGCACCTAGTAGTTGTGTTGATTACTACCAACTTAATACCCTCACAATCAAAAACAAATTCCCTATCCCTATTATAGAAGACTTAATGGATGATCTCACCAGAGCCACCATCTTTTCCAAACTCGACCTTTGGTCAAGGTACCACCAAATTAGAATGAACCTTGCCGACATTTCTAAGACAACCTTTGGCACTAACCAAGGCCTATATTAATTCATTGTCATGCCATTTGGGCTCACCAATGCCCTAGCCACCCTTCAAGCCTTGACGAACCACCTCTTTACTCCTCATTTGAGAAAATTTATACTCGTTTTCTTTGATGGCGTACTCATCTATAGCCCAAACTTTGATCAGCACCAATCACACCTAAAGACAGCCTTCAAGATCCTTAAATCAAATCAATTGTTTGTTAAGCTGTCAAAGTGCACCTTTGCCAAGGGGGAGGTGGAGTGCTGGGGGCATGTGATTTCAATGGAAGGAGAGAGCACAAATCCAAAGAAGATATCAGCTATGATTGAGTGGCCAAGACACACCACAGTTAAGGAGCTAAGGGGATTCTTGGGGCTAACAGGGTATTACTGGAGATTTATCCAACATTATGGCATAATAATGCAAACCCCTGACAGAGCTGCTAAAGGACAGCTTTCATTGGAATCCTAAGGCAGAGGCAACCTTCCTAACATTGAAAAAGGCCGTGACTCAAGCTCCAGTCTTATCATTACCTGATTTTTCAAAAACATTTGTGGTGGAAATGGATGCGTGTGATAGTGGAGTGGGAGCGGTGTTAATGCAAGAGGGGAGGCCCTTGGCATACATTAGACAAGCCCTCGCCCCAAAGCATTTGGGATTGAGTGTATTGTTTAGTGTATATTGTTACTGCTAGGCTGTGACAATGGATGCTTTACTAATTCAGTGAGAATCAGGAAGTCGCAACCAGGAAGAAGCATAGAAGAATAGAGAGAAAGAGAGTTAGGGAGAGACGAGAGAAGGTTGAGAGAGAATCAGAATTTCCTTGATGATATTCGTTAATCCTCTCCAAGAGTGCCTTGGAGAGTATATACAATCTTGTCAAGGGCGGTGCCACAGCAGATCATACCCTTCCTTGCGGTTACAACAACCGTCTTTGTCCTATTCTAGCCCTTGCCCGTGTGCTCTCCATAGGCTAACCATTTTGGTAACAGAATTACAGCAGTAAAGTAATTACAGTGGTAAATGAAATAAGAAATGATAAAAGTTACAGCAAGGAAAAAATCAAAATTGCGGTAACTCCAGTCGCGACTTGTGACATATATGACAAGGAGTTACTCATGGTGCTGATAGCGGTGGACAAATGGAGGCACTACCTTGAGCTGAGCAGCCACTTCATTACCAAGATTCAAGATCGACCATGAAAGTCTTAGATTTTTGTTGCAGCAAAGACTACACTCAATTGCAAAGAAAGGGGGTTTCAAAGTTGTTGGGCTTGGATTAAACCATCCAATATTGGCAAGGAAAGGAAAATCTAGTAGCTGATGCTTTGTCAAGGAGAGAAGCAGGAGGATCCTGTCAGGCCATCACTGCCATAATTCCAGATTGGATGAAGGATATAAATGAGAGCTATGAAAAGACTGATTGGCTTAAAGACCTGCAAACCCAACTAGCTATCCAACCAGCTGGGAACCAGAGCTACACATTCTCAAATGGGTTAATCACATTCAGAGGAAGGCTGGTACTGGGTGATGACAGGCTGCCGAAAAACAAAATTCTACAATCCCTCCATGACTCCCTTAGGAGGACACTCAGGAATTAGGGCCACCTATTATAGGGTACGACAACTATTTTCCAGGCCAAGTCTAAAGAAAGATGTGATGGAATTCGTGCTGACATGTACCACTTGCCAATGTTGCAAGCATGAACAAGTGGCACACCTAGGCCTACTCCAACCCCTTGCCATCCCCGAGCAAGCCTGGGAGGGGGTTTTGATGGATTTCATAGAGGGGCTTCCAAAATCCAAGGGGAAAGATGTGATATTGGTGGTGGTGGACTGACTGACCAAGTTTGCCCACTTCGTAAGCCTAACTCACCCCTATACAGCTCGGGAGATAGCCAAACAGTTCTTGGATTCGGTAGTTAAGATCCATAGAGTCCCAAAGTTGGTTGTATTTGACCGAGACAAGATCTTTGCCAACAATTTCTGGCATTAGTTGTTGAAAAGCCTGGGAGTAGGCTGCATATGTCCACAACTTACCACCTCGAGACTAATGGCCAAACAAAAAGGTCAACCAATGCCTTGAAGCCTACCAAAGATGCATGTGCTTTGCCAAACCCAAGAGCTACAATAGGTGGCTATCTTTGGCACAATGGTGGTATTACTCTAGCTACCATAGTGCCATAAACGGGGCTCCATTTGAGGCCCTGTTTGGGTATAACACCCCCCCCCCCCCTAACTACCGCTATGACAAACTCACCAAGAGCCATGACAACAGTAGATGAGTACCTACAACAACGCGAGGAGGTCTTACAATTACTCAAGAAGGAATTCACTACTGCCCAAAACAAAATGAAGCAGATCATAGATGTTAAAGCATTTGCCTTAGATTAGTCTTGAGGCTCGAGAGAGAAAATAAACAGAAAAGGATACGAGTATCAAAGGGGTTTCTAGAAGACCGTTAGACTGTCAGTTACATGTTGTAACAATAATCGCCACATGTATAAGGCGGCTACCGATTCTGTCCTTGTAAGTTTGACCCTCTATGGTTTATAAATAGAGCGATGAAAGAGTGTTGGAGGTCTCATTCAATACACTGATTTTCATTCTATCTTGAGAGAAAGAGTATGTGTTGTGTATAAGAGAGGAAAGTGTGTACAGCTTTGTAATCTCCAAGATTAGACAGCTTGTGTATAGGGTTGTGTGAGAGTGCAATACATGTAATATGTTCTTGCGTTTTTCAAGATAGTGAAAAGAAAGACCCTCATCAATCTGGACGTAGGTTCTCCCAAAAAGAGATCCAAACCAAGATAAATCTCCTTTGTCTCGTGCGTACGTTGAATTCTGTGTTATTTCTTGTATCCTAAATTATGTCCTTTTTTTCGTGTGTGTGTGTGAGCGTGCAATTCTTGAGGGATATCCTAGAGTGTGTAAGTGTGGGAATTGTTTCAACAATATGGTATAAGAGCCTACCGTCTTTCACACTCAAGATTTCAAGAAAGACTCAAAGGGGGAGACTCAACTCAATCGGCAATCATGACCTCTACTTCATCCGCTTCTAGACATGACAGAGAAAAGTTTGACGGCCAAAACGACTTTTCCCTCTAGAAGATGAAGATGACTGCACTCCTCGGCAATCTTGGCCTTGAGGAGGCACTAGAGGGAGAAGCAAAAATGCCAAAGACTTACACGGCAGAACAAAAGGAGGAGATACTCAAGAAGGCGTATAACACTCTTATTCTCAGTCTTGAAGACAAAGTGTTTAGGAAGGTATCCAAGATGAAGATGGTTGCGGAGATATGACTCAACTTGGAGAGACTATACATGACGAAGTCCTTGTCCAACCGTCTCTATCTTAAGGCAAGATTTTTTACTTTTAAAATGCATGATAGTCAAAAGCTTCAAGATCACATAGATGAGTTTAACAAACTCTGCTTAGATCTTGAAAACATAGATGTTAAGTATGACGACGAAGACAAGGCATTGGTCTTGCTTCACTCCCTACTTATATCATATGAGACCTTTGTTGACATTCTAAAACATGGTAGAGATACCTTATCATTAGATGATGTAATAGGGGCCCTAAACTCTAGGGAATTGCATAACAAAGTAGAAGGAAAATCCTCTCTAGGAGATGCCTTAACTGCTAGATTTAGGAGTATTAAACAAGATCCTAGGGGAAGGGGTAAATCACGGTCTAGATCAAAAACTAGAAAGAACCCTATAAAATGCTATTATTGTCATGAAGAAGGCCATATTAAGAGGAATTGTCCCAAGAAAAATAAAGATCTTCATGATAGGGGTAATGCCGATGGTGGAGTTAGTGTGTGAATTTGGATATGACAGTGCCGATGCATTGGTTGTTTCAGAAAGAGCTGAGAGTGATGATTGGGTTATGGACTCTGGCTGCTCATACCATATGACCCTAAGAGAGAGTGGCTACAAAATTATCAAGAAGTAAATGGGGGAAATGTTTTGCTAGGCAATGACCATGAATGTAAGGTATTAAGGATTGGTGACATAAGATTAAAAATGTATGATGGATCATACAGAACCCTAACAGCAATAAGGCATGTCCTAGAACTTAAGAGAAACTTAATTTCTCTTGGTGAATTGGACCGGAATGGCCTTAACTTTAAGGGTGAGGCTGGAGTCTTGAAAATCACCAAAGGATCCTTAATGAGGGCAGTGCTGTAGAATGGTATATGCATTCTGCAAGCAACCACTTTGAGTGGGGAAGCTGTTATAGCAAGCAACAATGCCCAAATGCAGGCAAGGTTGTGGCATCTAAGGATGTCACACATTAGCGAGCAAGGGCTCAAGGAGCTCGCCAAGCAAGGCATTCTAGGTCATGGCCAGGTTGCAGGACTCTATAAATGTGAGTCCTGCATCTATGGCAAAACTATAAAAGTCAAGAAAGCAATTCATTCCTCAAAATCACCATTAGACTATATACACTCAGATTTGTGGGGACCATCTCAAACCCTAAGACATGGAGGCTCTAGGTATTTCCTATCAATTATTGATGACTACTCTAAAATGTTGTGGGTTTATGTCTTAAAGTCAAAAGATCATACCTTTGAGGCCTTTAGGACATGGAAGAAAATGGTAGAAAACCAAAAGGGGAGGACTATCAAAACCATTAGAACAAATAATGGGCTAGAATTCTGCAATAAAGAGTTCACTCAAATGTGCAAAGAGAGTGAGATAATTAGGCACTTAACTGCCCTAGGAAACCCTAAACAAAACGGATTGGCCGAAAGAATGAATAGAACATTATTGGAAAGAGTGAGATGCATGCTATTCCATGCAAATTTGTCCAAATCTTTTTGGAGGGAGACAGTATCAACTGCAGCTTATGTGATCAACAGATCACCATCAGCTACAATTGAGTTTCAAACGCCCTATGAAGGCGGACAAGTCATAAGCCAAGTTTAGAACACCTTCGGGTATTTGGTTGATTGGCCGATGCTCATGTGAAGCAAGGCAAGCTGGAACCTCGGGCTAACAAATGCTTATTTGTAGGATATCCCACCGAAGTCAAAGGTTACAAATTGTGGAACCTTGAGACTAAAGGGCCAAGAACTATTATCTCAAGAGATGTCACATTTGATGAAGACTCTATATCTAAGACAGTCAATATAGAGGACCAACAAGACTTAAAGAGAAAATCTAAGCCCATAGAGTTAGAGGTCCAAGGCATAGTGCCTGAAAATGTCCTAGAAGAACCTCATGATTAGGATTATGCACAATATGAGGAGAGAGGGGAAGAGAGTGATGCAGACTCTAGTTTAGGTGACCAGCTAGATACCTCAAGGTATAATGTGGCTAGAGATAGACAAAGGAGTCGTAGGCCACTTATAAGATACGAATTCTCAAACCTAGTGTCCTATGCCCTTACAAGTGCAACAAAAATGGTAGGAGAAGAGCCTCTTACATATGAGGAGGCAGTGACCTCTAAGGAGTCAAAAAGATGGAAAGAAGCCATGGAGTCTAAAATAGAGTCCTTGAGAAAGAACCAGACCTGGATTCTGGTTGAAAAACCTCAAGGGCAGCAAGTAGTAGGATGTAAGTGGCTTTATAAGATAAAATAAGGGGCTAAAAGTAACCCTAAACCTAGGTATAAGGCTAGGTTGGTGGCTAGGGGTTTTACTCAAGTCCCAAGTATAGACTTCAATGAGGTTTTCCCACCTGTGGTGAGACACACCTCAATTCGAGTGTTACTTGCCATAACAGCCCACTTAAATCTAAAACTAGAACAAATGGTTGTAATCATAGCTTTTCTTCAAGGAGACCTAGATGAGAGGATACTAATGGAACAACCTAAAGGTTTTGAATCTTAAGAGGAAAGGTGGAGAAGGTATGCTTGCTTAAGAAATCACTTTATGGGCTTAAGCAATCTGCAAGGCAATGGTATAGGAAATTTGATATGGTTATGGTAAACCAAAGGTATATTAGAAGTTCCTATGATTACTGTGTTTATTTTAAACATATCTCACCTAGTATCTCAATTTATCTACTCCTTTATGTGGATGACATGCTCATAACAAGTCAATCTGATTAAGAAATTCACCAACTAAAGCTGAAATTAAAGTCAGAATTTGAGATAAATGAACTAGGGGAGGCAAAGAAAATTCTAGGGATTGAAATCACTCGAACTAAACAGCAAATAAAATTGTACTTATCTCCAAAATCCTATCTAGAAAAGCTAATAAAAAGGTTTGGAATGGCAGATGCTAAGGCAATGAATGTGGCATTTGCCTCTCATTTTAAGTTATCCTCGGATCAATCAACTAAGGATGAAGAGAGTATGAAAGAAATGGATAATATTCCTTGTTGATATGTTTGCCTCAAGTCATCCTAGAAGATCAGTGAAGTCAACAGTGGATTTATCGGTTAGAATGCAATTAGACAGTTAAGAAAATACCTGAATGTTATTAGTACAAGTTTAGGGGTTAAACTGTAATTGTAATATCCCAATCGGTTGGGATGTTCGCCTTCTTCTATTATAAATAGAGGGCAAGGGGGTAGCTGAGAGAGTCACACACAAGAGAGTCTCATTCCTATTGTAACGAGCATTATTCTATTCTGAGAGAGAAAGGCTAGTGATTGTGAGGTAGCTTGTAATCTTGAGGGAACGAGGGCTTGATGTACTCAGGAATAGAAGGGAGGAAACTGGTTGTATGCTGATCGCACAAACGGAATAACAAAGCTGCTCAAGGGGTGTTTTGACTACTAGATGTAGGGTTGCAATTCTTGCAATCCAAACAAGGATAAATTGGTGTCTTATGGTTTGATCTTTCTGGTTTATATCTTGTATTGTGATTTCTTTACTTTCTGTTTGGTTGATATACGGTTACTTATTAATCCGAGAGCGTGAAAGAGTATTCGAGAGCGTGAAAGAGTATTTGAGAGAGGTTAAGTTATCTAAATGTGCTTAAACTGGTAAGTCTAACTCAACAATTTGGTATCAGAGCCATACCCTAGGATCAAGAAAAGCTTTCTTTTCCATTTCTTTTTATCTTTCTTTTGCAATAATATCAAGAATGGCTTCGACAAAATATGATATAGAAAAATTCGATGGCCAAAATGATTTCGGTCTTTGGAGGATTAAAATGAAAGCTCTACTAGGGAATCTAGGACTAGAAGAAGCTTTAAATGAAGAGAAGTCAATACCCAATACACTTACGGAAGAACAAAAAATAGATATAAGAAAACATAGGCAAGAAATCAATAAAAATGCATTCAATACTTTCATTTTAAGTCTAGGAGACAAGGTGCTTCGGGAAGTCTCTAAGACGACTACAGCGAAAGCTCTTTGGAAGAGACTAGAAACCTTATACTTGACCAAAACCCTATCTACCCAATTATTCTTGAAAACCAAGTTCTTCTCATTTAAAATGGGAGATGGTCAGAAATTGCATGACCACATAGATGAATATAACAAATTATGTGTAGATCTTGAAAACATAGATATTAAATACAATGATGAGGACAAAGCTCTAGTCCTTTTACATTCATTACCTAAATCGTATGAAACATTTGTTGATATCCTAAAACATGGAAGAGACAAGTTGTCTTTAGAAGATGCTGTAGGAGCCTTAAATTCCAAGGAATTACAACAGAAGGTTGAAGGCAAGAATTCCATGGGTGATGCCTTTGCAATTAGGTCAAGACCAGAGAAGAAGGATCAAAGATCTAAGGGTAGGTCAAGGTCAAAATCTAAATCAAATAAAAAACCTATCAAATGTTTTTTATGTCATGAAAAAGGTCACATCAAACTCAATTGTCCTAAGAGAAAAGGGGAATTTCAGGGTAAAAAGAATGCTGAGATATCATCTTCAATATGTGAATTTGATTATGACAGTGCTGATGCACTGGTTGCATCCAATATTGAGGATAAACAAGTTTGGGTGTTAGATTCTGGTTGTTCTTTTCATATGACTTCACATAGGGATTGGTTCCTAAGTTATAAGGATATCAATAGTGGTAAAGTGTTGTTAGGGAATAACCATGAATGTAAAATCGAAGGGATTGGGGATGTTAAAATAAAAATGCATGATGGGACAGTGAGAATACTGTCAGCAGTAAGGTATGTTTCAGACTTAAAAAGAAATCTAATATCTCTTGGAGAATTAGATAAAAATGACTACTCCCGTAGAGGAGTTGATGGAGTCCTTATGGTATCTAAAGGCTTTCTTATATGCATGAAGGAAACTCTTCAAAATGGCATATATGTACTGCAAGCATCCACAGTTGGTGGAGAACTCGCAGTAGGAGAGAATAAATCCTATGAACATACTAGGTTATGGCATTATAGGATGGCTCACATTAGTGAGCAAGGGCTTAAGGAATTATCTAAACAAGGGATTGTAGATGCTGGAAATATTACATCATTAGATAAATGCGAAACATGCATTTTTGGAAAATCAGCTAAAGTGAAATTCTCTTGAAAGGCTATCCACTCCACTAAAGCCCCTTTAGAATACATACATTCTGATCTGTGGGGCCCTTCCCAGACCCCATCTCATGGTGGAGCTAGGTATTTCTTATCAATAATTGATGATTTTTTTAGAATGGTTTGGGTTTATGCATTGAAATCAAAGGATAAAACTTTTGAAACATTTAAAACTTGGAAAACTATGATAGAAAATCAGAAAGATAGCAAAATTAAAATCATTAGGACTGATAATGGATTGGAATTTTGCAACAAGGATTTTACCCATCTATGTAATCAAAATGGTATCCTTAGACATCTTTCGGTCCCAGGTAATCCCAAACAAAATGGTCTAGCTGAAAGAATGAATAGAACCCTATTAGAGAGGGTAAGGTGTCTGATAATTCATGCTAGATTGCCTAAATCTTTTTGGGCTGAAGCAGTTTCTACCGTAGCCTATGTAATAAATAGGTCCTCATCCACAGCTATAAAGCTTAAAACCCACTTTGAAATGTGGACAGGTCATAAATCTAATATAGACCATGTAAGGGTGTTTGGATGTATTGTTTATGCTCACACTAAGCAAGGTAAGTTACACCCAAGAGCTATTAGGTGTCTATTTATAGGATATCCAGAAGGGTTAAGGGATACAAATTGTGGAGCCTAGATCCTAATATGCCTAAGACCTTTGTAGAGATGTCACATTTAATGAAGGGTCTACTACAAAAGATTTTGAAGAAAAAGGTAAAATCAAAGGATGCAGAAAAACCCAAGTCAGTCGATGTAGAACAGCTAGAAGAATCCAGTGATCAAGGCTTAGGAGACTCTCTAGATCAGGGGTTAGAACATTTAGAGGATTATGATGAATCCTCTTATAGACAGCAGGAGGAAAATGAAGCATCCTCCTCTGGGGACCAAGAGGATTATGAAGAATCCTCTAGCTCAGATAATTTCCCTGATCCAGAGAGGTATAATGTTGCTAGGGATAGACAAATGAGGGTTTCAAGACCTCCTGTGAGATATGGATATTCTTATTTGGTGTCTTATGCACTGTCAAGTGCAACTGCTGAATAGGGGAAGAACCCCTATCATATGATGAAGCAGTTAACTCAAAGGATTCTCAGAAATGGCAGGAAGCCATGAAATATGAGATGGACTCTCTTAAAAGGAATAAGACTTGGATACTTGTAGATAAACCCATAGGAAAAAGGGTGGTTAGCTGTAAGTGGTTCTTTAAGATTAAGGAAAGTGCTAGAAAAGAAGATAAGCCTAGGTATAAGGCTAGTGGCTAGAGGGTTTTCCCAAGTGCCCAGTGTAGACTTTAACGAGGTTTTCTCACCTAGGTATATAGCTTAAAACAGTCACCTAGGCAATGGTATAAGAAGTTTGATTCCTTTATGTTGTCTCAAGGTTTTAAGAGAAGCTCCTATGATAGTTGTGTGTATTTTAAACGCATGCCAAGAAATACATCCATATTCCTTCTCCTATATGTAGATGATGTGCTGATTGCTAGCCAATCAGCCATAGAAATTGAGAATCTTAAGCTGAGATTAAAATCAGTGTTTGAGATGAAAAAATTAGGAGAAGCCAAGAAAATACCAGGCATAGAAATCAGAAGGAATAGACAGAAAAGGCAGCTGTCTTTATCTCAGAAATCTTACCTAAGCAAACTGGTCAGGAAATTTAATATGTGTAATGCAAAGGATGTTTCAGTTCCTTTTGCACAACATTTTAAGTTATCCCATGAGCAGTCCCCTAAAGATGAAATAGACATTAAGAAGATGAGTAAGATCCCTTACTCTAATGCAGTTGGGAGCCTATTGTACAGCATGGTCTGTACAAGACCGGACCTAGCTCATGCTATGAGTGTTTTTAGCAGGTTTATGGCCAATCCGGGTAAGGTCCATTGGAATGCTGTCAAATGGACCTTTAGGTATGTTAAAGGATCCCTAGGTATGACTTTGGCTTATGGTGGAGTTAATATGGAAGGTAATCCCTGCATTTTTGGATTCTTAGATGCAGATTTTGCAACTGATATGGATAAAAGAAGATCCTCAACAGGCTATGTTTTTCAACTTTGGGGTTCTACTATTAGCTGGAAAACTAACCTTCAACCGATGGTGGCCTTATCCACCACCAAAGCTGAGTATATTGCATTGACAAAAGCAATTAAAGAGGGTCTTTGGCTTAAATGTATTATTAGTGAACTCCAAGGCATAGATGTCAAAATTACATCATTGTTTGAGGCTTTTACACATTTATATTTGTGAATGATTAGTTGTTTGGCAGATCCAAGAAGAGAGCAAATTGATGGAGCTGGATTCTAGAAGATAATCATGCAAAAATGGTGGAGATTTGTTGGGTTTTTGCATGGAGTCTAGAAGATGAAGATAATAGAACCTGTTAGAAGAATGAGTGTGCGGCTGGATTTTTTCTAAGTTAGATTAGTTAACTTAGATGTTATATTATGAAGGATATTTTAATCTTTGTATAGGCAAAATAGTTAGTCTTGTAATTACCACCCCTATGGTTTATAAATAGGAGGCGGAGGGCTGAAAATCGGGCATAACATCATTCACTCTTCAAATTGTTTCTCTGGATACAAGTGAGATTGCCGAGAGAGAAAAAGGCTTAGAGGGAAAGTTTGTCTTTGTATTCTCTTGTGAGAGGGCAGTGAACTTGTGTGAGAGAGAGAAGGAGAGTTCTTGTAATCTTGTTCATCGATTTCTAGTGGATTTTGCTCTCGGGATCAAGTCTAGATGTAGGATTGCATATTGCAATCCGAACTAGGATAAATCAACGCCTACTGCTTGGTTTGATTGCTCTTTTACTTTAATTTATTTGTTGTTTTTCATTTCTAGTTTTATATAATTTGTTGTGGGTTGATTTCCGGGTGAGGAGTGGTGAGAGATTGGCAAACTAGAGTATTGAATTGAGTTTCTAAGAGCTCCTAATCCTAACAAAGAAAATAATAATTCAGCAAAAGTTGTGGGAGATGAGAATGCAGCAGGTATGTTTACCAAAGTTGTTCCTAAATCTAAATTACTGCATTGTTTAAAGATTCTTACTGTTTGTTATGTTTGAGTGGTCAAGTATGTCAAGCATTCCCGGAGTGTGCAGGACCTATTATCGAGTGGAGGAAACTCAAGGCAAATGGTGGAGTATTGTTGATATGTTTGCCTCCAGTCATCCTAGAAGATCAGTGAAATCGACAGTGGATTGATCGGTTAGAAAGTAATTAGACAGTTAGGAAAATACCTAAATGTTATTAGTATAAGTTTTGGGGGTTAAACTGTAATTGTAATATCCCAGTCGGTTATATTGGGATGTTCGCCTTCTTCTATTATAAATAGAGGGCAAAGGGGTAGCCGAGAGAGTCACGCACAAGAAAGTCTCATTCCTATTGTAATGAGCATCATTCTGTTCCAAGAGAGAAAGGCTAGTGATTGTGAGGTAGCTTTGTAATCTTGAGGGAACGAGGGCTTGATGTACTCAGGAATAGGAGGGAGGAAACTGGTTGTATGCTGATTGCACAAACGGATTAACAAAGCTGCTCAAAGGGTGTTTTGACTGCTGGATGTAGGGTTGCAATTCTTGCAATCCGAACCAGGATAAATCGGTGTCTTATGGTTTGATCTTTCTGGTTTATATCTTGTATTGTGATTTATTTACTTTCTGTTTGGTTGATATATGGTTACTTATTAATCCGAGAGTGTGAAAGAGTATTTGAGAGAGGTTAATTCATCTAAATGCGCTTAAACTGGTAAGTCTAACTCAACATTCCCTTTTCTAGTGCTGTGAGGAGTTTAATGTATAGCATGGTGTGCACAAGACCTGATTTGGCTCATGCAATGAGTGTAGTGAGAAGATTCATGGCAAATCTGAGCAAAGCACACTGGAATGTTGTTAAGTGGGTGTTTAGGTATTTAAGAGGCTCTTATAGCACAGTTTTGTCTTATGGTGGAGCAAATATGGGAGAACTAGCAAGCATCCTAGGGTATTTGGATGTTGATTATACTACTGATTTAGATAGAAGAAGATCCACAACCAGGTATGTATTTAAGTTGTGGAATTCTACTATCAGTTGAAAATCAAGTCTCCAACATGTGGTGGCTTTATCTACAACTAAGACAGAATATATAGCAGCATCTGAAGCTATAAAAGAGGCTATGTGGTTAAAAGGCCTAATCAATGAGCTCCTAGGGATTGTAGTAGATGCCACTCTGATGTGTGATAATCAAAGCGCCATTCACTTGTCTAAGAACCAAACATACCATGAAACGACAAAACACATAGATGTGCGACACCACTTTATTAGGGAAATAATAGAGAAACAAGATGTAAAGATAACTAAAGTTGCAGGTGATGAGAATGTGGCTTGACATGTTCACAAAGGTTGTACCTATTGCAAAGCTAAAGTATTGGATAAAGCTACTGCAGGTAGTTCAAGATGCTGAATAAAGAAGAGCTTGGCGAGAATAGAAGGGTGCAGGTATCTGTCCTAAGGAAGCCTAATCAAATGCAAATGGGTGGAGAATTTGTTAAAGCATTTGCCTTAGATTAGTCTTGAGGCTCGGGAGAAAAAAGAAACAGAAAAAGATGCAGGTATCAAAGGGTTTCTAGAAGACCGTTAGACTGTCAATTACATATTGTAACGGTAACCGCCACATGTATAAGGTAGCTATCGATTCTGTCCTTGTAAGTTTGCCCTCTACGGTTTATAAATAGAGGGTCAGGGATCTCATTCAATACATTGATTTTCATTCTATCTTGAGAGAAAGAGTATGTGTTGTGTATTTGAGAGGAAAGTGTGTATAGCTTTGTAATCTCCAAGATTAGACAGCTTGTGTATAGGGTTGTGTGAGAGTGTAGTACATGTAATTTGTTCATGTGTTTTTCAAGATAGTGAAGAGAAAGACCCTTATCAGTCTAGACGTAGGTTCTCCCAAAAGGAGATCCGAACCAGGATAAATCTCCTTTGTCTCGTGTGTGTGTGTTGAATTCTTTGTTGTTTCTTGTTTCCTAAATTTTGTCCTTTTTTTTTTTGTGTGAGTGAGCGTGCAATTCTTGAGGGATATCCTAGAGTGTGTAAGGGAGGGAATTGTTTCAACAGCAAACAATAGGAGGAGCGACAAGGCCTTCAATGAGGGAGACATGGTCTTTCTAAGGGTGAAAAGATTCCTACAACATTCTTTTTCGGCCACCCCCGCATCTAAGCTAAGCCCTAAATACTTTGGACCATTTCCTATAGTGGCCAAGGTAGGGAAGGTAGCTTACAAATTGCAATTGCTGGAGGGAGTACCAACTAACATGGCATTCCATGTGTCATTGCTCAAAAAGTTAGTGGAACCAGATGCAACCATCAGTCCACACCTTCCATAAGTGGAAGAAGATATAGAAGTGGAAGTCGAGCCCCAGGCCATTGTGGATAAGAGAGTGATCTACCAAGATATTGTTCCCCTCACACAAGTCCTAGTACAGTGGACTCACCTACATCCAAACAACACAACATGGGAATACTTACCGGACTTACTAAAGCAATTCCCGCGAGTAGCCCAACCACTATCCTTTCTTAGGGATAAGAAAGCTTCCAAGGGGAGGGGATTGTGACAATCCTAGGGGTATATGGGGTATATTTGTAATTGGGATCCTATAGGATAAGTTTTTGTACTAAGAGGTTGAGGACTTAGGCTGCTTGTACCTTTTCGGTTAAGTAGTTACAACTAAAAGGAGGAGCCTATAAAAGGGCTGTGTGTAAGAGGATGGGAATTGTGTGAAAATATACAAATTCTTTCCCACTCTTTTTCCTCTCAGAATTCTTCCTCCTTTCAAATTCTCCCTCCCAATTCTACTTCTCTTCTCGGTCCTTATAATTCCAGAATTGGCCTAAGTCTTAGATCGGAGACTTGACATAGCGGAAGTCTTACTAAATTTTTATTTGTCTATTATGTGCATTGATACCACACAATCAAAAGATAATATAAGAAGTTTAATTTATTAAATGTACAATACATATGAGCCACATCATATGCCATTTCAAAGTAGACCCCATATAGTTTAAAAGTGTATTTGAATGTCACTGTGGTTTTCTTCTTTTCCGTAGACCCCACTCATAGTTTTCAAAGGCATGCACAAGCATGAGGCACAGCTCTATCCACCTCATTGAGGCGCTACCTAGGAGCATGAGGTGCATTCCTTGTATGTGTAAGTGTATTAAAAGCCTATTTCTTGTCCATTTCTCATCTTAGATCTTATATCTTGTTGATTTGATCGCATATTCTTGCATATTGGTCAAAGGCAAACCTAGCGGTGTAAGCCGGAGGTTAGCTGGATCTCCCACTCATCTGGATCCTTAGGAGATGATGTTCACTCGCTAGAGAACTACTCATGTCTACGTTCTGCTTCATTTTTGTTTCTTTCTTCTAATTTCTTCGCAATTTAGAAGAAACTAATTTTGTGTTATAATTGTTTTTCACTCTGTGTTCTACTCTTTTTTTTTTTTCCTTCTAATTTCAGTTGTAATTTAGAAGAAATTAATTGCTAAGAAACAAATGTATTCATTGTGTGATCTACTATTTTTTTTTTTTTTGTCTTCTTTTTTTTTTTTTTGGCAATTTTAAAGAAGCTAATTGTTTTTTTGTAACTTTTAGTGTTGTGTGGTCTGTTGTAATTTTTTTTTTCTTTTTTCTAATTGCAAAAGAAATTAGAATAAACTAATTGTTTTCTGCAACGTATTCTACTATAATTTTTTCCTTCCTTTAATCTCTTTTGCAGTTAGAAGAAACTACTTGCAAAAAGAAACTAATTGTTTTTTTGCAGCACTATCAGTTGTGATTACAGAGTTGGTGACTTGACATTTATGATTTTGAGTTTGCATCTGTCTCCTTATAGGTATATATTGAAAAGAATTGTGTATAAGTATTTTATAAACATTTTAAAAAATGTATACCTCATGTGCCCGAGGCTCACGCTTCACCTTGTGCCTAGAGCCTAGGCCCCAAGCACTAATTCATGCCACAGTGCACCTTGTGCCCTTGACAACTATGGCCCCACTCCATTAACTCAAAAGCTCCCATAGAGTCCCTATGGTTTTACTTTAAATTCCACTCAATATGTGTGGTTTTAACCATTTTACACAGACCCCCTATGAGTTACTTTAATTTTTCATAATGCAAATCTAACATCAAAGACGACTTGCTATTGACTTAACGGAAAGGGATTTGTGCAAACAAAGGGAAAACCACAGAGACCTTCAAAGAAATTTTTAAACTTTATGGATTCTTCTTGCAAATGGCCCAAACCATAGGGGGTCTAAGTGCAATTTACCTTTTGAAACTAGTTAAAACAGAAAAAATCAAAACATGATTCACATCCATCTTCTGCCAACAGTCTAAATGAAACTGCTTTATATATATATATATATATATATTGTTAGAATTTGTATTAGTATAGCTGTTAGTTACTGTAAAGGGCAGATTTGTCTGTTAGGAAATGTTTTTTATTCTTATGTTTTATGTGTTTAGAATATAATGGAAATATCTTTTAGGTTATTTCCGATTAAGCCTTGTATTTCCTTTTATTGCATTTCAGTCCTTAAGTAGTAACTGTCTCTATCTTTTATAAATAGTGGCGGATAGGTTCTGTTGAAGGTAGGAGAGAATCCTTCTATTGTATTCGCACATAGGAGTTGGCGAATTGAGAGAGAGCTAGCGCTTGGTCCTTGTTTTCGTTGAGAGAGGCTATTGATTATTAGCCTAAGTGTGTGCGAGGAAGAGATTAGAGAGGAAGAGCTGTATTCTTGTTTCTTTGATAGTAGATTCTGTCGGCATCATCTGGCAGTCTAGATGTAGGGCAACTTCTTGCCCGAACCAGGATAAGTCTTCTTGTTCTTTACTGTTGTTGCTTGTTATTCTGATCTGTTTTACATTTCTTTTGTTTCTATCTCTATCGAGTAAGTGTTTGGGTGTGAGAGAGTGTTTAATTGTGTGAGGAATCAGATCTGAGACTCAACATATATATATATATATATATATAGACAAACACAAATTATGAAACAACAAACTCATAATTTTGATACCTTGGCCTAGTGGCAAAAAAACAAGAACATGTTTCGTGCTTTTCTATAGATATTAAGGTGTTGAACCACAAAAGGGTGAAGCTGACAACCAATACAATGGAGATGTGTGCATGTTTCAAGGATTTGTTAGATGCAGAGGATCACCATCAATAAATTAGTACTTCAGACAATTCAAGCCATTCCTGTGTAAAAACCATTGGCTCATCCACAACAAACTACACAAATCCACCAATGCAAGATGAGGCCAATGATGATTAAATTGTGTACAACTTACTTACTAGTTATAAACATTTGTCAAAATTTTGAAAATAACAATAAATTGAGATATTATTCATTTATAAGCCTTGTCACCTTGTGTTAGATAGGTGTATTTTTTTAAATTATGTAGATTATACTTGTAGGATTTATTGTAACCCTTCATTTGTTAACATATTAAAACAATACAAATGACATGAGTAACTGCACACTACATAGATTTTTAGTGTATTATAAGAAAATTAGAATAATTTTTCAATTTTTATAAAAAATAAAAACAAATGGGCTAAGGTAGCCCGTTAGGCCTGTCAAGCCTATGGGTTGCGCTGGGTCAACTCCCTTCCAAAATGGGCATTGCTTTTATAGTGCGGGTTGCCCATTTGACACCTCTATTTAAAGCTAGAAGGGAAGTTTTATTAGACAACTCTGAAGCCATCTTTGTCCCATGGATCAGAATGTGGACCATTAAATATCAACATGTGCAAAATATGATAAAACTAAAATGAGGATGTTATAGTGGATGTGCGACCATCTAGGAAAATATAAAATAAGAAACAAGATTATACATAATAAAGTTGGATTGATGCCTAGTGAAGATAAAATGAGGGAGGTGCAATTAAAATGGTTGGGACATATGAGAAGAAGAAAGATATACACACTTGTGAAGCGAGTAGATGAAATGAAAAGAGTTTGTAACAAAAGGAGAAGGAAAAAAGAAAAGAAAAAAACAATGGTGGAAACTCTTAAACATGATTTAGGGGATATAATGGCCTTACAGAAAATATGGACATGAATAGAGATAAGAGGACCAGAATTAAAGTAGTCAACCCCACCTAGAGGGATCAAGGCTTGTGATTGTTGTGGTGGTTTTTAACTCGCGATAGCTAATGAATAAAAAATTTCAAGTTTGGGGCACACAGTATAAAGAAACATAAATTCATTTCAAAGTGAAAAGATTCACATACCACACAAAAAAGAAGAAGAGAGAGAGAGCAAATCAAAAGAAAAATTTGCTACATGAAATGACTTCCACAAGTATTAAAGAGTTCATAAAGATTTAACTTCATGGTATAACTTCATGGTATAAGTATCATGTGGTAATATATATTATATATGTAGCTATAATATTTTTATGTTTTTTGCATGTTATACATACCACACAGGGAAGAGCCAGGAATTTGTGTCCAGGAGGTCACCTGATAACATATAATGGTAATTTTAATATTATAGAGGTTATTAAGGGTACCCCCATTGGATAAAGGTCTGATAATTTACGCAACTTCATTACAAAAAATTATAAACCAAATTCATAATGAAGTTAAATTATAACAAGAAAAGTGAACAAAGAAACTTTCTACTCTCAACAAATGTGCATAACCAAAGCATGTGTTGCAAATATCTAATTCATATGAATGAAAACTACCATACTAATTTAAAATGGTTGTTTCCCAATAATGTAAATTAAAGTCATATGCAACTTTTTAGCATATATGAAATGAACTTAAAATATCAGAAATAAGGATCTGTGTTAATTCTCTTACTTCCTTCTATACCTGAAGAAAAAACTGTCCACAACACAAATGATTCCATTTGCTAAAAAGCTTTTCCACTTTGATCCTATATTTGAGCTTCTTGTAATTCAGAAATGAAATCAACAAGCTTAATCACTTCAAATGTGTCTTTGAATCTTTGAAATGATTTTTGTCAACAACACCCTATCAGACTTGTATGCAAATACATTATTTGGGACTGGCCACTCCATAATATTTTCAAGTATTTAACAAAGAAACAAGAGAAAATTATTTGTCATTTGAGCTTTTCAAACAAGCAGTCCAAAGATTTCAGCATGACAAATCCCCTCTCAACAATATGTAGCTTACTCAAAATACCAAAGGCCATCATGCATCTGACTATTTATAAACTGAAATATAGCTCGTCAATGAGGAATGAAAGGAGCTGGGATAAAGATTGAAAGGAAAGAAACCTTACCTATAGCTTCCTGGTTCCTCTGGGACATCTCCCTATTCACCACCTCATAGTAATGCAATCTGTCCCATAAACGAGCAATCTCAAAGTTCTTTGACTCCATCAGAGCTTCCATTTCCATCTCAGCCTCAGCCTTAGCAATACCCCTCCCAATGGAATTTGACACAAACCTCACGATATGGAGTTGGCGGCACAGCTCTTCTGCAGGATCCATGCTTGGTTGCTCATCAGTAGCAGCGGGGTCTGCAGGAAGAGTCAATCCTACAAGAGATAACTGCTGCCTAATCCTCAGCCACTGGTTTTGCATATTATGTAGAACTTCTTCTGCTTTCTTCCGCTTTTCTATCTCCATCAACAAATTCAGCCTTATTTCACGCAATTCAGCATTAACATCATGCGGAGGCAGCTGAAATCCACTGTCAGAGGATAACTCTACAGCAAACAAGAGCAGGTAAGCCACCAATATTGTACTAAAGTGTGTGTGTGTGTGTGTAATCATGACAAACAAATTCTGCATGAAAAATTAGGTAGTCAATCATAATTACAATACCTAAAATTTTATGCAAGTTAAAAACGGAAAAAAAGAAAGCTATATTTGAAAGGTATGCCCCAATATTAGACAGTTAATTCTAGGCAAATCCAATTTGGCAATAAATGATTTAGACCAAACACCAATGCATGTGCCTGACAAGTACTATATCTTCATTGACAAGGTAAAACTTCTGATAGGCCATAACTAAAAAAGTTAAAATAAAATAAAATGAAACAAAGATAGCACATGAGCATAATTAATCATATTCAACAAAACAAATACCTGAAGAAATGATATAGAGTATTTAAACTCTAGATAATAGGATATATATACATAATAAGTAAAGAATAAGTTAAATGCAAACATACATAAACACACACACACACATATATATATAGGAAGAGAAAGCAAGTACCTTCCCAAGCATCAAAAAACTCAGCTACAGGTGTACTTTGACACAGAGACATGTCCAGCCCACCATTGCTCTCAGCCTCAATATGGCTCTTAGCACTCATTGACTCTTGCGGCTCAAGAAAATCTTCAAGCTCAGCACCTCCCTCCAAACTGAATTCGACAGCCTCTATTGGACTAGTTTGCACGGTCAAAGCATTTTGTGTAGCAAAACTTCGGCTCAAGTTGCTGCTTCCAACTTCTCCATTGCCAATAGCATTTACATGATCCACTTCAACAGGGCTAGTAACAGCAGGACTAATATCCTTGACCAAGTCAGCAGCCTCCTTTTCTGCAGTGTTTGCATTTTCATTTCCTTTATTTTCCTCTAGAGCTTTCTTCCGAGCACCAACATCATCCTCAGAGAAACGTTTGAGAAGGCGTGGCCCACGACGCTTGTGATTGATGATGTAAGGTGAGGGGGGAAAGGAGGATGGAGAATCAGGGAGCGGTGTTGACTCAGGGGTGGCATAGAGTGCTGGCGTTATCTGAGTCCAGTGATGTTTCTTATCTATTGTTGTTGTTGATGTACTATTTCTCCTCTCAAGCTTTGAATTGGAAGTATTTATTCCCTCATCTGTATTTGTACTAGGCATA
This sequence comes from Diospyros lotus, assembly GCF_014633365.1. Taxonomy (NCBI): domain Eukaryota; kingdom Viridiplantae; phylum Streptophyta; class Magnoliopsida; order Ericales; family Ebenaceae; genus Diospyros; species Diospyros lotus. Next base: position 9,869,785 of record NC_068343.1, on the reverse strand, counting down.
TCGTTTCTCCTCGGCAGCCTAGAATCGGAAATATTCTTCTTAGTCATCATGGATTTTGAAGTCCCTGGTTCAATCAACCTATCCAAAGCTATTGCTGTGAATGTCGGCATGACTCTGCGCCATCAAACAAATCTAACTAATTTTTAAAGTGCAACCAACTTAATCACCCTTAGTGGCAAATCACATGCAGTAAACAAAACATGACAAGCACAACAAATTAAGCTCTGCAAAAAGTTACAGAAGAAAGAAAATAAACAATAACTTGTTTGTCCCTAAAATCGAGAATTTACTAATTGAATTAGCTCATTTATTCATGGAAGGGAAAATTTGAAGGAAGTCAAAAGGCCATAGATTTTTTTTTTAAAAGAAAAATAAAATAAAAAGTAAGCCTAGAAATTATGATCATGATTTGATGATCGACAAACTAGAGCTTTTGTAACTGATCCTATCTAATGGGATTAAGGTTTTGTTGCTGCTGCTGTTGTTGCTATAAACTTTTCATGCTTAGTACTTTCTACAACAACATTATACAAGCCTTTGTTGCATAGGAATTCAACAAAATATTTCAACATGCGCTGACATTAATCTTGAATTAACTCTTGCAAGTAACTGAGAACCTGCACATAAAACTCGATTTGAATTCTTGACATAAAGAAATCAAGCAAAAAGAAAGCTAGAGCACGGGAAGTAGAAAGAAGAGTAAATAAACAAAAGGCGTGGAAAGGAAGGTATGAAAATCCAAATTGGAATCTCCGAAAGGACTGCAGACTTTACTTCGATCCGAATTCAAAACCCCAGCGGCACCCCACGTTAAAGGAAGATCCTAACGAGCTCTTTTATCCATCAGAGGAACATATTCATGAGCTAACAAACCAATTCGAATCTCAATCGTCCGGGGAACCCCGAACGAATCCATCGAAACGAACAAATTCACGAGAGAAACAGGAAGACACAGTCAGGGTGAAGATCGAAAGGAATGGACAATCCACACGAGCTCACCTTTGGGCGTGAAGGAAGATGGAGTGGAAACCCTAAGCTGCGAAAGGATCAGGAGACGGATGAACGGAATTCGCGGGAAGCGGGCATCGTGGTGGTTTCGTTGGCGTTGGCGTTGGCGATAATTCTGAGATTCGGGAGGGTTTCGTTTTGTTTCTTCTTTTCGTCTTCTCCAAGACCCTTGGAAGAGGAAAGACGCACGCAGCCCATCCCAGGTGCTTTCTAACGTCACGCCATGGGCTCTCGATCTCTCTGGCTGTGATGGGGGCCACCTTTATCACCGCAGCCCAATTATCTGTTGCGTCTATTTTCTATTTTCTATTTTCTATTACGAGAGCGGTTTACCTGTTAATATAATATATATGTATATATATAACTTGGGTAATTTTATTAATTAATTAATAATAAATACTTCAACATTCATTCAATCAATCAATATAATTGGTTAATATTTTAGAATGAGATTCAACTTGGTTGATTAAGTCCAATTTAGGTTGAGTTTGATCTTTATTTTAAAATTATTATATTCAAATTTTGACTAAAACTTAAAATGCTGTTAGCGTTATTCTTGAGCTTTTTAATTGTCAAAATTATTAAGCTATTAAAATGCAGTTGAAGCAATCAAATATTCTACTTCAACTACACCTATTTTGTTGGTGCAAAGAGGATGGGTATTTGTTGGTTAACCATTTCATTCTTTCAAAGAACGTGTACTATATTTTATTTTTAACTTTTAAAATTAAGAATTGTAAACTTTCAATTTTAGTTTTTGTTTTTATTTTTATTTTTTTTTGTTAAAAAAATAAAAATTAAGTAGATTGTTCAATAATAATATTGTTACTTTCAAAATTTTGAAAAATAAAAATTTAAACAAGTTGTTTTGTGTAAAATGAGATTAAATCGAGAGTTAGAAATAAGTTGAATAATACATAACAATTGAATCTTGATTTATTAGTTAAGCTTAGAGATGACAAATGAGTTGACATGCACCACCTAAAATTTATAATATTATTTATGATAGTAATTATCTTAAAAATTAGAGTATGATTAATTTATAAGAAATTATGCTCTTATCGGTTGATGATAATACATAATGTTTTGAAATTTTAATCAATCAATAAAATTACTTTATAAATTAAAAATAAAATACATATAACCTAAAAATATATTTATTACAACTAAATTATTATTTTTAATACAATAATTAATATTAAAAAAATAAAGTTGGACGCGGAGGAGCATGATATGTTATGGTATGGATGAGCAGTGTGATTGTTAAGAAAAGCATAAAAGGCGAGCAACCAATTGCAAAAGTACCGAGTCTATTGAGCTATATAATAATTTTAAAATAAAGATTTAAAATTACTTTTAGTCTAGATTCAGGCATATATTTAAATCATAAAAAATTTAAAATTTCACAAAAAAAAAAAAATTCTGAAATATAAATCTTATAGATCATGAAGCGAAAACAAAAAGTTTACTTTAAATTATCTAATAATAATCACAATACCAACCACGCTTTATCTTAAATAGATACAAAAATTCATTTTTTCACTATTGGAGTTATTGTCTAAGTAGTAGGTGACATTGGTGAACTCAAAGTATTAAATTTGAGTTTCATGAGTCTCAATTATGAACAAGGGCAAGAAGGATACGATTGTGTGTTTACATCCAAATAAATAGAATCTTTTTTTTTTATATATATTATAAATAGAGTGTTTACAGTGTATAATAATCATTATTTAGATTAGTCAAGATTGAATAGTTTTTAATTTTTTTTTTTTTTTTTTTTTTTTGCAAAACCATTATAGCGATAGGGTTTTATGATTTGTTTATAGAAAACTGCAACTAATAGATTATCCTTTGTGATGTGATTATGGACTTAAACATTGAAGACAAATCACATTAAATTTGTGTGTCACTTTATTTTAAATTTTGTGTGTGATGTGTGTGCCATAGATAATCAAGAGAATTATGTGGTTGAATCCATCAATCCCTCATGGCTCACAATTCTTTTCAGAATTCATGAGGTAAGGCAACACCTAGGTGTCACCTACAAATCTAATAACACTATTAATCCCTTGATGCCTCAAAACAAAACATTGCATAGCCACATTAAAATTGGTATATCGTTAGGGCATATTTGCCCGGAGCAAGCGAACGAAAAGTATTATTTGATTGAGATGATCAATGTTGGGCTACCATTTGATTGAGATTCTTTATTTCCTTTAAGCTAGCTTCAACAAACGAAGCCCCTGCTATGCTTAACATCTCTGATACTTGGGGGAATTAGAGATCCCATCTTCTTCATCCAGACACTTGAAATTAAGATAGTTCATTAGGTTAAAACTCAAGGTTCAAATTAAAATAAAATATTATGCGTCTCTGTGATTGAAGTAATTTTCAGAATCGATTTGATTTCAAACATTTCAATCTACATACCCAGCGTAGCCATGATTGTTCTAGCTGTCAACCAGAGTTGATTACTGTCCAGATTGGTAACACGAAACGAACAACAAATTCTTAAGTTAAACATCCACTTTATTGGCCAATTTTAATGCAACAACTAACACACAGTGCAAAATTCAAAATCCTTCAAGCGTAGTACATTACAGGCGCATTTGAATTCACGTCCCACGATCCCCCTTCCTTCAAGTACTCCATGTACCTCGCAAATTCCGGCTTCGCTGTCGCCGCCTTCTTCCGCCGCTTGTCCACAAACAGGCTGAACAGCGGGTGGATCTTGCTCACCTTCTTCGCCTGCTTCGCCGGAGAGTTGGCCGGAGCTTTGGGCTGATCTCGAGTTGATTTTCTAAGTGAACCGAGAAATTTAGCCGGCGAGCTCGTGACCCTCTTCAACTTCGCCTCCAAAACAGCAGCCGACGACGGCTCCTCGCCCAGCCGCTCGTACCCCCTGCTGCTTGCTCTTCTGCTCAAAGCCCTCAACATGTCTGCTTATGCCTCTGCAAAGCCGGCCCGCAATTTAACTTGCAATTGATCTTTCGAGGTCCCTTCATATGTTCCGATGGCTTATCTTGGATTTGACTGCTTTGATTTGTCTTCTTGCGTATTTTTTTTTTTTTAAAACTGTTTAATGGCAACTTATTCTTCATGTGTGGTTGAATTGGTCGTTTGAAGGATTCCCAAAGCAACCCGGCCTTATAAAACAATTAGGTTCATGGACTTTTCTTGTTTGACTTCTTGGCGCGAACTCAGCAGCCGCGTGTTATTATCAACCGTTCAAGAAGAATATATATCAGCCTTCTATCAACTAAATGGGTACTAGCACGCTGTGTTGCATTATATTACACAATAACCGTCTGAAACCAACCACGTAAAATATCACCAGTACTAAATAAATGTTTTAACTAATTCTGACCAGAATTTTAGATTTCTCCAGCCACTGGTATCATCATAGGTAAATGTTTGGGAGGACTATCCAATACTTAATTAAGGGAGAAGAATGCTAGAGTTTAGTGAGAGAATTAATTAATAGTCTCTACTTAATAAGAGCTTATACAATAACGGTGACTTGATCATTGTACGAGTTTTTGATTCTTGAATCTCCGAATGATCATTACCTATTCAAGTTATGATATATATTGATTGTCCTATCCCATATTTATGAATTATGATTATTTTTTATTAATTTGTTATAATAAATGTTAGTTTTCTTATTTTATATTTAAAAATTATGATTCTGTTATGATAAATGTTGATTCTTTTTTCATATTCATGAATTATGATTCTCGAGATTACAGCCCTTGTATGATTTCTCGTCGCTCGTGTTATCAATTTTAATAGAGAAAGTAAATCGTATGTAGAAATTTTATCTCAATTAAACTCACAACTTAGTGAATCTCAATTTATCATGATCAAATAACTTGACTTGTGTCATAAATTATGATTCTCTCGAATTAGTTTAGTATTCATTAAATATTTATCTGACGCTTGACGACGGCCTATGAACGCTTGCACCTCTCCCCTTTGGGTGTAAAGTCTACGCGAGTGCTTTGGCAGATTGATTAACAGACCGTCTGCCACATTTCAGCATTGTCAACGAAATAGGTAGACCACGTGTTGCATTATCCTAAACAATAAACAGAGAGAGAATTCAGACGTTTCAATTATGTACACGTGTTGCATTAAATAATGAAGGGCCGCCAAAGACTGCCGATCCCCCATCTAGAAACGTATGAAATCCGGTACTACGGTCGTGGTTGTGCCATGGACCACAATTTGTCTCTCGTTTGGTTCTTTAGTGATCATCGGAAAATTTAAGGAATAGGCACAAATGGGCGAGGACTATGGAGTTAAAGAGCATGGGACCGAAGTTTGTGATAATTTGTCAGACCACCAGCGTCAGTTATAAACTTATAATTGCCCCATGCATGCCATGATCCAACTCGGCGCCATCTGTCTGGTGCTTGGGGATGTTACGTGCCGCTACCTACCTACCATTTGGCTGTTCGCCTTCCCTTCTGATCACGTGGCGGCGGATGACCAATTGCCCAAGCTAGATGAATTAGTTTGTTGATCATTGGTTGGGGATAGTAGGCCACCCACTTGACTAAAAGGAAAGTGAACTGTAGACAATAATCAAAATTACAGTCCAACACTTTATTTGAAGATATTATCATTCATCGAATTAACACAAATAACACATTCTACAAGAATTGAAGTCAAATGAACAGTTAGTTCACCTTAATAGACCGTTGCGATTTTTGTTGGGGCTGGACAGAGTCACCCAGCTATTCCCCGCTTCCTTAGCAATTCCCCTGTCTTTCATGATGGTTCTCAACATATCAACAGAATCCCACCTTCCAATAGCTGCATACAGATTTGATAATGCTACATAATGTGAAGGGTTATTAGGTTCCAACTCAAAGAGCTGCTTTGCAGCAAGTTCGCCTCTTGCCACATCCCGGTTTAGTCGGCAAGCATTCAGTAATGCTGCCCACACTGCTGATGTAGGCTTGACACTATTCTTGACCATGTTATGGAAGAGATACCATGCTTCTTCTATTTGTCCAGTCCGGCCCATTATATCGATGAAACAGGCATAATGCTCTGGACCTGGGCTAACACCGTACTTATCCTGGGACACGGCAAAACAGTCTCGGGCTTGCTCCACAAAACCCGAATGCCCACACGCAGATAAAACAGCAAGTAACGTCAATGAATTAGGCAAAACATTGTTCCCCTCTTCCCCCATTTTGTTGAACAGCTCGAGAGCTTCATTTCCATCCCCATGGCTTCCATGAGCATCTATCATGCTTGTCCAAGAAATTACATCTTTACAAGGGATTTGATCAAAAAGCAAACGGGCATTCGAAATCTTCCCGCATTTTGCATACATGTCCAGCAATACATTGCATAACTGGGTGTCTGAGACAAGGCCCCACCGGATGGCCACCCCATGTATCTGCCTCCCAATCCATAGATCCGAGTTCTCAGAGCAAGCCGCAAGGATGCTAGTAAGCGCAATTATGTTCGGTTTCATGGTACTCATGATGGACATAGCTGCATCATACTTGCGATTTTGGACACACCCAGAAATCAACGAATTACGAATCACATCATCTCCTTGGCAATTCAAATTTCTATAGACTTTAATTGCTTCATCCGCATAACCAACAGTTGAGTAAAAGTCAATCAGAGCAGTGCTCAAAACAACCAAATCACGGCCTATTACAATCACAAGAGCGTGAACTTGCTTACCCTGTTGAAAGGCATTCAAAAAGGTACAAGCTTTAAGCATGGAACACAATGTGAACTCACTGAATTCCACTCTTTCCTTCCTCATTGCCTCGAATACTCCAAGTGCCTTAACAGGGAAGCCATGCAGCAGAAAGGCAGATAACATGGCGTTCCAGGCAACCACATCCTTGAAACCAATCTCATCAAAGACCCGAACCGAGTCACCCAATTGGCCATACTTGGAGTACATGTCAACTAGGGCAGTTTTGGTTATAATCCCTGAATCCAAGCCTAATTTGATCATCAGAGCATGGACTTGCCGGCCGCGGTTGGAGTCTGGAAGAGCCGAACAAGCCCCCAAGACCGGCGTAAACGTATAGGCAGTGAGGTCGGAACGCATGCGGTGAATGTCCACAAACAAATCCCACGCTGCGAGAGGATCGTCGTTGCGAAAATACGAGGCGAGACGGGAATTCAGAGAATAGAGGTCTCTCTGGGACGTTTCCTCGAACAGGTGGTGAGCGTGGACACAGCAGCATTGCCGCTTCACCGTGGCGGCGTCGTTCAAGATACGGTTGAGAACTCTTTTGGCGGGTAGAAAACGACCAAATGGGGACATCAACTGCGAGTATCTGAATGCGGTAAAGCAAACTTTTGTGCTAAGAAACAGAGGAAAAAGAAGAGACGAACCGTTTCATTTTACTGTTCGTTGGTCCAGACCAAGCAACGGAAGAACAAACTTCTTCTTCATACGAATCGTGCTTCTGCTAAAACGCAGGCCATAAAGCGACGCCAACACTACCAAGTTAAACTTCAACTTGAACTAAAAGTGAAAGCCAATCAAAGTTATGGTACAGATGTCGGCACGACAACCGCAATCTCTCATGATGAAGAGGCGCCGCGTCCGTGCTCACTGCTCAGTAGATGTTACTGTAAGAAAGGATGCTTGGCTGCATGACGGTGAGTCCTCAAGAATCGACTCGAATTGGCTGCAACCCTCCTCTCCTGTAACCTCTCGCATGTCGAACTTTTGTGGATGCCTAAAGGATTATTAGAGATTTATGTGAAACCACTTCGATACTTTTTAAGTTGAAGTTGTGACTAAATACAAAAGAGAAAATCGAGCAAAGAAATTGATGCTGGTGAACAAGGCAACATTAAATTGCTTAACCCCCCCCACCCCATCTAAATCGTGATCTTTCCAAATAAATTATCAATTACAGTTTGATAATTTTAAAAACAATCCTGGTGGTTTTATTTGAATTTTAGGTTTCAATAACTGACAAAATCAACTAACTGCCTGAATAAAATTAAGATTTCATTATAAAAATTTATTGTAAGATCAGGTGTTTACTACCACATCAAAATATTAAAAAGTTATTAGTCCCAATATTTTTCACAACAACTACTCATTGCAGTACAATTCAACCATAACTCAAACCAAACTTGGTCTACGCTCAACACATACATGCAACCTATTAAGGCAATCCGATATAAACAATTATCAATAAACGCATGCACACAACAAACATAATAATAATACATAAATAAGCAACACAATACACGCAATAAACAAATAAACCCCCAGAAAAAAAAAATGTAAAATATACCCGCTGGCAAGAGACCTAGCCTCTGCCGATAGGGGACCCAATCATTGCTGGCAGCACAAGCAACAGACCAAACGAGGTGTTGAAGGTTGAAACTTTTGCTGTTGATGGTCAAATGTAATGACTACTATTTTGGTTTGAAGTCTAGATTAATTTGTGAAAAATTGTTGGACAATTCTTCTAGAATGATGTGTCGCTTGTGGAAAAGCAGAAAATCAAGTTAAATTAGGTTGTGTTGTTATAAATTTTAAGGAAGCAAGTTTTGTGCTTTATGATCATGTATGTATATAGTTGTTCTTGATAAATGAAAGAAATGTTTTTTTTGCCTCCTTAGGAAGTTTCATGTCCTTGAGGCAAAGGATGATTCAGTTATCTCAAAAATCCTATCATGAGAAACTCATTAGAAAGTTTCATATGCTTCAGGTAAAGGAAGTTAATGTTCTATTTGCTTAGCATTTGAAGTTATCCCACATTCAATCACGATGTGATGAAAAGAGCATGATAAAATATTTGCTCAGTATTTTTTTTATTCTTATATATAGAGATTTGTACAAACAAGTATTATGATGAAATTTTCTAAATGATTTTTTCAAATATTAGTTTTGAACTATTGGATAAATGAAGCAAAACATTTTCAAAGGCAAAAAATCATGCATGCTCTTTGTAGATTGATGTTTTTGTTTTTGACATGATTTTAATGATGAAATTCAATTGTATTTTATGATGAAAATATTTTATTAATTTTCATTCACTTAGTGCTCTAAATTTCTTTTATATGATTTATTAAGAACTAAACTTAATTTCATCATACAATTAAATGTCAATTTTTTTTTATAAATTTCTTGATTACAATTGAAATATTATGTTTTTATTTGATCAAAATTGTTGGATGAAAATTAAATTCAATGCCAAAATATTTTGTAATAAAATTCTTATGGAATTTTGGAATATTGTGTTTGTTTTTTTATGCAAAAATGTTGATTGAAATTTTTCTTGTTCTGTCGACTAATTTCAAGCAATCTGTTGACAAACAGAATGCTAGTTTTTGATATTTTGTCTTGATTTGTCGATTAACTCATTTAATTTGTCGACTAACTCATTCTCATATGTTGACAGTTTATCTCTGACAGCTTTCAACAGCTAGTTTTTCATTCTCTAACTGCTACAAACGACTAATTTTCACTTGAAGTTCTTGAGATGCTTATAAATACAAATCAAGAATGATCTTGAAGAATAGAATGGATGAAAATGAAGAGATTTGAGCTTACATTTTATACTCATTTGTATTTACATTGATTTAGCTTCATTTTTCTCTCTTTAAGGTTTTGATTTTAATTTATATCAATTCATTCAAGTCTTGTTTGTATTTTGAGAGATCTTGTAACTAAGAGATTTATCTCTGAGATTCTTACTTATTATACAATTCTTGTATTTTCTAGATTTGATAACTACATGACTTATTTGTCTAAATAGGAAGTTTGTATTTTCTTAGCCTATTGCTAGAAGGCCTATTCATAGTGATAGAAGGATTTTTAGTAAATTGGTTTAAAATCCTTAGTGAGGAGATAAGGTAGTGGATTAGGTTTGGTTTAAATCGAACCACTATAAATCTTTTGTGTCATTTATTTTTCTTGCTTTATATTATTTAAGTTTTGCATTTATCATTTTATATGTTTTATGCTTTAAATCCCTAAAACCTCATTTTGATCAAAAAAAATTTAAGTTCTATCATATTTTTTTTTAAATTACTCAATTCACCCCTCTTCTTGGATGTGTGCTATACCATTTCAAACCTATCAAATTTAGCCCATGCTATGAGTATGGCTAGCAGGTTTATGATTAATATGGGAAAAAACCATTGGACAATCGTTAAGTGAATATTTAGGTATTTAAAAAGAAGAATCAATATGGCATTAGTTTATGGTGGAGTTAATTTAGATGTAAAGTCTAATATTCAAGGGTTCATTGATGCTGATTATGCAGCAGGTATAGATAAGAAAAGATCCTCTATAAGATATGTGTTTAAGCTATGAAATTCAACCATTAACTAGAAAATCAATTTACAATTTGTAGCGACTCTCTTCACCATTGAGGCTGAGTATATAACTGTTATTGAAGCGATAAAAGAAGTCTTATGGTTGAAGGGTATAGTAGGTGAACTCTTAGGGAAAAATATTAAAGCTTCTTTAATGTGTGATAGCCAAAGTACTATACACTTATCTAAGAATCAAACTCACAATGAGAGAACTGAGCATATTGATGCGAGATATCATTTTATTAGGGAGATACTTGAAAAAAAAAAGAAGCAGGCCTAATAAAGGTGGTTGGTGAGGATAATGTAGCTGATATATTCACTAAAACAGTGCCTATGGCAAAATTATACCATTGTTTAAGACTCTTCCAGGTTATACTATGTAAATGATTAGTTTTATGCAGGTTCAGATGATGAGCAGCTTGATGAGGGTAGGTTTCACGCAGCAACTCAAGCAAAATGGTGAAAAATTGTTATTCAAGTTTTGCATTGAGTGGCTGAAAATTCTAGAAAGACTCGTATATATTTAGTTTATATATGGTAGTGACAAATTAAGAAATAAAAGGCTAATATGTAAATTTAAAGTGAGGGGTAGATAGGGTATTTATCCAAGTATTCTCTCATTGTAACTAGAGATGGCAAAATGGACCTGGCCCGACGGGCTGGCCCGTTGGGGCTCGGCCCGGGACCGGGCTAGGGCTAGCAGTTTGCTGGCCCATTTAAGGCCGAGCCGATTTATCCCGGCCCGTTTGGCTTGGCGGGCCAAATGGTGGCGGGCCAGGCTGGCCCACTTGGCCCGCCGGCCCGTTAATCGCCCACAAAACCCCCCACCCTCAGCCTCGCCTCTCGCCCTCGCCCTAACCCTCTGCCTCGCCCTCGCCCTCACCCTCGTCTTGCCCTTTGTCATCCTCGCCCTCTGTCGCCCTCGCCCTCGCCCTCTGCCTCGCCCTCACCCTCGTCTCGCCCTCTGTCATCCTCGCCCTCCCCTCGTCTCGCCTTCTGTCATCCTCGCTCTCGCCCTGGCCCGCACCCCTCGCTCTCGCCCTCGCCCTTGCTCGCCCTCGCCCTCGCCCTCGCCCGCGCCCTTGTTTCGCCCTCGCCCCTCGCCCTGGCCCGCGCCCCTCGCTTTTGCCCTCCAGAAATTATGGTATCAAACAAAAAAAAAAATTGGGCGGGCCCGTGGCGGGCCGGGCTAGGGCCAGCAATCTGTTGGCCCGTTTTTAAGCGGGCCACTTGGTGGCGGGCCGGCCCGTTTGCCATCTCTAATTGTAACTCACACCCTTATGTTTATAAATAAAAGGCGTGGGGTAGTCTGTCAAGGGCCTAATAGACTGATCATACTCATTGATTGTAAGAGTTGTAATGTTAGAGAAAAGATAGAGGATATATCTTTGTAATCTTGCAGTGAGGGTTCTTGATTTTTCAGTAAGAATTGTAGAGTGTGTGAGTGATTGATTTTTATATACTGATTTCATCAAGTTTCTAGTGGATTGCTCTCTCTATGAAGGCTAAATGTAGGATTAATTTCAATGAGTCCGAACCAAGATAAATTTCAATGTATATTGTGGTATGATTGCTTTAACCCTATTTTTTTGTCAATATTTTATATTTTATTTATGCTGTATGGTTGAATCGGTGAAAAAGTACATCAAGAGTGTTCAAATTTGTTGGTTTATTAGATAAATTCATAGACCGACCATAGTGCTCCCAATTATAACAAATAATAATTATATATGATTTAACAATTACTACTATTGATTAATTTCTTTCTTTTTATTATTTTTTTTATAGAAATTGGGAACCAGTCTCTATTATTGTTAATGAGAATCTTTGTTAAAGATTGAAAGTTAAAGTTTGTGAATGGATTAGTTGTTGTTGCTTGTTTTTTGTTTATTGGTTTGATTTGGACTTGTAATTTTGATTTGTAACTTTGTTATTTGTTGGTTTGATTGGAGTTGTAATTTGGATTTGTAAGTTTATATTTTGTTTGTTAGTTGTTAGTTTGGTTGAATGTTTAATTTTATATTTGTAATTACGTTTATAATTATTACTGTATCTTGTATGTTTTATATGTATATTTTTTTTATTGTTAAATATTTAATATTGTTTATAGTTTATTTAAGTCCATTAAACTGATTTTTTTTATTGAAATTTATTTAGTTTAAAAAATTCAGTTCAATAATTCAAAACTAATAAATAACTACTTTAAATGACCAAAACGGAGCAAACCAAGAATGGTTGGTTTGAGCGGTTATTAACTAAGGTTGGATTGAATTTGATATAAGAATTTCATAATAAATGTGGTTGAATTGATTATATCCCATAATCGATCCAAATCAAACCGCAAACACCCCTAGCCGCGACAGCGGCACGCGGGGCAGGCAGCAGAAACCCACGGTGGCATGAAGTGCTGCAGCCTACAGGGTAGGGGAGGGTCGACGGCGGCAACTTACCGAGCGTTAGGCGAGGGGAAACGGCAATAACGACAAGCAGGCAAGCGAGGGGAGAGGTTCAGGCGACGTCGATAGCGAGCTCACAGGCAGGTGAGGTGACTGTCTACTTCTAATGGCAACAGAGGCTGACAGCAGCGGCAGGCTGCAGCAAGAAGATGGATGCAGTGGCGGATCCACTGTGGGGGCAGCTGCCCCCACTGCCCAGTCAATTTTTTTAAAAAATTTATTATATTTATTTTGAGTATAAATTTTTGCCCCCAATTAATCTTTTGGTTTAAAAAAATTTGAAGGGTTAGATTATTATGATAATTTTACTTATAATTTCAATTCACCCTAAATATCCTCTCTGTTCTCTAACCATTCCTTTATTTCTAATTTTTACGGTCTGCATTTTATCTTTTCTTTGTCTCTCAATTTTTTTTAACATTTTTTTTATCTCTCAAATTTTGTTAACAAGTTAGGGAGTATTGAAGTTGTGTTTTTATTTTTTTTTAGTTTTAGTAAATATTTTTTCTTAACTATGTATAAAATTCCTTCTTAGTTTTTTTTTTTTTTGATATTTTGATAACTTTAAAGTAAATTAAAAGTGATTTAATTTATTTTTCTAATTTTAATTTGTTGATGTGTTTAATATGATATTTTAAACTTATATTATAATATTTATTTTATATTTTTTATTATCATGATTTGCTCCGATACTTAAATATTCTAACTCCGTTGGTGTATGAGATGAAAATAGCAAAGGGCTCTCCCAGAGGCACAGTTGAGTGGCAAATGAAAGAGTTGTAAAGTTATACTGGAGATGATCAATGTAGGATCGATTTCTGAGGAGGTAAATCTGTATTTTTTTTAGAGTGATTCTTAATAAGTGTCACTAGACGCAATTTCAAATCCTAATAATTCATATATATCTCTGATTTACTTTTCTCGTGATAATCTTGGAGTGAGTTGAATGAGTACTTGATTGATAATGCGTTATTAAAAAAAAATAACAAGGGGCGATAAACCCACGAGGTGACTCATCGACGAAGATGGGTGAGAGGGAGATTGAAAGAAAGAGGGACTGGGTTTAGTATTTCTGAAAAAGTGCAAGAGAAACTGAAAAGTGAAAAGAAAGGAAGAGAAATTATCAATTTTCAAATTTTAATAATATATTATATACTATATGTTGTTTATTTATTAACAACTAATAATATTATATTCATTATAATTAATCATTTTTTTTATCTTAAGCAGGTCTCAAGATAAAAATTGATTGAAGTTTAGGAGTGAATTAGGGGATCTGATCCGAATTTGAGCATTCCGAGAGAAAAAAAGAAAAGTAATTTGTCCTACACCAGAGTTCTCCCTTTCCTCCTCCACTCACCCTCCCTGGCTTTGGATCTCAGGATTGTTGATATCCTGCGTTTTCTTATGCGTGTTTGATTGGAAGTGTGAAATTTGAGTTAAAAAAATAAAATTTTAGAAATTGAAAATTTAAGTTATTTGATTGATATAATTTTTTTAAAAAAAATAATGTTATTTTTTATCTTTTGATATTTGATTGATAATATTTTTTATAAAATTTGATCATTTTTTTGATATTTCATGTTTGATAGGCATTATTTTTTATAAAAAAATGACACATTTTTTATGAAATTTAATGGTGAAAATATATTAAAAAATATTAAATTCTGTATAAAAAATCAAAATAATAACATATTTTAGGCTAACTAAATCATTTTCACAAAAAAATGAAGCCACAAAATTAAAAAAAAAATTATTTTTCAAACTTATTAATTGTACAGTGCAAAAATCAGGGGCCATCTCTCACAAAAATCAAGTACAGCACAATCAAGGGCTTTCTCTCGCTCAAGCACCTGGGCCATCTCTCACAAAAAATCAAATACAGCACAATCAAGGGCTTTCTCTTGCTAAGCACCTATTGCCAGTTGTCGCCCATCCGCTACCTTTCTCCCTCTCTTGCTTCGCTTGTTGTTGGTTGCAGGTTGCCTGCCTGCCTGCCTGTCTCTCGTTCTCACTCGCTTCGGCCTCTTTGCCTCTATTGAACGACTAGGATTGTCGCTGACTCGCTCTCCTCAATCTTTACTCATTCACCCTCATCAGTCGCTACTCGTTCAGTCGTTCTTTCTTTTGTTTGGCTTCGTCGCTTGCCGGCATTGCTTTGGCCTCGCCTCGCTCAATTGCTCTCAGCGACACTGCCTTGGCCTTGGCCTCGCTCTCGTCGCCTTGCCAGTTGCCCCATTGCTCTCAGTTGTCGTTTGCCCTCGCCAATTCTCCCATTGGTCTCTCTCTTGTTGGTGGGTTGGCTATTTCAATTACCAAGAAAATTGCACCTCCTTCCCCCCCCCCCCTCCCTCTTTAAAGGAACTAGTGGATCATCCATGCGATGCATGGATATCGTAAAAAAAAAAATCATTAAAGCGAAACTTGTATAATTTAGTAGTTACAATAAATGAAAATTACAATAAAGAAGTAAAAAATAAACAAAATAATCGTGTTACAATCATGAAAATACAACAAAAGAATTACAAATTTTGAAAAATTTCCTTAAATACATTCAAGGGTAAACGAACAATAAAAAACACATAACTCTATCCCGAAACTATGTAAAAAATAAACCTAAATTAACATGTAACACAATAAGCAATGCGTAAAAAAAAATATAAAAATTACATGATAACAGGAAAAAAGAATAAACGATAACCAATCTCTTTATTTTAAAATATGCATTCAAGGGTAGACGTTTTTTTTTTTTTAATTTTCACGTGTATTTGTCTCATACATGCATACCAAACGAACCCTCAAGGCCTAATTTTTCCTAGTTGCATCCATATCACTCACTTGACAGAATAAGTGGTGTTATGTTACACCAGAAAACCAAACTGGATAAAAAATATGGTTAAAATTTACTAAATAAAAGTAAAGAAGAAGAGAATTTAAGAAGAAGAATTGAGAAAGGAAAAGAGAGGAAATAGAAGTGTTGAACGGGAATGAAGAGGAAGAAGAGAGAGAGATATTTGTTTTATTTTATTATTTTTTCTTCCTTCAAATTCTCCTATTTCTCTCAATTTATCAAATCACATGTCAACATTAAGTTTTCCTTTTTTTCCCACGTTTTGCCACACAATCCGAATCTTACTTAACATAATTTTCAAAACACAAATTTAATTTATATTTAATTTCCCCAAGTTCAACATATAACACATCTTTAGAGAAGATCAATCGGAAAAAGTAGAATTAAATAAATGACAATAATCAATTAAGTTGAAAAATAAAATTATGACATTTAAAATTATAAAAAATAAATTTAAATTAATTAAACTACATAAAATAAAGATAATTTAAATAATTAATTAATTATATAAATGATAATAATCAAATTTTAAAATTAATTATATATCCATGACTTTACATATTTCTCCTAACAATCAATTACCACATTTAAATGCCTTTCTCCCCCCCCCTCCCTCTTTAAAGGAATTTTGTTTCAATAATTTGAAGAAAAAACACATCACATGACCATAAATGAGAAAATGAGTTGTTTGGAAAAAAATAATAATTGTCAAACAGTGCATAAGTGAAAAATTGAATGGGAAAAAGGCATTTTCCTTGAAAAGAAGGAGCTATCAAACGGGGCTTAGGTTTCTTTTGTTTTAAGAAAAAAGTATTTTTTTAGAAAAAATATTTTTTTTTATTTTCTAGTATTTGAGAACAAAAAATTACACAAAAATAACGAAAAACTTAACTTAAAACTAACACACAGAAAAATGACTTTCCATTTACTAAAAAGGAATTCATTTTTCCATACCCTAAAACACCCCTCTTGATTTCCCTTTTCCGAAAGCCCATCAATCAGTTCCTTTTTGGGCTCCTTGCCATCATTTCTATTTGCCATTATCACTTGGTCGCTATCTAACCCCGTCACAAGCTCTCTCTTCAGCGCTCTTTCTCTTCCATCACAACAAACATTCAAATCCTTAAATTATAACCAAACAATAGAAAATACATTTTAGCAAACAAAAGTTTAGAAAATTATTTTCTTTAAAAACTGTTTCCTCTCAAAAAAAAAAAAAAAAAACGCCTGGAGCCTCAATTTCTCTTTGATATTTCTTGGTCTTGATGCCATCTTGAGTAAGGTTTTGGTATTCTAGTTGTTATGCCACTTCTTGGCTTGGTGTTGTGCGTTTGGTTAAGTCAATATCGTTACATTAAGGCAGGCAGCTCGTGAATTGTGGTTTGCATTAACATTAATAGGCAAAATCAAGTGAAGTGGAGTGGGGGGGGGGGGAAAGAAGAATAGAGCCCAGAAATGAGGATGGAAGCAGTCAGACAGCGGAGTAGGCGTAGGGAATAAAACATTATTTACAACATATGTGCATCTATCTGTTTGTTAAAAATAAGAAATACTAATAAAAGTCTTATTATCCTTTTTTAGAATTAAAAAAAGTTTTAAAAGTCAGCATCATTTATTATTATTAGCATTAATAATTACTATTAATTAATTCTATAAAATTAAGAGTAATGACACTTTGATCAAATCACATTATTCTAATAAAAATGAAAAATGCTATTGGTACATCATTCTGTACGCCTTGAATTACGTACACAATGATGTACTAATGTCTATAAAATTGTGTAGCTCAAGGTGTACATAATGATGTACCAATAGCATTTTTCATGAATCATGCTAAATGTACATTATTTTTGTACATTTTGAGTTACATAAAAGAGTATTATGACCAAAATACCTCTCGCCTCCATGCGCTTCACGTGTCTCTATGCGTCTCATGAGAGACATTTTTATTATTGATATACATTTATATAATCTAAGATGTATATAAAAATATACTAATAATAATTTTTCTTAGTTGAATAATAACGCACGGGATTCCATTCCTCCTACCATTCTTCCAAATTCCATCCACCTAAATCAGATGGCGAAGGAGTTGAGCACGTGCCTCCCAAACTCCGCCTATGTATAATCTTGTACGGAGCCTGGACTCCCCCAAACACGCCTTTAAAGCCAAGCTTCAACACACCACCCACCCACCCAATCTACGGAGCCTGGACTCCCCCAAACACGCCCCTTTAAAGCCAAGCTTCAACACACCACCCACCCAGCCATCCCTCCATCCATCCGCCGTTCAAGTCAGTCATATCCAGCCATGAAGAACGATGCGCCGCCAATGACCCCCGTCTGCGTCACCGGCGCAGCCGGCTTCATCGGGTCCTGGCTGGTGATGAGGCTGCTGGAGCGGGGCTACACTGTCCGCGCCACCGTCCGCGATCCGGGCAACAGCAAGAAGGTCAAGCACCTGCTGGACCTGCCCAAAGCCGACACCAACCTCACGCTCTGGAAGGCCGATCTCAATGAAGAAGGCAGCTTTGACGAGGCCATTGCAGGCTGCGCTGGGGTCTTTCATGTCGCCACGCCCATGGACTTCGAGTCCAAGGATCCCGAGGTACACTCACTTCCAGCTGCTACCACTCGACCATCACTTTATTAGACGAGGAATGCAGTAATTAATTAATTTGGGGTTTGTGGTTGCAGAATGAGGTGATTAAGCCCACCATCAATGGAGTTCTGGGCATCATAAGATCGTGCACGAAAGCGAAGACGGTGAAGAGGCTGGTCTTCACATCGTCGGCTGGAACGGTGAACGTTCATGGGAAGCAGCAGCTAAGCGTCTACGATGAAACCAACTGGAGTGACTTGGATTTCATCTACTCCAAGAAGATGACTGGCTGGGTTCGTTATTTCACTCTTCTTCTTCTTCTTCAACTCCCTTTTTACTTAAAAATCTGTCAAACATCATTGATCAGATACCTCTCTCTGTTTCTGCAGATGTACTTTGTCTCAAAAACATTGGCAGAGAAGGCAGCCTGGGAGGCAGCTAAAGAAAACAACATCAATTTCATCAGTATCATCCCACCGTTAGTGGTTGGCCCTTTCATTATGCCGACTTTCCCACCCAGCCTTGTTACTGCACTCTCTCCCATCACTGGTATATATTTATTTATATATCTGTATCCTTCTCCGTCATCACCATTACTACAAGATAATATATCAAATCCCATGTAAATTAATTGTTAGCCTCATTAGGTCGGATTACACACAAGACACAAATTAAATAATAAAAATTAATGTGTATATTCATAAATCTCACAATAATGGGGAGAAATGTTAAGAGGATTGCTATTTGCTAATAGTACAGTTTCTGCGTGAGCAAATTTGAGACCATCTTGATACCTATTTATAAACAAGAAGTCTCTTAATTCTGTCTTTATTCCTACTCAAAATTAATTGGGTTTTATATGAGAGATTCTATTATACTAAGTTTGAATCGTAAAATGAGTTTGTATTGTTTTTTTACGTTAGTTATACTGCTTTTTGAAACCAACATTGGGTGGCTCCTGGCAGGAAATCAAGCTCACTACTCGATCATAAAGCAAGGCCAGTTTGTGCACCTCGACGATCTCTGTGAAGCCCACATGTTCTTGTATGAGCATCCTGAAGCAGAGGGCAGATACATTTGCTCTCCCTACGATGCTACCATCTATGATTTGGCTAAAATGATGAGAGAGAAATGGCCTGAATACAATGTCCCCTCTGAGTAAGCCCCTCTCTCTCTCTCTCTCTCTCTCTCTCTCTCTCAATGTCCCCTCTGAGTAAGCCTCTCTTTCTCTCTCCCACAACTCAGATTCAGTTCCATATCACTATTACTAACGGGAAGGTCTTATTAGTCGCATTTAGATAGCACTGTTTATGTTCGGGTGAGGACTCGGGGTGTTGACAATGCGGTATGGGTGTTGCAGGTTTGAGGGGATTGACAAGAACTTGCCAAGTGTGACGTTCTCGTCGAAGAAGCTGACAAGAATGGGATTCAAGTTCAAGTACAGCTTGGAGGACATGTTCAAAGGAGCCATTGACACCTGCAGGGAGAAGGGATTACTTCCCTACTCCTTTGAAACCCCTGCCGATGACCATTCCTCCCAAAGCCCTGCCACTGGCACCTAGATTTTAAATAATTCACCAAATAAAAAAGCTAGCTTAAGCAATTATCCTCTTTTTTTCTTTCTCTTTTCCTGTTTTTGACAATTGGCTTTAAGCAATTGTCTACTTAAATGGGCTCTTTTTTAATGTTTTCAAAAGAATAATTAAGTGGATGATGTGCTCCCGCTGTGATTAAAGGAAGAGCCCTGTCAATGTTTTCTGCATTCCACTATTGAAAGTACAACAGGATCATCAACTTCTCAACTGAAATTGTTGTGGAAATGAATTCCATTTTGAGGGAAAAGTTCATTTTCTATCTTGGAAGGAGGAGGGGACAGCTCCAGATACAGAAAATGAGAAGTTATAATTGCTAGATTTGCCCAGAAAGGGAAGGAAATGGAACCAATTAACTTCCTATAATTTAGAAATTTATGTTGCCCCCGTTGCAGAAATTATTAAGGTAATCAAGGAATGAAATGATTTCAGGTTTCAATTGCGACAATTGCAGTTGCAGTAGAATGCCCTATTGGAAAATCACCAAATCGGGTCCATAATTAATCACATGGCAAATCAAAGTCTTGCGTTCCAGAGAAACTGCAACGCCATTCCCCTGTTCCTATCATTCTTACATCAACTTCTCTAGATGGTGAATAATAATGGATGCATTGAGCATTTGTGGGCAAACATTCATATGATTCAATCCTAAGTAATCTCCTATTCTTCGAGATTGAATAAATTATTCGGCCTCAAGAAGACCCGGATGTTGCAAATTTGTCATGAACAGTGACCAAATCCCACGGGACACAAACATGGCAATTCAGCCCTAACCGGAAACCATCCGCCCTGTTGGTTTTTTTTATATAATGCAACCTCAAGGAACCGTAGAAGAATCATCACTTCACCTAATACCATCCCCATTTCCAGCCCCAAATTCTATCAATCTTTGTTCAGAATATTCTCACCTTCAAACTTTAGCTCTAGCCTTTAGCCATGGAAGTTTCTCCACCGCCGGCCACCGTATGCGTCACCGGAGCTTCCGGGTTCATGGGCTCGTGGCTCGTCATGAGGCTTCTTCAACGCGGCTATACTGTCCGCGCAACCGTTCGCGAACCAGGTACACAAACCAGTTTTAGTTCCAATCCATTAACGGGAAGAATTCAAGCAGGATCAAAGGGAAGAAGAATTAGATGAGGAGAACAATTCTTGTTAGTTATTGTGCGGAGCCTAATTATTTATTTTTAGGGCATATTGCCCCCTATGCTATGCAGAGCAGAGTGCGGATTGACCTTTGCTGTGAAGTTGACGTGTGGGGGTTGTAGCGGGCGGAGCTTTTTAGACGAAATTTTATAATAAAAATAATTTTAAATTTTCACATATTATTTTTTATTATCTTAATTTTTTATTTATATTAGAATGATTTTTAGAAAATGGGGCATTCTCTTATAATTTCTAATTTAGTTATAATGAAGGTATCTCTCACATTAAAAGTGGACCACTATAAATTTTGTGTGTTGTTTATGGTTATTTTGATTATTTTTTATTATTTAAAATTACTAGTTTAATCCTAATAATTTTATGATGATCTTTCGTTTAATATTAGGGAACATGAAGAAGGTGAAGCCGCTGGTGGAGTTGCCAAATGCCGACACCAACTTGACGCTGTGGAAGGCGGATCTGGGCGAAGACGGGAGCTTCGATGAGGCCATCGAAGGTTGCTCCGGCGTGTTTCATGTGGCCACGCCCATGGGCTTCGACTCAAAGGACCCTGAGGTTGGAGAAATTATTTTGTGAGCATTCAAAGCACCACAAACGTTGATGAATGATGATCCAAACCAAAAAAGATATGACATTTTACTGATAAGGTTAAATTTGTAGATCATTACTACCCATGACCAGTGGTAAAACAAAATGGAACACACCCGTGTCAAAGCCACCTGCAGAAATGGACTACATTCATCTTTCACTTTGATTGGCTTCTAACATCAACATCATACGCACAACCATTGAGATTATTGCTATGTTTTCTAAAGAAAACAAATTCAAGGAATATCAACTGTTTTTTAGGAGCATTTGATCGTTTGGGGTATCTTTCTTTCTAAAAGGCTAAACTTGGTTCTGGTTTTGAATTGCCAGAAAGAGGTGATTGATCCGGCAATTAACGGAGCATTGAGCATCATCAGATCATGTGCCAAGGCCAGAACAGTGAAGAGGCTGGTCTTCACCTCTTCCGCCGGAACCGTCGACGTTCAGGAGCCCGGCAAACCGGTCTACGACGAGACCGACTGGAGCGACCTGGACTTCATCCATGCCCGAAAGATGACTGGCTGGGTTGGTCTAGGCTGAATTTACCCTTATCACTAATACGTAACAGCAACTCATTGGCTATCTCGGTCTCTATGCAGATGTACTTTGTGTCGAAAATGCTGGCTGAGAAAGCAGCCTCGGAAGCCGCGAAAGACAGCAAAATTGAATTCATCAGCATCGTTCCAACATTGGTTGTTGGACCTTTTATAATTCCAACTTTCCCACCAAGCCTCATCACTGCTCTCTCGCCCATCACTGGTTTTTGTTTCTCCATTACTATCAGCTTTAATTCTCAGATTCAGGGCTGAGCTTCCACTAACATATGTTTGCTGCAGGTGGTGCAGGAAATGAGGGTCACTTGTCGATCATCAAGCAAGGCCAGTTCGTGCACATAGACGATCTCTGTGAAGCTCACATCTTCTTGTATGAGCATCCTGAAGCAGAGGGCAGATACATTTGCTCTTCCCATGAAGCAACCATCTATGATTTGGCTGAAATGATGAGGGTGAACTGGCCTGAATACAATGTCCCAGCTGAGTAAGCTTCCCTCTCTTATATTTGTTGATCCATTAAGCCCACAGAGAAACGAATTGACCTTGGGTTCGCTTGATTCAATATGACTAAGCAGGTTTAAGGGGATTGAGAAGAACTTGTCAATTGTGACATTCTCGTCGAAGAAGTTGACAGGAATGGGGTTTGAATTTAAGTACAGTTTGGAGGAGATGTTCAGAGGAGCCATTGATAGTTGCAGAGAAAAAGGGCTGTTACCCCACTCTTCTGAAACTTCTGCTGAATGTCATTCCTCTGAAAGCCCTGCCACTGGCAAGATCTAAAAGTGCACGAAAAAAAAAAAAAAACCTTGGAGGATTCAGTGTAGTAATTTTCAATTTTAAAATGCTTAATTGCTTATATGGAATGTTGGATCTGATTTTATTTCTCTTTCATGAACAGTCATTTTTATACATTATGCTGAAAATGGGAGTAAATAAGAGTGCTGTAAAACCCATTGCCTAAATTCTATATAGTGCTTCTTTCCCTCTTATATCCACCAAAATCAAATCATTATGGATAGTGCCCTTTTCTTCTCTCAAGTGATGCGAATTGTTTAACTAGTTTTACAATTAAAATGCAACGGGTAAAAAGGTTTCACCCCTTTTAACCACCAAATCACCAATTCAAACAATTATGAAAACTAAAATTATAGTATCAATTTTCTTATAATTCATCAAGATGAATAAATCAATTCACTTAATTAAAAATGTTTTTTTTCTAATTAAATGAAAATGAACGTAGAAATACTAAGTTATCTCATATCGAATCTAATATTTTGATTTTTTTCTAAATTTTATACTTCTTTATCATGTATATAAAATGAAACCGTGATTTATACTACATAAATTATTTTTTTTAAATTTTAATATAAATAAAATTGTTATTAAGAATAAAAATATCAATAGAAAGTAAAAAGGGTTTAGACCACCAAATAAAAAAAAAATCTTTTGAATTAAAAAATAAAATAAAAAAGAATAGGCATGTCAAAGAGATCTAAGGGAAAACGCACAAAACCAAGAGAATTTTGTTATCTGCTCTTTCAAACCAACAAAAAGATATTAAAGATGATTATTTGAAATCAGACATGAAAAAATGTAAAAACTGTACACTGATCAACAAGAAATACTCATTTCATTTGCTTAATATTCAACATATGTAAGTCTAAAGTCCATGGGTTATCTATGTAACAAGAGAAAGCTTAACCCCCCTTGTAACAGATTGTGTAATCAGGAAAAATGATTCATCACTTCTTCTATGATTCAACTGCAAGCTTATATATATACAGGATATGTTGATGTCAGAAAGAAAATTATAAAGAAAGCTAACCATCTAACTAATTTGTTAACTAATTAATTACAGACATTAGCTAACTAATTTCTTCCAGCTCAGCTTTCTGTTACCACTCCCTCTCAGGGTGTGCACATACGTCAAGAATGCTCATCTTGCTCAACCATAATTGAACTGAGCCAGATGTAGATGTAGAGCTTTTGTGAGAATGCCTCCCAGTTGCTGATCTGTCTTCAAATGCATTGGCTTGATTATTCCAGACATGACCTCTTCCCTGATAAAATGGCAATCCAATTCTATATGTTTGGTCCTTCCATGAAATATGGGATTTCTGGAAATGTGTAAATGCTGATACATTTTCACAAAACAACTCTACCAGATCACGATGATCAATATTAAAATCTTTCAACAAAAACAAAAGCCACACCCTAAACCCATCAGGCCTAGATTCACAGCTTCTAAGTGCCATCTATGAAGCCTACAATATTTTCTACTAAATTTTAATGACAATATCATTACCCCTTCATCCTTAAACCACATGACAGACTAAGCCAAGCATACAAAGAGAAGCTGCTCATAAAAGAACTTCAACTTGAGACCTCTTTTTTTTCAAAACATGTCAAACTCTCATGGCTGCCACCCTATTGGTAAGCAATGTCTTGTTTCGAGACAACCTTAAAATGCACGTGCTCAAATTCTAGGAGACAAGAAACAGGAATGGAAAAGCATGTTGACCACCAGATTGAGATTCCCAAATGCAGTGGTGAGTAAATGACGGAATTCACCTCAAACTGTTCATTCCTCCAGCAAAATATTATGGATGGACTGAGATCTAAACATAGTAAATCATCAAAGATTTTTTGATCTGTTAAGGTTGTGGCAGTAATGAGGTCAAAGAGTAGACTTTCTCACCCTTTCACCTGTCCCTTTCCCGCCAAGTCCTCTCAAAGCTTAAGCCTTAAGCTTTACAACATGACCAATTCAGAACTGGAAGAAGGAACTACAAGATTTCTAGCTGATTTAGTGTTATTTACTTGAACAATCAATTACACGATTTGCTGTGTAACTACATAACTACAATTGTGCAGCCTTTGCCGGACAAGTAAAGTCCAACTACCGCTCCTCTGAGTTGAACTTGTTCCACGCTTCCTGTACGGATACATTAGAGAAGAAAGAAATAATTACTACAGAATTCTTGAGTAACAAAATAATATATTGCATTGAACCAAACGTTCTGGAAAACAGGAAATAAAACATGGGGCAGCACAACTGCGAAACAATATTGATACTGCAATCTGTTTGGATGTAACTTGAGTAAAACAAAGCCCATCAGACAATGAACTTAATCTAGTGGCCAAGTGGGATTGCTCCACTCTTCCTGACAGGACACTAATCCCCCTCCCCCTTTTCTTTCACATATTTCAATATCAAGTTATCCCCCAAAAGATATCCATTTTGATGTCTTGGATCAATTGTTTAAAAAGAATGCAAGTACCAAGTATGTTACTCATAGAATCAAAGCAGAATGATTAAAGTGAAGAAGTGCATCCAGCATTTTATGTGATTGTAAAATCTCTTTAAAACAAAAAAGAAAGTTATCATACGGTTATAAGGTTTTTTTTATTGTATTGCTCAAAATGTTGGCAACATGTGCAATATATGAAGATGGCTAAGATGAGAACGTTACTGTGAATAAGTGGCCATTCAAAAAAAATAAAACAAAAAAACGATAGAAGCACCTGTGAGGGGAGTAGATAAAATAGAGAAATTTGTAGCAAAACAAGAAGAGGAACAAAGAAAACTTAGTGGGAAATCATTAGACACGACAAAGATATAATGGCCTTACTGACGATACAACTGTTAAGATTTGCAGTAGTTAGTATCAGTTTCAGTGGAGGAGTTTCAAATAGAGTTAGAAATATGGTTGTATTTTATGTTTTAATGAGTTAAAATGTAATGGAACTAATATCCTTGGAATTAGTTCCGGAAGTCCTTCTATTTCTTTTTATTTGTCATTTTGTCCCTGGTTTGTAACTGCCTCTATTAGTTGGATAGGGTCTTCTCTCGGAACTCAGCATTCATTCTATTCTTTTGTATTCACACACAGGAGTTAGAGAATTGAGAGAGAGCTAGTGCTCGGTCCTTGTATTCTCAGGAGAGAGACTATTGATTCTTAGTCTAAGTGTGTGCGAGAGAGATCAGAGAGGGAGTGTTGTATTCTTGATTCATCTCTAGTGGATTCTGTCGGCAGCTTCTGGCAGTCTGGATGTAGGGCAAATTCTTGCCCGAACCAGGATAAGTCTTCCTGTTCTTATTTCTGTTATTGTTGTTATTTGTTCTGTTCACATTTCTTTTGGTTGCTATTACTATCGGGTAAGGTTTTGGGTGTCAGAGAGTGTTTATTATTGTGAGGAAAAACGATTCAAGACTCAATAACAACCATGGATAGAGATGATTGAAAAAGTATAAAATTCATGTAATTGACACCACCAAGTGGGACTAAGGCTTGTGATTGTGGTCGTAGGTGCCAATACAACAAATCATGATCAATTGAAGTAAGAATCAGCTTTTTACTAGTTGGATTTTTTTGTGCCAAAACTAGGATTCATGTGCACAAGGCATTTGATCAAATTAATATCATGCCGCTGCATTTCTTAAACATGGTCTCAGCTTTCAGCAAGCACAGAACACGCCATCTGACACTAGTAAAAGGACAGAAGCATTCTATATCAAATTAGCATGAGAAAAGAGGCATCTAATACAAGCCGGAGTAACATCTCAATTATCAAGGCTATTGTTATTGCAAATAACCAACAAAATATCAATAATAGATATGGAGAACAAAAGCTTTAGGATATCTTAATAATAGCATATTAAACCTTTATCCCTAATGAGTTCTAGTTTGCATGTCATTCCTATCTATGGCCTTCCTTACCTTCTGTAAGGCCCTTCTAAGTTGTTATAGACACAGAAAGAACATTATTAATTCAACTCTATAGCATGGAATCATTTCGCTCATTCTCCTAAAACATTAACCATTTCAAATTGGTCAAAGAAAGGTTAGTGAGACACACCTTAAGAAGATCAAAAACTTTTTCGCATATGTATTTTTGCTGAATACTTGCACCCCGTTGTTGTAATTTATCAGGATGAACACATAGGGTGGCTTTCCTGTAAGCTTTCTTAACAGCTGCGGAAGTTATAACTTCAGTTAATGGAATTGGCTGCCACCCACTATCATGCCCAAGGATCTGGGAATAAAAACATATAATTTAGAGTTCAAAGTAATACAAAATATAAGCAAATCATTCAGTCCAACGAAATGAAAATGAGTATGAATATTCTAAAACTGAACTGTGATGATAGAACTACACATATGATCAAGGCAAGTAAAAGAAACACAACACATGCTTCTACAAAATCTGGGTCAGAAATCATCAAGAGAAATCAATTGTATTGATATAGAAAATACACTACACAAAGTTCTATGTATCAGTTTCCAGTCAACAGGCATGAAGAAGACAATCTGATCAGCAGCAACATCCACACTCTGGCCAATAATTAATGTAGATGAAGTAAGGCATACAAAAGTAAATTCAATTTCTTCTTCATTTCTTCATACTGAAAGCCCCTATGGCTAAGTACTCAAGATAAGCAAATATTAATATATTGAAGAAATTGACTAAGTTCTAAGGCAGTAGTGGAAATATGTAGCACTCCAGGATGTCTATCAACTAGCTTAACAGCACCTATGCTAGAGTTGGTCCTTCCCCCGGGGTGTTGAGAAGTGCAATGCTAAGATGACAAGAACCAATAAAGGAGTCAATACAAATACTACTAGTCTCTTTCAGGAATTGGTAATGCATCACCAAATCAACACAAAAAGTCAGATCCATCAGTCTACTAACACAAACAACATCCATAGACAAGTTCATGTAGTAGCTTCATGATGCAGAATAAAGTGGCTAAGATATTCGGAGTTGGGAATCCTTATCAAGTAGTTTACTTGATAAGGATGAAGCAGTTGAAAGAATTGGGTTTATTGGACAAGGACAAGATATTTGATGTTAAGAATCCTTATCTAGCATCTTATGTAATCATCATCATCATTACAAGCCTAAATCCCAAAGGGTGGGTTCAGCATATAGAGTATCTTGTTTGAAAATAATATTATTCAGTTGATATTATAATAATTGAAATCCATAAAATGGGGAAACCTTTTTCGCTTTTATCTTATTAAGTTCATGTTGTCTTATCTTGTAAATTTTATATTAGATATCTTGTTAGTTCCGTTAGCCTTATCTTTAGAATTGAAGTCTATATATAGGCATTCAAAGTGAACAATCCAAGATCAATAAAATAGTGCATCTTTCTTTGAATATAATTCTTTGGTTTCTCTAGTGGAATTCAAACTTAGTTAACATGAGTTCTGCTTTCACAACTACCAGTACTTTTTATTTTATTGCTAAATTTCAACTTCATTTGAAGAAGAGGAAATACCAGTACACCAAACAATTACACAGGAACTGTAAAGCTAAATCATCCCAATTTGCATATCTTTTATTACAGATTTTCAAAATTTCTTGGGGTTAAGAAATTAAAACAGAATAGCAGTTTTTCTAGGATAAAGAGACAAGGCATGTGCTGCTCTATTGCTCTTCTTATAAGCATGATGAATAGACCATAGAGGTTTTTACTTAGAAAGGCCTTAATGTCGGCAATTCTGCTTGAGATCAGCCACGATATTATTGAATATCTCTTGCTGATAGCTAACTGTGAGCAAAGAGTGATTCAAAAAAGTGAATTCTAAATGATAAAGGCTGCCCACAACTTCCAGTACTTCATTACTAAGAGACCTCTCAAGAAATTACATTTTCATTATTTGCAAGTTAGTGGGGTTATGAGGTAAAGGGTCTGAGGAAGGTCAGAAAGTTGTTTAACATCTTCCCTCACCCCCTCAACATAGTGAAGACATTTCCTAGTTTTGAACTTATGATGAAAAGATTGAAATGCAGCAACCTTTCACTTGCCCCAAGGTATTTCATCTTTGCAATTGAGTGTGTGTAACAGCTTAAAACATCTTAATATGAAACAACAATATATATCACAAGTACAAGCATAGCAATTCTAAAGGAGTGAGTTTTTTTTTTTTTCGTACATATTGCAAGGTTGAAAGCAATGCACGGAGGTTCCCTTCTTTCCCACTTGACCATCTCCTCACCTCAGCATCAAGCATTTCAGCCAATCTCTGCATACATGTGTTGCTATGAACAATAGAAATAAAATGCCAGTTGGTAGTTCTCAAAATTAGAATATAGACAAGATCTTTACATTTCTTTCTGCTTGCTCTCTTTGAGCAAGAAGATCACGCATGTTCTTCTCTGCTAGAGCTCTTGCCTGAAAAAGCAAGAAGAATAGCTCATCAAGGAAAAATGTTAGAAACTGATAAATTTCCAATTCTATGCAGGTCTGAAAGACAAAATGTAAAACCAATGCACATACCGCACGTTCAGCAGTTCTCCGATGCCTCTCTAACCTAGCCTTACACCTCTGAGGTGATTCACCTTCAACTCCTACAAATTTCTCAAGAGTCAAAAGAAATTTTCACACAGAAAACACATGTATATCTTTACTATGCATAAACATTTTGATTGGTCTCAGTTAAGGAAAAAAAAATATATCTTTACTATAAGTAGTAGAAAGCCATTGAATGTGATGAAAAGTAGAATTAGTGTATAAAAAATCGACATTGCACAGACAAAAGTTACTGGTGTCCTGCATCAGGAATGAGTCATGAAAGATTAACACAGCAAGCTACTGTCTGTTGTCAGAAGTATCACATACCACCATGAACTGCAGAGTAGGAATAAATGGACACACCAGCAGACCCAACACCCTGAGTTTGCATGTCCTGCAAAAAAAGCCATTTATCATCCAGTTAAAGTGCTGTCAGACATGCACTGCATGAATTATGTCAGTGAAGGGAATACTCACAGAAACTGAAGAGGTTTGTCTCATTCCACCGTTCTTGTAAGAACCAGATGACTTATCAGCAATTGGTCTTTCAACACGTTCTCGTGCCTCAAAAGTGGCCTTCTCAGCCATTGCTTTTTGGAAGGCACGTTCTCGGGCCTCTGCAGTAGCTCTTTCTACTGCAGCACGCTCTGCCCTGAGCCTGGCCTCCGTAGAAGCCTTCTCAGCTAAAGACCTCTCTCTAGCCTCTGCAGATGCTTTTTCTAATCTTTCTCGGGCCTCTGTCATTGCTCGTTGTCTAACTTCAGCAGTTGCTCTCTCCACCGCAACCCTTTCTGCTCTCTCACGGGCTTCAGCAAATGCCCTATCACGAGCTTCAAGAGTTGCTCTATCAACAGCCATTCGGTCCTTCTCCCTTTCCCTCTCCCTTTCCCTTTCTTCCTCCAGCTTTCGCAGGCGGTCCATTTCCAGCTCTCTTTCTCTTTTTATCCTTTCTCTCTCTCTCTCTTCTGGTGCGAGGATTTCAGTCATATTCTTCTCTTTTCTTTCAGTGTTTTGTCTAGTGCTAACCTTCTGAACTGTGCTTTGTGCATTTCTTTTTCCATCAAAGACAGTTGGCTGATCAGTTCCCGTGTTCCTTTCTCTTTCATTCAACTCCCTTACCACTTGTGAAGGCATGAATTTGTCTTTCCCTTCTTCCTTGTCAAATATCACTTGATCCTCCTTGACATTAGTCCCCCTCTCTCCTAGTTCATTAGTTAGAACATTTGGCCTCCCAGGATTAGAGGAAATGGTAGGAGTCCTTCTATCTCTGTCCACCTGTGGCTCTCCAATTTCAACAGCTTCCAGTTTAGCCTCGCTATGTGTGGGTTCAGTCCTCAGGGTGTTATCCTCTTCAAATAAGAAGGCCTCACCTTCGGTCTTTTTCACTTTCATGCTTACTTTGTCATGTCTGCTGGTTACTAGTCCTGGTTGTAGGTTCTCGAGGTCATTCAGCATACAATCATTATCAGGTGCCTTAAAAGTCTTGTGCACAAAAGCTCCTCGATCAGATTTTAGTTTCCTTTCATTTTCATCCCTCTCATTTTTCTCATTGTCTTTCCTTTCTTTCTTAAGTTCTTCCGAATAGCCTACATCTTCAATCTTCTTCTGAGCTTCTTTACTCTTATTAAACTCTTCAGATCTTTTCTCAATTTCCTTCTGCCTGATAGCCTCTTTTGATCTCTTCCCACTCTCTTCTCTTTCATAAGCTTCCTGCAGTGGTTTCTTATTTTGTTCTTGTTCCCAGGTCTCTTTAAGTCTACTCTCATTTACTTGCCTTTTACAAGCACCATTTAGTGTTTCCTCATTTTCTTCTCTTTCATGACCCTCTTTCTGTTCATTAACATTTTCTCCCTGCTGAAGAGTACTACTCAAATTCTTCTCAATCTCTTCCCATTTACGATCCTCTGCAATCCTATTCTGATTTTCATCTCTTTCATGGGCCAGTTTTAGTCTTTTATCATTCTCTTCCTGCTTTAGAGTAATTTCCAGCATCTTTCCATGCACTTCCCAATCATCATTCTCAATATCCATTTTTAGTTCCTTCTTATTCTCTTCCTGCCCAAGAGGCTCCTTAAGCCTCTTCTCATTCTCTTCTCTTGCACGCACCTCTTTAAGTCTCTTCTCGTTCTCTTCTCTCTCTTGTGCCTCTTTAAGCCTTTTCTCATTCTCTTCTCTTTCACATGCCTCTTTAAGTCTCTTCTCATTCTCTTCTCTTTCACATGCCTCTTTAAGTCTCCTCTCATTCTCTTCTCTTTCATGTATCTCTTTAAGTCTCTTCTCCTCTTTTCTTTCATAAGCTTCACGTTGTTGCTTCTCCTTTTCTTCTTGGTCCAGGGCTTTCTTTAGTCTTTTCTCAGTTTCTGCTTGCTCAATAGCCGCTTTGCGACTTTTCTCATATCTTTCCCTCTCAAGAGTTTCTTTCAGTCTACTTTCATTTTCTTCTCTGTCACGAGCATCCTTGTGTCTTTTGCCATCTATTTGTTCTTTAGCCTCCTCTAATTCAACTTCCATTACATTGTCTTTCTGCTGAACTTCTGCCAGGTTATCACTCTCTTCACATTTATAAGCTTCAGCTACTAAGTCCTCAAAGTTTTCATGCTGCTGGGCCATTCTTGTCTTCTTTCCATTCTTTTCCAGTTTACAAACCTCTTGCTTCACTTTCACATTTTCTTGATGCTCCCCTAGCCTGCTCGACTCTTCATTTCCTTTGGGCCTTCTCTTGTTTTCATCATGCTCGCAAGCCTCCATATCAGATTTTATTT
Organism: Diospyros lotus; assembly: GCF_014633365.1. Lineage (NCBI taxonomy): Eukaryota > Viridiplantae > Streptophyta > Magnoliopsida > Ericales > Ebenaceae > Diospyros > Diospyros lotus. Next base: position 9,837,578 of record NC_068343.1, on the reverse strand, counting down.
CACCATCCTCCTTTCCTTGCTGTCGAGATGCTGCAGTCACTTTTCTCTCTTCATTTCCTCTGGGTGACCTTCTATCGTGAAAGTTTGTATTTTGCACTAAAAATGTTCGATCTTTTGCTTGCTCAAAGATCTTTCTTGGTCCATTTGTTTCAACTACTTCATAAAATTCTGCAGCTTCCACCCATGCAACAGTTGCATTAGTTTTATTAAATTCTTGAGATGAGATATGCTCCTTTCCAAGCTTTTTATTTTCAGATGTTTTAACCTCATTTATATGTTCTTCCCTTTTACTTGAATCTGAAATAACTTCTGGTTTCTTCATTGTTTTCTGTCTTTCCTCCGAGGTAAAAGTTCTCAGTCCACTATGATCTCTTTCACAGGTTCCATGCACTTTCTCATCTTCAAAAGAGTTGGAAACTTCAAGTGCCTTGCCTGCTTTTCCCTCCTTTTCTTTTGCATTATTACTCAAACACACATCTGTATGATTTTGAAGAGACTCCTTCTTTCTCTCCATCAATTCTTTTGCACTTCTTAGCTTTACTTGAGCTTTCTCCATTGCATCTTTAACTGCTGCGGCAGAGACAGCAGCAGAAGAGCTTGCATCTACCTCTACATCAAAGAAAGGTGGGGAGCTATCACCGGCCGTCTCTCCAAATGCAAAACTTTTAGAAGCTTTGAGCTTTGATTTTTCTCTGTAAGGAACTCCATCTTTCACTCCTAAAGCAGGTGGTGGCCGCGCAGGTGGTGGCAATTGTGAAGGCTGAGTCCTTAGGTTGATATCAGATATGGTTACAAATGCTTCATTCTTATAAGAAGCTGGTTTGCCAGATCCCATAGATTGGATTTCAGGTCCCTGGGTCTGCATTCCAAAACTACTGTTTGAAGGGTGTGACATAGTTTTCCTTAGTCGCTTTCCTTCTGCTAGTTCCCCACTAAAATTCACAGTTGGATTTCGATCAGAAGTTACTTGAGATTGTGTATTCTTATCCTTCATTGTCTCTGAAGGAGTTTCATTAACAATATAAGTGAATCCAGGGACAGCATGCAGTTGAGTTACATGGGCCACCCTGTTTGACATATCTTCCTTGCTTCTTTCACTAGACTTGTTATATGAGACATTGAACTGCTTAGTGCCATTACATGACTGATAGGATTCCTCATTTGACAAGCTTCCATTCCTTTCTGAACAAGCAGAAGGGTCAGACTCATCTGACAAAGATTCACTCTGAGCTGGAGTCCTATGTAGGAAAAAAGAAAAAAGGCATTGTATCTTTAAAATTGAAATAATTATAAATCTCCTTTGTTTAAACAAATATGCACCCAATAAAATATAATATGTTAGGTAGGAGCAGGTGGCAGCAGAAGCATCAGTGTTACAGTAGTCCAGTGACATATAAACACATAAATGTATATGCATTGGTAAACATACGTGGTTAAATTAGTATAGGATAAGAAAACGAGGAACTGCAGATAAAAAACATAGCTCAACTGAAACATTTACCAATCTCATATCACAAGTAAAAAAAACCTTTGTCATAAGTTACTTCCTAAAACATGATATACTAATTCATCAGTTACTTTTGGCCCCATTTATTAAAATTGTACCATTCTTCTTCACACTACATTGCTTTTGATGAAATATCAATTTTCTCTATGAATCCTTTGCATTTGTGGGGAAGACCACTAAATCTTCACAAACCTGAGTATTTAATCCTTTATCTCCAATCTTTAATTGGAGTTGCTTTGATTAATTTCATGGAAAACAAATAGTTTGCCTATACAATTAGAGAGCTCCAGGTTTGAGCTTCCAATAGCAGGTGGGCATCAATTGACATGACGACTTAATCATGATTCTGCCCAAGCACTGTCCTAATGTCCACTGGACAGACAGGCTCTTGTTGAGAGATCTATTATTGACTTGATCATACACAAGGCATTCACATATAAATTAAAATTGCAGATTGTTCATGGAGAGTGATCTTAAGTGATAGTGTAATATTTTCGGGTACATAGAAGAACAAGACACAATATAAAATACCCTTAGTCTCCAAAAACGAAGACATGAATATGACAAAACCAACATAATACTGTCTTTATCTTTCTTTTTCTACTCAAAATTGCAAAATACCAGATGAAGTTCCTAAAGTATCATGTATATGAAGACATACACAATTACTTGTTAGTTATTGAAAAAAGGCATATTCCAATTGCTCAGTTTCCTTCTACATTTTTTAATCATTTTGGTTATTTCACAGGTAAAAAGGGTAGAAGCTGACTCAAGGGTATCTTGTAAGAGAATAGGCACGAGAAAACACCATTTTTTGCCTTTTAGCAGACTTGGCCAGATTTATAGCCCACTAGGAAATCGTTGGCAAGCATCATAGGTTCCCCAAACCCCCCCTCCCCCCCCCCCCCCCCCACAAAAAAAAAAAAAAAAACCCTTAAAACTAACTTTATGGCACAAGATTCCCAACGTTAGCAGGGCTAAGAATCAAACTCACAACTTCGGGCTTGCAAGAAGATGTTTCGAACTCTCATATCACTAAGCTACCACCTTGAGTGGTTACATTTTTTAATATTTGTTACTATATTCTTTTCCTAGATTAAAAGTCATGCATTGCATGATGGACTTCACGTTGGTCATCCATATAGACCTTTTACAAATATTTGAAAATATGTGAAGGTGGATGAGTAGCATTTTCAAAAGGTTACATTATTTGTATTAAAAGAATCAAGTAGCAAACAGCCAAAAATTGTTGTCAACATATCCAATAAGTGTGAGACCTTACTTACAGAGCTGCAAAAACTTGTTATTTGTAAAATAAAGGTTATTGCTTGTTATTGTTGTTCTTGATAATATTGGGAGTTCACATGAAAACAAGGGAATTAGAAGTGGTTGTTAGAACAGTCAACTGTAGAGTCAACTAAACTACAACAGGTGCCTGATGGGAGCAACTATAAACAAAACAGACAAATATTGACAGCCACAGGATCACTCAACTAAAGCCTTTGACTAATCACCAGCCATTTGAAAGAATTAGGGTTAGGGAATGCACTCCGGCTAAGTTTGATTATGGGAAAAATTTAATATGAAATTTTTTCAGCAGGACACCAAATTCAACTGTATATTTTGAGTGAAAATCAAATTAAGTAGAAAAAACACATTCCAGAGCACAAGGTGTACTACCGAGACAGTAGAAGCAGTATTAACTCATACTGACTACACACTCAAGGAAGGTAGAAGGAATGTATTAAGTCATACTGACTACACATTTAACAAGGAATGTACAAGGAATATATGTGTTTTTATAATAAAGAATTCCCAAAATAGGGTGCATGGGAGAATGTCAAGGAAAAAATATAATCTAGTTCCTTCCATTTTAGTAGCAAGAGTACCCTCTGACTTTCCACTTATGAAAACTACAAGTGATTTAAAATGAGAAGACTTGGAAACATAAGATGTTACACAAAAAGATGGAACGCTTTTCCCGAAATTGAAAAGGCAAGAAAAAGAAGAAAATAAGTATGCAAGGTGGCTAAAGGGGAAAAAGTGAAGAAAAAGGACTAAAATGTTCATCCTAGGGATACGTGAACCATGCAAAAATTAGAATTTTTGTACTTATGCATATTAATGTTTTAGGAAATGAAGAAATGAAAAAACATATTGGAAAATTGATGGTCATTGGATCCAAATAGATGGGTGAGATTGAATCTCTTGGATTGTGGTGATGGAACTAATTTTTATTTTTAGAGAATTATGTCAATCAAAGGTAGAATGAATCAAATGCACTTGGGAAAATAGAGACCCTTGGATTTAAGACCAAATGGGAAAATTGGATTGCAGAAAAAAATTGATTACAGGGATTTTCTGGATGATTGGTGGCCAGACTGTTGGCTTAACCAGCAACTGAGGCATCTAGAACATAAAAACCAATGACTGGGGAGACATCAGTCAACTTAAGGGGTGACTGAGGGACCCAGATTTCCCAGAGCTGTGACTGAGATTTAACTAGACACCTCCTTATCTAGGACCAGTGTCCAAAGATGATCGACGGAAGCTAATATAAGCGATTGGAAGACCAATTTTAAGGTCCAGTAACCTGATGAATGACCAATCAATCAAACAGGCAACTGAATGGATCAACTGATACCATACAGAAGCCTCATTCTCAGAATTTGAACTAGGACATCCCAAGAGCCAGGTCATCACAATAAGTGTCATTTAAATGTCAAGAGGCATTTTAATTACAAGAAGCCCAAAAGGTTTCAAACCATCTTTAGGAACATTTTTCTCAAAGCCTAACAAAAAGAAAGTGTCTAGCCCATCTCTCTCTAACCTCAGAATTTAAGATTAGACATTGTACCAATACTCCTTCATAACTCAGAAAGTCAACTCTTATGTTAAGTAAATAGTTCTCAAAACCTTCAAGAACTTTTGAGGTTTGCCAGATACATATGAATTTCTTAGCTCTAAATTGTTCACACACAACATTTAGAATTTTAGGGTTAAGAACCAAAGACTAAAGAATTGAGATGTTAGTGGATGATATCTTGCAGAACATCTAACATTTGCTCTATATAGAAGCCTTTTTCTCTTGTTTAAGCAATTGTCCTCGACCATGACACCAACATCATACTAGCATACCTACTTATAACTCAAATCTTAAGACAATGTATCAAGCAAAACCTATTAATTCCTGTTATTAGTTATTTTACAAGAAAAAGAAAACCAGATGGCATTATATGAGAGAGAAATCGATACCCTAAAAGTGTGAAAAAGCAATCATCCAGAAAAAAGCAGCCAGCCAACATTACTCCCTCAATCTAATAACATAAGATCTTTTGCCTTCAAAGGCCTATTACCAGCACGAATGACCAAATCAAACATAAAAGAGAGGGATGATATACCCGATATCTAGAGACTCCTTGCAGAACAAAATTTAGCCACAAATTTAAGAAATAATAGCTTAAAAGAGCTGGAACAAAATAAAATCATTCTATGCCCTATTTCAAGAATGTTACAGAAACTGGACCAATCAGTTTCTTTTGGAGCGCCAACTTGCATATAAATATCCTAACATTTCGAGCATATTCATTTTACAAGACAGAAAATCAATTCTCCAATGTTTCATCATATTTGGAAACTTCATAAAGCTCAACCTAGAAAATCCCCTATTGAAACAGCCCGCTTGAGAAACCATTAACTTCCAATTCCCAACCAGCTCAAACATCTTTGAAACCCCAAATTGGAGCCTTAAGGTTTCCTCACAAACATCAGCACACAAATACGTAAATCTTTGCTCCGATGGAACCAGGTTGGACAGACTAACTACTTACGACTTAGAATTCCAAAAAAAAAGAAAAAAAAAAACAAAGAGGAAGAAGCAAACACAAAGATGGAATCATTCTCTGCACAGTTTCAGCATAAAATGAAGAAATAAAACGGAAAAGCAAACCATGCTTCGTCGGAGGAATCGTAGGTAGCCTTGGACTGGTAGAGCAATTCCTCGAACGGAACAGCGAAATCCAGACCGTCAAAGCTGCCGAACACTTCGGAGTAGTCGAAGTGGGAGCTCCGGACATCGAAGGAAAAGACGGCGGCGTCGACCGGAGGCAGATCCAGCACCGGAATAGACGAGGAGCCCCGGGAGGCGTGAAAGCCGCCGAAAATCTCGGCGTAGTCCTCGAGCCGTGGGGAGAGAGTGGGGACTCCGAACTTGGGCGGGCCGCCGAAGACGTCGTCGTACGCGGTCTTGGCCGCCCCGAAGCCATTGCCATTGTATGTTTTCTTGGAAAGGGAGTGCGAGAGATTCTCCATGGAGACGGAGCGCTTCGACTTCTTCTTCTAGGGTTTCAGCAGGCCCCTCCTCCTCTACCGGCGGTTTCGCTTTCTCTTTCACTTTCTCTGTCTACTACACAGTGCAGAGAGAGTTATTTGCAGAAAGGACAGAGGAGTATGGGGAGAGAGATAGAGAGGGAGAGGGCGGGGGGGCAAAATGGGAAAGGAGTGGAAATTAATTTCCCAAAATGACCGAAGAGGACATTTCCACTTTGGAATTTGTATTTGTATTTATGCCGTGCCACCTCGAAAATTAAAACGTGTTGTTGTCATTAAGCGTTGCGCTTTGTCCTGATGTCTACTTGTCTTCGCTCTCCTAATTAATATTATTATTATTACTATACCTTTTTTTTGTGAGTGTTCTTTTTCTATATATGTTTCTTCGGAAACATTAAAATTAAAATAAAAATTAGTTGAGAGAATTTATCATATGATTAAGCTCACGCCTCTTCCGGTGGGCTCTCCTTTTGATTGGCCATCCTCCTCTCGTAAACGTGCCACGTCAACAACTCACTTATTAGAATTGTCAATCTTCAGTCCCACCAACGGTTGAGCAGTCCTACTCCATTTAATTTATGAATTTATTTAACTGTTAAACCCAAATCTATCCATATTTAACAAGATTATTATTATATTTTAAAAGGTAAGGGTAATTATTGTTATTTTTAGAATAGTGATTAAAGTGTGCTATAAGTGTATGATGTCTGATGTTTTCTAATTAAGTTCTTGCATTAATTAGTCAGCTTTTTATTTTTTTTTTAAATTGAAATAGGTGAATAGTGATTTTATTTACAAATTATACCAATTAATTTTTCTTAGTATTTAGAAGTTGCATCGATCAAATCATCTCTTCTCATTAGTAGTTTTTGAAATGTGAAAATAAGAGCAACCAATATATAATAATTTATTCTAAAATAGTATCATCACGTCACATGACACATGAAGGGGATTGAATTGAATTACTTTGCATGCATGAGAAAGAAGCCCTTTTGCTGCAGGAGAGAGAGACAAGTAAGTACTACTGTGTCAGCATCTCCTCTGTTTTATGGCGCCAAGAATAACCCACCTTTGTCCACTACGCCACCACTGCTGGTTTGATAGATGGGAACTATATATATTATTCCAAGCTTAACTAGTTTAGTTAGTTAGGTGAGAGAGTGGCATATAGCAATGGAGTTTCTCTCGAAACTCGGAAGCCCATTATTGTAAAAGAACGATGAAGAAGACGAGCAGGTGGACGAAGAGAGACAGAGAGAGAGAGAGAGTGGTTACCGTTGTTGTTTGAAGCAATGGATGGAGCAAATTGAAGGCTAATCGTCAATCAATATATTGCTCATGTGCTTGGTAGGGTCGCTCAAGTAGATGGGGGGCTAAGAAAGAAACAGAGGGGGCCAATGATTTGAACATGCCTGTCACTCTCTTTGTTGGATCCAACTCAGTTTCTTTCTTTCTTTCTTTCTTTCTTTCGGTTCATCTCCCCCATTAGTCACCGACCAATTTCGCCCCATATATCTCAACAAATAATTTGAGCCCAAACCATTTGGTAAAAATATCTCAGGGCAAGTTTTGAGTCTACCGGATGAGTGCTTTATGTTTATTTAATGCATGCATAAGGAATAGTGGTTATACATAACATGGACATTAAAATTTTATAAATATATTCTGTATGTTGATGCAGGTGTTTGAATCTGTGAGTTTTGTATGTTGCATGTTAAAAGGCAATGTGGGTAAATCTCTCAGCACACAATCTAATCATGGAAAATCTCTTGAAATGCTTTTGAAAATTGAACCATTGTCGGCCGGGCAAAGGTAGGTAATCTTAATTAGGAAGCTAGATCTCAAACAAGAGATGAACCAGAAGATTCAGGACCAATTCATGTGTATGGCTCAGCAGTATCTTGATAATAATAATAAGAATGTACAGCAACTTTGGGAATATAATTATTAAAGCAATAAATATTTGGGAAAGGAAAGAAAAGATAAGATAGAAACGTCTTTCTCGGTATCCAAACAGTTGATTTTGGGCAAACAAATCACACACACATAGAGCATCTCCTTTTTAAGGCTACATGTAAAGAAATGGCAGTCTCCCTTTTCAAGCCTTGAATCCATTAATTAATAGATTATTAATCGATCGGCAGCGGAAAAAGACAAGATTCAAGTTCATGCAAAGCTTTTGATTCTTCTTCTTTCTCTTTTCCTCAGGCTCAGAGAGTGTGAGTGAGTGAGAGCAAAGAGGCCCAGTTCACCTTCTCATATTATCACCTCCTGGCCAGTGGGCATCAGGCCACATCATCACCTTGCACAATTGAAGAATGATACTGTTACAGACACTTTTACGTAGAAAGAAAACATCGCTACAGTAACAGTAGTGATATTGCAGTAACCCTTTTATATTTATAGATTTTTTTTTTCGATAAATTATTTATTGATATAAAACCATTAATGGATTGCATTAAAAAGGGTTTCCAGACACAAGACTCTGCTTCTTGAAGACATAATCTTTTTTTCGTTATATATATATATATATATATATATAAAGAATGAAGAACAGTATGATGGGTCCCTGGTGCTGGCCACTTTATGCAAAGTCGCATCTTGAAAATTGAAAAATCCCAAAGACTCACTCACATATACATCATTCATTCATTCCAGCGTTCAATCGAGTTGTTTAATTAATCGTGTATTTTACGAATCAGTACAGACTGCATACATAATATACTACTATTATTATTATTGAGAATTAATTATACAACTTGGGATATGATTGCAAGAATATAAATGCCACATCAGCGCGCATGCGGCCACCAGAACCAATGCTATTGGTCCAAAATCATTGTGATTGCTGATTGCTAATTAATTAATTAATTAATAGGAGTTTCAATTAATAAAAAATAAAACTGCAATTAAGTCCCTGTATTTGTTTTTATATCTATTCATAAACATTTATAATTATCAACATCATTCATTCAACATTTTATTATATAAAACAAATCTGTAAATATATATCACTTTTCTTTTACATGTATGTTATGGTACTTAATAGCTCTTTTAGTCATATACCTATAGTGGATGAGTTATTAACTTCTGACAAAAATGTTTTTGAATATAGTCTTTATTTGGGGTTTTATTGTAAAGATGATTGATTGATGCATGGTTGGAAACGGATTAGTGGGGAAGCACCTTCTCCAAATGAAATGAATTTCAACAAGTCTTCTCAAAGCAAATCACTATTTTATTTGATTTTATTTATTTTTCATTTGTCATCCAAATTTTCAAATATAACAATTGATTTGATCCAAATAAAGTACTTTCCCCATTTCATATATGCATATCAGCTCTCTCTCGAAGACATGCGCGTTTTGCCACTAATAAGCAGCTTAATGTAATGTCCTGCCCCTTGGGTCAACTCACAGGAACTGTACTCCCATGTCATGTGCATATCAGCTCTCGAAGACGTGCGCGCTTTGCCACTAATAATAAGCAGCTTAATGCAATGTCCTGCCCCTTGGATCAACTCACAGGAACAGTACTCTAGACTAGAGTTGGAAGACAATTTTATTATAGTTTTCACGTTCTCAATTGCTTTATTTGTAATAATTTATTTATTAGCTAAAAACTTGTACATCGCGATTGGATTCAAGAAACAAGAATGAAAAGTTGGATACAACGTGGGCTTATCAGATAAATATTGTTAATACAGTGGAGAAGAAGAAGAAATGAAAGGGATCTAAATCTCCGAAAGGAACCAATGCCGCATTCTTATTTCCAGCAAAACACAGGCAGAGTAACTAAATCTAATTAAAGGTTCCCGGATGGCCAAAAACATCTGATCTCTGAGCATTGCACTAATTTCTCAAGAAACAAACAGAAACCGAAACCAGATCTCCTCTAAGTTAATCAAAGAGGATAACAGAGCCATATGCCAGAAGAGCATAAAAATTATTAGAAATAAAAGGTAGCCATTCTCCATAAATCCGCACATAACAAGAAAATGTTCTTTAACATCAAAGCCCAATAGGAGATCCCTTGCCGGGAAAATCTGGCTTTTAAGTGGCCTTGGGTGCTTTGTCTGGTTGGATATTATCCGGAAGTATGAGCTCAGGAGGTGTTTCCCGAACAACACCCAACATTGAATCGTAATCCTCATCCCGACGAGCAAACTTCTTGCGCAGCACCTTCTCCAACTCAATCTCGTCAAAGCTCTTCGCATTTTCAGCTGCATGAACCTGCGCTAAGTTGACGTAGTTTGTGGCTGATTGGGATATGAAGGCAATCTCATCTTCTGTTAGCTTCCTGAGAAACCTTGCCGGATTACCTCCCCAAACCTGTGTTCATCATTTGTCAATTAACCAAGTTTTTCAATGTGAAATATAACACACAAGTATATTATCCTGCATCTTCATTTAGTACTACCAGCATAAAAACCATTTTTCACAGTTGGGAGACCCGAATTCCAGTCATTTTAATGTGAACCATCGAACAGAAGGGGTGATAGCTGATTGAACCCTCTTTTCATGGTATTTTTCCTTGATAAAGAAGGCAAGGTAACAAAAGTTTCTACATTTGAAGTATCAAAGCCATGAAAATTATTTTGCATGATATGGAAACGAAGTATTTCTCATGATTCTACAATAACACAGGAGGGAAAAAAAAAAAAAAAAAGAGAATACCCAAATTTAAGAACTGCTTACAGACCTCTCCGCAGGGGATCCTTGTATTCTGTCTTACAAGGGCGCCTGCAGCAACCATGGCATTTTTCTCAACCACCACTCCGTCAAGCAAGGTGGCACCCATACCAACAAATGCCTCATCCTCAACAGTACATCCGTGTAACACAGCACTATGACCTGTCCAGTCCAACTTGGAAATTTAATGCAAGATGCAAAGTTGAAAACCACAACAAAACTAGGTCTATATCTATCAAAACTTGAATTACTGTCACCCACCTACTGTAACATTGTCACCAATAATAGTAGGCAAAACCTTCCCTGCTAGATTAGATTTGGCTACATGAACAAGGGAATTATCCTGAATATTTGTTCCAGAACCAACGCTGATGCTGTTTACATCACCTAGGTACAAGAAAAGGCAACATGTAAACAAAACATTGTAATGCAAACTTGTCATTTTCTGGGCAGAAGTAGACTAAATCAGCTGGGGGAAAATATATATATACAACATATAACCGTGCAAGGGCTATTATCGATTAAATTCAAGAAATATGTCAGTACACCACAATTTCGTCAAACATACTAAAGAAGACAAATAGACTAAGATGGCTGAAACACATCACCCAGTAAATGGTTCATATAGCAGTGAAACGATCAAATAGTCTTGTCCAACCAAGTCTGCTCTGTCAGAGTACCACCTCTTATGACACCCACTACCACCACATCAATTTACCATCATACAATCTCCCAGCCCACAAGAGAGGTTTAACCCCCCAAATCCTCACTACCTTGAGAATACAACTCACTGGCTCCAACATTTTCAAGCTACCATCACATCTACCACTAATTAGCTACTACACTTCCCATTTGGACAACCACCAAATTCTAGTATGATATTTCAGAACTTTCAGTACCCAGCACCATAAGCACCCTTTCACCAATGCCCCAGTCTTGGCACCAAAATAAATTTGGAAAAAAAAAAAAACTCACTATGTTATCCAAATTTTAAGCTTACATGGAGTTGATATAACACCACAAAAGATAGATAAATTATTAACTAACAAACAGTGATTCCCCTTATCCAGACAGATTAAAATCCTAAAGCAAATTTGTCAAAAGCAGATGACTCATTCGTTTGACTACCATCAAAGGATTGCCTAATGGTTTCACTCTGCTTCCCCTTTTATGCCACTGAAATGCTTCCACTAATTCAAAGAACTTCATCACAATTAGTCTCATCCTCTTGTTGGCAGCTTCATGATTCTTAGCAATCAAAGTACAAGACCTCCCACATCGAATGTTGCAATTATGGTGGACCTATAGCCAATTGGATTTGGAGGTATCGTCCAATATTACTGGAAAAGTCTAATACCTCAGTAAATATATGAATTGGTACACATTCTGAAACATGATATACTTTATTCCAAAATGATTCCAATATCTCTTTTTTATTTATACAATGAACTGAAATCTAGGAAGCATGTTTTGCCAAGACACAAATTATAGAAATTAGATATCATCTTGCAAAAATGGGTTTTTTCATGATCAATTTGGAAAACAAAAAAAACTGCATTCAATTATACTATTGGTTTGCTTTTTTACTGAAAAATATATTACCGGATGACTATAAAAGGAAATTGCTTAGACATACCCTAAATTTTAATTCCACAATCTACCACATCAAGGACACATGATATACCACATGCCCTTCTTGTAGAAAGTTCTACAAATTGGAATGATCAAATACAAGGAAACACAGGTCTTAAGGCAACAGGCAGTTTCTCAGCAACATCACAGCAAATAGGGGTAGGATTTCTCCCACTTCAGCAAGTCCTTTACATGCTCAAGCTCATTCTTCTTTATTTGCAAGATATCCTCACTACTTTATAGTCATAGTAAAATTCATGTAGTCAGCTCAATTTTCTGTTTACATTATAAAATCAATAGCTGGAGGAGATGAGAAACCAAAGCCTTACAAAACCATCTTTTTAAGAAAGTAAAATTAAAATCATCTCATCATGGACATTAACTAACCTATTTCTTCCCTGCTTATTTTCTCTCATTGTTTAGTAACTATATTTTTCTTGAAAAGTATACTTCAATGGATCTGGACTTGTGAAATATACAAGTATGAAGGAGCATGCAATAAGCTCACCAGCCAAAATGTAGGAAAATCAACCAGTCATGTATTGAATAAGGTCATCTGTATCACATTAAAAGGCATTGCAACTATAACTTCAAACATGTTGCTTGGGCTCACAGCACTAATGAAATAGGAAAAATTGGTTTTGCATAATGTTATGCAGAAAAAAATGGGACTACTGATTTTGCATGATGGAATAATAGAAATAAGAAATTCGCTATTGAGCTTCAGCAGCATGCTATTTAGGATTTCAAACAAGAAAAATATACAAAATGTGAGGATCATCCACTCAATTGGATGCGTATTAGATGAGGTTGTGTTCTAGCTAGATATGACCAATGGCTGGAGTCACTGAAAATCTATATACACATGTAGATATAGCACGAAAACCGACTGTCTCATCATCATCAAAGTTCATTATATATGCTTTGTTCATAACTTTGTTCACTAGAGAGCTAAGGACTATGAAAGGTCATATGGCAGCTTATACTTTACAATAGAGCCTTGAAAGCAATTTTAGAAATTTCAATTACAACTACAACTGTTAAAAGTTGTCTAGAGTATAGGATAAGAAAATCTGTGAAAGCAGTGTATTTTGAGGGCCAATGAAGTATTAAATAGAAGTTTATTTCCCAATCATGTAATTAGTAATAGTCGGGGGGTTAAATTGTAAATATCTAATAGTCTTCATTGGGATATCCGCCCACTATTATAAATAAAGGGCAAGGGGATAGCCGAGAGAGGCAGATTTTCTCATTCTATTGTATCAAGCGGACATTCATTTAGAGAGAAAAGCTAGTGAGCAAGACAGCTTTGTACTCTTGGAGAATGAGTGTTGGATGTACTCGGGAATAAGAGAAATTACTCAAGCTGTTGTACTGATCGTTCTTGGTAATAAAGAAGGCTGCTCGGTGGTGGTTTCAAGGATGGATGTAGTGTCATTTACGTGGCATGAATCAGGATAAAAACCGGTGTCTCCTCATGTGGTTTGATTGTCTTTCTTGTTTTGTTTTATGCCTTTAAATTCTGTTATTTATTATCTGATGTGTTGTGATCTGTTGGCCGGTGAGTTGTGAGTGATTGTGAGGGGTGTTTGATTGGTTTCTTGAAGGACTACAAGGCTGCCAGTGCTCCCAATTATAACTCTATTTGTAGCAGTATCTTTTGGCAAAATCTTTATTGAAAAAAAAAATTCTTAAATAGTTCAACTCTGAAGATCTTACTGCTGTCAGAACCTAAGAAGTCCACCAGTAACCTAAATAGAGGAACCATATCTTGCTTAGTTTACATTTTGCTGCTGGAGACATAGTGCTAACAAAGACACAATCAGTATAAAACCCTAGCATTGCAGAATTAGAAAATTGGAAGTATGCATCATATAGTTCAGTTCATCGTTAGGAGAAACAAATAAAATAAAACAAGGAACTAAACAGCTGAATTGAGTTTCAGGAAGGAAAAACAAAATTTGATCCAAGCTACACCTTACCTCGCAAAACACATCCATACCAAATGGATGAACCTCTTCCAACCTGAACATCTCCAATAACAGAAGCACTAGGGGCCACAAATGCATCCTTATCAACCATAGGAGCCTTGTCAAATATGTTCATCAATGTTCGATGCCTAGACACTGAGCAATAAAATTAGAAGAATACATATGAGCAGGTTACAAAAATGTTATATGAGTAGTTCAGTCCATTAAATGAAACAAACAGATCTCCAGAGAAAAAAAAAAAATCATTCAAGAGAATGCACATTATAGTAAAAACTGGCAAGAGAGTAGCAACCTAATGATTGACAAATTGGTTAAAATGCAGTTAAAATGTCAAATAGCATGCAGTAATGGTCAACCCTTTCCTAGAACCAATCAGTGAGTCAACTATAAAGAACAAATGATTGACCAAAGGGATTGACCTGTTGACAGAACTTACTGAAGACTATTAACAAGCATGTGAAGACTTCCGTTCATTTATGTAAAAATTGCTGACAACACCCAACCAGTAAAGGCTATGAACTATGCAATTTGCTCATCATGCCAGTAAGGCATGACTACAATAGACTCTATTGCAATTTCTTGTAGTAGTGTCATGGGAACACATGCCTGTTAGAAGCAAAGCGTGACAATATCAGTCCATTACTCCTATGATTTGTGTCTGTCAAGGATGAAGTTAAACCCTGCCTTAATGAGTCTGAAATATTTGCAGATGACATTATCTTATAGAAACAATTCCTAAACTAAAACAAGAATGCCTTCTCCAAGTTGAATTGGCCTCATGGCACCTAAATCCCCCTTCAAGTGACATCCCAAGACAAATCTCTACCTCAAGCCACCAAGTTAGCAAATCCTACAATTCCTGGTTTTCTTTCATGATGGTATTCTTTATCACACTATCTTGCCTCCAAGAACCAAGCTTTCTAACACCTCCTTGTCCTAAGAAAATCATCTGTACAAGGCATGTTCCAGAGCATCATCAAAATACCCATATTACACAAGCATTCCCATGACTCAGTTTCAATAACCTCCAAACTAATGCTATTGTAAAACACTCCATCTTAGGTGCCCTAATATGGTTCAAACATGTTGAACCATACATTACTGCATCACATGACAATGGAATCTTATGCCCATCCCTAAAAAATAGAAATAATCCTCTTTAGTTGTATCATTAAAATTAAGGTGTTAAAAACACAAAAGTATATTAGCAAAAAGACTTAGAAATTAAAATTGTTGGTGCCAAGCCCACATGAAGGAGGGGGATGCACTAGATAGTTAACAGCCAATGTAGAACTTATCAGATCAAAAATTTACCACATAGCAGGATAAAGGCTTGATATGTTGTTGTCTATGTTCCACTACTATTGGGAAAATAGTTGTATCACAAAAATTAAGGTAACCCATACATTTATAATGGTAGAAAGATTTAGAATTCACAATGGTCAGAATGATGGTGAGAAAATGCAAAAAGTGAAGGACTGAATGACACAGGAACGTGAATCCTGCAGGCACCCCAGCGTGTCAGAACATCACTTTGCATAAGATGCAATTTACCCGCCATGATTTTACACAAATTGGTATAAAAGCAAGTGTCTATTGAACCACTTGCAAGATACAATAAAGTGACAAACGCTAGCACTACCGGTGTCCTACTACATCTCCAATTCTGCAAGTTCCACAAAATATAGACATCCTATTTTCAATGGTAAATGTAGTTCCTATGAGATGAAAATATGAAATAGAGGAATTTGATTCCATGATTAGAGTGCTTCAAATTGAAGAAAGTGCTTCAGTGCTAGAATTTCAGTTGTTAGGACAACAAATTTAATTCATAACGGAACACTTCTACTTCATTAAGTTATCTGAAATGGCTTGAACCAGCATTCTGTTTGTAGGTCTGATATCTTTTCACAGCATTGGAGCCCCTTCAAACAAAGGTTTTCACTTTTTGTTTTCCAATAATTTCACAATTTAATAATTTGGATTGCATCCCTTCATTAATTGTCAGAGTCTCAGCTTGACAGAGGGTAAATTCTCCTTGGTGAAGAGAATTAGGGTTGGCTTTGAGAGAGAATGAGAGAGAGAAAAACAGAGAGAGAGGGAGAGAATTGAGGGAGAGAGAAATTAAGAGAGGGAATAGACTGTAAATTCATCAAAGTATTCCTCAATAGTTCTTTATTAAGAGGGAAAGCCCTTATATAGGCCCATCTCCAACTGTTACAACCGCTTACTATCTTGGCTCCTACTGTTACAACTTCTAACAGCTTCCTGTTATAACCCAACAGCCTATTGTTACACTTCTAACTACTTAATAACCGTAAGGGTCCTGACATAATTTGAGTGGTGATGTCGATTACCTATACCCTTTATAAACAAGAAAGATTTCCAGCATTTATGTCTCTTTGTTCAAATAGACCAAACCTTTACACTGCCCATCATGTCACCACAACATCCAGTTGAATATCATGCTGTTTCATACAAACAGATATAGCTAAGAGGCCAAGCAACAAATTGGTCTGTAGAATGGGTAATACTTTTTAACCCAAAAATATTTTCCTCCACATATAATAGAGACTTCTCTTCAAAGAGTTACTTGTGTTATTATTTTAAAGTTATTTAGTCAATAAATTGGACCATTTTCAAACATTCTTTCACCAAAAAGTACAAAAATCTTTTCAAAATATCAACAAAACTAATTCATTAAAATTCATCATTGCATAAATGTGAATTAGTTTCATCAAGATGTAAACCAATTTTTAAATCTCAATCATATGTGGGGGCAAGATACAGTTAATTGCGCAAAGTTTTTGTCTTGAGACAAGAGACAGGCAATAGAATTCATTCTGTTCCGTGAGGACCAGTCAATAGCTTCGTCTAATAACCACTCAGTCCAACAATTTTTGCATACAACGACCATATTTATAGACGCGAAAAATTGTCACACACATTCACACTCGGACAACCGGTGGAAGTAAGCACGAGTTTCAAAAATGGAGCGCGAGGATAGAGGATTCCATCACAAGCAAACTCCAAACTAACACGATTAAGCATCAAAACCATGATTCTAGTTGTTACAATAACAACCCTAACATATCCACAGACCACGTGATAGACGACATTTGTTCCGAATATGGATTTGTAGGGCACAAAATGGATTTGAGGCCACGAGGATCTGAGAATAGGGGAAGAGAAAACATACGTTGTTCTTGGAAGTAGTAGTTGCCCTGGAGGCGGCTGCCGAGGCGATCGATGGCTTGACCGGTCTCGCGGATCCAGAATCCGACCGTGTAGATTGCTCTTCCTAGCGTGCCCATCTTCCTCTTTTTGTTTAACCAATTCTTCTTCTCAAAATCGAACTGTGACTTTCGGAGGCACAACGAGCGAGAGAGAGGCGCTGTATTTAGGTGTGGAAACGAAGCAGCACCCGGGGCTACCAGAAGAAGTGCCGTAGAAAGTAGAAATGTGCGGCCTGGTTCACCTACAGTGCTTTTTCCTACATAGCCTGAAATCCTCCAATGAACTTTTGCCACGCGCCATCGCAGGAAGTTTTTCCCTTTCTCTATTTTTTTTCCCTTAAATCTTTTTGGCATTTCTTGTGAAAGAAAATTCAATATAAAAATTATGATTTGAGTACTATCGAGCTAATGCTATATAAAAATTATGATTTAAATTTGACCACATCGGATTTCTTTTCAGATTTGCATTCTCATGAAATCAAAACCCATGCTCATATGAATTTGTTCTAATGAAATTAATTTGTAAAAATTTATTAAATTTTTTCAAAGTTACTTTTACCTTTCTTTTTAAATGGCATTAATAATGATAAATTTAAAAATATTACCTTACACGCCCAATTTCTTGTAATCTTTTCATAAAAAAAATTCTAAGTCAAAAATGATTTAGCCTGGTTGCCCCCTCTTCGCCTCTTTTTGAGTGTTCGTTTTCAATTGTCATTTTCAATTTTTTGTGGAACCCATTTAACAATTTATATTAGTTCTCATGTGAAAATAATATAGTAAATTCGTGAATACTCAAAACCTTTAAAGAAAAAATAAATAATTAACTCAGTTTCGATAAAGTCAACCAAAAAAAAAAAAAAAATACTACATCTGAAACTATATTTTTAAGATGTGATATCAGGAGTGTGATACACAAGCTTATTAGAATTAGATGGCCAATTCGGTATAGAAGTTCAGACAGGCTCGTGTGTTTCTCAGCATTGCTTATACAATTAGTACTAGGCAACAACTTTAGCAAAGACTTTGGATGCAGTGGTCTTTCAAGTAAGACCAGTCACTGCCTCAAGCTCTCAACAATGTAGGACGCATACAGATCCCTGCAACATGAAGCATGCATGTAACAGAAAATAAATGAATTATGGACGAAAACCAAGGTTCAAATGTCAGTACAGAAAAAGAACAATCCCAAGGAAGCCGAAAACACTCACATGGAATACTTGATAGCTTCAATGGCAGCCTCTGCAGGCAAGAAGTTTTCCACAGCAACAGACTTGTTCTCATTCTTTTTGTCTATCATTCACGAGTCAAGGTGGTGTTAAACGCTTATAACAGATGAAAGACCATAAAAGTTGTGTTTTTCTTTCGACCAATTATTACAGTAATTTGCATCGTATATCAATTACCATGCATGCTTTCACAGTCAAGCGATATAGAGAATTGCTAAAAAGAAAAGAATTATGAGCACAAAACAATGGATGATCCCCCCTGTCCGGGTTAAAAGGATACAATCCTCAAAGAAACGTCGGATCTCAGCAAGGCGATGTGGAGGAAGATCGTTGATGTCCTTGTAGTGGCGGAATTCAGGGTCATCAGCACATACTGCTATTATCTTGTCATCCTTCTCTCCCTACAGATTGGTTGTTTTTAAATTGAGTAATTATCATTCAGAAACATATCAAATGAACCCCACCACCCCCCCCCAAAAAAAAAAAAAAAAAATAGTAGAGAAAAGAAAATAAAGCCGAAACTTCAACAGTTTGTGCGATGTTCAAAACATCAGAAACTTTGCGTTGAGCTCCTGTGAATACTGTCGCTATAATCAATATCCTACTCTTCATCCTATTGGATCATAATTGAAGGCATAACATGATTTTTCAAGTTTCTACAGTGAGAGAACAATGGACGCGGGCATTTCAGTACCCCCAAAATGAAAAAGATACAGGAGATAACTGATGGATATGTATAGTGAATTTAGGTAACACCCAATTTATCCTGTAAATCGGAATCTCAGTGCAAAAGAGTTTGGTGCAACTTTAAACAAGAAATAATTCTCTGGACCTCGGGGCAACAAATGGTACTAGCACATGGCCCCATAACCTAATGAAAGGCTAAACTTCTGCACCTTTTATGCCAAACTTCCAGATCCCAAACAACAGCTTCAAGAAGCATTAGTCTTTACTCAATCAACCAAATAGGACAAAAATAAAGCAAAGCATATGAAAGCCTTCACCTGATCAATCATAGGCATCAATCCAATAGCACGAGCACGGAGGAAAGACCCAGGCAGTACAGGTTCCTATGCAACATGGAAAATTGAAAATGTCAAAGTCTATTAGTTTAGCAGTCTCCGGTGCATCTTTGGCTTTAACCATCAGATGTACAGGAAAGAAGCTACCTGCATCAGTATCAGAACATCCATGGGATCACTATCCTCACAAATGGTTCTTGGGATGAAGCCGTAGTTGTGGGGATAAACAACTGATGAGTATAGAACTCGATCAACCTATGTGAACAAATAGAGTTCATTAATTTAAAAATATAATTGATTTTACTCCTGTTTCCTTTTCGGTACTCACTCCTCTCCCTCTCCCGCACAATTGCAATTGGTGATGGGAGATGTGGGGGGTAGAGGTTTCAATTTCAAAACAAGATGACAAATTTTTCAACCTATGCACTTGAGAAATAAAATGACAAACTTAAATGTGTGGTTGTAATAATTATACTGTATGGTTGCACATTATGATTGAGAAAGAAAACAGAAATATAAACAATAAACATTTAATATACATATTTCTCTACATGACTGTAAAAGCTGTAGCTTGATGATTGAATCATCAAGGCACAGAAAAGTGTGAGAAAATCTGTGGTTGTCTGTACATATTTATTTTAAATGATTTGTATTTTCATTGTTGCATTTCCCCTTAGAAGGAAATAAATACTAAGAAGATGGATATCATATGTTAGCGAAAAATCAATGATGTCGAGATGTTAAATAGTTGGTTCAGTGGATAGAGTTTCTTTTGTTGGATCACATGATCACAAGTACAAATAACCTCTGCACCACCTTGGTACTGAGCCAAATCGTGTGGGAGGTACATGGATTAGTGCCAAATGTCACATACCATAAAATGAAGACATGTCACTTTTAATTATTGTCCAGGATAACAAACGGTTGAAGTCCATCAATTTACCATTTTTTTTCTTCAAATTCACCAATTCATGCATAAGAGTGGGGTTCACCTGACTAACCAGGTGAATTAGGTTACAAAGGGCCAAAGTCATCAAATAGCGTGAACCATACAGATACATACAAAGCATGAAGTTTATTAATAAATCCCCACAAGTGCATAGGATGGATGATATGCTGGAGGTTCAACAAGAGAATAATAAAGCAGGTAAGAGGCACCAACACTACCATCATGCCCAGGTAAAAGAAATAGACCAACTAAAGGGGAAGAGGGAATGAAGGAGGAGAGTTTTCCAAGATCCAGAGCCGGCCCAACCAATCTAGGGGCTCTAGGTGAAAAAAATTATCAAGGCCTTCTTAAGAGTATTAATTTTTTATAAAAAAATAAATAATATATTTCTTTACTAAAAAATTTTATCATTTCATTGAATTAAAAAAAAAGTTGAAGTTCAATCAACTACAAAATCTGATAATTTCTTAATGATAGTGAATTTTTAACTAAAATATAATATCTCAGAGATTAAAAAATGCTAAACAACCTATTACAATAAACAAAGAAAAAATAAAATTAATTTTTTCTTGAAACTCTAAGAAGGTTAGTGCAACTCGAATAAAAAACTATACATTCTTGATTTTCCTATAGAAGAAAACAAAATAAGGCATTAAACTGATAACATTAAAAAGGTAAAGTTCACCAATAATGAACAAATTTTATTCCACAAATATGCCTTGAACTATACTTAGTTTTATGTAAAATTAATTTTTCTTGCTTTTTGAAATACAAAATCGTTGATTAAATCTCCATAATTAAGTTTATCTAATAAACCATGTTCAATGGATAATATAGCTAATCTATTTAATATTTCTTGTGACATAGTTGACTTCAAATATGACTTTATCAATTTCAATTTTGAAATTTTTTTTACAGCACAAGCCATTGAAACTAGAATTGTGAATTATTCTATAAGCAACAATATATGTATTTGGAAAATAATAAACTATTTTGATGTAGTGAAGAATTTTCAATGTACCATTTTTTTCCTTTTAAAAAGTTTCTCTCAACACTCTTAATTCTAAAAATAAATCTAAACCATTTATATCAGAAAGTCCATCAAATTTAAGAACATTTTTAAGATTCAAACAATATCCTTTTAAAACATCTTCATCCATTGATTTTAATTTCTTAAAATTGCATAGAAATTTTTCATATATTCCAAATTACTCAAACTTATTTCGAAGTGAAGAAATGACTTGATCAATTGTGTACATAAAATAATCAACTTTAAAGGATTTTTCAACAGATTTTGTTTTATCATCATTGATATTTTTATCAAATTGTATTTTGTATTTAATTTTTTAATAAAATATTTATTATTAAAAAATAAAAAATATATAAATAACAAATTTTTAAAATTTGGGGCCCTCCTAATTTGGGGGCCCCAGGCGGCCGCCTAGCTGGCCTTACTATAGGGCCGGCTCTGCCAAGATCTAATGTGTGTACAAGTAGTAGTAGATGTAAAGAATTGGTGTAGGAGAAGCATAACCGTTAGGGGATGCCCAATGGATGTGATTATAGACCTGGTATTATTGGACTTCATTCAGGGAAGCAGTTAGGCCTCATTTGCAAAGGCAAAGCAACCAACAATGGTAACTTCCAAGTGATGACAATGTCTGGGAATGTCTCTTTATTGGTGCAACAGACCCCAAGGAAGTGTGGCCTACACAAGTTGAAGCCTGTCTATATTCTTACTACCATGCCAACCTTGAAGAATATTGCTTCTTTACAAGCCCCAGGTTCAACTCGAAACTTCCCAGTAATTGTACAAGGAACACAATGCCCACATTTCCAAAAGAATAAACCTTAATCCAATTTGAACTTTCAACAGGAAGTATATTTCCATAACAGAATGACGAAATAAGTATGTTCAGGTCTATCTTAATGCATCTGCCTGCTTATCTGACAGATATCAATATATAGCACACAAAGTCATGTTAGTAAATCTACTTTGACAGGACCCCGCTCTTGTTTAATCCATTTTTCTTTTTTGACCTGTGTCTTAGGCAGTCTAAAATATGAAATAAAATTTAGACAATGAAGCCAAGCCAAAACCAAAACCCTCTGGGATTCACTCCAACACATCGCAGTTTGCATGTAATTTGTCACATTCCGCCCCAATTTTGCACAATGGAGGTTTGGATTAGGCAAAACCCTTCTTGGTGTTGTATATTATGTAAAGTGTGTAGAATTGTGTAGAATGCCCCCGAGAATTCTAGAATGTTCCAAGATATCCCGAAACGTCCCAGAATGTTCCAGAAGACTCTAGAAATGTGTAGACTAGCCTAGAAAGGTCTAGATTAGTCTAGAGTAGTTTGGAAGGTTCTAGAATACCATGAAACCTGATAAAGTTGTGTAGAATATTCTAGAATATAGTAGAGGTGGGAGAAGCTAGGAGCAATAACCACCATAGGATCAAATTGATTTCCGCCGTCCATTGAGGAGGTGGAAGGCTATAAATAAGAGTAGGGATTCATTTGTCGATAGGAAGCCAAATCAAAAGCCTACTAAAGCATTCTTTAAAGCAATAGAAGTTCTTTGTTTCCATGCTTCCTTTCAAGTGTTGATCCTTTGTTTCCACATTCCCTCTTACCTTCTAAAGTTCTTTAGCTATCTTTATAGCTTGTTTGGAGGATAGGCTGACTTGGTTGTGACTAAGTGCCGCACAGTCGCTGGTAAAAAGTCCAAGCCCGTGACAAATTTCAGGTGATATTGATAGACAAAACAATATAATGAAACCATCAGAGCCCCACTCAATCTCATTACATTCTGCATGTAATGTTTGATGAAATTGATATAGGTAACATAATTGAATTAGCAAGCAGAGTGGATTTTCCAATTGCAGTAGAATTTTCATACAACACACACACAATTAGGAAAGTTGACCACTGTGAACTTCTTTGTGAAACCAAGAGAATATCCATATTCAATTAGCCAAGGAAAATATTGTGTGAACATCCGTGTGTGATGACAATGCAATTGAACTCTACACCAGTCAAGAGCATTGCAAGCGTTTCCGTATCTAGAAATATAGATCCTAGGTTGTCACCAAAAGAAAAATCTACTTCCTAAAGATATGGCCCATAAATCTTAGGGAACTAACCATGCCAGACATCAAATTATCTTGTATTATGATGATATATCTTGAAATAAATCTGAAGATTGAAGGAAAACAGGAAAAGAGGAATAACCATACTTTGATCAGGCCACTTGTCTTGTCAAGCTCATACTTAACTTTGCTTCCTTTTCCAATTTCAACCACCTGCCAGATAAAGTTTTATAAATATTTAAGAGCTAATGTACAACCTATGATGGGCATGGTACAGTCTCACTTTGCAACAGATCATATCATAACAATTCCTCATTGTTGCGTCAGCAACAAGATGTATATCTCCCCAGGTAGGGCAACTAAAATGGGCTCCTGTTGAGTCCATTTCTTTGTAGAATAGTCTTTCCACACACACAAACAATAACAGAAAACAAAGACAGCAGCGACTTTAGTAGCAACAAAGTTCAAACACCCCCCCCCCCCCCCCCTCCCAAAAAAAAAAACACAAAAAACAAACAGCCTCAACAAGACCATTATGCTGACAAATTATCATGTACGAGCACAGAACTGCATCCCATCATGGCGCAGGTTCATTTTAAGCAAAATATTACATGTCCTACAAAACATCTTCCAAAAGTTTACAGTACACAGAAGTAACGGAAAGCAAAAACTTACACAGTTGAAAACTGCTGGTGCGCCTGGGCCTGCAAAAAACACGGACCACAAACAAACATATCTTTGAGATCCCACACTGATAAAAAACAAACTTGACTAGGCAGCAGAAGTATAAAACAGTGGACATCACTGTTTACAGACACGACTCCATAAAAACCAGACATTTATTTAAACTAGAGTGTAAAGGAAAAAGACTTCCATGTGCAGAAATAATATTGCTGTGATTTTATTTATTTTTTATCTTAAGAACTTATTTTGTAAAAAAAATGTGTTTGTGAGAATAATTTTAATTGATCTAAAAATAATTTTATTTTTTTACTTCTACTTCTCCTCCACAACAAAAACTCCAAATTACTACTTCTTCTCCAACAACAACAATTCATGAGCCTTGATCTCACACTAGTTGGGGTTGAATACATGAATTTTAAACCACCATCCATCTCTATCCATAGCCATATCTACTATAAGGCCATTATATCCTATGTCATATTTAAGGGTTTCCTATCAAATTTTGGTCTTCATTTCCCTCTTTTGCGACAAACTTTCACCATTTCATCCACTCACCTTGCAGATGCATCTTTCGGTTTTTTCTCAAATATCTAAACCATCTTAATTGTAACTCTCGCATCTTATCCTCAATAGACACCACTTTAATCATACAGTACATATGATTTTGTTTTTTATTTTGTCTTTTCTTATATAACTACACATTCAACATAATATCTTCATATCAGTTATGCTCAAACTGTACAATGATGTTTAACTGCCAAACATTTTGCTTCTACTCCACAGAAGGAAAAAAAAAAAAAGAAAAGTTTTTGCAGTCATATATAAACGCTCACAAAAAATAACTAAAGAAAAACAGTTTTACATTAAAGTGATCTTCTGTCAACCCCGGCACAGCCAAATAGGCCAATAGTAAGTTATAGAAACTGTCAAAGTGACATTAACATAACATTGCATTATTGGTAGGACAAATATTGATAAAAAAGAAAAACATATGAGCACATTAAGTCATACCAATTTCTAGGTCATGCCAAGGATGAGCAGCAATAGATCTTTGGGACATTGATGAGAGGATTCTTTCATTAAGGGCTACAGGAGCATAAGAAAACCCAGAATTTCTTTCACTTCTGTCTCCAATGTTGGCCATGGTAGCTCACAGAGTAGCTATAAGCAACAAGGTTTATCATCATAAAATTATTGAGATCACAAAAACAAAAATACAATCAACTCTAATAAACAACAATCTTAGTTTCTTTCCTCTTTTCTTTTCTTTGACAGGTGACATAATGAAAAACAAACTCTTTTTCATAATCAGAATGCAAAACTAAGTAATTAAACAACATAGCATAGGGTACATAATTGTGTTGGTGAAAGAAAAATTAAGGTAACTGCTCTTCATAATTGCAAACAAGCATAACGTATAAGTCAAAAGCAGCGGATAGTCATCCTCTGACTCAGTTCACTGTCATATGAAACACCCTAAGAAGAGAAAGCAAGGAGTTTTGGACCAGAATATTATTATTAAACAAAATCACAAATTAATGCTCAACAAAAGCTATTTTCCAATCTAATGACTTTGTCACGTAATATGCCACGCAGGAGAAAGACTTTGAGTAAACAATTAAAACCATAATCACAGTGCAGTGGGATTGAAATGCTAAGTCTCAGGTTCTTGCTAGCTTTACAACCCTTTATTTTTTTAGTCAAATGGTTCTTTTATGTTCCATCACTATTGAATAAAAAAGGAGAAATAAAGATTCCTGAAAGAGTCTACTTTTGCTACTTTGCTTGAATCATAGATGCTCATTCTTGGCACTCGCTAAGTGGAAACTGCGAAGTCAAAAAATAGAGAACAATGATCTTACCACCTCTGTTTACAAGAAATAGGTTAAAAGTGCTTTAAATTCAGTGCTATATACAAACTGAAGCCCAGAAGTTGGCACTCTGAGATTGATAGTGTCATTCACTTCAAGTGCAGATGCGTGCATGATGGCCAAATTTTCATTAACAACATGGTCCAATCTTCCAAGGTGAATAATTGATTCATCACAAACTGAAGCCCAGAAGTTGGCACTCTGAGATTGATAGTGTCATTCACTTCAAGTGCAGATGCGTGCATGATGGCCAAATTTTCATTAACAACATGGTCCAATCTTCCAAAGTGAATAATTGATTCATCACAAACCTCCATGGAGTTTGATAACATTGTTACACTGCAATAACAATGAGATTGCCCACACTCACCTCAAGGGTGAGAAGAGTGTTAAATTGTTAATCACCATCTCATCTAAAAGTTTAAGTTGTTAGATAAAGGATTAACTTTATCTTATTTTTATTATATTATCATTTTTATTCTCAACGCGCCCCCTTACATGTGGTCAGACTTCACTACATAATTGGTCCAAATACATGTAACTGTTGAAGTAGTAAGTCAGTAGTGAGGTTTGAATTCAAGATCTTTGTCTAGTCTAATATCATGTTAAATTGTTAACCACCGCTATCTCATCTAAAAGCTTAAGCAGCTAGATAGAGGATTAACTTTAAATTTTTAATTTTATATTGTCATTTTAACTTTCAACAAAGAGCTATCCCATAAGCCAGCTCACCTAGTAAATATAAGTCTATTTAATTACAAATCGAACCTACATAACCTCAGTACAGGGAACTTTCTGCACCAACCTCATAGAGATAATGGGAATGAGTTTCCTAACATTCTCCTAAGCAAGGTGCAGGGCTACGACAGAGGCATAATCTATAATGGAAATAACCATGATAAAACTTTCACCGAAGACAATGTAAGAGACTCTTGTTGGTTCACAAGTTTTTCTTCTTGGTTGAAGTTAAGAGAAAAATTTTGCAAAATGAAGAGATAGCAAGACAGGTAAAAAAAGCAAAGAAGAACTCCCCGGTTGATCGTACAACGTGCCAATATGAACTTAATGACCTTGGTCTTTTGATAAGCAAATGAGCTACTTGCATCCCAATTTGTTTCTTGATGTAAGGTGGGACTTGATCTACAAAGATCTAGGATATCAACACCAAAGATCAAACGAGACATCCTTTGGGTGCAATACTCCGAGCTGTCTTGCCACTTATTCCATAAGTCAAAGCCCCAATGCGAAGATGGTCGCTTTGGCATTGCAATAATGTGCAGAGGCACAAGTGGGACCTATTGCCCTATCACATAAGAGTAGACTACATAGAAGATGAGGTCCAATATGTTATATTCTTAGGCTTAATACATATTTTAGTCCCTGAACTAATCAAAAAAATGGCTTTAAGGATATCAACTAAATTGTTCTCACTATTCATCCCTGGACAAAATAATTTATACACTTTTAGTCTCTGACTTAACCGACGTTAACCGAAACGTTAACTTTGCCTCGTCACGCTGTCACGTCACCAACACGTCACTCCTCAGCACTGCCACGTCACCACCGCTTAATGCATTTTTTAGTCCCTGGACTAATAAAAAAAATGGTTTTAAGGATATCAACTAAATTGTGCTCACTATTCATCCCTGAACAAAATAATTTTATACACTTTTAGTCCCCGACTTAACTGATGTTAACTGAGACGTTAACTTTGCCTCGTCACCCTGCCACGTCACTGCCTTGTCACTCTGCCACGTCACTACCACGTCACTCATAATATCCACGTCTCCTATCCATATTTTTATTAAAAAAAAGAAAAACAACTTCAACACACACCCAGCCATGGCTGCTGGCGGCCATAGGGAGTCATTTTTCCCCCTTCTCCCTCTCTCCTTGTTTTGGACCACTCTTGCCTCTGCACCCGTCGTCGATTCAGCCATTGCCGGTCGCCTCGGGGAACGGTTAGGACCAAGGTTCTGGGGTTCCCCGACCCCCAACAGCTGATGGCCATGGCAGCCAATCGCTCGACCGCTAGGGTCCCGGTCCCAACCACGGCTGGGTTGAGGAACCCAGCCTCCTCATGGCCGTGGTTGGGGAGCCCAACTGTGGAGACATTGTTGTTGTTTTTTTTTTTTTTTTATAAAAATATGGACAATAGACGTGGATATTATGAGTGACGTGATAGTGATGTGGTAGCGTGACAAGCCAAAATTAACGTCTCAGTTAACATCGGTTAAGTCAGGGATTAAAAGTGTATAATTTTTTTTTGTCCAGGGATGAATAGTGAGCACAATTTAGTTGATATCCTTAAAGCCATTTTTTTGATCAGTCTAGGGACTACAAAATGCATTAAGCCGTGGTGACGTAACAGTGCTGAGGAGTGACGTGGCAGTGTGACGAGGCAAAGTTAACGTCTCAGTTAACATCGATTAAGTCAGGGACTAAAAGTATATAAATTATTTTGTTTAGGGATGAATAGTGAACACAATTTAGTTGATATCCTTAAAGTCATTTTTTTTATTAATTCAGGGACTAAAATATGTATTAACTAAAACTGGTATATGTAATATTATGTTGGGGTTTGGAAATCCTAGCATGTCAAAGTAATGGCAAGAACCTTCTAGTTTAGCCTGTATGCTTGTATCTCGTGAAATATTCCTTACAAGATCTTTATACATAAACTCCATCAGAGTTATACTGATGTGATGGAGTGGCACCTTTTAAAATATGAGTCAAAGCTGAAAGTGTTCTGTATTGCAATGAAGTCGACTCATTTCATACAATAATTCTCCACAAAATTCTGTGTGGAATTAGCATCTCAATAAGCATTAGATAGATAACACAGTTTTTTTAAAGGCTTTTGAAGGCTATTTCTCTTTCCTTCTTTTCTCCTTTGATGGAGCTCGTCCTTAAGATGTTTAGTTTATTTATTCTATGTGGCATACATATGCAAAATTAGCCTATATTGAGAAATGTTTTTAGGAGAGCACTAGTTTGAGGGAACAAATTATATACCAAACAATATTTTTGTGAAATACTTATTAAAGGAGTAATTACGATAAAAAAAAAATGTAGTTAAACCAAACAATTATTATCGGGAGAGAAAAATAGAGATAAGAAATAAATCCAAAAACTAGAAACCGGACTAAAAACTAAACAGTGTAACACAAAAAACGTGTAGATGCAATTTTGGCCTGAAAATGAAAGAAAGCCAGCAATTGCCAGATCCAACTCTATCTCTGAACAATAATTTGGCATTTCATTACGCAACAAGTTAGACGAAAGACACGCAGTAATATTCCAAAGAAAACAAGCAGCCGCATGACCAGCAAGCACCGCGAAACTAGAAGAACGAAACGTAACTTCACATATGAACTCAACAGAAGAAGCTAAGGAATCTCAAATGGATAAGAGGTACCGGGAAAGGACTTAAAAGTTTCGTTTACCGATACTGGCAATAACATAAGCAAAGCAATTACAATCTCCTCTCCCGAACATATACAGAAATTTTAAGCACATACAGTTCCTGGAGACTGAGAGAGGAAAGAGAAAGGCAGACATTTACAGTGAGACGCTGCAATGCAAACCTGAGGCTTGGATGAGCGTTCAGAGGCCGAGCGACGGAGAGAAGAAATGTGTTTTTTCTTCTCTGTCTCTGCATTTGAAGGGAGAATCGTTAGGTGGACGGAAGTGGACGGGTGGCGTCACCCGATCGTCTCTGAGGCAACAGGGGCCGTTGGATGCGAATCCAGGACTCAATCGAACGGTCGAAGAGAATCCCATGTGTCAGGAATTATGTTGGGCCTTGTAAAGCGGGGAGCTTCTAGCAGTGAAGGCTCGTGCGTGCAAGATATTGTGAGTTTGGGGTTACGGTAACCCAGCCTAACTCACATGTTAAGGCCATTTTTTCTTATTTTTATAAGATCATCCTTGGCTCTAAGTATCTTCTTTTCTTATTTTTTCTTATTTTTTTAGGGTAACCCAACCAAATCACATAAGTTCGATTTTGTAAACTTTAGGAGTAAAAAAAAGTAATTTTAGATCTCTCTCTTCTCATTTTATTTCTCTTTTCTCTCTCTCTTCTTCATATCGTCGCCTCATTATTGCGATGAGGCAACGATGTAAGCAGGTAGACAAGGTAGCAATAAGACAACGATCGATGACGAGAGAAACAAGAGAGATAAATAAAGTAAATAGAAAAGAAGACTCAAAATGACTTTTCACTCAAATTACCCTTATCACAATCCACTTTTGAGAAATTCTATTTGCAGCCAATTTTTTACTATTCGCAGCCATAATTAAAATAAATTTAACAATTACTCTTCACACCCACTATTATTACTTGTTGCAGCCACCTATATTCCAAAATTACCCTCATATATCTCATACATCACGCCGTCCCTTTCTTTATAGCCACTTGTCGCCGTCCCCTTCTCTACAGCATTTGTTGCTTCTCTGCAATCCCCACTTGCCGTCGTCGCCTTCCCTACAGCCACGTCTCTCTACTATGCGCTTGGTGATAACACAGGTAATTTTTACACCTTGGAGGCTAGAAAAGGAAAGGTTCGATGGGCAAAGGTGGTGGCCACCTGGATTCAAATCGGTCACCGCCATCGAATCGGAGGTAGCATGGCCTTCGAACTGGGTTTAGAGGCGACCTATGCCTCCGAAACTTGGATTTCGGAGGCTTGGGCTACTTCCGAAACTTGAGTTTCGGAAACGGCCTGCTCCTCCGAACTCTAGGTTTCAGAGGCGTTGGCCGCCTCCGAACCCTAGAATTCGAGGGCTTGGGCTGTTTCTGAAACCTGGGTTTCGAAAATGGCCCGCGCCTCCGAACCCCAAGTTTCGGAGGTAGCCCATGCCTCCGAACCCTGGAGTTCGGAGGTGCTGGGAGTCTCCGAAATCTGTAGTTTGGAGGCTCTCAATTTCTATTTTATATATTATATAATATATTACACATTTCAATTTGCACGGACGCTCAACTATTTTAATTTGCAGTTAAATTAATATAATACTATAATATGTATATAATACATATATATTATGATAATAATAATAATAATATTATTAAGATTGTTACCTTCGAACTCTGGAGTTCGGAGGTGCTAGGAGTCTCCAAACTCTAGAGTTCGGAGGCTCCTAAAATATATAATATATTATATTATATAATATAAGTTTTCGTTCTATATTTCGTTTTATATATTATATAATATAATATGTAAGTGCTGATTTATAATTATTGATAAAAATTTATTAAATCTATATTGCGTGCCATGCTTATAATTGTTAAAGGGACAAATTTATCTATTTATAATGGCAAATAATTCAAATGAATAATGACTTTTTTTTTAAATCTGTGTATTTGCATTTTATTTTTCTTATTTCTTCTTTTTATACTTCTCATTTCATTCACAAGTAAGATGAATTATAGGTTTTTTTCTAATAATCACAGATTTTGAACTCTTTATTACAATAACAATTCCATTTTCTTTTCCAACTTTCTTAGTTCATCCAATCAGTATTTCTCTATTATCAAAAAGTTAATAGAAGAAAACATTTAGATATATTTTTTCTCTAAATAAAATAATAATTTTAAGAAATTTATTAAAAAATTATCATACCTCACTAGTAGTGAACTGTTAAATAATATCAAATAATTGGTGAATTGCAAAATCAATTTTTTTGAGATATAAGAAAAAATGAATAAAATAAAATACCAATTAAAAATCTAAAAACCCAACTTCCTGAACCCTGGGATTCGAAAATACATGCATTTCTTGAATTCTGGAATTTGGAAAATCCACTAATACTACAATATTTACTTACACACTAATTCGAAAAATCAGGGATTCTTTGAAGTTTCCAACTTCCCAAACCCTTAGAAACACACAATAATACATACAAGATTTAGATTTACTTGTGTGTGATGTTATTTTTTTGAGTAGTTGTTATCTTCTTCGTCAAACTCTCCCCAATTGGTTGTAAACATTTGAGTGTAGTAATCTATGACTAACTTCGACTTGCTGATATTCTGAGAGAAATGGGCTGAGTAATGATGGGTGTGAAACAAGAGGAATTAGTGATCTTGAAAAGAAAATAAATTTTCAATTTTTGATGGTGAGTATGAACTAATAAGTAATTGTGACAGACGACGGGTAAGAGAAAATTACAGAGTTTGCCGGTAGAAGAAAATACGATGTCAGGTGGTTGCTTAACGTAGGTGGTTGAGTATTGAAGATGAAGGGTAAAATTAAATTTTTTCTTGAGGTTATTTGAGGTATATTGAAAAGTGGCTGCAGCGAGTAAAATCGTGGCTGCGAATAGAATTTACCTCCACTTTTATGATGTGAAATGTCAGTTGTGCCCTCATGTTAAGTTTATACTTCATTTTTATTATATGATTTAATTAGATTTTGATTTAGTTCTTGAGATGGAATAAAAGTTTTTAAAGCTTAATGTCAATCTCGAATTTAGAATTAAAATTTTACAAAAAAAATATAAAATTATTTTAAAAAATTATTATACAAATTTAGGTTTTTATTTATCATGGTAAAATAACAGACTGAATACTTAAAATTAACCTTATTTGAATTTATTAATGGTATTTTGCTTATGGAATTAGAGGTGCTCATTATCTGAGTACAGCTGAAATTCTGAACTGGATGGATTATTTTCGATTACTTTTGTCTTAAATTTTTATTAAATTCAGTCCAATTTAGTGTTTCTTTCGGAAGGCAGTCCAATTTAGTGAAGATATGATAAAAAAAAATATTCTTATATTTTTTAACTAAAATATATCAAATATATGTTTTTTTTTTAAAATACAATTGAGTTTGAAATTTTTCATGAAATTGTCATTACCATAAAAGTTGAAATTTATTACAACAATCAATTAAAATTTGCTAAAAATCTAATTTAACTAAAATTATAAATAAGAACAATATTTGCATATACTCAACGATGCGAAGAATAAGTAAAATCAGTCTAGACTACATTTAAAATTACAATTTGGACACTGCGATTTTGATTATCCTTTTTTTCACCATCGCTTTTCTATTCCTCCTATTTGGCTAGGGTTTTCTCTTTATGTTTTTTGGATCATAGGTCCACTACTATCATTGCCATATGTTGAAGCTCAAAGAGGATTCTAGATGAAGAGGAATTTTGACGAGTGGTAAGAGGCGGATGTCGAATGGAAGAAAATGATGGGAAAGATGAAAATAATAATAGAAAATGAGGAAGAGGGTTTTGGCACAATGGCAACTAGTAAAGGTAGAGTAAAATAAGATATAAAGGATGATGAAGAAAATAAGAGAAAAAGAATAAGAGAAACAAGGTTTATGCATGGTGGCGCCGACATGAAGCTTGTCGAATAAGAGGAATAGGGTTCTGGCTACAACTGAACCCTTTTCCTCTTTTCTCTTCCTCATTATCTTCTTTTATTCAACATTCGCTGCCTATCGCCATTCCAACTCCTTTTTTCCAAGTTCATCGTTGTCCTAGCTCTCTTCCTCCAAAACCTTATTTGAGCTTCAATGAAAAGCAATGGTAATGACGAATCTATCGTTCAAAAATTAAAAGGAGAAAAGAAAACCCTCAACCAAACAAAAGAAAAAGAAAGGGCAATGGCAACAGAAGAGAACAACCAAAGTGGTATTGTTTTTGTTGTCTAACCCATAATTTTAAAGAAAATTCTATATACAGCCACGCATTTTGCTTTCCACAACAACTATTCATAATTACTCATCACAACAACACTTAATTATTCTTTGTAACCAATATTTTTTTCAAAATACCCTCTAACTTATTACCATTGCACAATAGCAAAAAATCAAACAAACAAAAGGCAAAATTGAACGACAACAATGAATGGAGAAGAAGATGACGACAACTTTCATAGTGGTTGCTGAAAATTCAAATGGATTTTTGACAGGCGTGACCCACATGGAGAAAAAGACGACGACAACAACCACCATAAAGGCCATCAACGACTCAAATGAATCTCCAATGGGCGTGACCCACATGGAGAAGACGATGATAACAACAGCCACTATAATGACTAAAATGGATCTTTGGCGGCGACCGTGACTAATGCGTCCCAATCTTGACACTATGAACATGTCTGAATCCCATGGCTCAAACACGTTTGCGCGTTCTCAAACCCCAGGGTTTGGACATGTCCATCGCGAATTATAAGATTTGGTTGTTGTGAAAAAATTAAATATGAGGGGCGACCGTGTTCGTTGTAGCCACTGCCAGAGGTTTGTTCGAGTCACCTAGATTTGGTGACATTGTCTATGCGACACCAAATCTCGATTGGTGCCTCCTATGGTACCTTTTCGGTCAGTGTTGTCTATGTGACACCAAATCTTAGCGTTGCCTAGCAATGCCTATCGGAGTTTCCGGCAACCCCGTAAAGCCCAGACCAAAACTCCTTCTAGTGTCACCTGATTTTTCTTTCTTCAATAATTTTTTGTTCTGGTTATTTTTTATTTACTGACAGCATTGCAAGTAGCATGCCAAATTTTAGAGTTCGGGAGTTTTGTTTTCTCCCAAACTCTAAATAAAACTTCCAAACTTTAGAATTTGAGAGTTTTATTTTCTCTTGAATTTTAAAGTTTAGGGAGATGGAGTGATATAAGGTAGTTGTATATTTAGAAGAATAAAAAAGAATTTTAACTTTATGATAATTTTGTCATATTTAATTTTAGTAGAAAGTGATTGTGGAGAGTAAAAGGCATAGTTACAAATAGAATTTCTCTAATTTTAAGTACAATTCAAACTGATTTTAGTTAATCTCGTAGACCCTTGTTACAACTCGCGATAGCATGCACGTTGCACTTTAACATGACACAGAGGGTATTTGGTAGCGTCCTAAGTGTCTCAAGTTCCAAACGCAATCATGTCGAATAATGTGAAATTTTATATTAAAATTCTTCATTTGATTGAATTTTAGTTGGATTCGATTCGATTGATAGGACAAACTCTTTTTTTCTCGGCAAGCATTGCAAGTAACCTTGATATCACGCTTCGAATCGAAGCGCCGGAATTCTGTACTCAGACGTCTTCCTCTTCCGCTTCGCCGTCTTACTGTCTCCAACGCCGCCGCCAAACACCAGTATCTGGTACGGACACATGCGGTTCCACTTCTCATTTTTCCGATATTTCTCTTCCCAATTTGCATTTTGATTATCGGGTTGGTCAAAGCCCTCATTTGCTCGACCATCAATGTCGCTTCCGAGTCCGAGACCCATAAAATTTCCAATATTTCATAGAAAAACACGTAAATTAAACTTCACTCCTTGCTGTTAGTTCTTCCATTATTATGTTAACTGTTTTCATTTCTAATTTTAGTGTTAGGGTTCGTCTTACAATTTTATTCTGTTGAAGATCTTGCGTTTCTGTCTTTTCAATGATCACTGATCAGGTCAAGAACAAAGTGTGTGAATCTTTTGTTAATTGTTTCTTACTTTGTTATGTTTTTTTATTCTACGTTCGCATCAATAGAGCGAATATGGAAGGAACAGGAGGCGATGGTCCAGCAATGGCACCGTTTTCGAAATGGAGAAAGGATTTCTCGGTGGCGTTTCAGTACTATCTGGAGCGGTTCACTCCTCATACGCTCCAAAGGTGGTTGGGGACACTGGTGGTTGCTTTGATCTATGTGTTGAGAGTGTATTATGTTCGAGGGTTCTATGTCGTGTCCTATGCTCTTGGGATATACTTGTTGAACCTCCTGATTGGGTTTCTGTCGCCAAAGATTGACCCCGAGCTTGAAGCTACTGATGGGGCCTCTTTGCCCACTAAAGACTCTGATGAATTCAAGCCATTTATTCGCCGCCTCCCTGAGTTTAGGTTTTGGTAATAAGCGCTTCCCCCTTAATTCAATTGTTACATATAGTTTTATGCTGCTTAAAGGTCTGCATTATGAGTTCTTCATGCACAAAGCACCCATTGTGATAGTTCTTTCTGTCTGTCACCGTCTAATGGCCTCTCTAAGTTAGTGGCTTGGATTCCTCTTGCTGTTAATAGTGCAGCATTTGGTCTGTCATATATGAAAATTACTATTGGCGCATATGCCAGTTGTTTCCTTGAAGACTAGCATTAGAATATAGAACACAGTTGATTTAGGTAAGTGATTCCAGTGATGAACATATTTATAGAACTTTGCTCTTGGGTTTTTAGTACTGCCTACTTTAATACCTCCACACTACGCTTGAAAAGGCAGTGATTAACCTTAGAGTTAGATTTCCTTAGATCAAGCCTCGTGCACTTCAACTAGAAATGGTGTCAAAGCATTCGGCTTTGACTAGTGAAGATTTGCTGATTAGCAGCTTCATTGCATGTTTCTTTACCTGCATGGGAGATCACAAGCTTTGCGTGGCTTCTAGCTCAGATAAAGGGGCTAATACATTTATTCTACTAATTGCAATGACCCTGTTAATTGCTTCAACCTGATGGGGAAGGTTTTGGCGGCCTCAATGACCAAGTAGTTAAGCTCTGTGTTGCCTTCTTAACTTGCAGAATGACAATGGGAGGGAGAACTGTTGCTTGATGTCATTTATAACCGTTTTGACTTTGTATAAGCAAAACTTCTTAACATTGTGAACCTTTTAGTTTGCTTAGATTATATAAATATGTCTTTATGATTCATTTTCTTTTTTAGGTATTCCATCACCAAGGCTTTCATAGTGGCATATATTTTGACCTTCTTTTCTGTGCTGGACGTACCTGTTTTCTGGCCCATACTTTTATGTTATTGGATTGTTCTGTTCGCCCTCACGACGAAGCGTCAAATTCTACACATGATTAGATACAAATATATTCCCTTTGATATTGGAAAGCAGGTGAGTGATTACAAGTGTTATTTCAGTCTCTGCCTGCCATTGCTAGCTTTTGCATCATTGTGTTTGTGTGTGGTTGGTCGGGGCATGTTAACCCTTTTCATATGATATCTTACCACTTATTCTAATGAATACATCTTCTACTTTTGTTATTGTGGCAGAGGTATGGTGGCAATAAGTTTTCTAGAAGCGGCAGTTCTCCTAGAGACTGAAGCTCCATATCCCTATTCTGAACAGTCCCGAAGAAGAAACTCTCATTCTTTTTCTTTCGGTGAGTAGAAACTCAAAAGACTTTGACAAACTTAGCAGGAAACATACGATGTATCTAGATATTGTAGCAGGATAGAGAATTGCTATGACCCACGTCACTGATATTCCAGATTTCTTGTTAGCTTTAGCTGAATTGCCTTTGCCAGAATTGATCTAGTCTGAACATTCTAGATGTCATATGATATTGCAAAATTTATGACACCTTTGATAGATGTAGTCTGAGGATTGTAAGCATCATGTGCTATTGCAGCAACCTATTGCTTGCCTGTCACCGGGATTTCACAGCAGGACCCGGGTTGAACTTAAGGCCCCGTTTTTTTTCGTTTTTTTTAACTCAGATCTTCCCATAGTCGCCATTGGAGAAAAGAATCAATGTGGCGAATGTCAAACAGAACTTTTACATTTAAATCCCAATTAGAATGATCATCATTCAGGGGGGAAATGCTACGGCGCCAAAGGCATGAATTTTACTTAAAAAGATGTTTTGTATGACACCATTTGCATTGTAAAAAGTGCCGATGGCATTGGGTACTAACATCATCCTTGTTATGCTATTTTAGTTTTTTATCTTTTAATATTGTAATTATGTTTGGAACCTGAACCAGGTTGTTTTGAAACTCTTTTCTTCCCAAGATGCGACACTCGAGCTCATCTAAGTTGTTTGTCAATATGCAGGTTAACTTCATTGTAATTATGTTTCATGATCAGTCCCAAAAACATAGTTGTAATACATATATAATGTAATGGAGGAGTTTCGAAGTTTTGCTCAATTAGTTTATCTCTACAAGAGGCTGTTTGGCTTATCATTTTTAAAAGTAGTTTATAAACTCTTTGACTTTTAAGTTGTGTAAAACTTAAAAGTTGGGTAGTGTTTAATTTGATAATGTATTTGAATAAATGTGCTTAAAAGTTGGATAGTTATGTATTTGGTTTGAAAGAGTTGATAAATTATTAGAATTTGACAAAAATATGAAAATAGATATATTGTTGAATAATACAAATAAAATTTATAAAATATATATTTTTTAATAAAAATATTAAATATATTAATTTAATATACATTATTATATATATATATACACAATGAATGAAGAAGAAAATAGAGACGACGACAATGGAGGACGGCGCTAGACGATGGGCGATGACGAACATGGAGGCAGTCGGAGATAGTTTGGGGAAGGTGGTGATAATAGAAAATAGAGAGATAAAAAAGGATAGATATTGAAAATATGTATTTTGTTTGAGGATAAATCAATAAATTACTTGGTCAATGTAAGAAGTTTTTAAGAGCTTGTTTGAAAAAAATTGGGGAGAAGTGTATCTCAAACATTATTAAAATAGTTTATAAATTTGATAACATTTAAGTTCTTAAATATTATCAAATGCATAAAAAAGTAAATAAATTAATTTAATAATTTGTAAGTTGTCAAATTGATAAGCCAAACACCCTCAAGGTTAAATCTTGAAGAGTGGCAATCATTGATTTAAGAATTGATATACATTGCATACATGTTGTGACTCTTGTAACTCAAACTTTGATTATTTCTATGTTCTTTTTATTTCGGTATCAATCAAGCTAAACTTTGGGATTTGTGAAAATGATGGAGATACAAAACCCTTACCGAGAAAAAAAAAAACACACACACACCCACACCCACGCCCACGCCTCTAGTGGTTCATTCATTATTTCAATCACATTTCCAAATTTAAAGATGTTAGATGATATAAACATATACCATAAAACATATGATCATGATCATTATCTTTTGCATGTAATGAAAGACCTTTTGTGAAAGAAATTTAAGAGTAGAAAATGTATTTTGTTCCATCTCTAGTTTTATCTTTATTTTTATGTTTCTAATTTTATAAAAAAAATAAAAAAATGTGTTCATTTTTATTAAATATAAAATTAATTTTAAGACAATAAAAAATGAGATAATATGTTCAAAATCATGTAAAAAAAAAGATGTGGAGATTGACGGTAAAGAGAGAGATGAATAGTTAGGGTGACTTAATAAAGAGAAGAGTTGTCACTATCATAGTAGTAGAGAGAGGCGCAATGATGCTATTAAAGATTGAAGATGGCAAGAAAAGAGAAAGAAGGTGAGTAAGAAGAAAGCGGTGTTTGTTGTCACAGTGGCAAAGGATATTATCACAATAACAAAGATTAAGAGAGCAAAAGAAAGATTAGTTGTACTCCCAGTGATAGAGAGTGATTGGGAAGGGAAGAGGAATGTGGGGGGGGGTGTATGGGTGCAAATGAAACATTAGAAAAAATAGAAGAAAAAGATATTGAGTCAAAGTGAGGCTTAAATTAAAAAAATATATATTTTTCTTAGAGAATATTTTTATTATATTTTCTAAGATTTAATACAATTTAAAAAATAAAAAATTATTTTCTATTCTCAAATTAAAAAAAAAATAAACACAATTTTTAATTTTCAAAATATTTTCTAAAAACATACTATAGTTTTTCACATGTAAACAGATCCTAAAATTTCAATTACGGAAATTAAGACTTATATTCAAAAAAGGATTAATAGTAAATAAAAAAAAAAGTGTTCAAATGATTTTTTTTTTCAATTAGAAAACATAAAATCTTAGTCTCTCAATTTTTAAAATTTATACTTGTTACATGCTATTCTCGTATCACTTCTTATGGGCCAAGCTCAATTCAATGGGCTGGCTCAATCGCCCAGAACCCAGAATAACGTAGACGACCTCGTCAAAGAAAGTCCATAAATCACCAAAATCCGAAGCTCATAAAGCAAGCATCCTGCGAGCTTTCAACGATCGTCTGACAAGCTCTCAGGAAAACCCTTAGTTCGCTGGACCGCCTAGGTCGCTGACCTAAAACCACCAGCTTGAATAAGTGGTAAATTGCTGAGAAGTCAGAGGTAGAGACTATTCACTTTATTTGCAACAGCCCATGACACTCGTAATGAGGATCTCACTCCTGATTTTGTGTAGACGATAATGATTGTTTGTTCCCCATTATGTAATCATTGTATTTCTATATGTTATCTAAATTGTAAAGGCCCCTCAGTATAAATAAGAATTATAGATATCATGAGGGACATGGACAGAGAGAATAATCAGATACCGCCATTCTGAGAAAATAATCAGAATGTAGTCGTAAAGTAGGTATTGTTCTGGCCGAACAACATAAAAAATTCTGGTGTTGACTCACGTCTGAAGCCTTTGTATTCTTCTACTTGACACTTTAGATTTACTCATCGCGGCCCAAAACGAATCAGGATCGGCTAAAATTGAACGTCGACAATACTAATTGTTTTAAAAAAATCCTAAAAGATGTTTTTAGTTGTTTTCTTCATAAAAATAAGATAATTTCCCCTTGTTTTCTATATAATAAACATAGGATTTCAACTCAACCAAAATCAATGTTAATTTTTGTTTACAATCAGATCAACATAAATAGTAAAAAAGTGAATTTTAAAATTTATTAATAACAGTTATAATATAGAAATATCTAAAATATCAATAAATAGCGAAACTGATCTGATGTAAATAATTTATTATACTACAATATTATAATTATAAAAATTAATTAATAATCTACAATATAATAATACGAATATCAAAACATCATTATCATAAACAGTAAAATACTAATGGGTAATAAAATTCACTTATGATAAATATTTAAAATATTAATAACAATAATATCAATATTCTACAATTTATAAAATTTAAAAAAAATCATAAAAATCACAATTAATATTATTAATGATTATAACTGATATTAAATTTGTATTATTAAAATTATTTCTTCATTATTTTAATATAAAAATATTACTTATAAATTATCATCACTAAAAATAACAATATCATATTATTGTATTGAAAACATTAGTTTAATAATTGAAATAATAATGATGATGATGTAAATATTATATTATTATAAACAATACATTGCATTATACAACAATTGAAAACATGTTTTAGAACACCTTTTTAATTTATTTTTTTTTTAGTTTTCAAGATAAGAAATTAATTTTTATATTTA
Organism: Diospyros lotus; assembly: GCF_014633365.1. NCBI lineage: Eukaryota > Viridiplantae > Streptophyta > Magnoliopsida > Ericales > Ebenaceae > Diospyros > Diospyros lotus. The sequence continues at coordinate 9,796,202 of NC_068343.1, read as the reverse complement.
ACAATTGATGGCATTTTTAATTTTTTTTGTGGAAAAAGAATTAGGGATGAAATAGAAAATTGAAGATGATGAATAAGAAAATGTTTTTATTTGTAACTTTCCCTTAGTCATCTCATCTGTGGTGGTCATTGAATGAAACGGGCAGCCTTTTGCTGCTTGCTTCAAAGCAGAAACTTGAAATGATAACAAATACCAATTCTTGGTTAGCAGCTTGAAATTGGATTTAGCATCTAAAAACTGCAACTTCTCATCTTCACTCAGAGAACCTCTGTCTGTGTCGCGAAGGCAGAAATAGCAGATTTCCATTCTAGATAGAAGGATAGTCTTTGAGCTGGTAGTAATTTTGAAGATAGGGCAAACTTGCCTTATTTGTTTGAGGAAGAAGATGTGGATGTTTTCATGACCCAAAATTGACAAGCAAAAGTTGCAGTTTTGCGGCCATGACATGTCAATATGATCTGCTAGGATGAGAAAGCATTATTTCCCTCGTTTTTTTGGGTTGTTTTTAAATCAAAACAACTGCCATAACAACATCTTTATCAACAAAAACTATTAGAGATAGGCTGCAATCATATATATATTTTCAGCAAGCCGTTGCAAACTATGAGTGGTTCTGTAGATTGCTGATGTTCTTCCTATGTATGCCCATGAATTTCGCAACAAATTCTGCACCAAGCAAAACAATGAAGAGTTTAGAGTCAGCAACTGCATCTCTGTAGTTCGTATTCCATGCTACACTAATGCATCTTTACTGGCACGCATAACAGTCCACAAACCACTCGCACCAAGTAAGAATACAGAAATTTGGGCGGGCTCGCCCCAGGGAAATTTGAACCTTGGTTGCAAGGGATGCCATTATAGCGTCTTACCACCAGGCCAGCCCTTGGGGGTAGATTTCAAAGCTTCCATTAAATGCAAAACGTGATCTAGATTCAGCAAGCTTCAGTTGTTTATCAGTTGCATGAAAGAGGGACCCTGTTTCTCCATCTTTATTTACTAACATACCGTTCTACAGATAGCAATTTCTTCAAGGACAAAGAAATTGATGAATCAAAAATTTGTTCTACACATCCATCTCATTATCTACTTTGTCACCACCAATGAAGTTTCACATATTTACATGAACTACACTCCCAAGCACAAGACTCAACTCAGCATGCAACAACAGACGGATAGATTTTCAGAGAAACTTCCCTCCAATGACCCCCTAATTATGACAAGTCTACAACGCTTTTATCAGGTTTTTTTCTCTATGTTGGCATGTATATGAAGATGTTCCAACAACGTCCATAGTCAGCATTGTCTAACTAAATTATTGGTGAAGTGCTGCAAATTCATCTATAGAATGTTGAATGATTGTGCACATGTAATAATAACTGAGTACTTATGTCTCATATTACCTTCGAGCTTCAGCAATGCGCTTGTTCCAGCTGGGAGCCTCTTATCCTGTAGACAGAACCTGAATTAATTCTCTTTTGAAACAAAATAAGATAGCCAGAGAAGAATATAACTTACATAGTACCCATGCCAAAAGTAAAGTTCTCTTTTCGAACTAGCTTCAACTCCCTTAAGAAACTGTTCCACAAGCTTCTGCATGATGGAAAAGATAAGAAAATTATTTCAAAATTATAAAGGCCATTTCCAGATGTCTCCACATCTGACTGGTTCATTGACATTTTGCATGGCATGAGAGCACAAAGACTGGTCACCTTAAATCAAGTCAGTTATGATGATAAAAGCCATCTCATAATTAACGTTAAGAGTTCTGGAATATTCATTTTAAGGAAACAAAAGCATGATGCATCAAAGATGATGCTTCTATTTTCTTAATTCATGCATTTTAGGTAATAAATTTTCAGTTTACTGCTGGTCCCAAGATGAGATAAAAAAGGAGGGTTGTGTTAGGTAAACTCTGATAGCTAGTGTAAAACTCCTCAAATCAAACATCATGAATTCTAGACAAACAAGCCAACCTAATGGGATTAGGGCTTAACCCAAGAGGTCATACACATACCTGCAGAATCAGTTTGGGGTGAACAAAATCCATGAGAAGTTTTTGAATCCTTCCCCGTACTGCAAAAAATCTGGCAGAAGCAAGACACGTTATGTTAAACCTGATTTTCATTACAGGCATTTCAAGGATTTTGTTTGAAACAAATTTAATACTTCTTTCTTTTCTCCTAAGTTAATTTTCCAATTCCATAATCCAAGTTAAAGATTTGGAAACTCCCACAAAATTTTCTCAAAAAGTTCAAAATCAATATGGATTGCTTTCTGCAGCCTTAATTAAAAAAAACAAACACTTTTAATGGAATACCTAAGGTTATGGGTGTTAAGAGACCAGACATTCTTGCATTCACACTAGTGAAATGAAGACCTATATGATCTACTGTTGAAAGCGAACAAGTTTAAAACATTTTTTTTTTATAAGAAACAAAATGCATGGTGAGAGATCATTGCTTTAACTTCAACCTCATGGAATTCCTTCTTCCTCTTTTTTTCATTTTCTGGTTCTTTGGTGCATTAACAAAAGTAATTAACCTTTATGGTGTGGCAAAGATAGAAAACAAATAAAGCCAGACTACCTCTTATGTGATGGATCAGCTAGAATTTCTGCGGCAAGTTCCTCTAAGACCTCTTCCCATCCAAGTGGAATTGGTTGCTCTTCAACAAAGGGATAGCTGTAGAGGCATTATACAGAGTAAGGAGAAATATAATCAACTCAACTGAGCTTTCTCCTTGTAAGTGGAAATATATATTCAGAAGCAGAAATACAGATGATCATTTATTCAAAGACTGTACTTGTGTGCTTTGCATGCTTCAAGAGCCATAATTGCTTTTCTTAGATTATGCTTTGACTTGGAAGCAATCTTAGCAGCAAAACTCGTTGGTAGGTCAAAGTCTTCCTTCCTAGCTATCTGACCAAGAACCTCCATGATCTGTGAAAGATTCATAAGAAAGTTCAGGAACAATGAAAAGCTTTGACCCCAGAAAGTTCACCCACCGCAAAAAGTAAATCACCACCCTTGTAATATCATCTTAATGGCAGGAGAAGGATGCTTTATTTATTTATTTATTTTCATTGAAATCAACTAATACGTGTAACTGGGAACTCCTGAATTTGCTTTGACCATTATTTCCATTGTAAGGATAAAACTGAAACTCTGAGGTCTATTAGAATTACTGCATAAATTTCTGTCACTGTTCCAAGCTTATTAATGGCAATCTAGGCAAATTTGTATGTCATATATAATATCATGTAACATTAACATCATATTAAAAAGATGGGCTGCTAATTGAACCTCAGTACAATGTACATTCATTTCAAGGACCATGCTCTCTTTCAAAATCAAGCCTTCTCCATTTCACTTAAATACTGTTACTTTATCCATAAAAAGGAATCCCTAGTTCACGAGGCTCCCTAGTTATGAGGGCTGGGGGAGGGTTGCTTTTGTATACACCCTTACTGTTGCTTTTAAAAAGAGGCTGTTTCTCCAACAGTGATGAACCAGGAAAGCAAAACAACAACATGAACGTGCTGCACATAGTGCCTGGGAACCAAAAACAACTTCTATTTTTATAGAGTTGTAGTATCTGGATTACTTGCTGAAAATTTTACAAGATGTTCTCGAGGTGAAAATCAAGACTTCAAGATACCCATCCAAAAGAATTTGGAACAGAAAAAACAAGAAATGAATATCCAAAAATAAACTGACTATTTATACCATCTTAAACAAACTCACCAGAATTTCTCCCTGGAAATGTTTTAAGAAATGAATGGATTGACTACAGGTTTGCGTCTGTGTTTGATTCATCTAATTCCCATATTCTACAACAGGAAGTAGTGAATTATCAAGTATCCAATTTCTCCTTTAGTGGCATGAATTGTCAATTCAAAATAATTGAACCCATCTTAAATCATTAAACACAGAAGATACTAAGCATTACAGGAAACTTCTATTGAACTAGGAATCCGTCATTGTTTCAATTTTGGACATTGTCAAGGAAGATGTCTGAAGAGAAAGTTACGCAAATAGTGAATGATGACACTTGCCTGATTCACAATTAGGTTCCCAGATCTATGACTGCTCACCATACACATCATAAAGAAAAGTGGAAAGAAGAGAATAATGGTGTCCATTAAGAGGGTATCTACATATACAACCATGAATCTGATCCTCAAGATCAAAAGAGTATACTTACTTCATGAGTCACAGGAGGATCAACCTTAATAATTTTGCAACAGTTTCTAACTGGTTCAAGAATGTTCAGATCATCTTCACAGCAGAGTATGAGTTTGCAAGAATCTGTGTAACAGTCCATGATCCATTTTATCAAGTGTTGAATGTTCTCAGCAGCTTTATCAACCTCATAAAGAACCATTACTGTAAACAAAAAACTAAAACATGTAAACAATTATGACCTTGGTGACACTGCTTAAAAAAAACCGTTTTAGCAAGAAAACCTTTATAATCTGCTTCGGGATTTGCACTACTGATTTCAGTGGTAATGGCATAGCTGCTGCTTATTTGCTTGACCAAAGCCATTAGTGCATATCTAGCATTAGGTTCCAAGTATACATTCAGCTCCACATGATGAGAACTGGAGGTTACAGAAACAGCTACTTCCACTGGTCTTGTTTCCTGTCAGAAAATTGAAAAGGACACGTATTTGGTTTAGGTAGGGATGTCAATACGGGTTGGCGGGTCGTGATCGTGTCGTGTTGAGACACACGTATAACACGTATTAGGCTAACCCGAACACGACCCGTTTAATAATCGTGTCAAATTCCTTAAACCCGAACACGGCATGTTTATTAAACGTATAACACGACACGACCCGTTTAACTAAACGTGTCGTGTCACTTGTTAACCTGTTTTAACTCGTTTAATTTAAACGGGTCGTGCTGTGTCACTTGTTAAACGTATTATTTAGTTTTAAATTTGTTATTTCGTGTATTATCGTGTTAACATGTTCAGATCAACCCACAAACCCTTTTAATTAAACGTGTCATTTCGTATATAATCGTGTTAACGTGTTTGAGTCAACCCATTAATACGTTTAATTAAATGGGTCATTATGTGTCTAAACGGGTTAGACGGGTTGACCCGCCTAAGACACAAAAATAATCATGTCATAAGCGGGTTGACTTGTTTATGACCCAAACCCGATTAACCCCAACCCTAACCTGCTTAACTCCGTGTCATGTCGTGTCCAAAATTGCCAACCCTAGGTTCAGGCATGATGCAGGGAAAATTCGATATCACATATAACCTTTGATGTCCACAATAATAGACTCCAATTTGCCCCAGACATAAAGAAACCCAAAGTTTCATACTAATACATTAAACAATAAGCCCAATATCAATTGGTTGATAAATTGGATAGGTAAAGGGTAAGTGGAATTTGGTAAGTGTCTTTATATCATTTTCTAGACAATAATAATAATTTTTTTGTTCTTTCCTCTAATAAGCTCAAGAACCCAAACTGATGAAAAACCAGTCAGCACAAAACGGATAGATCAACAAAATGAACAAAAATGTGAAATTGGTCCCAGAAATGAATGCTATTTTTTGTATCCACACAGAAAAGTCACTTGGTGTAATAATTTATTTTCCAAACACAAAAACAGGCTGTGACTCAGTTGGCAAATCAGTATGCTTGTCTCTGATGGATTGACAGAAATTCCATGCTTTTGTTGGATTTTAGTGCAATATCAGTGTTGTGAAACTTACCAGACTGGCCTATCAGACCATTTTAACTGTACCCAACTGTACCAGTCACCAGCCTGGTCTAGGCGTCCAGAAAAATACCAGTCAGTTGAACCAAACCAGCTGATTCAACCAGATTATTGTTTCTTTCTTTCTCAATTCTTTTCATTTTTCTAGATCTAAGTTATAATTATTTATTTATTTTTAAACCCAAAAGAACATAGGATATAATGGCCTTACAAAAGATATGGCCATGGATAGAAATGGTTGGAGATCTAAAATTCACGTAGTTCACCTAATGGGATTAAGTCTTGTATTTGTTGTTGTAAAATCCAATATGACCTTTGATTGTAAACCCTTTCTCCTTCCCAGTTCAACTTACTGACCTTACATTGGTGCATATAAAATGTTTGCTGGACAAGTTCATCTACTTGTCTTTGGCATACACATTATCCAGAAGATGCCAAGCACAAGAATAATTCAGGAAAGGTAGCAGGGAACAAAAAGTTATAAAGTTATTCTGAATCTTTTGATCACATATACATCTGGATCATTCAGGGGCAACTGCATGCATAGTCCCCTAAACATGTCCGTGTGTATTAGGAAGGAAACCTTTTCAGGGCTCATGGTCAAATCACTCATAGAGAAAGTTACTTCTAAATGCGAACAAATGAATTACATTGCTAACCCCACATTACGCGAGGAACATCCATTGAACTGAATATGTGGTAGTAATGTAACACACAGGAAAACATCCCACAAGAATATATAAAATTTCATGATTGTTTGTATCAATCAATTAAAAAAATTGAGAGAAAGTATGTAAGTTTAGTAAATTTGAGAACATGTTCTTGTTATATCATCTTCTTGGTATTGTGTTAGTAGACCATGAATATTGTGAAAACTTTGTCAGAGTTTGATATACCTGAATATGAAAGTGTCCTAAGTCGTGAGAGATCTGCAAAAAGTTTATCAAAGTCTGGTCAGGCTTAAAATGGGATTGCAGGTAGATTTTTTTTTTCTTAACATACTGCATTTGATATAAAGATACATACATCTGAAGCAGGTTCTCCAAAAATTTCACGTAGAAGAGCCTTTATTAGTGACTTTTTGCCAGATCCAGAAGGTCCTCCGAGCAGAATGTGTGGACATACTCCTTCGGACACCTAAAGATGCAATAAAAATGGAAATCATGAGAAAACTACGGATATGGGAAATAAATTCTTATGAAAAAATTATCAGAAAACTTTAATCAGTTCTGTATATTTTAAGGGGTGTCAGTTAAATAGTAAAAGTTGATTCCAGTTGTCCTAACGAATCAATCAGAAAAGCAATGCATGCGTTAAATATACACCCTTACAAGTTGCTTGAGTACTTGAGCTTCTTGTCTGTGGCAAGTGAATCCATTAAGCGAAGCAGGCTGATGTTTATCAGCCCAGAACTGTCTCAGTCCTTCAACTACAAATGCCTTCTCAATCATAGAAGCTTCGTCAAATTCTTTAGTTTTTTCTGGTGATTTTAACGTCCTGCACGATCCTTTCTTTAGACAGGAAAACCATGCTTCTGACTGACTCTTCTTTCTGTTTGTCACAAATTTTCCAAAGCTTGCACTACTCCTCCCACTGATGGCACTGAATCTACCACTACTGCTGCTAATCTTATCACTAGTCTGCCTGCTTGCAGCAGAGCTGGAGATTGTTTGAGTTAAAACAGTACTGGATGAATTCCTCTGGTAGCTATGACCAAAATTACCATTTGTTTTGTTTTGTTGATGAGAAGTGGGATCTCTTCCAGTAAACTTTTGAGGCTTTGAATTAAATCTGCTCTCAGCAAAATCCTTCTTTGGGAAGACAATCTTCTGCATCGTCATTGTCAAGTTTGCATAATCACGAGAAAAGAAAATATCACCCTGTGAAATGGAGTCCGTGCTTTCGAAATCTGGACCTCCAGTTAATGGAACTCTAGAAATCTTTGCATCGGCAACCATTTCATTGAGTTCACCAACTGAAGGAGTATTTCTATGAGAAGCCTTCCTGTCTTTCAGAGACATGCTTCCTGGCAGTGGAGAGGGTGTCCTATAACCATTTTGTTGTGTATGACCAGATCTAATTTGTTGATCATTCTCTCTTGATCTAGGTCTTGGAGCAGAAAGAGACCTATGGCTATAGTTTGATTTCCCACTCGCCCTACTTACTTCGTTAACCTTCCTTTCCCGAATGCTGACATTTTTGTCATCCTGCATGCGGTTCTGTTTTGCGTTTGAACTTATTGAATCATTCTGGCCCCAGTTAAGTTCATCTCCTGCAGGTTTGTATGGAGAAATATGCCTGCGACCCTCTAACTTTGAAAAGGGGCTAACATTTCTTCTAGAATCTGAAGCAAGTTCAGGTGAAAGAGGGTTACCATTTCCAGGGAAACCAGAAACCGGTGAAGGAGAGCGAACATTACCATCATCTCTACGCGGTTTATAAGGAGATTTACTGTGCCTCCTCCGAGGGGGACTGGATCTCAAAGGTTCAGTGGGAGAGGAAGTTTCACCGTCGAAAAACCTCGCAGAGTGTCTCCGGCTAAGTCTCAAAGGGCTTATAGTTCTGCCTTGATCCGGATTCAAATTAAACCCTTCTAACCCAATATCTCCATTCCTTCGATTGAAATCGCGCCAGCGACTTTCATGCTGCTCAGTCTCCGTGTCAGATGGCTCGTAACCGCTCTTCCTCTGAATTGCAGCCAAGGATTGAGGCTGAGATGACCTGCTATACCGTGTTGAACTAGAACTCTCCATTAAATTAAACCCTCTCAAGCCGAGCCCCAAAGACAATAGTATCAATGCGCAGCCTGGTTGGGAATTAAATCAAACACCATACAAGCACCAAAACCTCCAATGAAGGCTCGTTCCCCCCAATGTAGGAGAGCAACTCAAACATATTGACGGCCATAGAATATGAAAACTACTAAGGCCTACGGCAGAAGCAGGGAATACACGCATAGTAAGAAGAAAAAGCTTAATATATCCAAGAAAGCGATGTCCACTAAGCGAAGGCATCGATGAAGACGATGAGGCTGTCGGGAGCTGCGGAAGCGCAAGCCAAGAGCCAGCGGATTTGTAACAACAAAAGTTTGTTCGTCCAAGGGCTGTGAATTCCATGCTCTGCATTGACGTCGACGTTGATGTCGCGTTTGGCTGTCTCTCTCTCTCTTCTCACATCTTTGCCGGGACATATCCAAAGTATGTTTCTGCCCGCGCTCTTTGGATAGCCATTCGCCTGGGAACATGAGTTTAATAGACATGGCCACGGTTCATGAACCGCCGGTTTCGATTCATGAACCGTCGGTTTCGGTTCAAGAAATCTTTGAACCTGAACCGAACCGCCCAAGGGCGGTTTGGGACGGTTCGGTTCCGGTTCCGGTTCGTGCCGGTTCGGTCAACGGTTTGGACCGGTTCGGTCAACGGTTCCGGTTCCGGTTCAAACCGAATTTTTTTAATTTTTTTTAAATATTGTTGTATTCAATTTTGGTCCTTGTTCCGTTGTTCGGTTCGGTTTGGTTTCGATTTTTAATTGTTAAATGTAATTGTAAATATAAATATTCTCAACCATATTTTTAATAAAAAAACACTACTAAAAATTGAAGAAATATAAGTAATAATTTCATTAAAAATAATTAAAACAACTAAACAAGTATGTAATACAAGTAATTAATTTTTACAAATGTGAAAAATAAAAAATAAAAAATAGAATTAGACTTAATTTCATTAAAAAATAATTACAACAAAAATGTAATACAAGTAATTAATTTTTACAAATGTGAAAAAAAATAAAATATGGACTTGGATCCTACGCATCTTCATTGGAGTCGGAAGTCGCCGTTGTTGAACCATCATTAACCCATTCGTCAGATGATGATGAATGGATAAGTTCTTCTTGACGTCGCATGTTAGCTCTTTCCCAATCATCGAGGCAAACTTGAGTTTCCAATGATTCTGGAGCCAATCTTGATCTTCTTTCGTCCAAAATGTTGCCTCCACTACTGAATGTTTGTTCAACGGCTACAGTTGAAGCTGGAACTGCAAGAAGTTGACTTGCAATAATTGCAAGAGTTGGAAATGTCTCCTTGTGCCTTTTCCACTACTCCAAAATTTCAAAATTTAAACCTGTATCATCACCAAACTCAAAAATTGTGGTTAGATAAGTTTCGAGCTCCGAATGTGAGCTCGATCTAGGTTTTTTCCTCCTTTGATCTAAAAATTTATGACCCCATTTCATTGGTTGGGAGGAAGAGGAATGCGGAGCCATGGATGGAAATGATTCTTCACTACTAGGAGCAATAACATATGCTTCATATAATTGATTGCATAAAGTTCTAACCTTAGAAATTATAATATTCACATCAATTTCTTCATTATTTTCTAATTCTAACAACGAATAATAGTTAGACAAACACTCAATTAAACCATCAAATTTACACCTAGGATCAAATACCATAGTAACAAGAAAAATTTCAGGAATAAATTGATAATAACGTAACCATTTTTCTCTCATTTCTAAAACAGCATGACAAATTTCTTCAACATTAATTCCTTCCATTAATACACCGGCCACATTCATTGCTTCTATTAAAAATTGATGTGAAGTTGGTTTATAAACACTACTAAGTGTATGAGTAGCATCATTAAAAATTCGTAAAATATTCAAAATTGAACTACAAACATTCCACATAGTTGGAAAAATAGGATATTGTGGAATATAATTTGCTGCAAAAGAACACAATAAATCTTTATATTCAAAAGATTGATTAAGTAATTTAAAAGTTGAGTTCCAACGAGTAGGGACATCTTTTGAAAAACGTTTTGGGGTTTGACCATTGGAGGTGCAAAAATGTGCCCATGCTTTTGTAGTTCGAGGGTGTACCCAAATATAAGAAATAACATTTCTAATTGGATCTAAATAAGAATTAAGTGACTTAATACCATCTTGAACACATAAATTTAAAACATGACATGCACATCTAACATGAAAAAATCTTCCACCAAAATTTGGTTGGCAAATTCTTTTCAATTCATTAATAGAAGCAGTATTAGCCGATGCATTATCAAAAGAAATTGAAAAAATTCTATTAACTAATCTATATTCTTGTAAAATTTGTTGAATTAATCTACAAATATTTTCAGCATTATGACTTTCATCAAAACATCGATACGCAAGAATTCTTTTTTGTAAAACATAATTTTCATCAACCCAATGACAAGTAATACCCATATATGAATGAGTTTGCCAATGATCACTCCAAATATCACTACAAATAGAAACATTAATATTATTGTTTTGAAAATATGTTATCAATTCAATTTTTGAGTTTTTAAACAATTTTAACAAATTCCTTTTCAAAGTATTTCTAGGAATTGATTTAAAACTAGGATTAACAAAGTTTTGACAAAATCGAGTAAAACCTAATTTTTCACCAAAACTAAAAGATAAATGATCAATTGCTACCATTTCAGCTAAACCAGACCTACAATTAGCTTCATTATAATGAAATAATTGAGGAGAGTTTGAAGAGGTAGCAAACCCGGATATTTGTGTTTGATCGCGGCTCAATCCAACCTTGAGCGGGTGCTTTGTTTGCAAATGTCGGGCGAAAGTACCATATCCACCTCCTTGCTTGAATTTGTATACCTGATTACAATAATTACAAGATACATCAAATTTACCATCTCCTTTTGGTGTTTTCTTGAAATGAATATTAAAAATATCAGAAGTAGAAATTTTTCCACCTCCCTTTTGTTGAGTTTCACTCTCTTGTGTTTGAAAATTTTGAGCTTCAAACTCAACATTTTCAACATTTCTACCTTCACTTGCCATTTTTTTGAAAAAAGTATGATAATAAAAAAATATAATAATGATAAAATAATATAGTAACAAGTAATAAATAATTAACAATATAATTGAATAAATTGATAAATAACAAAATGAGAAGATTGAAGAAATTGAAATTAAAATATTAAATGAGAGACAAAATTGAGAGAATAATAGTTTGAGACTTGAGAGAGAGAGAGAGAGAGAGAGAGAGAGTGTGAAAAATGAGTGGGGGAGGGAGGGGTATATATAGATAGGAATTATAAAATTTAAAAAAAATAAAAAAAAATTGGCTGGGGGTGGCAGCCAACGGTCCAATTTTGGACCGTTGGGGGAGGGAGCACCGGGGGGGGGGGCGCACGGCCGCACGGGGGGGGGGCCACGGGGGAGGGGGGGCAACGGTCCGGTTCCGGTTCTCCGGAACCTTGAACCGGAACCGGACCGAATTTCGTCGGTTCGATCCGGTTCCGGTTCGGCCGGTTCCGGGTCCGGTTCCGGCCGGTCCGGTTCCGGTTCGAACCGCCGGTCCGGTTCAATTTTGGCCATGTCTAATGAGTTACATGACATCATGTCCTTTTTAAAAAAAAAAATAACAAAAAATAAATAAATAATATCATAATTTAAAAAAAAGAATGAATAATATCATTTTTTTCTTTTTTTAACATGAGTTATATATTTTTTTATTTAAAAAAGAATGGGGTGCAACTTAACGAGAGTCAAGAACCATATTAGATGAGTATTTTACTCATTTAATCAATCAATTAAAAAAAATTAAAATATAATTAGGGTTAATCTACAATTCTATATGTATTAAATAGGTCAAATGCATATTTTTTCTTTTAAGTTTTTATAATTTTTTTTGTGAAATTTTAAATTTTTAGAGATTTCAAATGTGTTACTGAATTTATAAAATCACTATATTTATTTAAATATCTGTAACACAAGCGCTATAATTAAGCGTTTAAGAGACAAATATCGATTAACGAAATCAAATAACCAACAATGGACTTTAAAAACTTAGAACTGATAATGGACTTTTGAGAATTAGTGATGGACTTCTAAGAAATAAAGGAAGTCGACAGTTTCAACATTGACATAGGCACTGACGTCGTCGTCAATCTCATTTATAAGTTTCACCTTAACAACTTCTCTTCCGTTGTCACGATAGACACCATAGTCTGTTCTATCAAGCAACGCAAAGCTTGCGGTGGAGTCATGAAGAGACCCACGCTATTTGTCTTCCTCTTCTCTATAACTTAACTCCAAAACAATCAGTTTCCATTATTTTTTCGGGCACTACTTTCGTGACTTTACCAAAATTCTTCTTTCACCCAATTCTCCAATGGTTTGGGACCCCACTTTGCTGTTGTCGTCAACTCTGCGATACTTCGCTTTCGACCCTATCAACTCCCCTAGTTTTGGATGAAATCCATTCCATTCTTTTTGTTAGTCAACGATTCAAGAACATGAAGGGGTTTGAAGCGATGCTGGTGCTGATACTAGTGCTGTTCTTTGCTACTTTTCTTTCATCAGCTTGAAGCATAGTAATTTAAAGCAATTTGGAGTAGAAAAGCAGGGATTTGAATCAACTTATTTCATTTGACCTTTTGTTTTTGTCGGCCAATTTATGCCTTTTAGGCGCCCAAAGATTGTGGGTAAGATTGTGGGTGTTGTAGGTGTTTAAATGTAGTGATTTTGTAAGTTTAGTGGCATATTTGAAATTTTGAAGAGTTTAAAGCCTCACAAGAAAAAAAATATAAAAGTTTAAGGGCAAAAATATGTTTTATTTAGAAATAAAAATATGCTTTTGGCCATATTAAATAATACCATTTTAGTATAATTTATTTAGAAATAAAAATAAGTCAATAAGTGAGTCTTATTAAAATTACAATAATTATGAAAAAATTATATTTTGAGTCATAAAAATAAAATTTATTTGAATATTTACTAAAATAAGCCTTGATTACTTATTTAAAATTGAAATAAGTTTAACAAATTCATATTTAAAAAATACAGGCATAAGATATATTTTGAACATTTATTAAATGAATATGCAAATAGGAATATTTATTAAATGAACATTTATTAGGAATATTTTGAACATTCCTAATTTTATTACCAGTACTCAGTGATTCTACTATATTAAATAGACCAACAATCAACAACACCTTCTCATTGTAATACCAGTTTTTGAGGGTTCCTTCTTGCCCTTGCTCTTATTTTCTTTCTTGATTTCCAGTTTTATGTATCAGTTGGCTGATGCAAAACATACGCACAAATGATGAAAACTGCAAATTGGCACATACCGAATGGCAAATCTTCGTTTGGCTAATGCACAACGGCCCCAGGTCCATGAGATCTAGATCTTAAATGTTCTGACCCATACCCGGACCACTGATAGGCTTAGGAAAAACAACAATAAGCAAGAATACAGATGACACACATTAGTTTGCTAACAAGGAAAGGGTATACTAGAACTCAACAGAGATTGCAATATTTATGGTATCAAGTATCAACTCAGATATCTGAGTTCTTAAAATGGTGGGAAACTTGGAGGACTTATGTTCAATGTCCAACTGCAGTAACACATCACAAACTAACAGTAACAGTTCATGGCTCATTGTTAATTTGTTACTAAACAAATTGTGGAAATTCTGGCTATGATCTCAGACAAACTGATTGAGGTGCTCATCGATGGTGTTGTAGTCAGTCGACTTCTACAAACTAAAGGGTCGATCTCATAGTTTGTGAAAACAGTGGCTGACCAAAAATATAATGCTTAAAGGCATTGGTGAGTCCGCAGAAATGAGTGAAACACGAAAAGAATGTGAAATATGAACTATCTGAACCAGTTTTTTCCCCTAGAAAGTCATTTTGCATAAAAACAAGTCTGTACATGTCTACATGACTCTAAGATGGACTTTCCGATTAGCTAAAAAGACCTTAAACCAAGGAACTGAACCTTGGATGTTCTTGAGTAGTTGATCCTCCAGAATGCATGTCTTCTCAAGGGTGTTACCAAACTTTTTCTCCCATAAAATGACCATTTCATGGAAAGGACAAGATGTTCGTAATAATTCGATCCAAATTTATATCTAAAATTAATAATAGATCTATTCACTATTATGAACTATTGTTAGTCTACTCATTACCATGAACTATTATGAATTTGATGCACTATATCATTTTGTAAGAATTATTTGTCAAACTCATTTGTGGGTATATTTTTTTCCTAATGAAAATGACTAATGACTTCTTAAAAATCTTTCATTAAATATTTAATAGTTTTGACTTAACCATTAAATTTGACTTTGCATTAGTGGGATAATTCTTTAGTTTTCTTCATTTTTTTTTTACTTACCCAAAAGTAAAAATTTGGGTGACTTAAAGACACAACATGCTACTTTTAAATTGGTTAAGTCAACATATGGCAACATATTTTAGAAAGCTAAAAGGCCCCTTTGTTAGGCGTGGGAGTCTGAGAAAGCATTATCAACTCCTCTACTCTCCAACTTGTGAATCTTATGATAGACAATCACCAAAACAATCAAAGACACACTACTCAAACTGAAGACCCCAAGTCTTCACACAAGGGTAATTCATTCTCACATCGATCAAGACACCAAAAGCACCATCAATTTTATATTTTCATGAATATACAAGGTTGTTTGTGTGGCATGCATCTTCCTCCATAACACATCATTCAAAAGGATATGACGTTCTATAATAAAATAATAGACAATTGATTACAAGAAAAAAACCTATTTAGATCTCACCAATTAAGATATATATGAAATTGGTACTTGTTCACACAGTCTGTAGAGAGGAGGCAGAGGTCACAGTTGACAACCAATCTAGTAAAGCCTTATTGACAAGGTCTGGAACTTCATCATGCGGGCAATGGCCTGCCTGTAGGTTAACAATGGATGTGTTTGGGTAAAACTCTTTGATCCGAATGGCCTTGGCAGGACCCACCCAAGGGTCTAAATCACCCCAAAGCAACAAAAGAGGGCAAGTGAGTTCGCTCAAGACACTGTCAAGTGTGTACTGGCTCTGATTCAACATGAATCTTGACATTAATCTGCAGATATGTACCGTAAACACAAAAGCAATTAAAAATTCAGAAGAAATATTGTACAGGTCCAAAGGCTGTTTGGCCTTGAACAGAAGAGGAGAAAATTAAATTTGTCAATTATCTGAGGATCAGGAAATCCGATCAGTAGTTCTTATGGGGAATTGCAATAAGGCTAATTCAGTGCCAGCAATGTTCTCCTAGATTGACTTCATTTTAAGATGAATGATTGCAATATATGGCTAATTCAGTGGGATCCCAAACATCCCCTAAGTCAATTACTTAACATTTAAGGATAGTAGGATACTGTAGATAAAATGATCCCCCCCCCCTTCCCCAATTGCACAAAGAGAACCAAAGGAAGATCTATACTGCATAACTGGCAGATATCCGGCTTTCTCCCATTGTAGAGGAAAATACAGTTTGACTTACTATAGGTAAGTTTTTTAACTAAAAACTTCTTGATGCTCATTCAGAAGCAAATAGAGTAGGTCTAATTTCAGGTGGAACAAAGCTACGCGAACATTCATACCTGTAATAAACTTCTCCAGCATTGGGATCATCTGCTGGCCTGGTAATTGATTCCACAAGATAGTCATCCACATTAGAGGCATTTATATATACCTGAAATTTAAATTAATGTTTGTCAGTTCTCTCTGATCATTAAGCCATTCATGTTTGTATAAAACAAATGCTCATTTTGTGCCTTTAAGAGCTCAACTAAATATAAGATAATTTTCACTTGGATTGGAGAAGGAATAAACAATCCCCTACTATGCCTATGACAGGCAAGCATTAAACCTATACAATTTTATTAGTTCCACTATAGTTAATATCCAAGAATCCAATGTCCAGACTCGCTGATCCACTACCATAGACCTATTACCTGAATATAAGAGAAAATTAGAAGAGCATAGCAGCCCTAACTATCGTTTGAAAGGGATAAATATACCATCATCCATCTTGGAAGGACCACTGGAGCTTGGCTTACACAGAATGGTGACTGGTCAGCTGACTGAATCTGCTACAGCTTTCTGAGATACTAACGGTTCTCCCTCTATTTATCCTCTATTTAGGTTCACATAATCATTACCCAGGAATGCTATGTAAGGGGGAACAAAACTAGTCAAAAACAGTTTTGCTTACACTTGCAGAGATCTTTTACAAGCTTCTCAGCCTTTAAAACCTCAAAATTGACAAAAAATAAGAAAGTAGGAAAAGATATTCAAGTTCAATTAAGGACATACACTCTTCAGAACAGATTTAATACGAGATGGCTGCTTGGCTTGCCAGAATAAAGCTCCAAGAACTATACGCTGGAAAAGAGTCTTCAGTGGCTTTAGAATAAACTTCTGTAAGCCTGTTTCTTCTGACTCATTCCTTTCAGCATTTGCATTTCCAAATTGTCCTGCAGAGTTCAATAATACAACACCAGCCACTTGTTCAGGCAACCCAGCTGCTGTCACCAAAGCCGTAAATCCTCCAAGGCTGAAAATACTCACGGTTCAGTGGCTACCAATTAACATAATGTCAAAATATAATTTCATTAAAAAAAAGAGTTTTTTTTTTGACTTCCTATGTCAAGGAGTGCTATGCTATTTTGCTGGACCAATGTTACAACCATGCACTTAGCCTGTACTGAAAGTAAGATGCAAAATGGCAAAGGTTTTGCATATGTACAATCTCTTGACATATACCAGAGAAGAAAAAAATAGCACCAATTAATAATATCCTGTGAAATCCAATTGACTAGGTTCACACTTTTAGCCACAAGAGAAAAGCCAATAACCATCATCTTGGATAGTGCTCCAAAGCACCTATACTTTGACCCCCCTTTTTCTGCTTTATCTTCTCATTAAGAATGATGATATGTTTTATCTGAACCAGCTTTAACATCTTCAATTAAGAAGGACTAAAATCAGTCATGGGAAAGGCATGGAGTAGGTGGGACAACAACAGGGCCGGTAAAATATAATCTGCAGAAAGCACTTTTGCTCTTTTGGCTGGGCAATAATCTGGTTGCTACCTTCAGACTGACCCATTTGAACATAAATGAGTCTCCAGGCCTTTTATCTTTCTGGATTACTTTAAACTGCATAGACACAAATGGAAGCCCCTATGGTTTGTGTTTCATTGTTGTCTTGTCACACCATCATATCATAATATACAAGCATTTACTCAAATCAAATTAGTACGAGTTTAATGATTATGTGAATTTCTTCCAAATCAGCTTGTAGAAAGATATATTAATAAGTAAAACAAAACCAAGATATTGAAAATAAAATAACAGATAGAGAAACCAAGCCAAAAAAATAATAAGAGATAGAAACAAAATAGAATTTAAAATAAAAGGACGAAGAAGATATTGAAAAAATGAAGAAATTAATAAGTAAAACAAAACCATAGCATACCTTAATTATGCCCAATAACGTTAAATGTATTTCACTGGTCACTTAGTTGGATGAGCCTTTTTTTTTTTTTTTTTGCCGGGGGGGGGGGGGGGGGGGGGGGGGGGGTTGACTTGACAAGGATCAAACCTTTGCGAAGTGATTCATAAAGAAGCCCAAGCCCCTCTTACCAATTTATAAGAATCCTCTTCTTGCTAAATTTATTCATTTTTTTTCTTTAGCTTTTCTTGATAGTAGAGCAATGTTCACTAGTTCCATACTTTTTGGGTTTTATAAAACCTTCAAGTTGTAGTTCTAGGTTAGTTTCTATGGCCATAATAAAATTTTCATACCTAAATGAGCACAGACATGGTCCCATAAATGAAATCTTATCAAGGAGATGAATATCATAAATCCGTTTTTTTTCAGGCACACAACACTTGGAATAAGCAATAAGCCTTTGTGCATCTTGGGAATTCAGAAACAGTGAAGACTACTTATTTCCTCATTATTTAAGTGATTCAAACTTAAAAGTGGAAAGTGATCGAAAGATATTAGATCTATGTTAGACTCGAACCATATTTCATATCAGACACATAAACACCTGCTTAGGAAAAAGTTCATGTTATTACAGGAAAGTTTCAAATTCGGTCACCTGTGGGTGGGGATTCAAGCCATGTGTAATAGCACACTTAGAGAGAGTTATCCAACAGATGAAGTTTTGAAAAATTGATCACCAAACTGTGATTTATTCTCATACTCTTGCATAGATACCACCTGTTTCCAATCTTTTCTAGCAGGAAACATACAACCCGTGATAACCAAATTAAAAGATAAGAGTTGGGAGTACTGTTTTTTGCATGGATGCTTCACCTAGGCTTTTGCAGAGTACTCCTATTGTGAAATATGCTTTTTTCCTACAGAAAATTTCCAAATCACTTAGTTTATTCTCCATTAAATTGGGAGATATGAGCCTATTTCCTGCCCAAAAATTTGGTTAGCAGTTGTGAGAGGATATTTATTTATTCTGGCCACAACAATACATCCAGTCACCAAAACATGGTAGGCGCATCAGACTATACAGAAAAAGTTGAAAGAAAATACACATAGATGTTGGTTTTAGGGGTTGCAAAAGATCCTCCTTTTTATTTATTTAGAAAATTGAATAGACAATTAACAAAAAAAAGAAAAAAAAGAAAAATTGAATAGACAATAAAAACTTGTTAAAATCACAATCACCATCAATCGAACTTAAAAATTACACTGCAGGGATGACAAAATGAAGATTAACCGACTACTGCTGACCTGTTTCCAACTAAAATTGCTGGTTCTTTCACTATCTCCTTTAGGAAATCAGCGACCTGGTCTCGCCACACCAAGGCATCATACTCAATAATTGCCTTTTCACTCCAGCCAAAGCCTAGTAAGTCTACAGCATAAACCTTGTATTTTTTAGCCAACTCTGGTATGTTGTACCTAAACAAAAATATAGAAAGAGAGAAAACTTCAGAATGAAGTTTTAGGCAACAGGACTTGTATCAAATCTAATTTAACAGCACCAAGATAGACAATGGCAGAGAGCATGTAAACCCCAACTAGAGGTTATTCAGATTAACAGAGAAAATTTAAAGGGGTTACTCACTCAAGAAAAAGAAAAATAAAAAATAAAAAATAAAAAATAAAAAATAAAAAATAAAAAATAAAAAATAAAAATAAATTGAAGGCTTCTCTGCCTAAACAAAGTTTTGTTATAAATTACATAATCGAACAGTTGTTCTGGTCTCTTAAACAATCAGAAAGAACAGAATTGCTTGGATAGCATATGATGAATTAACTCTTACAACAAAATCAGTATAATAAATATCAGACCGGAATCTTACGGGATATCAGACATCAGTGCATGCAAATGATAAATGATGGTCTAGGATAATGGAAGAGCTTGCAATGGCAGATTCATTAATTATTATTGGAATATGAAAACACGGGCGCAAGCATGTGACAGAGGGGGGATTTAACCTCCAATGAAATGCAGAAGCACCAAAGCCATGAATTAGAACAATTGGAAATCCTTCGCCTTGTTCTACATAGTGTACTTTATGACCCCTCCATGTCCAGAAATTATAGCCTTCTGGCTTGAATGGTAATCTCTCCAAACCTATAACGTAATCATATTTCAACCAAGGAAAATTTTAGTAAGCAATTCCATCAAAAACTTACCAAAGCTGCTTTATCATAAAGTACAAATAATAAAAAACAATATTGAGCTGCATCAACACATATAATGCAGAACGCCAGCTAATAGAAAGCTCCAAAATGGAGAAGAAGAAGAAAGTATTTTACATTTAATTCCAGTCTTTCTCATTCCATTCAATTACTAATTACTCACTCTCTCCCAAATAAAGGCCTATGAGACATAAAGTTTTCACCCAACTAAATTATGTCTTAGAAGGTAAACTCCACCAACAGTACTTTCACTGAAAAAGAAGAAGAAAAAAATTCCACGTACTACATTAACATATATGTAAGAGAGAACACGTGTTGTCCGGCTAAGTGGTGAAACTAACCTTGAGAAGGTTCAGCCACTACGGGTGAGGTCGTGAGTGAAGCTCCAGCAGTGACAATTCCTTTGAGCGCGAAACCCCTCCTATTTAATTCGCATTTGTTTCCTTTGAATTGAGAAAGAGAAGGTAGTTACAACGAAAACTTTCAACCCGACAAATATTTAAAGAAAAGCCTGAAAAATTTAAAGCTTACGGTGATGATGAATTTTCACAGGCTTGATGACCCTGTTACTGACGGTGTTGAACAAGCCTGCTCTCGCTGAATGCGATACTGTTGTAAAGGCAGGCGACATCGGAGAAACCAACCGCAAACCCTAGAACGGTTGTTGGAAACTTGGAGGGGCAAGCGGAGCGTGAAAATAGAAGATGATTCGCTTTCCACACTTGAAATTGGAGCCAGGTTTGTTTGTGTGCGTGCGTGCGTCTTTGTGGTTGTCGCAGACTTTGGCCTGGTGGCGGCATCCCAGCCATATGACGTTTGGTTCCCGGGAAAATTCCGTTTTAAAAGGATTGCCCAATGTCGGTTAGTTGCGTCTTTTTTCTTTCTCTATTAAAAAACAGAAAGAAAGGGTAGGGAGCCCCCAGTTAGTAATTTACAATATATATATATATATATATGATTATTAAAATATAAATAATTAAAAATAATATAATTAATACAGAGTAAAATAGAGCGGACATGGGCATAAAAAGTAAAAAGTAAAAAAGCCTCTCCACTCTCCAGTTATATAGAAGGTCAGCGGCCGGCAATCAGTGTTCGCTCTGAGCATGTCTTTTGGTAGCGGCTGGATGGCCTAAAAGCCGCGAAATTCTTTCTTGTCTTCCTCGATCCTCGCTTCCTCTGCCTTCCTTCTGATCTTCTCAAATAGCCAACCGCACCTTCTACAATGCACTGGCCTTCCCATATCGTTCATTCCGATTGATTTCAATGTTCCCAAGAATGGCCATGAATCGACGCGAATAGCAGCAGCGCACCGCTTTCCTTTTCCTCTACCACATGGAGGCTTCGGCCAGAATCTTCAATTCCTCCGCGCTCAATCGCCATTTCTCCAGTCCCGTTCTTCTCAGAGCTCGCCCACTCAAACGCCACGGCGTCTTCCCCGTCCTTCCCCCGTGCCGGCAAATCACAGTCCGTCCCAAACCTTTCTCAATCCGTTGCTCCACTCGCTTTATCGCCCCGCCCTTTCCTCCAAGTTCGGGCCCCCTAGGGTTCTTCCAGTCCCTCTCCGCATACCAGTCCACTGATTATTCTTTCAGCAAAAACTTCGATCCCATCGTTTCCGATTCCAAGGAAAAATACTTAAAGTGGAATTTCGCTTCAGAGCTCGGAGATTCAGGGCTTTTCGGCGAAAGGGGGCCTGCTGTGACGGTGGTGTTGTTGGGATGGCTGGGAGCGAAGCCGAAACATTTGAAGAGATATGCCGAGCTGTACACTTCGAGAGGCATTCATGCTGTGACGTTCGTTGCGCCGGTGGCGGACGTGCTTTCGTTTGATTTGGGGAGGAAATTGCAGGAGAGGATATCGGCATTGGCGGCCGAGCTAGGTTCATGGTTGTCTGAGACCGAGACCGATGGGAGAGACCGCTTCTTGCTTTTCCACACCTTCAGCAATACCGGCTGGCTTGCGTAGGTTGATCAGCTGTTGCATGATCTCGTAAATATTTGGAGTCTGATTGATGAAATTTTCTCTGATTATCAATTCCAGTACTGCCATGCATGCTTGATTGCGCTAAAATGCTGATGAAACATCTTTCAAAGCTATTTCTCAAATTTCATTTTCTTTTGAGGGCGTAAAATGAAAATGTCTAGAATTTGAGATGATATGTTAGGAAGTAATCTAGTATTCAGGCTTGGTGATCTAACATATGGTTGCAATTTGACTTGTGGGTTACTATTTGTTTTTATTAATGGCATTTCATTTTTGTTGTTTATGCAGCTATGGAGCCATTCTTGAGAATTTGCAACATAGACAAGACTTACTGATGAAGATCAAAGGCTGCGTTGTTGATTCTGGAGGGGACCCAGATATAAATCCTAAGGTTTTGAAATCATGTTTTATTAGCATGAAAGTTCAATATTGTATGTTGAGGATTTGTTGATATCTTGTAGCTTGCTTAAATAAGAAGTTTGTTGCAAAATCCTTTGCTTTATTTACCGTGGATATCACATTTTCCTTTTCTCGTTTCAGCAGTTACACATTGTCCATACATGAATTTATGGCGATTTTGCTTCTGACCAATGGCTCCATAGTAGTTTCCTGTCATTGGCTTTGAACATGCAGTTTTATATTTTTTGTTATTCAGGAATCTGTTTTCCTTTTTTGTTTGGTTGGGTACCATTCAGTCTTGGATGAGCTTTGAGTTCAATATACTATCCAATTGAATATTAGTATCGTTTTTCTAACCCCTGCTTTTAACTTTACAGCTCTTTTATGAGCTCCCGCTCCCACCCCCACCCCCCTGGCAGCTGCCAAAAAATAAAATAAGCGCAACCTGAAGGAAAGATAGAAAAGATCATTAGACATGCATGTTTGATTTAGCTGGACCTGTCCTCGCCAGGGGATAAATTGAGCTATACCCCTATTCCATATTGAATACTTGTTAGTTTATAATCTGTAAAAAACATGTAAAGCCACAACACCAACAACATACCAAGCCTTTATCCCACTAGGTGAGGTTGGCAATCTGTAAAATACATGTGATTTATTTATCAAATGAGGAGGAAAAAGAAAAGAAAGTGAATTACCATTATTAAATACCTTTAATGTTTGGTAGTTTTAAGCAAGTTTTGTTATGTAGGCTCATTTTTCCAGCTGAGTTAAATATCTACAAGCTGATTCCTACATGTATGGTGAAGTAGTGTTGCTTTCAGACACTTAGCCCTTTTCTTGTTTGATCTTTCATAGTTCATGTCATATTTTTTTGCCACCTGTATTGTGGTTCAAAAAGTTAGCTTTATTTTCTCCCCATTTGTTAGGAATTTCCTTCTACTTGCTCCTCAAAAAGGAAAAATGCAATTTTCTGTTACTTCTGTTGCCATGGGGTGGGGTGGGTGGTCGAAAAAAGATGACAGGGAAAAGGACAAAGAGCAAAAAGTTTGAAGGAAACTTGGGCATATCTATCTATTGTAACCACCCAAAAAAATGCAAAACAGGCAAGAGTAACCTAAAAAGTGTTGTGCCTTATGCATGAAAAGGGACACGGTGGAAAATGTGAAATATTGGAGAAATTGAAGGAGATGGTGAGCGTGGGTTCTTAAGCAATTTATAAATACCAACTGATGGAAGGTCTTCAAAAATACGAGATTTGATAGTGTGAGGAGGAAAGAAGCACTAAGATGTTAGGGTTTGTGGCATTCAGGAATGAGAGAGAGAGAGAGAGAGAGAGAGAGAGAGAGTTCAAGGTGTGATGCGGTCATCGATCAAGACCCGGCCAAGGCTTACCCGACCCAAACTGGGCAGCCCATAACTGGCCCAAACAGTAGTGTCGAACAATAGCGTCGAAATAGTAGCGAAACTTCGTAAGTTTTAAGATTCTACTTGTTTTAGGATTCTACTTTATGTTTGATTAGGGTTTTATTTCTATTAGGATTCTAGTTGGATTTTGTTTACAAGTATTAGATGGATTAACCAAACTCTATAAATATACCTAGAAGTTAGGGGTTGTAATCAGTTTTTTTATTCAATAAATTCCAGCAAACCAATTCGGTTTTTTCCAGCAAGCAGATTTGGTTCTTGCGTCTAGTTGAGAGTCCAACTTTGGTTGTTGAAGTTTGTTCTCTCAAAAGTATTGAAACTTATTGTTTCAAGGGTTTCTTTGTGTGTTTTCTTTACACGCGTTATACGCTGCGTCAGGTGGTATTAGAGTGGTTAATCAACCAATCAGATGGCCAATCTTGAAGGTAACAGTAGCAACCAGCCTCGTGACGGTGATCAGGGGTTGTTCGTAGTTTGGAGAGCAATCAAAGAACAACGGGAAGTAACTCGTACAATCCAGCAGCAATTGAAGCAAATTAGCAACCAATTGAGCGCTTTACTACGAGTTGATGATGACAGAAACCTGAATAATGGGGTGAATCAAGTCGGAGCGGGAAGACCGCCCATTAATCATGTCTTTGTTAATTTTAGAAGATCAATGATTGAAGATAGCAATAAAGAGGATGATCTTAGTTGAGCAATAGCCTGGTGGAGGAGGGGTCAGGAGGAATGGGCATCAGCCTAACCATTGGGGTAGTGATGAGTATAAACTAAAGGTTGATATTCCTACCTTTAGTAGAGATCTTGATATCGAGGGGTTCCTTGATTGAATCACTGAGGTTGACTGATTTTTTGAATATATGGAGATCCCAGATGAACAACAAGTCAAGTTAGTGGCTTATAGATTGAAGGGAGGTGCATATGTTTGGTGGGAGCGATTGAGAGAGATGAGATTGAGGGAAGGTCGGCACCTAGTTCAAACATGGAGACGAATGAAGCAATTGTTAAGAGGTAGGTTTTTACCCCTTGATTATGAACAATACATGTTTGAAGCCTATTAAAGATGTGTGCAGGGAATGAAGAGTGTGAATGAATATACCTTTGAGTTTTTGAGATTAGCGGAGAGAAACCAATTGTTAGAAAGTGACAATCAATAAGCAGTTTGTTACTTGAATGGATTGAAGCCTACTATTCGTGATAAAATTAGGGTTTAGATGATTCTGAGTGTGCAAGAAGCAAGGAACTTAGCGTTAAAGACTGAGTTAATGTTGAGTGAGAGAGCCTGTAATAACAACTATCGCTAGTATAGCGAGAATGAAAATAAACAAGCAGCTTTTGATAGAGGCAAGTCGGTTCAGGGAATGCAACCTTTCAATCCTCCTAATATAGTCAACCCTAATAAGGCTACAACGAGGGGAAACACTCGAGGTACTACTTCTAATATTCCAAAATCCAATAACCCTTATGCAAAGCATGTTCTCTTAAAGTGTTTCAAGTGCAATAAGGTTGGACATCAGTCGGTTCAGGGAATGCAACCTTTCAATCCACTTAATATAGTCAATCCTAATAAGGCTACAACGAGGGGAAACACTCAAGGTACTACTTCTAATATTTTAAAATCCAATAACCCTTATGCAAAGTCTGTGCTCTTAAAGTGTTTCAAGTGCAATGAGGTTGGACATCGGTCTAGTGATTACCCAAGGAGAAAATCAGTTAATATTATAGAAAGGAAGGAGGAAGATGTTGCTAAAGAGGAAGCATATTGCAAGCCTGATAGGGAGGATGACGAAGAAGAGTATGACCATGAAGCGTATACATGTGTAGTAAGGAAGCTAATGCTATCTCAAAAGAATGAAGATATTACTCAGCGGCATAAGTTTTTTTACACGAGGTGTACGGTGAAAGGAAAGATTTTTGAGCTGAAAATTGATAGTGAAAGCTAGGAGAACATTATAGGAAGAGATGTGGTGGAAAAGTTGTAGCTGACCCATAAAAAGCATCCAAACCCTTACATGATTGGATGGTTTAAAGAAGTTGGTGGCATACGTGTGGATGAACGTTGCAGTGTGCCTTTCTCTATTGGTAAGTACTCTGACGAAGTCTATTGTGATATTGTTGATATGGATGCTTGTCATATTTTATTTGGGAGACCTTGGCAATTTGATGTGGATGCTAAGCACTCGGGTAGGAAGAACACGTATCAGTTTGAGAAAGAGGGTGTGCGTTATACTTTGTTACCCATAGTGGAAAAGAACCAAACCAAAGCTTCTAAAGTGGAGGGGCGGAATTTTCTTACCATTACGCATAAGCACACTGAGTTTGTGAGGGAGTGTAGGGATACCTGAGAGGTTCACTTGTTGGTTGTAAAGGGGGAGAGTGTGAGTGAGCCACTAAAGGTGCATCAAATTCCAATGGAGGTACAGGGATTGTTGGAGAAATTTCATGACGTGGTTCCTGAGGAGTTTGCCTACAACAACGCTGTGCATAGTTTTAACAAAAAGATCACAATTTTCCATCATATACACGAAAGTTCCTAATCATGCATTGGATTTGGTGAAGTTGCCAAAGGTACCAAGTTTTAGTGTTGTCGCTAGTGACTTAGCTGGCCAAGTGCAACCGGTTCAAGAGGATGTCAAGCAAAAGTTGCACAAGGCAAATGAGAAGTACGATGTGGCAGTTGATAAGCATAGGAAGTACAAGGTATTTGAGGTTGGAGATGAAGTCACGGTATTCTTGAAGAAGGAAATGATTTCAGCAAGAAAGCATAACAAGCTCAAACTGAAGAAGTATGGTCCTTACAAGGTTACAAATAAGATCAACGACAATGCTTATGTTGTGGATTTACCTAATCATATGGGTATTTTCAAAACTTTTAATGTTGCTGATCTTTCTTTGTATTTGTTGGATGTTGTGTTGTCATACCCGAATCATAATTCGAGGACGAATTCTTCTCAAGTGGAGGTGAATGATGTGATCACCAATCAAAACCTCGGCCCAAGGCAGACCTGACCCAAACCGGGCAGCTCAGAATCGGCCCAAATAGTAGTGCCAGAATAGTAGCGAAACTTTATAAGTTTTAGAATTATACTTCATGTGTGATTAGAGTTTTATTTCTATTAAGATTCTAGTTGGATTTTGTTTACAAGTATTAGATGGATTAGTCAAACTCTATAAATATACCTAGAAACTAGGGGTTGTAATCAATTTTTTTATTTAATAAGTTCCATAAAACCAGTTCGATTTTTTCTAGTAAGCAGCTTCGGTTCTTGCGCCTAGTTGAGAGCTCAGTTTTGGTTGTTAAAGTTTGTTCTCTTAAGGGTATTGAAACTTATTGTTTTAAGGGTTTCTTTGTTTGTTTTCTTTACACACACACTACACATTGCGTCATGGTTGAAGAAGCATGAAAGGAAGATTACGAAAAAAATCTGAGCAGAAGCTTGTCAGAGTTTTTTTTTTTTTTTGCCGACAATGAGTAGTTAGGACTAAAGCAAGCATTCATATCCTAAACTCAATTTTCTTTCCATTTCTCTGACTAATCTAGACCTTGGAAACCTCTGTCAGCTGCAGTGGAGAACTAGAAGCGCCTTCAACCTCACTCCAGTCATCATCCGACTGCCCTTGGTGGCAATCATAGAAGCTCTCACCTTCCACCATGATGGTCATTAAGGCCTGTGATGCAAAACCTGATTTTGGGCACAGGGAAGACAGGTTTGCTTTAAATCCATGACCCAAGCCGATTTGATCCAGGACTAGGTCTGACCCCCCAAGTTTCTATTATTTACTCTTCTCCCAGGATTCCAAAAATGACAATAAGGCCCTTAAGTTGCTGAAAATGACAGATATACCCTTGGGTTGTTTTTAGGCTGTATTTTAGTGAGATTGAAGTTATATTGACACAGGATTATCATGCTAATTCAGATTGAGGATTTATTATTAGATTATATCAGTTGATATATGTGTTATGTAAAATTGTTGATATGAAATATTATGTTCTCAGTTCTTATTTGGATACTATATTACATCTTGAAATTGTGAAACTAACGTGAGAACATGAGTTGAGAATTGTAGTACTAAGAATAATGGAAATATAATCTATGGTGTTAACATGTTTATGCAGCATGAATGGATTACTGCAGTGAAGTCTAGGGGATAGTTCCAAGCGTTGTGAGTGACCTCATGACGACTGGCAGATAGAATCCAACCTATTAATGTGGCACAAAAATGATTATAGTTTCTGAAAGGTTTAGGAGGTGAGGCCAAGTTTAGAGTTGGATTCAAATCAAGGGAGGGTCAGTGGACTCGTTAGTGGCATTCCTTTTCTTTATGCTTTAGTTGACATGAAAATTTTGAGGATATTATGGTTATTATATATCATTGTTGGGTTTTTGATGATATTGTGATGGATGGTTTTAGGCTCTCTGTTCGTTAAGTTTCAGCTTGGGTTCATGGTTTGCCGTACCACCCTGAGAGGGGGTGGGACAATCTGTAACAGGTGTTAGCAGAGCCGTCTGTTGTTCAGTCTAGTTTAAGTCATGCAATTGAAATACTGATGAGGCCATGACTAGGCGCATATTGGTACTTCAAAATTGTTGCCTGGTGGATGGTATCTTTTTGAGAGAGTAGGAATTCCCTTTTTTGCCAAAACTCTCAAAAATCTTTTGTATTCTTGTAATCTGAGTGCATTTTTGAACATGGATCAATTGATGTTCCTTTAAGCATGAATTGATTTTAACTTAATTTCATTGTTAATTAGATCGTCAATGTCTTGACTCTTGATATATTTGTCTATTGACTTCTTGTGTCTAATCCTCAAGGAGGGTTGTTATTTATCAATACACCTTCACCCTTTTGCAGGTCTGGGCAGCTGGATTTACTGCTGCCCTGCTGAAAAAGCGCGGCTCATCGGTATATCCTTCTGCAGAGGCTGAGGAAGGAATGGAAAGCGAGGCAAGGCTCTCCAAAAGACAAGGAGGGCCCCTATCAGTTGAAATCATGCTTTTGCTAGTATTTGAGAAGCTTTTCTCCTTTCTTCTGAACTTGCCTGATGTAAATGAGTAAGTAATCCTCTACAAGGCCCTACCATCTCTCCTCTTATGATTTTTTAGAGATCGTAGTTAATATTTTTGGTTCCCTAAAACTCCTGACTGTTTAGCTATTCTGGAAAGTGATGACAGGAAGTGTAGGCTAGGCTAGGCTGGCAATGATAGCGGATAATGTATGTATGTTTGCATGTTTCTCCCTGACAGGAGGTTGACAAATATTATCTGTACCCTCCGGAAAAACCAGCCTCCTTGTCCTCAGCTTTACCTCTACAGTACAGCCGACAAAGTGATTCCATGGCAGTCGGTGGAGTCGTTCATCGAGGAGCAGAGGAGGATGGGAAGAGAAGCGCGGTCTTCTAACCTGGGCTCGTCCCCTCATGTGGACCATTACAGGACTTTCCCTGACATGTACTCATCACTAGTCCAGAATTTCTTGAGAGAGTGCTTGGCCATGGAAGGAAAACTGCTGCAAAACTGAGAGAGTGAGTGAGAGAGAGAGAGAGAGAGATTAACTTGTTACCCTTGAACTGCTTTCGGGACTCAAAGAGAGATTAACTTGTTATCCTTGAACTGCGTTCGGGACTCAAACATGGATGGAAATGGAGTACTTGCTATATAAATTGTGAGCAGAGAATGAATTGTAATGGCTGAATCATTTTGGATGGGCTCAATTGATGAGAATGGATTCCAGAGAATGAACTGCTTTCCTTCAGATGCCATTTTCAAGTGCATTATTAAGCAATGACTACTACTAGCCTACTACTACTAATACTAATACATACATTATCTCGTAATTTAAAAGAGTGGCCCAGAAACTAGATATATATAGGTGAATTTTGATGCATAAATAATTAAATAAATAAATATTATATATGTATACACATATTTCCGGTTTTGGTGCCGAACCGGGTCAAGTAATAAGAGCGGCTAATGAAGCTTCCACGCACAGGACTGACACCAAGCCAAGTATGTATTGTATGTATGTATGTATGTATGGTTGGTAGGTATTGTAATAAAAATCTCTTTTTCTTACTTAATCTCATAAATCATAACCGTACATTTGGCACCCCTGTCCAGGTTCAGTGTACCGGCGCCCGCTCTTCGTTTTTATTAGTGCACCCTCCTCGTCCTCGTGTTTTACGTGTCAAAATAAATAGAATAATTAAATCAAATAATATGTCAGCGTCCAATTAAAGCAAGCCATAAGAGAGTCAATATTATTAATAGAGCTTCAGATTCACCAGAATCACAACCCTTTCCCTTTTCTCTAACGGGTCAATGGCGAAATCGGAGGATTCAGCCCCAGATCCCAAGGTTTCCCCACCAAATACGTACGGAGCCGTTGTCATCGGAGGCACCTTCGACCGGTTGCACGACGGCCATCGCCGTTTCCTCAAGGTCTCTCTCTCATTTTCTCTCTCTACCCAGGACCGAAATTTTGTTTTACCTCTGTGAAATGTGACCCATTGGCCTGAGTTCATGTAGGCGGCGGCAGCAGATTTCGCAAGGGATCGCATTGTAGTTGGAGTCTGTGATGGACCTATGTTGACCAACAAGAAGGTAGACGCAGGAAATAGCTTAGGGTGAATTTTGGTATTATATGCTTCTTTACAGTTTAAATTTGGGTACTGATTTGATGCTTCTTGCCATCTTTTGAAGTATTCTGAGCTCATTCAGCCAATTGAAAGAAGAATGGAAAACGTGCAAGATTACATCAAGGTGTGTTGCCATTATATATGAGAAGGAATCCCTCCCTCATTTCCTATTTTCAGTTGCTGTGTTTATGGTTTGTTTGTTTAGCTGAGATGTATGTTGGGTTTGAAATTGTTATTCAATTCTCTTTTAATCTATTTCTAGAAAGAACAGAAGGGGATGTGGTATATATATATATTTATATTGCATGAAAATTGAAGAGAATATTGACTGGTATGAACGTGGCTAAGAGCATCTCCAATTTGGTGTCAAAATGCACTCCAACGAATACATCAATTTGGTGTTGGGCAGAAACTTCAATCACCAAATTTGCTTTTTGGTTTTATTTTCAATTTTGCCCCTCTTGCTATAACTTTAAACTAAATTATTCTCTTTATATCCTTTATTACTTTTATTATATTTGTATATTTTGATTAATAATTAAAAATATAAATTAAATTGTTATAAAAAATATATACCGATAGAAATATTTTATTAAGATATATAAAATGAGTATAATATTAAATATATTTTAAAATATTTAATATATATTATAAATACCATGTTAATATAAAATGAACTAACTTTGTTTATGTATATGAAAGTCTTTTATTTCAATAATTACTTAATAGAAAGAAAATATTCTTAATACAAAAACTCAATAATATAATAAAAAGTAATAAAATTTCCATTAACTTAAATTAAAAATACATGATGAAAATAGAAAAAAAAAGTTTAAAATAAAAAAACAACAACATGGCTTAAAAATAAAATGCTTTCTATACTTAATTCTAAACTACCATTTAAAAATTTGAAAGGTCATCCTAATTTCCTCCATAACCACCAAAATACTAGCCAAATGAATTTGACACTCCACTTCCTCCTTGAAATTGTTGCTCATGGGCCCCCTTTTCACAAATTCTCATTTGTTCACTTTGAATAGCATCACGTACCATTGGATTTTTTATGGAATCCGCATCCCTCTGAAAAATTTTATTCTCTTCACGTCGTTCTCGCAACTCTATTTTTTTGGCCTCATTTTGAGCTCGTAGCAGTTGGATTTCACAATTCCTTTGCATTAGAGCTTGCGTTTCTTGCATATATGTTTGGCTTTGCTTTAAACATATCCATAATTTGTTGATTTTCTTGTTTCATGGATCTAAAAAATTGCATCATCTTGTCACCTTATTTTTTTTTTTTTTTCATTTTTTCTTTCTTGTTCCCAATATGTCGCTCAATTGAATCATTCTTGTCATTAATATCATTATTTTTCTCTTGACTTTCGAAATCCGCATTTAAATCAAAACAAAATGACGATACTCTTTCAGACTGTGATGCTCCAGAATCTGATTGTGACGCTTCTTTGCCTTCATTTCTCTTTCGACAGCCTAGAGTTTGTGTGCTAAACATATTAGAATATTTCTCAATATCTTTAAGCAGTGGTCACACGTGCTCAAATTTGAATCCTTTACTATAATTTGGATCTTGTGCTAGTAGGGCTTTAGCTTGAATTAACTGAACAATGCAACCAAAAATTGAAGTTGTCAAAAATGAGATCGAAATAGGAGTAAAATAAATTTCATAAAACATTTATAACTCAAATTTAGAAAATACTTACGATATCTTGTTCCGAAGCACCACTTGGATGCAAATTTTTAATTTGTCGAATGCATCCTCTCAACTTGCTAATTGCTACATTGATTACTTGCATTCGCGATGTTAGAGATCTTCTAGGTCAAACCCGAGTAATATGCACTGCTAATGCCTTGTGATATTCAGTCTCTATGCAAGATCAAAATTGAATACTAGATTGGTTTGTACCTATAATTGGATTTTGAGAAACATCAAGATATACATGGCATAGGAGTTGGTCTTCCTCATTTGAATATGAAGTGCTTTGTAGAGACATTTTTGTGAAAATATTTATCTAGTGGCAGGAATTGAAAAAGAGAGATATTTAGAGACATTTTGATAAAGAATGAGCCATTCTTTATAGATTAAGTAATTTTTTATAGAATATTCTTTAAAGATGTCTTTTACACCAATTTGGTGTTGAGGAATTTGGTGTAAACTACTAGTTGACACCAAAATTGTGTCAAATTTGGTGCCCAACATTGGAGATGCTCTAAAAGAACATTGATCATCAAACTATCATTTGGTTTAGTGACGGCATCAATATTTCCTTTTTCCGGCAAATGTTTCTTCAGTCTATCAAGCCGCAGTTGCTAGTGCAAGTTGAGCCTATTACAGACCCTTATGGTCCTTCAATCGTTGATGAGAATTTGGAGGCTATTGTTGTCAGGTTGTTTCCTAACAAACTCTTAATGCTTTGTTTCTTTCCTTTGGGTGGTGATGCAGTGTAGAGTTTTATTTTTTGTGTGTGTCCATCTTTGCATTCTTTCTGTATTTTTTTAATAGTTTACCTGATCGAATTTGTTGGTATAGCAAGGAGACTTTACCAGGTGGACTTTCGGTCAATAAAAGGAGAGCGGAGAGAGGCCTTTCACAGCTAAAGGTTTGTCTTCTGGCTGATACGTGTATGTGTCTTTTTTAACCATGAAATTTTCTGAGGAACTTTTGTAGGGGAACCAAACTGCTTATAATCACAAAGATAGTCCCTCATTACCAATTCTCTGGTGCAGATTGAAGTTGTAGATCTGGTTTCTGAAGAGTCTACAGGTGATAAGTTGAGCTCCACCACATTGAGGAGGCTTGAAGCTGAGAAGCTCCAGGACCTTCCACTGTGATAGCGATATAAATATTGGACTCTTGACAAAATTCAGAAGTGGCGGTGTTTATTGTAAGGGGTTGCTGCTTCTGTATTATATGAGGAGAAAGAAAGAGGTCCGTAGCTGTAAGATGGTGCAATTAGTGAGAAAGTGTTACATGCCCAACTGGAATGAAGCATTTCCACATGACAGCTCCTTGAGTTTTCAGCACAAGGAATTGGAAATAAAAGCATACATATTTTTCAGCTTAATTTGTTGTCTCCTACTAAGGGATCATTATAGTTAGCGAGCTTTACATGTCTACTTTATTATCTGTTCTCATTTTCCTTAATTTGCCTGTGTTCTCTAATCTGTCTGATTTAAATGGTCAACTAAATGTCAGTATCATAAATTCTAGCAAAATTGATTTTTTCCCCAAGCATTTTGCCAATACATCGATTATTTTGTTTGGGGTTAATTTTTCATACTATTTACTACTTGTATCCATTTACCCTTCATGCCCCCTCTACCCCTGTTAAAGAAAGGGCTAAATTACCAATAAATACCGAACTTCCTGTGTTTTCAAATTTAGACTCACCTGTTATTTATTTATTTTTTCAATGAGGAGATCGAAACTTATTATTTAGTTTCAATTGTAGACTACCATTTTCTGCTGTTATTATTTACCATTTATTGCTGACGTGGGAAGGGCTTGGAGCCTACAATTTGGACTGGTGGCAAGAAATTTACCCATTGATCAAAATTGTGTGTGTTTTGCCACCTCATTATTTGCTTAGGTGGTAAGTTCTTGCCACCTCGTGGACCAAATCATCTAACATAGCTTGCCATCTCAGCTATTAATGGTAAATAATAATGACTATAAATGGTAGTCTACCATTGAAACTAAATAATAAGTTAGATGTCCCTATTGAAAAAATTAAAAGCTGAGTCTAGTTTTGTCTAGTCATGAATCAATTTATGTAACTTTTCTTTTGGTGTATTAATCTCACATTTTCTTGCTTACTCTCATGATCTCATCATAATTCTTTCCTCTGGTTCCAACATAAAGCATCATCTAAACCATATATGATGTTACTTGTAAGAAAAATGTAGTTGAGTAAATTGTTTTTAGAAAAAAAAAAAAAATGCAGTGGTTTTTGAGTACAGGCACTGTGTGCTGGAGGGTTTTTCGTGTTTCTTATTTCATCTTTAATATTTAAGGAGCCTAATTTGGCAACTTTTTGGTGAATTTGTGCCCATGCTCGCATGAGAGTTCACATTTTTAATTTGTATTTCTTTTGTTGTCATAAATGAAAAAGCATAATTCTTGCTGTGGTTATGACATTGTTAAATCAACTAAAGGAGTACAAAACCATCACCTGTGCCAAGGTAAGAGCTGTATCAGTTCCCTTTATGGTTAAGGTTACTTTTTGACACTAGTGCTGTCTTCTGACTATTCTCATGACATCAAATGAGGTAGCTAGCTGACATTAGAAATGCATAGCAACAGTTTGAGAAGGGAGATGTTTCAGAGTGGTAGTCATAGTTTGGTTCAAATGCCTGCTGAGTTATATCTGTGCCATTGCAACAGCTGCATGGATCTTGTTTTTTTCATTTATTACCAATTCCCATAATATTAGGTGGTGTTCTCTTTGTGTTTCAGTTTTATATTTTGAGTTTTGAATTCATTTTGAGTTTGTGTTTTGAGTGTCTGTTTTAAGATTTTTGAAAATGAGTTCTTTTTGTCATTTTGAAAAACTATTTCTCAAAACAAAAAACTAGAAAACGCGTTTACTTTGAAATTTTAAAAACGATTTCTTTTTTATTATTATGATATTTTATTTAATGAATTTAATTTAAAATAAATTATAAACATTTATTAGTAAATTATAAATTTAATTCAAATATTTTAAATTATAAAATAAAATTTAAATAAAATAAAAAAAAAAAATTAACAATCTTAAAAATATCATTAAAAAAATTAATACAAACAAAACATATCACATATTCAATTTAATATTTAAATAAAATAAAACAAAAAAAATAAATAACAAAAAAAAAAAAAAACCAGAGAAGTGCAACCCATCTTCTTTCGTCTTCCATCTAGGGTTATGTGTAGCCCATCTTCCGCCGTCGCCACTTCTTCCTTTCACCGTCTACTGCCCCTATTTCTCCTCATCATCATGGTCGATCGCACCATCTCCTTCCTCACCCATCATCGTGGCGGCCAACTTTCTCATCATCATTGATTGCCCCATCTCTTCCTCAACTAGTTGGCTATGGTAGTTAATGGCAAGCGAGGAGGAGTCGATGATAGTGGTGGCAGGCGAAGAGGAGTCGATGATAGTGATGGCGGGCAAAAAAGAGTCGACGACAATGGTGGCGGGCGAGAAGCAGTCGGTGACAATGGTGGAAAATGAAGGAGAAGAGAGGAGATGAGAGAGAGAGAGAGAGAGAGAGAGAGAGTTGCCTTGCGAGTGCGAGAATGGGTTTGGGGGTCGGTTGGGGGAGTGGGGGGGGGGGGGGGAAGGTTCCGTGTTTTCGGATTGTTTTCTGTTTTCAGTGAGTTTTCACTAAAAACACCCGTTTTGGGTTTCCTTTGTAAAAAATTTAGTTGTTTTTAAAACACGTTTTTGAAAATAATAAATAGAACATGTTTTCAGTGTTTTGAAAAATTAAAAACAGAAAACGGTCCTAAAACGCCAAAGAGAACAAGCCCTTAGCGTTCCTTTCTTTCTTCGTTTGTGCAACTTATGGGTGGACTTATCCTGGAAATAATGCTAATGTTAACTACAGGACAGTATTGTTAAGGAAAATATATTCATTCCGAGAGATGCAGCGAACAGGATTGTTGCTGTGTGAGTCATGGATGTTAATTTATTTATCAATATTATTCTTCCTTATTTTTGGTCCTTGGAGACAATAACTGTAAGACTGTGAAAGCTGTGAAACTTTGTAATCTGCAGTTAATTGTGCCGTCCCATTGAGGTTTAATGACTTTAGAATCTACATTCCAATTGTCAAGTAGAGTGATAATTTCTGCAGTCTTTGCAACTGAGTGAAGTTCTCTTGCCTTGGTTCATGGATTGTGCCCGTAATGTTCAGTCATAAACCATTTCTGACTGAATGACAGTAAAATTCTGTAAGGAATGTTTCAGGTTGGTTTGTTTCTCATATTTAGGGCTCCAGTTCTCATTGTTGTCTTGTTAAGCAGGAAAAAGAATAAAGACAGAAAAGAGAATCAAGTATGGAACAGATTATCGGTCTTAAATGGCAGAGATAATGCATTCATGTGACTGGCCTAAGCAAAACAAGCTACTAAAAATTTGTGTTTATGAAAATGATTGGTGATCATCCAATAGTTATTGAACCTCTTTTAGCAGTTTCTTTTGGTTCAGGATTAGTATTTCTTTTGGTTCAGTTGCTATATTGGAGCTGCTGTCCTTTCAAAGTTTGCCATGCTTAGAGATGTAAATGGGGTTTCAATTAATCCTATTTATATATATATATATATATATCTTATTTTTACTTTAAATAAGGTCCAGCGACCGCCCATCTCCATCTTTGGCCCTGCCTGCATGTTGAAGAATGCAAGCTCTATCATTCTGTGCAAGTAAGTGATAAATGTTGTATCGTGGTCTGACTGGACTGCACTACTTTATATTGCCTCAGTTCTGTTCTATTCTGTTGATTTTCTTTTAACCTTAAAGAAGATTTCAACGAAATAGGTGGTCCCTTCATCAAGCAAGGATGGATGGATGCTTTTTTCAGTTCTTTTAAACTACACGTCCTATTGTATTTCGATTACTGAGGGAGGTTGACTCAGTATTATAAAGTGAATTTTATTTAACTACATTGTTTATTTTTTATATTAACTATTTCTTTGTTGTGTAAGTATATAGAAGGGTAGGGGTTATCCATGGATGGAATGTGGGTGGTTGGTTTAACAGTACGTGTAATTTTAATATAATCTTTCAAGTACTAGAGATAATTATTATAATTTTTGAATTGTGAAGAATATGCTATGCTTTGTGTTGTTTATACTAAAACTTCTTGTGGTGATGTGTGGTATATTTTCACATTCTTCAAGAAAGATTTATTTGAGTTAAAATAAATTATACGTCCCAAAGTTTAATTAAAATAGATAATATTTCTCTCTCACACACTTTTTTAAAAATTATAGTAAATATTATTTTTACATTAAATTTCTTAATGATCATTCCAAGTGAAGAAGTGAAGGTATTGTAAATTTTAAAACGTCGAATATACATATGTATTATAATTTAGTAAAATATTAGAGGATGCAAAGTAAAATTTATCTTTGTTTTTATAAAATAAAACCAGTCAAAAAATTCATTCTAATGAAAATCAAGCAATCAATTGAGTGTGTTTCAAATCTCCCACTCAAAATTTGAAACAATGCTGGCTGGCTGGCTGGGTGCCACGTCCTTGTAGTCGTTTTCCGTTATAAAACCCGCCGACTTCAGCGGCGAAAGAAATTTTAAGTTTAACGGCTACTAGAGGATGAACACAAAGTTTGAAATATTTGAATCCGACGAGTCGCATCTCTTAGCCATTTCTTTAACTGCCTGAAGCAGAGTTTCTTTCTTATCCCCAAAACTCCGTTTCCGGCGCCGATCATTCATCATCTTCACAACCCAGAACCAGAAGCAGATAAAGAAAGTTGTCAAAGAATTCCCCACTTTTCACAATCTGATTTTGCCTTTTGATTCTCATTAACCATCTCCGCGAGTTTCAAGGTCAGGCCATTGCTTCTTCCTTTACCTTTCTTGAATTCTTGACGTTCTCTTTACACTTTTTACTCTTTGATTTTGGACTTCTCAGCAGTAAACTTCAAGGAAAACCAGAAGAACCCAACCCAAGAATCGGGCCTTCAATTTCATTCTCCAGTAAAGGGTACACTAGTTTCACAAAATTTCTATCTTCCCATACACATAGCTTACCAGTTTTATTTGATTGTTTTCGAGTTATTTGCAGGTGGGGCATACAGAGGCTTTTCCAAAGATGAATGATCTGATGACAAAGTCCTTTCTAAGTTATGTGGAATTGAAGAAACAGTCTGGGGTCGATCCCGAGTCCGAGAAGGACATAGAGAAAGGCCAACTCAGCCACGGGATGAGGCAACCCTGTCTCATTTCTTCCAAGAAGTCGATGCCATCAAGTCTGAAATGGAGGGGATCACTAGTCTCCTCTCTGATCTTCAAAACCTAAATGAAGAGACAAAGTCCACTCACAGTGCTAAGGTTCTTTGCGGGCTAAGAGATAGGATGGATTCAGATATGGTCGCTGTGCTTCGCAAGGCCAGGATTGTCAAGGCCAGGCTAGAAGTTATCGATAAATCAAATGCTGATAATCGTAGGGTATCTGTGGCATTTCGAGAAGGAAGCTCGGTTGATCGAACGAGGATTTCTATCACCAATGGCCTGAGAATGAAGCTCAAGGGCTTGATGATAGAATTTCACTCTTTGAGAGAGAGAATAGTGTCTGATCACAAAGAGTATCTGAGGATGAGATACTACAATGCAACCGGTGAGATACCAAATGAGGAAGTGATCGAAAAGATGATTTCAGGAAATGGGAAAGTTGAAGTACTTGAGAAGAGGACAGAGCTGAGTTTGGAGAATAAACAGAGGCATGAAGCTGTGATGGACATACAGAGGAGTTTGAATAATCTACATCAGGTTTTTCTTGATATGGCTGTTCTGGTGGAGACTCAAGGCGAAAAGATCGATGATATCGAGCAGAATGTGGCTAATGCAGGAAGCTTCGTCAGTGGTGGAACTAACAGTCTTTTCCATGCCCAGCAGATGAAGAAGAAGCGCAAGAAGTGGGTGTATTGGGTTTGGGCTGCGGTGATGATCATATTGCTGGTATGCTTAGTTGCAATGTTGTCTTCTTGAAATGAATGGCAATGGAATGGTTTTTAGATTATCTTTTTGGGGATTGTAGTTTCAAGTTTGGTCGTCCCTCCCATAGCGAGCTTCTCTGAGCTCACGAATTCGTACTGCTAACTCTTTCAACAACTGTTTCATTTCAATTTTGATTCATCTTTGAGGGCATTTCTAAAAATATTGTGAAATGCTTAGCAAAAATAGATTTCACCATGCTATCTCTTTCTGCTGCTAAATACATGTTTCTGCAATGGATCCTCATATGATTTTACACACGGAGATTTAGGTAGTCATTGCAGTTGGGTTCATAGATAATTAGGAGCCACACACACAACCTAACTTAGTGTTATCAAATGGTGGAAAACTGCCACCAGCATTATTCTCAATATAATTAGTGTTGTTTTTATAACCATTAACTAATTATTACCATAATTCTTACATAAATACACAGCCGTGCATTTCTTTAACAAAAAAGCACAATATTATTAGAACCGGCAACTACACTTGCATTGTCACCAACTCCTCGAAGAATAGGGGGTCACAAACGAGAGATGAAAGGGAAAATCCTATACTTGCTTTGGAGGTTGGGCTACTTCAGGCAATAGATAGATGCTGAGTGGCAGTCCAAGACTGTTCAGGCTGTAGCTCGACCTTACTAATCTGCGATGAACATAGGAAACACATCATCAGCATCTTCAGATAAATTTATGGACAAGATTTTACGCACTAGATAAAGCCTCTGAAAACTGTTTGATCAACAAAATGACCACTAGGCTTAGATGGCAGATGAGATAAGGAAGAAGCCATATGATATGACTCACTTATGAAGTATCCAGCAAAAATCTACTGATTGTACTTTATACATAGATGCATTAGGATATGGCAAGGAGTATCATTAGTCAAGTCCAGTACCTTAGCATTTTCAACACAAACGAAGTCTTTGTAGCATGCTTCCATCTGCAGATGTGGGTTCCACAGGACAGCATCTGTCCAACTGCATGAACAAGAAGGATATAAATCCTAATAGGTAAATGCAGAAAATTACGCCAATAGAAAGAGGTCGTATAAGGTTTCCCAATTACTTACTTTTGATTTCGGATGGATATCTTATCTCCCAAACCATTGTCAAGGAGTAACTCGTTAGGGGCTTCAAGATAAAGGCAATCTACAAATCCAGGAAAAGTAACCACTTCCCTGATTTGCAAAGACCAACAGTTAGGAGCAAGTATATAACACTTGGAAAAGTGCAATAATAACAGTTTGCTACAAAATATAGTTTAAAAAATTTAATGATTTCAGCAAAATCCTAAAATGGCTCATGTAATTCTCATGTTTTCACAATTATCTTGAAGACAGAATGTGCTTGGATGCAGCATTTCATTATCATGCATTGCATTGATGCATAAGCATTCCAATAGCATGGAAATAAATGTGCTCAGATGCAGTATTTCAGTAAAATGCATTGTATTGCAGCATATAGCACTCCAGTAGCTTGTATTTGCATGCTAATTACTATGTTTTCATGATACTAATAAAAGTGGAATACAAAAAAGCGCAATGTTAGGGAATGAATAAAAAATCAATTCTTTAAGAGTAGGAAAAAGCGCAATTCTTTCATGGGTCAGAAAGATGTGTGTCCAACCAATAAAAAATCAAACACATGAGATATTTGTGAGAAATGTTAGGGAATGAATCAAGTGATAAAAAAAAAAAAAAAAAAAATGGGAACAAAACTGCACACACACACAACAAAATTTACGTAGCTCAGCAAGGAATGCCGATGTCTATGGACACACTAGGTGTTTTTCACATATGCATGAGGTACACTGCTGTGCTAACTGCATCTACCCAAAATGCTTTTGGCAATCCAGAGTGTATTCTCATGCTCCTTGCTCACTCGTTCAAGGTTCTGTTCATTTGCTCAACGACACTGTTTTGTTCTAGTGTTCTAGGAACCGTTGTGATCATTCTGATCTTGTTTTCTGAACAAAATGACTTGAACTCTTGGTTGTCGTACTCCCCGCCATTGTCCAACCTCAGACACTTGATTTTTAGACTAGTCTGATTCTCAACTTCAGCCTTCCACCTTTTAAAAGTAGCAAACACATCAGATTTATTTTTCAGAAAATAAACCCATACTTTCCTGGTGGAATCGTCAAATGAAGGTGATATAATAGTGTCTCCAAGGGAATTCAAGGGGCTGGTCCCCATACATCTATATGCACCAATTCCAATTTTTCTGTGTTTGATGT
Source organism: Diospyros lotus (assembly GCF_014633365.1). Classification (NCBI taxonomy): domain Eukaryota; kingdom Viridiplantae; phylum Streptophyta; class Magnoliopsida; order Ericales; family Ebenaceae; genus Diospyros; species Diospyros lotus. The sequence continues at coordinate 9,754,538 of NC_068343.1, read as the reverse complement.
CCTTCTGACCTTTGAGAAACTAACTCTTTTCTACTCCCCATAGATGCAGTCTTCACATACACTGATATCAATAGACTCTAAGCTTGGCAATTTCCCCTTTAATACTAATAGCTTCATTCCCACTCATGTGCCCAAGCTCTCAGTGCCACAGCGTCAAATCACCACAGTCAGTCTCTACTACTATGTCCTTCCTTTCTATAGTCGTGTACAGAGTTCCCACCTTACTGCCTCGTGCCACAACCATATTTCCCTCTGTTATCTTCCATGATTTACTTTCGAATACTGTTGTGTATCCATCATTGTCAATTTGACTCATGAAGATCAGATTCCTCTTGAGGCGTGGAATGTATCTGACATTCTGCAATTTCCATTGCATTCCGTGGGCAGTCTTTATGTGAACTTCACCCTTCCCCTCAATGTCCAAAGGTTCATTATCTGCAGGGTAGACCTTTTCGTACTTCCCAACAACAAAGTTATGTAATAACTCTTCGCATGGAGTAGAGTGAAACAACACACCTAAATCCTGATACCAGGATTCAATAGGACTGTCTACCACACAGCAAATTAGGGCATCGACAACTTCTTCAGAGGTTATATTTGCTGACTCATTATCTTGGTGTTGATTTCTTCTTTTCTTCTTCTTGGGAGCCTTACATTGACTCATGAAGTGGCCCTTCTTATCGCAATTCCAGCAAGTGATATCTTTGCAATTCTGAGACTGACCCTTTCCCTTTGACTTCGATATGTCATGGCCCTGTTTCTGATCTCAATGTCCAAAGGCTCATTATTTGCAAGATAGACCTTTCCGAACTTCCCAACAACATAGTCATGCAATAACTCTTTGCATGGAGTAGAGTGAAATGACACGCCTGAGTCCAAAATCTAGGATTCAATAGGACTGTCCACGCAACAAATTAGGGCATCAACAACTTCTTCAGAGGTTATATTTGCTGACTCGTTATCTTGGTGTTGATTCTTCTTTTTCTTCTTCTTCTGAGCCTTACACTGACTCATTTAGTGGCCCTTATCGCAATTCTGGCAAGTGATATCGTTGCGATTCTTAGAGTGACCCTTTCCCTTTAACTTTGATCTGCCATGGCCCTGATTTTGATCTCATTGATCTCTCCTTCCTCTGCTTTCGGTACCCAAATCAGAACTCGAAGATTCACTTGACTCTTTTCTGCGAATGTCCTCACTAAGAATCAAATCTTGAACATCATCTAGCCTCAACTTGGTACTTTCTGACGAACTGCTCACTGCAATCACCATTGTAGACCAACTTTCTGGTAGGGACAATAATAGAACCAGTGCTTTGACTTCATCATCGAACGTGATCTCCACCAAACTCAATTGTGTTATAATCATGTTAAACTCGTTGATGTAATATGTAACTGATGCACCTTCTCCCATCCTCAGATTGAATAATCGATGCATCAAGTAAATTATGTTTGAGGCAGATGGCTTTTCGTACATATTTGATAACGTCTTCATCAAATCTGTTGTGGTCTTCTCGTTAATGATGTTGAACGTTGTGTACCATACCAATGTCAACCAAATCACGCCAAATGCCTAGAGATCTAACATATTCCAATCCTCTAGCTTCATCCCCTCTGTCTTCTTGCCCAACAATGGTTCGTACAACTTCTTTTGGTACAAATAATCTTTTATTTGCATCTTCCAAAACTCAAAGTCTCTACCATTGAATTTTTTTCTCTGCTAATGAGGCTCTGATACTAGTTGTTAGGGAACAAATCAAGTGATTAAAAAAAAAACTGGAACAACATTGCACGCGCACACACACACAAGACAAAATTTACGTGATTTGGCAAAGAATGCCTATGTCAGCTGCACGCACTAGATGTTTTTCACAATTTTGAGAATATTACAATTACAAGAATTATGCCCACATATTTATAGACGAAAACTAGGGCAAAATAAAACTCCTAATTCAAACAGGATTCCTAATCTATTTAGCCCTTGATCCCTGCCCGCTGACTGGGCAGCAGGACCCCCATGCCAGCTCTGCTTAGGTGTCATAAATCGAATTAAGCTCCACATCTCCAACAAGACATACTATCTGATGTTTTAAAGTACCATAGGTTGGCACTTGTCCTCATATTCATAAAATAATTTACATAGGAGATCACATTATTGTGCCGGATTGTAAGGTGGTTGTTGATCACATTATGTCAAAAACATCCTGAACAAACCTATGAACAGAATAATATTTAAGCTACATCCTCAATAGTTTCTTGGTAAAGAAGGCCAAATGTACCAAAAAATGCCAATATAGTCTTGATGTTCTGATTTATTCTAAAGTTTTAATTTTATCGATTCACCTGCTAATCTTTTAAACCTATTACAATGTTGTGCTGCCATTTACTCTCCATTCAAGCCCCAAATATTAGCCATGTGAGAGCTCATAAATTTTTATTGCCAGTATGGCAATTAAGTGAATGGTCTAACAAATAAACAAAAGATGTGGCATGAGAAAAAAAAGGAACGAAAGGGAAATAGGGAACCCCACACCGGTTATGAAAGAAGGGGGTTGAGCTATCTTTTCTCTATTCCTTTACTTTTCTCTCACCATATCATTGTTTTGACATAGCATTATTTGTTTCTTCAAAAACAAAATGAGGGGAAAAACAAGAAAAAGAAAGAAACGCATGAATTCCAGAAAGAAATAAACAAAAAGTACCTTTTCCCAAGGGATTGTGTGAGGATAGTATCAAATTCTTTTTTGGCAAGGCCTTGATTATACTCTTCTAGAACTAGGCTCTGCCAGGGTTTTGCAGGAGGCTCAAAGAATGTGCCCGTGGTTAACCAACACATATAAGCTATGCTTGTACTAAGGTGCTTCTAAAACCTAGCATCATAGACTTGTACAATACCATCCCCTACAAAGTAAATCTCAGTGCCCAAAACTTGGTAGGAGACTAGGAGTAAGGGGGCGTACACATGTGGTGCTTGGGAAAAGTAACAATGGGAGTGGCAAAGGGAGGCTAGTTTGGCGGGAATGGCAGCAAGGGTTTAGAGGACCAGGTAGGCAGCGAGGAATGATTGAGCCATTTGCTATTGAGATGCTGATCCGGAAACTGCATGTACCACCACTGATGGCATTGTGCTTTGGAGGCTTCTTGACATTTGGTGGTGGCAGTGCTGGTGCAGGTGGTTGAGTAGAGATGTCAATGCTCAAGTAATAAATATAATTTTTTTGTAAAATCTTACAATGATTTGCTTCAAACACCAATATATTGTCAAAAAAATGGGATCACTCAACACTTTGCCTCAATCATCAATGGTGGAATCCTCCCTGTTATGGTTTAGCAGCCAATGGTCTGTGACGACCCAGTTCCTCTAACCTTCCCTGTTCCCCTCTTTTTTTTCACTGGTTCTTTTTTCCTTTTTCCTCATGCCACACTATCTATTTAATTGCCACGTATCCACTTATTTTTGATATGAGCAATAAAAACACGCTCTCATGTGACTAACATCAGGGGCTTGATTTTAACAAATGGCAACATAGCATTGTAATAGGTTTGAAATTTTAGGCAGTGAATTGATAAAATTAGAACTTCAAAAGAAATCTGAACATCAGACCAATGTACAGCATGTTTTGGATCATTTGACAGGTAAACAATTACCATTTCTCTGACAAGAGTTGCATGATTTTAAGATATACCTTTCCTCCTTTCCCTCAATTGGATTTTTAGGATCTGGGTCTTTGTTCATTGTTCTGCAACCTTTTAAACCTCTCACAGATGCCCCTGTTACAGAAGCCTGCATGACAGCAATAGACCCATACCAATAAAATTCTGCAAAAAGTTTTTAGAACATTTAACTGAATTAAGTTGTGCATAATTATATTTTAAAGATTAAAATGTCGAAAAAGAACATAGTGGATATTTCCAGATTATATCTTAATAGAATGAAAATCTGCAACTAAACCTTTTAGTTCAGAGATTGAAAATCTAAATTTTATTACTTACTAGCTGACCCCACAATCACATAGTGGGATAAAGGCTTAGTATTTTGTTGATATAATAGTTGGTAAATGGATTTTCCAAGCATGGAATAAAGACAACTTACTCGGAAGTATGTGTGCAGAGCAGTAGTAAATGAAAATGGCTTGTTATCAGTATTTGTAACCACTAGTTCCGTAGAAAGACTCTTTTCATCAAGACTGACCTGTAAAAAGAAGTGAAAGATAGAACTATGAGTCATACACTAAGCAATGAAAGGCTCCATGAGGATATCTAAATTATAATGTGAACAAATGACGAACCAATGATGAAGGGAACTTACTCGAGTACCAAACAAAGCTACTCAAGTAGTATCAGAATTTAAGAGTCTACTCGAGTAAACAACAAACATTACTTGATTAAATGGAAGCTGTACTTTATTTCTGCGACTATGAGAGATATATATACACATGACTATACAAAATATCTCCTGAAATATAGGAACATTATCTCCTGAAAAATAGGAAAATCTATCTCCTAAAGTATAGATACAGATTTACAGGATTGAATTTTAAACTGTTGGAGTTTCTGTTGTTATCTTAATTGCCTTATCTCCTTATCTCTTAACAGCCTTATCACTTCATCCCTTAAATTTCTTTCATCTCTTCTATCCTCTTATTTTTTGCCATAAGGGAGAAAACCGGGAATTCCTTTTAATATTTCCGACACTCCCCCTTAAGCTGGTGAATAGATATCAATCATTCCCAATTTGCTCACACACAAATCATTCCTTATCTCTTAACAGCCTTATCACTTCATCCCTTAAATTTCTTTCATCTCTTCTATCATCTTATTTTTTGCCATAAGGGAGAAAACCTGGGAATTCCTTTTAATATTTCCGACACTCCCCCTTAAGCTGGTGAATAGATATCAATCATTCTCAATTTACTCACACACAAATCAAAACTTGGTTTAGACAAAGCCTTTGTAAGAACATCTACTTCTCGAGACTTGGTAGAGACATAGAAAAGAGTGATAACCCCAATTTCTATTTCAAACTTGATAAAATTTCTGTCAATTCTCACATGCTTCATCCTGTCATGTTAAGCTGGGTTGTGGACTATACTTATTACTGATTTACTATCACTAAACAGCTCCATAGGACCAGTTACAGGTAGATTTAAATTAGACATCAACCTCTGTATCTAGATAAGTTCACACATTCCTTGTGCTATGGTTCTGTATTCAGCTTCTACACTATTGTGGACTACTACAGATTGCTTTTTACTTCTCCAGGTAATTAGATTCCCCCCAAACTTTAGTGTAATATCTAGTTATAGACTTGCTATCTTCATAGCTCTTGCTCAATCTGCATATGAGTACCCAATTATATCCATGTCCTTTGTTTTCTTGAATAGTAACCCTTTACCTACATATCTCAAAATTTGTTTCACTGCATCCAAGTGTCTTTTAGTGGGAGCATGCATAAACTAACTAACAATACTCGCACTAAAAGCAATGTCAGGTCTAGTTAGAGACAAATAGATTAGTTTGCCTACAAAATGCTGATATCTATTCCGATCCACTGGTGGACTCCTCAACTACTTTCTGCTTCCAATTTCATTCCAAGGGTGTTCTAGCTGGTCTACACCCAAGCTTGCCTATTTCTTTAACTAGATCTAGGGTGTATTTTCTTTATAAAATAAAGATTCCTCTTCTACTTCTTGCAATTTTCATGCCTAGGAAATATTTGAGGGCTCTTAGATCTTTCACTTTGAAAATGGCCTGCAGTTTCTTCTTGAGATTCTCAATTTCTAGTTCATCATCCCCTGTAATTAACATAACATCGGCATAAACAATAAGAATTGATTGTTTTCCAAACTTGCTTCTTTTCACAAATAGAGTGTAATCCGCTTGCCCTTGTTTATAGCTGCATTGTTTCATTACAGTATTAAACCAAGTGAACCATGCCTTGGAGATTGTTTTAAGCCTTAAAGAGACTTTTTAAGTTTACATACCTTGACAAAACCTTCCTGAACCTCAAATCTAGGTAGAGACTTCATATACACCTCCTCCTCTAATGCGCCATTCAAGAATGCATTTTTGATATTTAGCTAGTGTAATTTCCAATCCAAATTTGCAGCAATAGACAACAACACTCTAATAGAATTCAACTTTGCCACTGGGGTGAATGTCTCCTCATAGTCAATCACATATGTTTGAGTGAAACCTTGTGCCACAAACCTTTGCTTTGTACCTTTCAACTGTGCTATTTGGTTTGTACTTAACCGTGAAAATCCATTTGCTACTAATTGCCTTTTTTCCTTTAGGCAATTGTATAATTTCCCGAGTTTCATTATCATTTAGTGCTCTTATCTCTTCTAAGATAGCCTCCTTCCATTTAGGGTCTTGGAGAGCCCCATGAATATCTTTTGGCACTCGAATTGCATCAACTTTAGTAATAAACGCCCAGAAATCTCTTGATAACTTGTAATATGTAAGATAGTTTGAAATTGGATGCTTAGTACAAGTTCTTACCTTTTTCCTTATAGCAATTGGAAGATCCAAACCATCTACTCCATCATCATTTTCAACACAAGTCGCTGCCGCCTCCTCTTCCTCCTTTTGAGAATTCGTTATAGGAGAATCTTCCATCAGCTCGGATTCATAACTCTGTTTGGGAGCTCGTGGTCTCCTAGAGTATACCAAGACTGGTTTCAGATCTATGTACAACTCTCCCCCTTGACCTAAGACTCGAGTGGAGGAAGTAGTAGTAGGCTCAATTTGAGGCAACTCCTTGGGTAAGGTTACAGGTACAGAAATAGTTGGATTCCAATGTTTGTCTCATTGATTATCATGCTCCCCATGGAGAGAAACTTTGGGATAGAAGGCTTGATGTTCATCAAAGGAAACATCACATGAGACAAAAATTTTGAGAGATGTTTTCCAAATCAGAATACATCTCCCTTACAGCATCCCAGATAGCTTTTGAAGTTTGATAAAAGAGGTACAATCGCCCAATCTTTGGCTCAATTGAATTGATGAGCCATGCCATTGAAAGTAAAGTAAGATCACTACGGGGTAAACAACGTAGTTCAAAAATTTTGAACCTTATCTTGATTTTAGTGATTGGATCAACGTCGAAATCAAATCATTCACATACAAAATAAAATAAATCTAACATTTAGATTTTCGAGTCGTTTGCGGATCCGAGCCATTTAAGCGTCTGGCCTCTAACTCATGATACACGGCACGCGTCCGTTGGTGAGGAGAGTGGAATGGGAGTGCTAGCTCATTCTCCGTTTCACGGCTTGTGTATGGACGGAAAGAACCTCCTCATTTCGAATTGATGCGGAAAGGAAACAGGGGAGAGTGAATGGCAATTTTTCAACTATTGAAAAATACAAAAAAAACATTCGTTAATTTAGGCAACCCATAAAGAGATATTTATAGAAGAGCAAAGCCTCCCAGGGTTTCTTAAACCCTAATGGATACGGGGCAGCCCATTTATCCTAGTCTAACTAGTAATTAATTAAATGGCCTAAATTTAATAATAAGTTTAAATAAAATATTTGGTCCAAATCTAATTTGGCTCAAATATAATATTTAATTTAATATTTAACTCAAATCTAATTTAGCTCAAATATTAATTTAATCCCAAATATTTTATTTCCTATTTGTCACTCCAACAAATAGAAAATTATTAAATTAGAAATTCCTTTCTAATTTAATCAATTGTCATTTTAGGAAATTCTTTGCTCTACGACGACCTCTCGTCATATCGACGTTATTACATCCATTTGTTCTTTTTTCGTGAGAACCTACGACGGCACAACTTTTTGCCAAAGTGTCCCACTTAAGCATACGTCCGCTCTCTTGGTTTAAGCCAGGAACCATACCTTTTGCATATGACTTATTAGGCTTCTGAATATGTTGGCAATGTGTCGGTATGAACACATAAGACAAGATTGGCCTCTAACAATGTGTCATGCCTACCTAATTATTCAGAAGGATTCATAATCCGTAAACAATCTTTCACGAGCATGGTTACCGTATAATTCGATCATCTCATCAATGTATCTTCTGTGATCTCAAGTTTGGCGATGTGTTGCTTGATTACGATCACATGAGTTTTCTTTGATCATCCGAATATCCCCACTTAATAGAAAGTGAATCAATAACTCCTTATTGATCTCTTTCACCATGACCATGGATTTAAAGTGAATATCCATCGAATGCGCCTTAGATACATCATCCTCGATCAAGTGATAGATGAGTCTCATCTTGGTTACGCACTCATCTCCATAAGCCTCATGATATGCCCAACGATCGCCCACGTGCAGCCTTTGTTTAAGGCCCATTGAAATGATGTCAAAGCATACTGATCTTCTTATGAGATGATCGTGACAACCTCGGGTCCAAGGATTTACACCCATTTCGTATGAGAATTCCAACAAGATATAATTAAAATGGATTCTCATGGTGAGTCATGTCCAATGACATGTTATCTAACATTGGTCAGCTATGTACTTGTCTAGGCATCCCCATACCTATGGGTGTGAGACCTCTATTGCTATCACATAGCAAAAACATAGTACATATAAGTTTTACCGCAATTGTTAATGTCCATTCTTGATATTGCTACGACTTGGGACATTTAATGATATCTAGAAACTATGATGAATCATCACACATCTTTATAAATTAATCACAATATACATCATATGAACTTCTATCTAATTTCATCAAGTCATTACAATAATAATAAGAAATTAATAGAACGACTTATTGTGAAATTGAATAACTCCTTATTTAATAATAAATATGATTGCAATTGTCAGTGTATAACATGCAATCTACACTAACAGCCATTACGATAGAATTCTCTGCCTCCCAAGTGCTATAAGTTGTTGAATCTGCTTTAGGCATAGCTGTTGCTCCTGTCAAGTATCCCATCTTGCCTCTGCCCTTGATCACCAGTAAAATAGATTGGTACCATTCTCGAAAGGTACTTCCATTCGGCCTATGTAAAGTGATTTGGACCGAGAAATTTTCTAAGTGAGAGGGAACAAAAGATGATTGAAGGTTTGAAACAGTTGGAACCATAGAAGATTCACTATAGATGAATTTGGCATCGAGCTTGCCATTGATCATCACTAATTGCCAGTGGAACGTCCGGCTTTGATACCATGAACAAATTATGAACCAAAGATGAAGGGAACTTACTCGAGTACCAAACAAAGTTACTCAAGTAGTATCAAAATTTAAGAGAGTCTACTTGAGTAAATAACAAACATTACTTGATTAAATGGAAGTTGTACTTTATTTTTGCGACTATGAGAGATATATATAGATACAGATTTATAGATTTGAATTAGGAATTTTAAACTGCTGGAGTTGTTGTTACCATAATTGCCTTATCTCCTTATCTCCTAACAGCCTTATCACTTCATCCCTTAAATTTCTCTCATCTCTTTTATCCTCTTATTTTTGGCCATAAGAGAGAAAACCAGGAATTCCTTTAATGATATGCATACAACAAAAAGATAAACGAACTTTATGGTGCAGAAAATACGAGTCACAAAGACATTTGCCAAAGCTCTCTCAAAATGATGAATCATGAAACTGCATTAACTTGTAGGTTTAATTGATCAGATGACATATCGTTAACATCTCCTTATGGAATAAATTTTTCTATGTGTATAGGAAATGAATCAATAGCTAACCTTATATATAGCTTGAAAGCTGAAATCCCACATAGAATGACTGTAAGGACTATCCTTCAGCTCTAGAGTAACAACTGGCTTTCCTTCCAGGTCTTGAGAATCAACAAAAGACCAGTTCACGTTCCTTGCAAATCCATGCTGTAAAACACAAGTAGTTCCAATATCAAAATCAATTTAAACAACACACAACTGGTAAAATCTATTAGTACTCAGTGGGTCTTGTATGCCATGATGTGGACAAGAAACTGAAGACAACATTACTTTTCAGCATTGATACTCTTTATGGTCTACCATAAACAAGATGGATTTTTAGAGTCAATAGGTTGGATCCAGTGGCAGCAACAGACCCACTTTTTGGTAAAGGATCCACGTGATAGGCCTATCTTGTCAAGTTTCACTTGCCAAAGCTAGATTCAGGTTTGAGAGTATTGATAATGCCTATCTCACTATTTCCTATTCAACTGGCTAGCACATTCAAGATGAAAACAAATGCAAAAAGTGGATAAATGAAAGGCCAGATTCAGGTTTGCCTAGAGGAAAAAGAAAAAAGAAGAAGCCAGATTCAGGTTTAAACATATTGATAATGCCTATCCAACTATTTCCTACTCAACTGGCTAGCACATTCAAGATGTGGACAAATGCAAAAAGTGCAGAAATGAAAAGATGTGCACAAATGCAAAAAGTGCAGAAATGAAAAGCCGTTGGAGTTCTCTTGTAGTTATATGAATAATGAAGAGAGACATACCTGCTGCATTAGGCCAGGTCCAAACTGTGGGAAACAATGTGGAACACCTCCACTATCACGATAGAGACACATGCATGCATACAGTCAGTATACCAAGCGAACCAAACTCCAGCAAAGAACAGGATCTAAAGTACATGCTTTAAATTAAAGAACACAGAATTTTCAGATCTATAAAACTAGTCGCATCTGAATAAATTATTTGCATCTTGATCCCACCAAAGTAAGGCTTGTAGAATCTATATTACTGAGTGGGAACAACTTCCACTATTGAAATAGATGGCATTACATTAATCAGTATGCATTTCTCAAACAAGTTATCTAATTGGAGAAAACTAGTAAGGAAGGTAACAAATTTAATTTTGGATGGTGGCAGGAAACAACCTGATTGGTTTCTGCCCATTAAATACAGCATCTGGACGAACAAAAAGGAGATCTTTATTGGAAACTTTCCAAGATGTAATGCAACCTCCAAATAAATATAATTCAGCCTCACTGCAACCAAGACCCAGAATTAGACATGGATTATATTCTAGGGTCTTACTGGGACTTTTACCAATTAATTTTCATGTGCAATATAAATTGTTTCAATTGTTTTATTTTTATCATGCAAGAGTTAGTTCATGATTGCAATCCCTCATTCATGAACAAATTAAGAACAAAGTTGAAATTTGCCACTTAATGGCAGCAAAAGCCTTTTTAATATAAAATAATCTAGCAGTTGCATTATAAGAAAAACTTGGAGACAGGAACAACATGGCTGTTCTGGAGATAAGGCAATGAATAGAAAGCTAGAATTCATGTAGCCAACCCCGAATAGTGTGATAAAAGCTCCGTTTGTTGTGGTTGACATGTTGTACAAAACATCATGGCTTCACTAGTCCATCCGAATTCGATTGAACAAAGTAGAAGTGAGCAATGTAAAGGAATTAGGATTGCTCAACACGTGAAAGACCATCATCTAATTTCAAGGGACTATCATTCAAGAACTTGAAAGACACAAACACAAAATTAGCACTCTCCATTGCAAAGGACACAGGGCAAAATGATTTCCACGAAGAACAGAAACCAATTCACCATTCAAAATAGGATTTCCTTAAAACTTAATTAGAATAGATAGCCTCTTCTATTATCACGATCCACGGAACTTCCGCAATTAAACACACAAATAGGTGCATGCCCATAATCTAGGAACAAATGAGGCAAGAAATTAGTATGTACCTGCCACGAGGCGAAGTGAGGACGACTTTTTGCAAATTCCCCTCCCCTTGTGTAAGTCGCACTCCGAGACCAGAAGAAGTCTCTTTCTTCAAACTCGCAAAAGCCATTACCGATTGTTTTCTGCAACAGCCAAAACTACGAACAAAAAAAAAGATAGTCAGTCGCCATCGCGGTTAGCAAAATTGCATTAGATATGGTTAGGAATCAGAAATATTCAACTGGTTAAAGATTTGTCTGAAATTTGACTAGGTAATCAGAGGATCGATGGAGAGAGCATCGGAACTCACCGATTGATTCGCCGAATGTCCGAAGGTGAAGATTTGACAGCAGGGACAGACCATTTCATGGACACTCTCGCCATCTCCATGATTGATTGGTGGTGGGAAGTGGGAACCACACTAGCAATGCCTGCCCAACACTCCTTCGGTTTACTGCCGCCAATCTGTTAAATATAGCTTTGGATATCTCGCGATCTTTGATATATCCTCTTCCAAATTCGGATATTCTTTTTGCTTGATTATTTTACAATAACAGGCGCATTTTACATGAACAAGCCTTTTACGGGTCTAATGACATCTTATTAGACTCCTATAATAATGGATAATGTTATACGGACGGTTATACAGACGAACACAGCGACAAATGCATTGGCAAATTCAGGTTAAATTATAAGTTAATCCTCACCAAAAATTACAAGGATACCCTGGACAGATTTTCAGCCTCGCCCAATTTGTGGCGAGGATAGAGGCTAAAAATTAACTTAAAATTGAAATCCAAGTTATCGCGAGATTTTAGTGTCAAAATCTCGCTATAACCTAGGTTTATCAATACGTTTGTCGCTGTCGTACGTCCTTGTAACATTATCTTATAATAATAGTATTAGTCTTTTCAGCCTTTAAACCGAAAGAACCATAATCGTGAGAACTTAAAAAAAAAAAAAAAAAGTCTTGAGACTTAGTAAGATTTGAACTCAGTATTCTGAGCTCACCAATACTGCTTATCATGTATTGCTACAATGCCACTTTATGATATTTCTATTAATTGCTTAGCGCTCCCTTTTCGTTAACCCATTCATTTTTTCTTCAGTTATGCATTAACTGGCCTGAAAGAGCATTCGAAGGAAACACAACAGAGGTTAAAACAATTCATTAGAACTTATATTGTGGATTATATATATATATATATATATATACACTTTGATTCCAAAGATGGATATATCTTTTATCTTCGGTTGTCACTCGTACACTTTTTTTCACTTCTCTTCCATTAAGAATCTCATGAAACCTCTTGCTACTTTTGCAAGAAGCACAAGGAAACTGTTCTTTAGCCAGCAGCTAGCATGGAGGAAGATCTTTGGGCGGAGGCAATACGGTTTGATCCGATTCTGGTCCGTCTTCTACCACCAATGCCGTTTTCAGCCCCCAACTTGTGTGGAGTTCCAGGTGACAGTGCAAGAACCAAACCCCTGTACATTGAATTCGCAGAAATTAAGGTATCAAATCACCGGAAGCATGAATGGTAGCGACTGCAGGCTCTCATTGATAGCCAAAAAAAACATGAGTTTTACCTGGATTATCAGCTCTGAACCGAATTGTAGTCCAGCCACCGGTGGGAATCCCGACTGTATTTCTCTCGGGAGGATCGATCAAGTTGTACTTGGCGGGGTCCTTTGCAGGATCAAAGTTGCCAACCCCAGTTCCAACAACAAAGAAGTTATAGCCATGAAGATGGAAGGGATGTGACTCAACTATGAGAAGATTGGTATCTTGCAAAACCAACTCAACGTTGGAGTTGTAGGCAATCTTCGTAAGGCTTGTTCCTCGGGAAGTTTTCAGATTTGCCGTGAGCGGCACACCAGTGTAGTTAAAAGGTGTGGAAGGCTGGTCCGGAAAATCAGTTCCAAAAACTCCCTTGATCTTGTGGTAATGAGCTTGAAGAAGCCCAACCTTTGGCATCACAAAGGAGATATTGTTCAGAGAAGCCGTTAAGCGGGTTCCATTCACGCACGTTGGGCAAGGATTTCTCCCCAAACCGATGGTGTAGAAGAGGCTGCGATCGATTTTCAAGGGAACTTTGGCTGGAAACTCTGGAGAGTTCAGGCTCCGGAGCTTCTCGTTGTATGCTAATGCGAATGCAGTGTCGTTTGGCGCGGGCAGCTGGGGGAGAAGAGGAAGAACAGTTTCTGGGATGCCTTTGTAGTGCAGAATAGCGGTTGCGGTTTTGTTGTCGATTGCGATTGGCACGTCCATAAAAGGCCTGGCAGCCATGAAGTATCTGCTCGGCGCCTGGTTGGCTTGAACCAGAACGTTTGTTGTCTGGCCTGGTCCGATCAACAAGGCCCGAGTGGTGAATGGCTTTGTATAGACAGCATCAATCTCCACCACCGTCATGTTGTGGCCGGCGATAGCGAAGAAGAGCTCGTCGTTGAGGGCTGCGTTGATTATTCTCAAGAGATACGTCTTCCCTGATTCAACCTCCATGGCAAAAGTATCTAAAACAAGAGAATGGAGAGTGTGGGTAATTTGCTCTGATGTCACTTCACTTGCAACGGGACAGAAACAAACACAGAAATAAATTCTGTAACAAGCTCGCAAAAGATCAATGGGATAAACATCTTACGTTTCTCAGAACAAGTTGAAACAAGAGTCCCTGGCTTTCCATTGATCGTGTGCGCGTCTGACACATTCGGGGGCAAGCCCAAGCTGTCTCCTTGCCTTTCAACTTCTTCAACATCCGCATTCCACCATTCTCCTGGACAAAACAACAAGCAGTTCGTAGGCAGGCATATTTTTCACCGATTCAAAGCACAGAAATTTCAGAATTGATATCTTGGGTTCGAAGCTTACCTAACAAGATTTCTTCTTCCCTGTCTGGCTGTGGGAAAGGAAAAAGGGTTCCTTGTTTGGGCATTATGACAATGGCGCCATAGACAGTCGCTCGGAGCCAAAGGATATGTGCATGCCACCAAAGAGTTCCCCTTTGTCCTGTGACTTTGAAGTCATAAATGTAGCTATTGCCGGTCTGGACCGGACATTGTGTTATATATGCCGGTCCGTCGGCCCATCCATTTCGATATTGCTTCACCCCATGCCTACAAAATATTATGGTATATTCGTACAATAAAAGAAAAAACCTCAGTTCATACTAATAAAAATATTGTTACCACATATTATCTTGTATAAATTTTTTGTGTAAGAATTTATTAACCTTAGTTTTCTTTAGAAAAATGCTCCATGCATTTTTGTATTATGAAATCATGTTAATAAAATATTTTTCTAAAATGCTCTTTATGTATCTTGTTTAAAAAATAAAAGTTAATTATGTTAACAAGATTTGAGCTCGTCACTTTTAAATAATAATAAATTTTTAAAATAATTTTATTACTATACCAAAACTTATTTTATTTAAAAATTTGTTTGCCTAAAAAGTTAAAATTTAAACAGTTATTTCATACATCACCTAAGGAACTTTCACTTAGACAATACTCATGGGGACGAGCCACCCATTAGTGTTTATAAAACACACCCCAAAAGGTATGGGTTTTTTTATATTTACTTTTTGAGAAAAAGAAATTGTCATAACATTTGACATTTTGGTTTAATTTTAAAATTTTGAGTTTTTATATGCTTTTTTTTTTCTTAAACACGTATTTTTAGAAGAATATATATAAGTCGAGGACTCAAAATATTAAAATTAAATAAAACATATATATATATATATATGACTCAAACCATAAAAGGTTAGAGGCCGGAATTGCCTTATTGTCCATAAAATTTTTCTTACCAATGGATGGATATATTGTACTGGGAATGATTGGTAACATTCACAATGACCCTATCGCCCTCTCTAGCATAGATAGTTGGCCCTGGAAACCTGCCATTCACAGTTACAATGGCCTTTGCACGGCACAGCCTACTCACATTGCTCACTTGGACCTGTATGTATAACATAAATGGAGAAACCAATTAAAAGAAGCATAATTAATTAGGATGAAGTAATTAATTAAGCCATTTATATATATATATATATACATAGAGAGAGAGAGAGAGAGAGAGAGAGAGAGAGAGAGACAGAGAGATAAAGCTCTTCTCCCATGAATAACTCACATCAAAGTGGTACTTCTTTATTGGAGACTTATCTGGAACGGGAAGCAACCCATGAAAGCCAATGAAAACAAAGCTTATGCAGCCTAAAAGGAGGAAATACCGATAAGCTGCCATCAATTAATTTCTCTCTGTTCAGGTGGAAGCTTTTGAGTTCTGATGATATGGGTATATGAGGGATATGGGTATATGAGGGCATTGAAGTGGTGATCAGTGAATGGTATATTTATATGAAAAATGATCCCAAAAGGCAAAGCTAAAGAAGCAGTCTGTGGTTTAAAGCTTGTAAGCAAAATACTGATGGAGACATAAAGCGCATTGACAAATTTAGAGGCTTGGGAAAACCAACTCAAGCCTTGAAGAGCTTATTTTTGAGTCAAGGAAAAGGAATAATCCACCCATTTTGTTTCACTACTTTCAAAGTGTTCATTTGTTAGCTTACGTACCTTGGTGTGGTAGAAGCCAGCTTACAAAGAGAACTTACTTCTAAGGTTTTGTGGCTTTCTTTTGCGGGTTCATAACTTCTTGGTTGTTTGATTTGCAAGCCTCATGTGCTTGTAAGGAAATTTTCTCCATCTTCTACTCTAAAATTCACTGGTCCCATGAATTAATTCTTATAATTATAATAAATAAATAAAATTTATTTATGATGGCATTTCGAATATTAGAATTAAAATTCTTATGGATAATTTATATCCTTTTTGCAGAACTCTCGAAAAAATTTTCAAATGTCAAACTTATCATATTTGCATTTTATTCGAGATCTCTTAATTAAGAAAAAATTTACATAATAGATTTTAAGATTTTATAGTCTCCTGGAACTTGTTACAGTTTTAAAGAGACTGTAAAAATCTCTTGAAACTACCATACGAACAGTATGGTCTCTCGAATACCTGTTCATTCTCTAAGAGACCTGTTTGAGAGACCATATTCTCCTGAGTTCGATAATTCTAATTTTTTTTCTTATTTTTTAATCTTTTAGTAGATTTTTTTTCACGATATATTAATTCTAATATAATACACAAGCAACGTGATATTTAAAAATGAATTTTATCATACTTTTGAAACTTCATATGATTTTTAAGGGGCTAAATTAGAATTGACAAGAGTAAAATTACTTATAACATACATATATATAAAATTGAGAATGAAAAGATGTTAAAATATATTTGTAAAAACAAGAAATAAAGGAGCCTAAAATACGGAAGCGAAGTGTGTAAACGGGCCATAATTAATTAAAGAAACTCCACATAGAGCAGGCCCATAATTCCATCAAACAAGAAGAAGCAAACAAGAGAGACTAATGGTGGCAATGGCATAATATATAGATGACAAGATGCGGAAGGAAGGGATTTTGCCTTGCTATCTGCCTAACAATTTATATCGCATACCTTTCATCATCATCATCATCATCATCAGGAGATAAGGCTCCCTCTATGCCATTTGTGCCGATTCATTCCGTTGGATTGGACAATTGCAGTGATACTGATACGGTGATAGATACCACCACACACTGTGCATGGAGGCTTCCTTGCGGTTGCGGCCGGCTGGCTGGCTAGTTAGTCTTCTCCTTCTTAGTCTTCCTTTCGTTTTCCCCTTTAATCGTCAACGTCAATGGCTGCTGTAAATCATGCCAAAAATAGTTGAGTTTACCTAGGACTCTCGCCAGCTATTAGATCATTGGTTTGACTCAAATATAATATTAATGTTAAATTATTTATTCTATTATATATTATTAAAGGAGATATCCTCAAGTTGTCAGTTTTAGATGTGATTTGTAAACCCTAAACCCTCCCCCCTCCCCCATCATCAATTAATGATTTTCTTTTTAAGTTAAAGCTGTTAATATTAGACTATGCCTGTGCCCTATATGCCTATGCTTGTCTTTTAAGCCAAAGCATATAACATTTTATTATATATATATATCCCCTGTAGGACCCAATTATATTTTAAAGATATCATATGCGTCTTTTGTGATGATGTTAATTATAAGAAATGTGACACTTAATACAACCAATATTATATTGCTTTAGGATAAATTATATGATTGCCATAAAGAGTTATTTATAAAAGTCAAAATACAAATAAATTTATATAAGATATAAATATAAATTTAAGAAATAAAAATATAATAATATATAATTGAGAGAGAGCTAACTCAAAATATGTTATTCTCAATAGAATTTAAAATATATATATATATATAACGTATTAACACGAAAGGATGGTGGCATGTAAGGAAATGATTAATCAAATGCTTATAGATGAAAAAGAAATGGATTTTCAAAGTGGAGTATGGATTTATAAGAATGAGTAGTGGTGGTGGTGGTGGTGGTAGTTATCTGCGCATGGACACATGGGGTGGGCATGGAGTTGTCTGAAATGACTCACTGGCCGAGACGATGCTTCCTCCGAGCATGCCCTTGGGCAGTGGCGGTCGCCTGTCAAACTCGGCTGCTTGGCAATTGGCAATTGGCATCAGCATCGCCAAAACAGCAACGGAGAGATGGAAGTTAAACCACCAAAAAAAAAAAAGTGTAATAATAATAATATAAAAACTGGAATATAATACCTAATAAACTAAATTTATCCCATTATTATTATCTAGTAAATGCTTTAACTTGTGTATTATTTTAATTTATGATCATTAAATCACAATAAAATAGGAATAATAATTTCGTTTTTTTTTTTTGTATTTATAATAATTAGATTTAGAGAGAGTGGATAATAATTAAAGAAAAAAGAAAAAAGAAAAAGAGGGGGGTTGGCTCCTGCGGTGGAGCTGTCGAAGGTGACACCATTTTTACACAAACAATGAGAGAGACCCGTGTGGTCAGCATCATTCCACAACTACTAGGACTAGGCGAATAGTCGATGGTCGATGATCGATGATGGAGTCTGTCTGTCCGGACTTCTTCGCCAATAATAATAATAATTATTATTACTATTAAAAACAAAATGATCCAGCTCATGCCCCCGCTCCCTATCTGTCTTGGAAAAGCAAATTGTGGGTGGGTTCCACACCACACACACCCACCCAATTGATTTAATTTAATTTCTTATAGTTTTTGACGTGCAACTGTCTTTGTTTACCCGCCCCTTGATTTCATTGACATTTAAATGACAATCATATATATATATGGTCTATAGTTAAAAGATACAAAAATTATGTAACCATGCAATACTAACTTCATCAAATCTTTACGCTTATTCAGAATTAACAGTTCCTAGGGGTCCATTCTTATTAACTACAGCAGCAAATTAGATGCTAACGTCAAGTGCATTTAAAGTTGATGTGTCATTACTTAAATTACTAAAATATCCCTTATGTGTGCTAGTAATCTCGTTCATCACGTGAATTACCCGAGAGACTGACACGTGACAAGTCTACAATGCGGAGTGAAGAACAATCCTATATGAAAAGTTAAAGAACACGCGACAACGCTTGCAGAGTGATTCGGAATAAAGTTCGAAAAATTTAGAGCAGACCACGAGACCAATTTTAGGTTGATCGAGGTCCTCTTGAGTTATGCTCGCTCATCTCGAGTTTTATCTCAAGTACCCCATAACGGACTTGACTATAAAAAGTAGGGGTTCTCATCAAGTATAACAGATCTCCAGTTTTTATATTTTCTATTAGTCACATTTGCTCTACTAATTTGAGTGTCGAAGTCTACTCCCTAAGGATCTTAGCCCTTTCACTCTGTTGTATTGCAAGTTGTATTCTTAGGCCTGATATAGCAAAATTCGAAGCTCTACTCCCAAGGTCCATTCCTCGAGCTCGAGGCAGCAATGTGTTGGTCGGTCTCAAACACTGTCACCAAAAAGATGTTTTTATTCTAAAGTTTTCAATTAACCTAATTAAAAAGAAAAAAATATTTATCTAATTCAAGAATGTATTTTTTCATATATTTTATATATATAGCTACTAGGGATGGAGACGTGTGCAAATTTATGTTTCATTTCTTTATAAATTACAATTATTATGAGGATGAAAGAGATGTAATGTTTGGCTAGCACAATAGGAATAGGAGTAGGTTGATAAACTAAGATGTAGCTCTAATTTTGAAAAATTGTATAATACTGGTGAGTATAAGTACATTATATATTATATATTATTATAAAGAATATAATAATAGTTCATAAATAAGAATTTTTGTGAGAAAAAAAAAAGAATTTTTCAAAAAAGACATTTAATACCTTAACCTTACATTTTTGTTGCAGATATTTAACTAATTAAATTCATAGTTTGGTTGGTTAAGTTCCGTGGAGTGAGTATCATTGGAGCCACGTGTGCTGCTGATGAGATGGGCACTGTCAGGTGCAAGTTAGCATGTTCTTGAGCAGGAAGAGCCAGGCTCCACGTCCACGTCAGAATATGAAAACCAGATTTAAAATATTTAAATTTTATTTATTTCACCCAGATTTACGACAATAATAAATAGGAAAGGCAGCCCCCCACCCCCCATCTTCATTTCCGCTTTAAAGGCGCAAGGGGCCGTGAAAATTGGGGTGGGTATGGGGGAAAAGGAGAGCACTCGATTCCAGCTCTGCTGTGCTGTGCTGTGCACTCTCACCTGAAACCCTAGTTCCTGACCGGAGATTGCCACCGGGAAGTAGCGATGACGAGATCTGGTGCGCTCAGATAGACGGTCTCCGAGAGCATGGTCCGTGTTTCCCCGATCTGACCTCTTCCGCGTCCGATCCGGACGTTCCGGAGCCGTCTCGCGGATTTCTGGAGCTCTCTTTCGCCAATCGACTCGTTCTGTGAATATTGTACAGGTTTTGCGCCAAATCATCCTTTCGCCTGATCCTGCCTTTTGTTTTTTAGTTTCATTGTTGATTTCTGATCAGATCGCGGTGCTAGAATGACACGAGGGAGTGAATGGATTTGAATTTTCTGGATCTGAAGGTTTTCTGTGGTAGAGATTATTTCTGCTTGCTGAAATTTGTGCGGATCCTTGTGCATTTTTAGGCTTAAATCGACTTCATGTTCGCCTTTAAGCTTTGCACATTTTTTTTAATAAGTTCCTTGAACCATAGCTTAGGGGTGATTGAACTGATTTGGAACATAGACGAGGTAAATTACGCAGGATTGTGAAAGTTGAAGTTCTCATCTTTTTCTTTTTCTTTTTTTTTTCTGCCGTATTTTTATAGGACGTTTATAGAGACGCTATTTTTTTATTTTTTTTGAAATGCCACAGTTCTCCAATTTTTTTGAATGTGGATTTGGTTTATCTTTCTTCAAGTGGGTCTTATTTGCAGCTTTATTCTTGGCAATATTATTTTTGAGATTTTTCCTGGTTGGATAACGCCCCACACAAAGCTCGCATTTATATTTCCTTTCGACATGGTTGCAGCTGAAATATTTCGAAGAAAAGGTGGATTTTATGTTCAGTAGAGATGTCCTTCAAAAGTTTCGTACGTGAGATAAGGGAGATAAAAGATGGCATTGGGAGCATATCCAAACGAGGGGTGGAAGGCAAGCACTGGCGTAGTCGGACCCGATCTCACATTGCCCCCGATGTGGCCCCCCCTTTTTTACCAGTTGAACAAGGACAGTGGGCTAACTTACCTCCAGAGTTGCTTTTGGACATAATCCGAAGGGTTGAAGAGAGTGAAACATCCTGGCCTGCAAGAACGGTAGTTGTTTTTTGTGCATCAGTTTGCAAATCATGGAGGGATATTACAAAGGAGATTGTCAAGACTCCAGAGGAATGTGGGAGACTCACCTTTCCCATTTCACTGAAACAGGTAATTCTTGCCTATCAATTTCTTGTTACTTGTTTTGATAATATAGTGTTATAACTGGCGTTGCTAATGATAGTAAAAGATTATATTTATAGTGGTTATGGTAATATTAAATAGCTAAATGCTATTCATATTGATTTATTTACTGATACAACTGGCTTATTTCACTTCTTCTTGCTATTTAGCCGGGGCCACGGGATGCTCCAATTCAGTGCTTTATTAAAAGGGACAGAGCAACTTCCATATATCGTCTCTACTTTGGCCTGACCCCCTGTAAGTCAAATCCTCATATTTATTTCTCGATTATACTATATGCTTCAGCTTCTCTTGAATTACCAAAATAAAGGACCTATGGATTTTCTTTCCAATTCATGTTCCAAATAATTGATACTCAGGATTCAGGAAGTTGACCTATAATTTCTTGCTCTCAGGCTTTAACTTATGGATTGTCAGCATAGAGGAACTTTGTTCCAACAAAAATTCAAACCGGTTGACTAATTAGCCATATATGCACACTGCATGGATGTTTCATAAATAACTGGAGGAAATTTATAGCAAATTAGATGTTATTTGTGAATTAAGTGGTTGTGGGCTATGTTGCATAAATAAAAAAAATATGTATCTTGGTCTTAAATTCTTGGAAAGGTATTGATAAACAAGGTTCTTTGTTATTTTTTTCTTTCCCCTATTTTGGGTAAAGAATTTTAAATGTTAATGAGATAAAAACTTTGCCAGCCTGTGTGAATTTCACTGATGAATCTAGTTATTGACAGCTGAGAAAGAGAATGATAAACTGTTGTTGGCTGCAAAAAAGGTCAGAAGGGCAACAAGCACAGACTTTTTGATATCTCTGGTAGCCGATGACTTTTCTAGAGCCAGCAATACCTATGTTGGAAAATTAAGGCAAGTTTTGGCCATTGCCCATGCTAGGCATCCTGATTGGATGAGTTGCTTTTCTGAGCCTTACTAATATAGTGTTGAATTCTTTTCCAGGTCTAATTTTCTGGGCACCAAGTTTACCGTCTATGACAGCCAGCCTCTAACTGATGCTGCAGTTCAACAGAATGGGAGGTCAAGTCGAAGATTTCATGCCAAACAAGTATCTCCAAGGGTGCCTGCATGTAGCTACAGTATTGCCACCATTACTTATGAGCTCAATGTCCTGCGAACAAGAGGACCTAGGAGAATGCATTGTGTCATGCATTCAGTTCCAGTCTCTTCCATTCAGGAGGGGGGCACTGCACCTACACCGACATCATTTCCGCACTCCCTAGATGAGAAAATTTTTCCCCCACTGGAGTCAAAAGGAAAGGAGCCGATTACAGATTTCAGTTCCTCAAATCTTGGAGTGTCTGCAGAATCTGCGCCAGTCTCTGTGGAGCCTCTGATTCTTAAAAACAAGGCTCCTCGATGGCATGAGCAGTTACAGTGTTGGTGCCTAAATTTTAAAGGGCGGGTTACGGTGGCTTCGGTCAAGAATTTCCAGCTTGTGGCAGCTATTGATCCATCTCACAATGTGCCAGCTGCAGAGCAAGAAAAAGTTATTCTACAATTTGGAAAGATCGGCAAGGACATCTTCACCATGGATTATCGGTACCCACTCTCTGCCTTCCAAGCCTTCGCAATATGTTTGAGCAGCTTTGACACAAAACCGGCCTGTGAATGATCATCTATCTGTAGTGAAACATTTTTCTCCATCTTGCTAAGTTGCTCCTGCAAGTCTGAACTACGTTCTCTACATGGAAGCTCATCGGCCGTGGCTGACCACACTCAGCTTTTAGTTTTCTTTTCTAGTGGGCATAGATGTTCAGCTGTGGAGGATACATTTTCTGGCTAGTTTGGTCGTCCTTTCGACATTTGGGGACTTAATGTATGAAGATCAACTACATATATATATATATATATATGCACTTGCATTTCGTTTCTTGCGACTCTTCTTAAGTGTTGTATGTTAGATTGGCGCAAGCGAAGTAGATATATATATATATATATATGTCTTCATGCATTCAAGTGTTGAAGGCAGTTTAGACATTAAAAATCCAGGGACTTTACTAACTGTTTAAATTATTCTATACTAGTAGGGGCCTGCTCGCCTGGAGGTCTTTTAGCTGGTTAACTTCCAGTAAATCTTAGGAACAGTCTTATTAAGTTCCTGACTTACGGGTCGTTTGGTGGGGGATTGCAAATTGGTATTACCAGTCAGAATTGTATCATGTTTGATAGAGCAGACACTGGAATTAGCTAATCCCATGCCGCCCCACAACCCACAAGTGCAACAGGAATAACCATTTTTCATTTTTGGACAAAAATACTCCCGATATGTAAGCCTTCATCCACTCTCTCCTCTTTCCTTTTCTCTTCTCTTTCTCTCTCTGCTATGCGATCTTCTCTACAAGACTCACCATAAATAGTATTATTTAATTTCATCCTAATACTATTTTATTTAGAAACTAAATTCTCGGTGGGCATTGAAAGCCAGCCGTCCAAGTTATTATTGGGCAGAATAGTTTGTGATGGTCCTTTTTTTTTTTTTTTTTTTGCTGGGCCCCCTGCATTATAACGGATTTCTATACCCTACCTACACTAGGGTTCTCTCTTTCTATGGATCTGGGATTGGGAGAATTAATCAAAAATTAACTAAGAGGAGAGTACAAACTCTTTTAACTCTAAAAGGGACGGAAGGAATAGCGTTGAATTAGTAGAGAAAGGATGTATGATCATCATCATCTATCTATCGTCTATCATCTATGTAGATGGCAATGGTCCGTTGGGTGGTGTTTGGGGGCAACCTTGTTTTCTGGGAATTTGTCAATTTCGTATCTCGATGAACTTGTTGGTCTTGTGTTCGTGCATGCACGTGGTGTGGTAACAACACGCTATTATTAGGCCAGTAAAAACACACTTCGCAATGTTGCATTTGCTCTGTCCCCCCCCCCCCCCAACATTTTCTGAAACTAAAACATGCAGCTTTCTCCAACACAACCTATATATTTACTAAACTTTTAGGTTTGTTTCACTTTTATATTAGGTCATATCAAATCGATTTTAATTGGATTTTAAAAAAAATAAACTTAAAATTTAACAAATTATTATATAAAACCAAACTAATCTAATACAATAAAACTTGAATTTGCTCAATTTTGATTACATTTAATAATTCAATAATTTTAAATTTTTATTCTATATATTTTAAGAAAATAATACGAATACTAAACAAAAAAAAAAACTTGCTCTAAATTTTAAATCAAAATATTTTTATTTTTTATTTTTTGTGATTTAGCACTTTTGTTTAGACACTTTCTATTATTTATCTTTAACTAAATTAATTCTTGTATTTTAATAAAATTACCAACATGCCTTTTCTTATATTATTTGGAGCCCACCAGAATGGTTCCACTAGGGGTTCCAGCATCAAAACTCACGTGGGTTTCGGCTGTAGTCAACGACGATTGAAACCAGCAAGTTTCGAGTGGTGAAGTCTTTTTTTTTTTTTTTCAATTAAAGAAAAATTAGATTACTTTTATATTAATTACACTTTAATTAATATTATTAATAGCAGATGGGGCATTTCTGAAAATTTTATTAAAGTATAATGACTAATTCAACTAAAAAAACACACACACAAATATATATATATATATATAAAGAAAAGTGACAATAAAATTATTATACCATCAATTTACCTAAACTCGAAAATTAAAATTAAAAATAAAAATTTCGATTCACGTGAGCTAATTAGGAACCATCCAATTGGCCGAAATGTCCTCGTAATTTGATGGATATTTCATTGTGGACTCTGAATCCCTTGGATCTACCAAGATTCGAGACCAAATAGGCTATACGAGAGCACCAAAGTTATGAAATTTCTAAAATATCCAAATTGCATTAAAAATGTGTTTAGGGCATAAATGGAATGAAATAGATAAAATAAAATACAATAATAATACAGAAATGGAATATAAACACTTAATTTCATTTTTTACTTATTTCTGTCCAAATTTCGTTTTTCATCTCTAAATTGGGAAAGAACGGAAATAACAGGCAAATTTGTTTTTTTTTTTATGACAAAATTAATTTTTAAGAATTTAAATTTATCCTTAATAACATTTTATCTTTTTATTAAAATGATAAAAGATTAAAGGTCAAATAAATCACTATATTTTAATTTCATGACCAAATTAGTCACTATGTTTTAAAAGGAAACAACTAAATCACTCTATATTAAAAAAACACAAATTACAATTGTATAAACTTCTTCAAACTTAAATTTAAGAGGCATAAGTGATTATGTAAAATTATTTTAACTAGGATAAAAATTAATGTTATTAATAAAATTAAAATATTATTTAACAGAAAACATTTATCATAATAACTAATGTGACCCCCCCCCCCTAAAAATAATGACTCATTTGACACTTTTTACAGTAAAATGACCAATTTGACCCTAATTTTTAAAATACCATAACTTATTTGAATATTTCTAAAGTACAATAATCAATTTAGCACAAAAATTAAAATACAGTAATTTATTTAACAATTCGTCCAATAATAATCAATTGTTGTTTAATATTCTTCTCACCCATTTATTTCTACACTCCTCCCAAACAAATGAAAACATTTTTCATTGCTTTCCACTTTGATTGTCTCAAATTAGGAGAAATATTTTACATTCATTACACTCATTTTCAATCCATTACTAAATCTCTCCCATACAAAGCCAAATCCTAAAGAACACATACAATTACAACAAACTAAGATTCATCAGCCAACATCCCCAGGGCCCCAGGGGACGACCTACAATACTTTCGGCAGCTTTAGGTCAATGGATTGGAAAAACAAGCAAACTATAAACTGAGGAAACAAAGAAAGCTGCTTCTGATAGAAAGGGATAATAGGGTGATCCCAACCTGTCTCGTGCAGCAGAATGTGGCTCAAAAACTGACATCTTTCACTCCTCATCTCACGGTAGAGTATGTAACGAATTCCCTTGATGTGAAGTGGAAGGGCTGGTGTGGAATAGGGTTCCTGCAACATAGCTTAGATCAATGAGATTGATGAAGAAAATAGGATTTCCTTCGGGACAAAAAATAAAAATAAGAAAAAGAGGGTAGGATTCGAACGCACGGTCGAGGCCCATAAACTTTAATCTGTCGCACGTGGGTGTCTCTTCCATTAAGATGATTTGACAACACGGCTATTTGCAACATGAAAGTATTCACGAACGTTTCCCTGCCAATTGCCAAAAGAACAGTTCAGTGCATAAGATCACTGATATGGACACACAGTAACACTTAATACATGGGCATTTTCTCAGGAAAATAAAGACTTCTCCACGGCTTGAAATGGGACACATTATATGGTTATGAATCCCCACCCAAATGGGAACAAAAATGTGGTTAATTGTTTTCTGAGGATGCGCTTGAGCAATAGAAAAGAACAGAGAAGAATTCTCCATTGATTCATATCCTTTTGAATGGTGGGCATTCTTTTCCGTATCCATCAAGGTAAATAAGTAATCTTTCAGCTATTTACTTAAAAAAGGAAAAGGAAAAAAAAAAAGGAAAACTCTCACCAGAGATTATGAGAAGCACCAGTACAATTAAAAGTCAGCATATTAAGTGAAATATATGACCTTATCAAACATAAAAAAGAAAAATATATGAGAAAAAAAAACAGTAAGATTATTTAATTCAACAAAAAAGCAGATATTAAATGAGAGGAAAAAAGAAATGCAATTTTCTTCATTGATCAAAAAGCAGTAGGCATAAGCGAGTTTACTTTTAAAAAGTTTGTACTTCTAATCCTAAATAAAAAAACATGAGCTTTTTTATTTTCTTTTTCTCTATTTTTTAAATATACATTAAGTAATAAGACTAGAATGACATCTATTAAAAAAAATATGCACGACAAATTTAAGATGGTTTTGAATATGAGAGATGAATGATAATAGGCATGCCTACCAAAAGAATAGATGGAATGGAAGAAATTTGTCACAACAAAGGTAGGGGAAGACAATGAAAACTTAGTACGGAACTCTTAAACATAACATAGTAGGATATAATAATCGTCCAAAAAAATATGGTCATGAATAGAGATGATTAGTGAATTATTATAATCTATATAGTCAACACCCCCTACTGAATAGATTCAAGAAGTCATTTTATAAATACTACCCATTGAGAATTTCCCGCCCCACTTGTACCAGGGAGGCTACTAACTATTAGAAGGTAGGCCTCACACCCCATTTCGAAACTGTGTTATAAAATCCATATGGTACCCGTAGGTACGTATAATACCAAAGCAATTATAGAACAAAAAGTAGGAAATTCTGTTTCCCAATTTTTTCTTCATTTTTGGCTCTTAATCTCTCACAACCTTACAACTCAATCCTTTTTGTATCTGAGTACCTATTTTGTTCAATATTTGAGTATCTATTTATTAGCTTTATTTTATTTCTTTCTATCTGATTTACAATTTGCTTCTGTGATTTTGCATTACAAACAACATATCACGCCCTTATCCTACTATATGGGTTGACCACATGAATTCTAGCTCTCTAATCAAATTTAATTCTTCAATAAAAATGATGAATAATATTTCATAGGTACCTGAAAGTGATTCAGATTATTTTATTTTATTTTGTAGTATTTCTTGTTAATTTATTAGAGGTTAATGTATCTAAAACTGTACCTTTATTTTCCAGTACTGTAGAAATAACCAGACCAATACCCTGTCTGATGCAATATTTATAGCTACAGAGTCTAGTGTGCCTACTAAAATGAAAGGCAAGACAAAAGGATTCCATCTTCTCTTGCCATCCAGATCAAAACTAGAGCATGTCAAGCACGATGTTAGGGAAAAGCTCC
The DNA here is from genome assembly GCF_014633365.1 of Diospyros lotus. Lineage (NCBI taxonomy): Eukaryota > Viridiplantae > Streptophyta > Magnoliopsida > Ericales > Ebenaceae > Diospyros > Diospyros lotus. The sequence continues at coordinate 9,726,167 of NC_068343.1, read as the reverse complement.
ATAACCCATTACACATCAAATGAATTAAAATTGGCACTTGACCAATGCTTTTGCTGAGGGGTTGTCTAGCTTCATATCCCAAATAAGATGCATGCTAGCAAGTAGGTATGAAGAAGGAACTATCCAAGACAACAAAATAGAATGTAGCAAACCAATTTGTTAAAAATAATATAATGATCACCAGAAAGAATTAATCAATAAAAATTGAGCAGAAATGAAGACAGCTAAAAATGTGAAACTATAGCCAAAATTACTTACCGAGGATCATTTCCAGATAATGATATGTACACCCAACCAGTAGGCTTGACAAGTTCCACAGATTTGATCTCCTGGATGCATTTGCAAGGGCAGAACCAAACTGAACTCTATCAAGCACACTTCATACAAAATTAAAACATCAGCATTTATATGCATGCTTTCATGCTCCGAGTATTTTGCTCTGTTTGGGGTTGTGGATGAAATGCTTTCAGTTTGAATTAATAAATTTATAGTTTGTGAATGTGTAACAAGTCAATTCAGGATATTCGTAGGCACAGCACATAACAATGTATATTAATTTCCAAATTTTAGGTAAATAAATTCAAGTTGAAATGAGTGAACTTGTATTTCTACTCCGAAAAGACAGTCTAGGTTTTTGAGTTGTTTCATTTCTACCACCGATGGCACGAACAGTTTTCAATTAATACAAAGCCAATCTAAAATTGGACAGTACGCTACATCGGTACAGCCAAAGCAGCCCTAGACGTTCAAGTTAGATAATTGCAGGAAAACAGCGCCGTTGCAATTGTTGACAATAATCAAAAGTTGTGGACGTGAAGTCACCTTCAAATTATGGAATCCGTCGCCAGCACGAATGGAGATCTTACTAGGCGTGTAGCTCTCGTCAAGTTTGAAATCCACGTACAGAACCACTAACTGAGGAACACCAGAACTTACCGATTCTCGAAATCAACAAACTTCAAAGAACATAGCAAAACATAGATAGAGAAGAGACAATTGAACTCAATATTCATACTTGAAGCTTCACTTTCTTCTGGAATTGGACATTGACCAGATGAGGCTGCGCGCCGTCAGATCTGAACCAAAAACGAAACGCAGTGAAGGTATTCGACAATATACCTAGCACACACAAGTGGTATATATACATGTGAGAGAGAGGAGAAAGTACTGCCAGTAGGTGTCGAGATTGTCGTCGCGGAGGGCGGAGACGCCATTTCCGGGCTTGCAAGAACTGACGCTCCAGGCGGCCTTCTTGGCCATCTCGCGGAGGTCGTCGTCTACCACCAGCTGTAGCTGCCCCCCGATCAGCTTCCCTTCTTCCTCTCCCTCCGACGACTCCGTAGCCATTTTTCTCCACCCCGATGGATCCGAAGATAATCTCCCTCCCCTTCGCTCTCTCCTTGGGGCAGAAATAGAAATAGAAATAGAAATAGGAATATGATGATTGATTGGGCGGAAAAAGATGAAACCCGCTAGAGGAAGGGGTTGAACCTTCGACCTTGTGGTTAACAGCCACACGCTCTAACCAACTGAGCTACTCCAGCCTTGGGATCCTAGCCTTCATCACAATTTATTTGTAATATTATAAAGGATTCTCACACTCGCACTCACACCAGGTCGCAGTTGAATTCTTTTAAGTTTTGATAATTATAAAAAAATTCGTTTTAAGTATATAAATAGTTAAGGATATCCAAATTTTAAATTTTGAACAATAAAAGTGATATAATCTCTCTCTCTCTCTCTATATTTTTTTTATTCGTTTGGAGTGTTCGAATTTTGCTCGACTAATCTCCAAGAGCAAGTGATCTTCCCTCTTAATGCACTTCCCGATTGAATCTGAATGCAGATATAATCTATATACACCCAGAACTGAACATTCAGTGTAATTTATATAGAACTTAAACCTTTCAACAAGTCTCCACACTGATGATATAATCTCTATATTTATATCATACCAAACTACGAAACAAGTGTAAGTAATTATATACATCAATTCATCTCTAAAGTTCATGTATGGTTAATCAAACCTACATCAGAGTAAAAGCTGGCGAGAAGAAGAAGAAGAAGCAAACAACCCCACTGGCAAGCTAGCTTTGCCGTGGAATTGATGTTGTTTTCCAGATAAGAAGAATAAACAGCCTATATTAGAGTAATAACCTAGTTGGCAGGAAGAACCATTAAGCACATAACCGCTCGCCCTTGGTACTACTGCTGTATTAGCTTTCCGGTGATAAAAATCTACGGTGGCTGGAGATGCTGAGACTGATACCTGAGCAAACTCCAGGTTGCCACCACGGTAAAGTTGCGGTGGCCACAACCTCTGAGAAAAAAGGACATCTTGAGTTTCATTTCATTTCTTCTTCGTCAGCGCCGTCTTGAGAATATCTTCATCCCGAAAATTCCAGATGCTTTGGAAGATGATTTCTTCTTGTTGTAGTGGTTGTTAGTGTCTTTTGGTTGGAACGCGTCAGATCCCAAGCATTTTTCCTCGTGATCATAGTCAACGTCTCGCAAGATCCGAAGCAATTCCATTGCACTTGCCTTGCCTCTCTCATTCCCGGTTGTTTTTATGCTATTGAGGACGGGGATTGCAACCTCTTCCATGACCAAATGGCAGTATTGAATACGGTGAGAACATAACGAAATGAGAACTGCTACTGCATGCTCTTGGGCTTCAGGGCTGCCGGTTTCAAGCACCTTAGCAATGGAAGCGATGCATCCATCAGTTTCAGCAATAGAAGCCCTGGCATCTTCACTATAGCACAAATTTTTCAAAATGGATATGCAATATTCGGCAAAAGCAGGATCTTCAAAAAACGGCACCAACCTAGGAATGAACTCTGATGGTACAAAGAGGGATCGGATTTCTCTGCTTGAGGATAAGTTACACAGTATTCTAATGGCTGGTCCATGGAATTCTCGAATTTCTGTTTCGAGCATGTTTAAGACTGAATAAGGTGCTCCTGATGCAGTAATTTTAGGTATACAACGTCCCTGACAAGACAACACCTCCATTATTGCAAGAGCTTCTTCAGCTACTTCAGAATTGAGCAATAATGCTAATAGAGAATATGATTCTTCATGTAGAGGTGGTTCACTGCTTCTGCAAGAAGAAAGCAAAGGTATATAAAATGGAGAAGAAAAGTAGTCCCATATGATAAATGTCAAAACAATGTGTGCCGTCTCAATATGCAAGTGCCATAACCAACAATGGAGATGACGGAGAGTGGCAAAACAGTATAGATAAACAAAAGTTCCATGATTTTTTTTTTTTTTTTGTTTTGCTGAGTAATAAGGTCCATGATTCAAAGTATCATTTATACAGGCGCACAAAATAATAGCTTTTTTGAGTATAATAGTCAAAGGACTTGACTATGGAGAAGCAAAAATCACTCTATTAACTGAAGAAAACCTTTATATTAACAAGTAAAATGAAGACCTTCCCAAACCTATAGTTCTCAACTAAGACGAAATCTGGTCATATTCAAATTGAGTCGATATTTTGAACATCTACAAAACTGTGCACTTCATTTCAAGTCAAACAGCCCTGACACGATGGAGATCATAATTCACAAATAAATACAGATCCATTACCTACCAACTAGAACTGAATGCCTATCTACGATCAAGGACGCAACTGAGTTCCAGTTTTTTGAGCCTTTAAGGTAAGGGAGCCAGTTGTATGCAACTATAATAACTGACTGAAAAAAAAAAAAAAAAAAACTAGTAATAACTGACAAAGAAGCACAATGTACCTGTACATGCTCACCAACTCCAACAATAACCAAATTCCACTTCTCTGAGCCTTTACATCATGCAGGTCATGTGCGTGCTTCAAAAATTGAATAAGTGGTTCAACAAAGTTCTCCAAAGACTTGGCGTTAGAAGCATGATCACAGTGTTCCAGATACCACTTGGCATCATCAACTGCTTCACATTGAGATTCCCAAGGAAGTTCATCAAGATTGTTTAAGGAACACTTGCTCCTTTCATGCGTCTTTGGACAAGATTGAATTCTCCGATACCTGTCCTTGGTCTGCACTGACACCAAGTCTGAGCTATCCGTGATCTTAACATGTGAGGAATCTGAATTGGTACTATCTAACGATCCAAGTGATATATTGCTCAAATCTATAGGAAGACGCAAGTTATTCATAGAATTGCTCAAGCTAGCAATGGATGTGAAAGAGGTTTCTAATGAGTGAACTGCTGTTGAACGGATGCATGGGTCTGGAATGGTGACCCCATTATCCCTGCACCACTTTGAAATGAGGTCCTTCATGCCAACATTTGGTGTCAATGACAAGTGAAGTAGCTTTTGTTTAGTCTTTGGACATGTATCATGACCTTCATCAAACCACTTCTGTATCCACATCCTTTCAAATGTTTGTCCAGAATCAATGACAACAGGATCATACATCAATCCTGAAGATATGGGGCACTTGAATTCCTCAGGTGGTACACATCTACTCAACATGTCCATTTTGACCTCGTCAGGTCCATGCTCTGCACAAGATTCCACAGAAGATGCATTATAAGAGCTTGAAACTGAAAAGGATTCCTCGTGCTGCACATAGGAATTCTCTGCTTGCTCCCTCACAATTAATGATCCATGCCGCTCCAAAAGGCTCACAAGGAACAGTAAGATCTGCCTTTTTGGAAGATCACCACCACCAATTTTAACAAGGAGCTTTTTAATAGCCCGTTTCTCTATCAACAGATCCTTTTGAGTTGTAATTTGAAGCCTCAAAGCTGCAAACCTAATAGCCTCAATTGCAGATTCTTCTGTTGCATCTGCAGGTCTTGAAGATGCATACTGCTGGAGGAGCTCTCGCAAGGCCTTTCCTGCAGCCTCTTCTGATGAATCCAAGCTAAATATTGCACCCCTAATATCAGAAATTATGCGAGAGATCTGCACAAATGACAGGAAATCACCAACCATACCACAAACGTCTTACCCTGTACTCTTCAATTAAAAAAATCATACAGATACTTTTTGTGTCACTACTTGTTCATTTATCTCCACCCTGCTATCTCCCCGACGAGAAAATATAGAAAGGCAAACAGAAAAAGAGCATCTCAAATCAACATGCTATGACTAACCTCTGCAGCCAACATTACTGGAACATTACTTTCAATCTGGCTTAAACTTTGCCCCAGTAAGTTCCTTGATTTTAAACATCTTGAAAGTATTGCATCCCCTGTTATTGCCTGAAAATATTATGGACGCAGTATCAAGATTAACATGCTTATTTAAAGAATAATGATGTATCCTTATATGATAGTGATACAGGAATAATCTATTGCATTTAACAAAATATATTTCACCACAGATGCAGTTGAACGTAAGGGCAAAACAATGGTCATCCACACAGATAGACGGTGTCAATCTCCCTATATCTAGTCTCTTTTAACTCTTGCATGTTTTCTCTTCTGCAAGAATTGCAACTGTTTATTTTCCTTACGGACTTACGGTCTTCACAAAGGCTGAAAGCATTATGTTTATCCTTATTTCAGCCCCCTATCTTTTTTCTTTCAACTTCTTTTTTTCTTTTTTGTGTTTAGAACAAAACTATCAGATATTCAGAATTATTATGATGTACACATCTACAATATTTAAAATAAATAACTAAATCACAAAGTGCTCAGCCTCAAGAAGCACGTATGTTGAAGAAGAAAATAAGTAAACCCTTTGCTATGCTATAGGAAGTTTATGCGGCTTAAGCAACAGGCACCACCTATTTCAGCAAAGGCACACGACTTCAACACTACATATAGCTGTTGGCCTCTGGTCTTCCTTTCAGGCCTTTCCTTTATTTTGAGGGAATGAATTAACCATTGTATCTACTTTCCTTTTAATCATAGATGGGGTTACAACAATCACAAGCTTTAATCCCACCAAGTGAAGCTAGCTACATGATTTTAGATCTCCAACCATCTCTATGCACAGCCATATCCACTCTAAGGTCCTCATACCTATATCATGTTTAAGAGTTCCCCACCAAGTTTTCTTTGGTCTTTCTCTCCATCTTTTTCTACAAACTTCCTCCATTTCATCCACTTGCCTCACAGGTGCATTTATTGGTTTTCCTCTCACATGTCCAAACCAACTTAATTATGACTGCTGCATCTTATCTGCAATAGGAGCCACTCTAACCTTATTACATGTGATCTCATTTTTATTTTGGTCTTTCTTGTATGGCAGCACCAGACAATGCATTCAGGAGTTGCCTTTGCAACTTTGAGATTTGTTTAAAAAGATCATCTTAAATGGTTAATAATAATAATCAGTTGAAACTACTTAATATATCAATGATCTTGTTGTCAAAGTATTCAGTACATACCAAGTAAAGCTTACTGGACTCGCTACAGTGCTGAAATAGTAAATGGGCTTTCTCAATTCCTTTATTCAACAAGCAAAGTGGCTGTATTCCGGATGAGCACCGAGGACGACACACTTCTATATCCGGAAATATCTTTAAAATTCTATCAACCAATATCATTAATCTTGTGCACATCAAACGATGCACCTGTAATCAGAGAAACAAGTGATGAGATGTCCTATCTGACAAAAGAGTAAACTGATACATTCAAAAATAAAATGAAATAAATATTTCAGAGTGAAATCACTTGAAGAATATGTTATAGGACTTGTGAAACTTTCCCAGTAAAAACACTGTTGTATGCCATTTTGCTTTGAATTACACAATCATACTTCAGTCTCAAATTGAAGACATTGTGACTCCACGGACAACACGTCTATCTTCTCGACTCAATAGATAGCACAGCCCTTTATCACAATTTTTTTCTAGACAATTTGCCTAGTCTCTGGGGTATCAAAAGCCCTCCAAGAGACAGCATTTGTCTAAATTTCATCTTCTTGGAACTTTTTCTGATAAATAAATGGTAGAACTATTGATAGGGATATTTTGATATTTTGATTTTAACAATAAGATTTAGATTAGGTTTTATCTTGTTCTGTTTTGATTTATTATAGTTATTTAGATAATAGAATTTCTTTGAATTTTATTTGATTTAGGGATCACATAGAGTTATATTTAATTTTAGAGACTATAATCATATTTTGATTAGTTGTTACCTTTAGAAAGGTTATCTTTAACTGCCTATAAATAGGCAACATAATGTAACTTTTTATTTAGTTTTGGATGATTGATTAATATGATTCCCTCCCTCCCTCCTCCTCCCCCCCACCCCCCAAGCTTTTCTCTTCTTTTTGGTTCTCCCTCTTGGCTTCTTCTTCTTCTTAATAATTTGTTAGGCCACCAATACGACAAACATACCAAAGGCGTAACAAGGATCAAGGGAATATGGGTGACACAGCGAAGGGGGGTAACGGCCAGCATGTGTGTCAGGGGTAGAATAGGCACTTGGCTGGTTTGTGTAACAAACCAGTATGTGCATGGGCTGAGGGATAACAACCTATAAAAAGGAGGTTAGAAGGGAGAGAAGGGGGGAAGAATTTGGAGTTTCTAGTAGGAGAGTCCTGGGCCTCTCGAATGCCCAGTTTTGTTGCTTATTTCCATTGTTTCTCCTTGTAATTGAGAGTTGCAATATAGCAGAAAACTCACCTAATTCTCTGGAAAATCCTACCTATTGTGTTGAATCTCATCAATTTGGTATCAGAGCATTCGTCGATCACCATGGTGAACTTAACCGAGAGGGTAGGGGACCTGGAGGAGAAGGTAGACACGATGAGGAGCGAGATTCAAACAATAAACCGCAACGTAGCAGAAATGTTCGAACAGTTCGCCATCCTGCGAACAAGGTGGGACGAACAGGAACGAGAGAGGAAGGCTAAGGCCCATGGGGGTGGATGGCCAACGGAATTTACCCCAGATTCCGAAGTGACCCCGGGGGGAGGCATGAACCAAGGAATGGAGGGGGGCATGAGTGCTGCATGGCGTCAGGAAGGGAGAGGTCAGCGACTAGAAATGCCAACCTTCGTGGGAGACAACCCGGACGACTGGATTTTCAGGGCGGAGAGGTATTTCTCGATCAACCAGTTGTCCGATGATGAGAAGATCGAGTCCGCCGCGTTGTGCTTCGAGGCAGGGGCCCTCGCTTGGTTCCAGTGGGAGTCTAAGCGCAGGGGGATCCGCAGTTGGGAAGGGCTTAAGCAGAGAATTCTCAACCGATTCCGTTCAACTCAAGAGGGGTCGCTAGAGGAGAGGTTCTTGGCTCTACGACAAGATGGTGATGTCAAGGATTACCGGCTGAGGTTCGAGACTTTGGCCGCTCCAGTGTCAGACATCTCCGAGGCGTTCTTGGAAGGCCATTTCATCAACGGCCTTAAGCCAGAAATCAAGGCGGAGATCAGGGTGCTGCAACCTCGGGGGTTGGATCGGATCATGATGATGGCGCAGTGTATCGAGGATAAAAATGCAGCCATACTCAGCTGCAGTAGGGCGTTCATACCAACGAGGAGCAATTTTCCTACCCACTCTACAGCCAACGTTGTTCGAACCCTTCCCATACAATCAAGAAGCCCGACTCCTCATTCGAGAGTCTTTGGTCAGGTGAGCAACAAGCTGCCAGCGGCTAGTAGTGGCAGCAATGGCTCTTTTAAACGACTCAGTGAGGCTGAGTGGAAAGCCAAAAGGGAAAAGGGATTATGCTTTCGTTGTGATGAGAAATATTCAGTTGGCCACAGGTGTAAGAACAAGGAGCTGCATGTTATGATGATTTACGATGAAGAAAGGGAAGAGGAAGGAGCCGAGGTGGAAACAGGAGATGGAAGAGAAGAAGAAGAGGAAGTTGGGCATAGCAGTGAGGTCATCGAACTCTCCATGAATTCAGTGGTGGGGTTGACAACACCGCAAACAATGAAGCTACATGGGGATATAGAAGGGCAACCAGTGGTAGTACTTATTGATGGAGGGGCAACGCACAACTTTATAGCTGCAGAACTGGTGCAGCGGTTGGGGTTGCCAAGAACAGAAACTACCGGTTATGGGGTGATCATGGGGACAGGAATGGCGGTGCAAGGGGCTGGTATTTGCAAGGGGGTGAAATTGCACCTGCAAAACTTACAAATCGTGGAGGATTTTCTGCCCTTGGAATTGGGTAGTTCTGATGTAATCCTTGGGATGAAGTGGCTGGCAGCAGTGGGGAAGATGAGAGTGGATTGGAAGGCTTTGACTATGAAGTTTCAGATTGGGGGATTGGCTGTAACCTTGCAAGGGGATCCCAGCTTGAGCAAAAGCTTGGTATCCTTGAAGGCTATGATGAAGGCCTTCAAGGAGAATGGAGAAGGAATGTTGCTTGAACTTGGGATGCTGGCAGCTGAATACCATGACAGTCAGGTAGAGGTTCCATTATTCCTAAAGGAGGTGTTAGCCGAGTTTGAGGAGGTGTTCACAACACCTGAAGGGCTGCCTCCTTCCAGAAAAAAGGATCATGCAATCAACCTACTACCAGGCACAGTACCGGTTAGTGTGCGGCCCTATCGTTATCCTTATCTACAGAAAAACGAGATTGAGAAGATGGTAGGAGAGATGCTAGTGGCGGGGATTATACAACCAAGTTCCAGCCCTTTCTCTAGCCCGGTCCTGCTTGTCAAGAAGAAGGATGGCGGGTGGCGCTTTTGTGTGGATTATAGGGCTTTGAATAAGGTGACCGTGTCGGACAAGTTTCCAATTCCAGTGATTGAGGAGTTGTTGGATGAGCTTCATGGGGCCAAGGTTTTTTCCAAACTCGACCTTAAATCTGGATATCATCAAATTCGCATTAGAGCCGAGGACATCCCAAAGACTGCCTTCCGGACGCATGAAGCCCATTACGAGTTCCTTGTAATGCCTTTTGGGCTGACTAACGCGCCAGCCACGTTCCAGTCGCTGATGAATGATATCTTCAGGGAGCACATGAGGCGTTTTGTGTTAGTTTTTTTTTATGACATACTGGTTTTCAGCAAGGATTTTGAATAGCATGCACAACACTTATGTTGTGTTCTGGAAGTGCTGGCAGCTAACCAACTATTTGCAAATAGGAAGAAGTGTTTGTTTGGACAACTGGAAATTGAGTACTTAGGCCACATTATATCACAGCAAGGGGTTTCAGCTGATTGTAGCAAGATAAAAGCTATGTTAGATTGGCCCACTCCCACCACATTGAAGGAGTTGCGTGGTTCCCTTGGTCTCACGGGATACTATCGACGTTTTGTTAAGGACTATGGCAGGTTAGCATGGCCTCTCACGGAGCGACTTCGAAAGAACAATTTTTTCTGGGATGAAGCAGCTGAGCAAGCTTTCCAACGGCTCAAAGCTGCCATGGTATCATTGCCTGTTTTGGCTTTGCCGAACTTTGACAAACCATTTGTGGTTGAGACGGATGCGTCTGGACATGGTATGGGGGCAGTTTTAATGCAAGATCATACACCTATTGCCTATTTCAGTCATGCCTTTAATCAGTTGGGGAAGAGGAAATCAGTTTATGAGAGAGAATTGATGGACATTGTATTTGCGGTGCAAAAGTGGCGGCATTATTTGTTGGGACAGAAGTTTGTGGTCAGGACCGACCAAAAGAGCCTCAAATTCCTGATGGAGCAAAGGTTGGTTAGCCCAGAATATCAGAAGTGGATGCTCAAGTTAATGGGGTTTCAATTCGAAATTCAATATAGGCCGGGAATGGAAAACAAGGCAGCAGATGGATTGTCCCGCATCAGCCACTCTGCTGCCCTCTTAACATTAACCGTTCCCCAGGTTCTCCAACTTGATCAGCTGGCTCGGGAAGTAGAAGCAAATGAGTGGTTGCAAGGGGTGGTCAAGGATCTCCAGCTTGATCCTACTTCCAGGCCCCATTTCCAGTTGGTGGACAGCCACCTCCTCTACAAGGGTAGACTGTACCTACCGAAGGGCTCTTCTTTCATTCCATTGCTTTTACATGAGGGACATGATGGGAAGGTAGGAGGGCACTCGGGATTCTTGAAATCCTACAAGCGGATTGCAGCCAGTGTATATTGGCCAGGTATGAAGAGGGACATCCACAGGTATGTGAGTCTTTGTGTTGTATGCCAATAGAACAAGGTACTAGCCCTGAAGCCGGGAGGGCTCTTGCAGCCCCTTCCTATCCCAAACCAAATTTGGAATGACATTGCTATGGACTTTATCGAAGGCTTACCAAGGTCGAGCAAAATGGACTCGATTTTGGTGGTAGTAGATAGACTCAGTAAGTATGGGCATTTCATCGGGCTTAAACACCCTTTTATAGCTGGAGAGGTGGCAGGAATCTTCATCAAGGAAGTGGTACGGCTTCATGGTTTACCCCGATCCATTGTATCCGATCGAGACAAGATCTTCATGAGCAAATTTTGGGAAGAGTTGTTCCGCCTCCAAGGCACCAGGCTCCACCGCAGCACAGCTTATCATCCACAAACGGATGGACAAACGGAGGTGCTGAATAGGACATTGGAGACATACCTATGCTGTTTTGCTTCCTCTAAACCGAAAGCTTGGTTTGTGTGGCTGCCTTGGGCTGAACTTTGGTACAACACTTCGTACCACACAACCTCAAGAATTACACCATTCCAGGCTGTTTATGGGCGCGAACCACCAGCAATATTGAGGGTTGAAGTGGGTTCCACTCCTGTTTCAGTAGTGGAGCAACAACTAGTTGAAAGAGATCACATTTTGGAGGAACTTAAGGCACAACTATTAAGGGCTCAAGCAGTAATGAAGAAGGGGGCTGATATGAAAAGAAGAGCAATGAAGTTTAAGGTTGGGGACTTAGTTTACTTGAAATTAAGACCCTACCGGCGAAAGACATTGGCTGGTCGTTCCAATGAGAAGTTGGCTCCTCGATTCTATGGTCCCTTTGAAGTGGAAAAGGAAATTGGGCCTGTAGCTTACCAGTTAAAGCTGCCTCCACACTGCAACATCCACCCAGTCTTCCATGTGTCCCAGCTACGAGAAGCCAAAGGTGCGTTGCAAGCCACTAGGGAAATTCCTAATCAATTAAGTGCAGAATTGGAAATGTTGGTTGAACCAGAGGCAGTGCTGGGGGTCAGGCCTGGAACAGGAAGTAATGTTCGGGGAATGGATGTCCTACTCCAGTGGAAGGGGTTACCTCCTTTGGAAGCCACTTGGGAGCCTTATAGCCTCATTCAGCAACAATTTCCCTCTTTCCACCTTGAGGACAATGTGAAAGTTGGGGAGGGGAGTAATGTTAGGCCACCAATACGACAAACATACCAAAGGCGTAACAAGGATCAAGGGAATATGGGTGACACAGCGAAGGGGAGTAACGGCCAGCATGTGCGTCAGGGGTAGAATAGGCACTTGGCTGGTTTGTGTAACAAACCAACATGTGCATGGGCTGAGGGATAACAACCTATAAAAAGGAGGTTAGAAGGGAGAGAAGGGGAGAAGAATTTGGAGTTTCTGGTAGGAGAGTCCTGGGCCTCTCGAATGCCCAGTTTTGTTGCTTATTTCCATTGTTTCTCCTTGTAATTGAGAGTTGCAATATAGCAGAAAACTCACCTAATTCTCTGGAAAATCCTACCTACTGTGTTGAATCTCATCATAATTCTCTGTTGTTAACTTTCTGTGATTCATCGCTGTCCTGCATCAAATCGTCTTATTTCGTTTTCCCTGCTCAGGGACCTGATATCTTTCTAACTGGATGTGTGAGGCTGTGGATTCACCAGTAGTGGTAAAATGATTTATCATTATCCATCTATACTCTACTTTCATTGGCCTAATAAAACTGCAATTAGACTTATCACTCTTTTGGATCTGCACTCTTGCTGTATAGGTAATGCGAACATCAATACATCCAAATGGCAAGAATTCAAACATAAATATAAAAAGGTACTACCAGCACATATATGCATACCTTTATGTCACGAGGCGATGGCACTGTTTCTATAACACCAGTGACATCAGTCCCCATCCCATAAAAACAAATACCTTATCCCTGTATTAAAAGAAATAATCAAAAGTCAACATTATGCATTTATTGTACATCGAAGTGATTCCATAATATGACATTACCTATGTGCACATAACCGTGTGAATGTGTTTTATCAAAACTCATTGAACCGTGTAATAAGATAAGGATGAAAAATTGAAATTTGAGGACAATATAACACATAACCTGACTATAACCAAAGGACTTGATCCCCATAATAATGCAGTAATCTTCCATTTGGCAAGTAGTAACAACAAGACAAATAATACACTTAGGTTTAGACTTGGCCTTTTGTTTTGACACCGTTTTGGGTGTAACATACATATTTAATTGTGCTGTATCTTGATCATATGAAATCAATCAATTAACAAAGTTTTGAGCCATTAATTTTAAGCTTAATATCCAAGCATATGCCAAGGACTGCAATAGTGAACACTCATACTGCTAAAACAGCTCATGAAAAGGCTTCACTCCCTTGTTACTGTCATCACGAGGGGATTTGAAGGCCAGGATTGCCAAAATTATTTGAGTGAGCATTAAGGACTTTAAAGGTATCTAACAAGTGCAAATTGTCATTGCCAAAAATATTCTAGGAAGCTTCCCATCTTCTTGCAGGCTTCTCACCCAGCCAGTCTGCAGACCTCTTCTTTTTAAAATGACATGTTAGATATAGTTTTTGGATAATACATAAATTCTCTTGCACTAAAATGACCAAAATAAACTCTGCCTAAGAATTGAGTGATCCCTCAACATTTTTAGTGTTAAAGGCATTCCTCCTATTTACAGTCAATCCCAAGTTTGGATAAAGGGGGATGGTTGTGTTTGGTTAGTAAGAACTAACGTAAAGATGTTTTTGAAACTTACATTATTAATTCCAGACAAAAAAACTAGGCGTAGAAGGATAAAGGCTTGTAATTGTTGTAGAATGGCCACAAGACCTACGAAACACCATATTAAATTTGACTCTCACATCTAGAGAGGGTTCTTTGTAGTTCCTCAAGCAGTTTTTCCATTCAAGATAAATTCTCTGTCACAGCTGAATGTGGGTCCATCTTGTGGGTAATTGAGATAATAATGCCCAGGCTAATGTTGTAGCAAATTAAGCAAGGGCAATGGGTATTATGGAGGCAATCAAGCATGGAAGTTGGTCAATTTATCAAAATGAATTGGGATTAAAATAATTATAATTGTGTTATATAACATCACACGCGGTCACCCAAAAGTGTTAGCTGAAATCAACTCTTGGTTCCTAAAACTAAGCAATATAACTAAAAGCTCCTCAATAAACTACTAGCATGGGTTTAGATCATAACAAACTCCCTTTTTTTTTTCATTGATGAGAATCCCCAGCAACTATCCTTTGTATGTGCATTGAGTAAACTTATTGGGCATGTGCAACAGCCCACAGACTAGGTACGCACTAGGTAAGCGGCAATATTGGCCTCCTCCACAACTAGAGGTCAAACGTCCATGAAGATGAGGGCAACCTGTAGAACTTTTAATAAAATTGTAAACAGTATGTAAAATACCTGAATTGCAGCGGAATAATCGAAACTGATTTGTCTAACGACCTCCATGGAAAAAAATTATAAAAACTTTCTTATTCGTCCACTCCTTGTTCATCCAAATCTTGAATGGTGATGCCGAAAATAGTATATGAGCGATCAGAAACTAATTCTAATTGTTGTGTATTTTTCATTGTCTTCTATGCCTATTTATATATATCACACAAATGTAAATAGACATATCTCTTTAGGAATTTGAATCTAATTCAAATTCCAATCACTTATCCCATCATATTGTTAAAATTCAAATACGAATGAATTTGAAACAAATTCAAATTCTAAATAATTATCTTATCATTAGGGAACTTATCCCAATGTAACCACAATTCTAACAATCTCCCACTCGGGTACATGGGATAATACTCAAGTCATCTCCTCATACAGGATGTCAAGGAGTGCGGACTTGATGATAATGATAAGAGTATTATATCAAACAATCACCAATGCCAACATAGTATTGCTGCAAAAAGAAATAAACGAGAGCAATGTCATCTATGCCTTAGATAATACATAACACATCTATCAAATGCTTCCAATCTCTTGAGAGTAACTCTAAACAGCATTTGATCATCAATTGAAATTCTTGTCCGGACTATAAGTTGCAAAACTTACATGATGTGGTATAAATTATCTTTCCTAAAATTCGAATCAATCCACCTCTTGGTTCAACCACTTGCCCAGTCATAGCCCACCTAACTGCTTTCTTGCTAACCAATTGGGTGGCATGCTAAAGTAGTGTAATTGAACCTCAACTTCATGAAACAATTTTATGTAAGAAGACATATGTGAATAGGGTCCCACACAATGACAACGAGAGAACAATCTTATCACTTCCCTATAGCGGTCGAATAAGCGCATGCTATATAATGTGCATGCTACGATGGAGCTCCCACTAATCAAGGATGTCACACTCAAAACACCATACAGATGTCAGCCCAGTTATCACATAGGCACTAGCCTAAGTCACTCCACTCATGAATGCTCATATCCCACTATTCTCAGGCTTAATATGGAATTCAGAATATATCCGTATTCGACTTCTTCAAATAAGACTCATCTTAGCCTTACTAAGGCAACAATAACGACCTTGAATGCCCCTCATGTATCAAGGCACTTACACTGACCACATAAGTCCAATAATAAGTTGTCTCGTCCTACACACCACACAGGTGTCAGGGCGATCGTCCGTGTGAGAGGACTGATCCAAGCCTGGTGACATTCATGAACATGTGCAACTATTTCAATGTTTTCCATATCAATAACACAACGTCATATAATGAAAACAGAAAGAAGATAACAAATATCCATAAAAAAATATAACAAATATCTATCAGCATAAAACAATATGAATGTCGTAAACAGTAATCAAGTGTAGAATTCAAATTCTATGTAACCCCATATGCGTCACATGGGATTCAAATACATTCCGACTAAGTGGCTTTGTCAATGGGTCAGCCAACATTTCAACGCTAAGAATATAACTCAAGATAACTTCCTTATCCCTGATTCATCCTCTAATGTAGTGATATCTTCTTCTTATGTACTTTTCTCTATCATGGAATTTGGGGTTGTGTGCGAACTGCATCACAGCCATGTTGTCGATACGGATCTCAACAGATTCATCAACCTGAGCTGTTACCCTGAGTTCTTGAAGAAAAACACTAAGCTAGGATGCATGTCTTCCAGCTTCTGAGCTGGCCACATACTCTACTTCGATGGTTGACTGAGCTAGCCTCATGATTCTCTTGCCAACTTTCCATTACTTTGGTATCTACTTACTAACCCAACGGCGAAACAAATATCAGGACGAGTACACTTCATTAGGTACATGAGACTCCCAACAGTACTGACGTATGTTTTTTTTTTTTTTTCCATTAGTTTCTTTTCTTCTTTTGTTTTAAGGCACTGACTAGTACTTAAGATGCAACCCTTATCAACTGAAGTATCAACAGGTTTTAAGTTATCCATATTAAACCATTCAAGGATCTTATGAAGGTAAGTCTCTTGAGACAAACTCAAAAGCCTCCTTGAGCAATCCCTCGAGATCTTAACTTCGATGATATAACTCGCTTCCCCTAAATCCTTCATCTCAAAGACAGAGGATAGTCATTCCTTAATGGTGTTAATCATCTCCAAGTTGTTTCCAACCAATAAGATGTCATCTACATATAAGGACAAAATCAATAACCCATCTCTTATCCGTTGGACATATACACAATGGTCTTCCTCCATCATGGTCAAACCAATGGAGGAGGTGACGGCTCTATTGAACCGTAGATACCATTGTCTAGACAATTACTTGAGACCGTATATGGATCGTTTGAGACAGCACACTTTTCCCTCCTGCCCTTCAGTAACAAAACTGATGGGTTGATCCATGTATATCTCCTCGTCTAGTTCTCCATTGGGAAATGTTAGTCTTAATATCCATCTAGTGTAGCTCAAGATCTAAATGAGCAACGATGGCTAGAATCACACGAATAGTCAAATCTCACCACATGAGAGAATGTCTCCAAGAAATTCACACCCTCCATTTGGGTGTAGCCCTTCGCAACCAACCGGACCTTATACTTGTCGATTGATCTATCAACTCAACGTTTGACTTTCAAGACCCATTTGTTGCCAATCACCTTTCTATTTAGTGGAAGATCAACAAGTTCTCACACCTTATTCTTATCCATCGAGTCCATTTCCTCTTTCATAGCGATCAACCATTGATCTCAGTTTAGGGAGGTTAAGACTTCTTCATAAGAAGTCAGCTCAGTGCCATCCAACATGGCACACATAAGTACCCTTCCCTCAATATCATTGAAATGACGATGAGGGATAAGCCCACGTTGAATGAGTTGAATTACTTGAGTCTCTAAAGTACTGTTTATGGGTTCACTCCCACTAACTACAAGAATTCTCCCACTGACTAAAGACACTTTCTCTTGTAACTCATACAATTGGGAGTTCTTATCAACTTCACCAATTCTTGGGAACTCATCCTCAAAAAACTCTACATCCCGAGATTTTATCTCAGTCAAACCCCCACTAGGATGTTCACCATACATGATGTATTCTTTTGAACCTGTAGGATATCGAATGAACACCTTCTTGCTAACTCTTGGTCTAAGTTTGTCATACTTGTGGGACGTGTTATGAACATATCCAGTTGACCCCCAAGGCCGCAAGTGATCCAAGTTTGGGCTTCTACCAGTCCATAACTCATAAGGGATAGAAGGCATGAACTTGTTTGGAACACAGTTAAGAATGTAGACTGCAGTCAACAACGCATGTAACACCCCACTTTTCCCAGGGCATTAGATAACGTAAAATTTCGGGGATATATTTTTTTCTAACATAAACTCCACACAAATCATTCCCCAACGATCTCATTATACCTTCTCAACATATCAAAGTAAGAATTAATAAGCTAAGACAGGTAAATCATCATAAATGCGAAAGCTAGATCGAAACCTCAAACGGTACATAATCGAACCATTTTATTCATAACATAAAAAATGTACTATCATCAAACATGACATCATCAAGATATACATCATAATCAAAAGATATGCTACGAACCACCTACTAATCTTCGTCACTCCTCGGTAATCCCTTTTCCCTTCGCACCGTTGTTTTCACTTGGAACATTTGAATATTCCAGGGACAAAATCCAAAATTAGATGTTGAATCATCAAAGTGAGAGTTCAAAACATTTTTATGAATGAATGCAAGACATGAAACAAAACTGGCATATCCCTTGACATGTCCCAAGCCAAGAGAATCCTACACAGCACTTAACCCTAACCAGGGAAAATGCAATCTCTCTAAAGGCAACACAACCACATTGGCATAACACCGTTCTAGCTTAAGAGGGGCAACATCAATGCATGAACCCGGGAATCACCCCATCATCATTACGTTCCCACTCAGAAGCATTCCAAACCACGTCAACACAAGTCCTGGCCACATGATGATCAACACTATTCTTGGGAATCCACGTCCACCTCGAAAACAATACTACCGTTCAAAGGCCTCGGGGTGGTGTCAACTCGCAGCCCTGCCACTTGTCGACTCGCAAGGGTGGTGTCCACTCTCAGGCCCCGTTACAAGTGAGCATTAATCCTTGACACGCTTCGCTAGTGCTATCACTCAAGTGCCACATCACAAGTTGACATCTCACATCTTACATGAATAACACAAAAACATGCCAATGCCACATACCATGAATCGATGCATCATATAAAACAACATTTCATGTACATAATTTATCACACAAAATTTAATGTACAAGAATAAACATTTTAGGATGAAACTCCCATATGAAAACAATCATAACAGATTAAACTGTTCACATGCAATCAAATCATTTGCATGAACTAAATCAAGTTTAGGAATAACCAAAACCAAGTTTTATGTAGGTAGGAACACTCACAAGTTAAAACATTTGTAATAAGCTAAAACCAAGTGTTGGATCGAACCACTCACCACGAACGTACTCAGAACGCCTCAATTTCCGTGCAAATCCTCAAGTCTTTTTTGCAGAATTCTTCCCTCTTTCTCAAGAACAAGATCCTCCCCTTTGTTTCCCTCAATTTGGGAGAGATTCTACTCAAAGATGTTGGAATGGTTTGTGATTAACCTAGGCCCTTATTTATAGATTTCTCTAACCAACCACATGTTGCCACCTCAAGAGAGTCATTATGCATCATTATGAGGCCTTAACTTAGCTTTCAAGAAATCTAATAGTTGCTTGCCACGTGTCCTTGAGGGTAAGATTTTGGAGACTTTGAGGCTAAGCAAACTTCTATAGCCAATCACGCGTTGCTACCTTGCGAGATCATCATAAGTCTTATCCGCCACCTCAAGAGAGTCATTATGCATCATTATGAGTGCTTGTCACATGTCCCTAGCTAGGAGACTAAACAAACTTGGAGGCTAAGTCTTGGACTCCAAAATGATTCAAAGGTGGATTTAATGATGTTTGAAATCCAAAACTCGATTGAAATGTAAACTCACGTACACACATTCTCAGCTATTTACACATTTGTCCTGCCACCTAATGCTTTGATTTGTATATCTCATCATGACTTCTAATGGTTAGTTGGCCCAATTCGTTACCCTAATAATCCAGTCGCGAAGTTTCAAGAATTACACTTTAACTCAAACTTTTTAGGTAATTGCATTTAGACCCTTTTCAACTGGGTCCCAGAGCCAATTTTTAATTGCATTTTAGTCCCTGGAGAAAGGATTAATTATGCTAATATCCCTGATTTTTAGGTAAATTACATTTTTACCCGAGCCTCAATAATTACGATTTTGCCCCTGGCTCAGAAACTGAATTTTTGTCTACAGACTTCCAGAATCCCTTAAAATATCCTATTTCCTCAAGTATCTAAGTCTAAAAATATCGAGTATTACATCATTTATGATCATTCAATTTTCCAAACTGAAATTAGTTGTACCGAAAAATTGTCTCTATTTCGATTACTTTCAGTGTCATAAATCTCATCTCAAGACACTCGTTAATAACATACTTTTTTCCTTAGATATTCACATTCCAGGGTACTCCCTTCCATCGATTCAGCAATTACTTAACTAAATTCTCAACCTGATTTCTAATTCCATGAATTTACTTAACACTACGAAATATGGGGTATTACAACGCATTTCCCCAGAAACTAATCAGGAGATTCGCCTGCGCCAGCATCGATCTAACCATTTCCAACAAAGTCCTATTCCGACGTTCTATAACACCATTTCGTTGTGGAATGCCAGGAATTGTTAGGTGTCGAACTATACATTTTTCCTCACATAAACTTCTAAATTGATCAAAAAGATATTCACGACCTCTATCAGTTGGAAAGAGTTTTTAAGCTCTTCTCCATCTGATTTTCAACCTCATGCAAAAAACATTTAAAGCTTCTGGTTATGAGAAATTAAGTACACATAACCAAAACGTGAATAATCGTCTATGAAGGTAATAAAGTATAATGCACCATGACGTGCCCTCACATTCATAGGACCACATATTTTGGAGTGTACTAACTCCAAATGACAAGATGCACAAGAAACCTTACCAAAAGGTTTCCTCTAGGCCTTACCGGCTAAGCAAGACTCACACACAGTGAGTCTCACTTTACTAAGAGATCCCAATAGACCTTCTCGCGCCAGCTTTGCCATCTTTTCTTGGCACACATGGCCAAGTCTTTTGTGTCATAAATCACAATCAACATTTATAATAGAAGAAATGGAAGAAACTAAAGCAATAGAATGGTTATCATAAACATGATCCAAATTAAGTTTGAAAAAACCATCCACTAAGAAACCACTACCAAAGAATGTATCATCCAAATAGATGTTTACGCTAGTATCACAGAAAAGAAAAGAATAACCTTGTCCTAATAAACACGCTACAGATAATAGATTACACCGAACTCCAAGAACATACATAACGTCATTCAGGAGTAGACTCTTGTCATTCTTCATCTTAAGCTGGAACGAACCAACTCCAAGAACTTCCTCTTGTGTGTCATTCCCAAGCATGATATACTGAGTCCCCGCTGGCACCCGATGATAATCCACAAACCTTTCTTTCTCAACGCTTATATGTCGTGTTGCTCCTGTATCCACAATCCACTCAAGATGTGAGTATGCAACCAATGCATGCGAGCAAACGTGAATCAAAGGGGAATAAAAAGAGGAATGTACCTTTTTTGGCTCTAAACAATCCCGAGCGAAGTGACCCTTCTTCTTACAATTGTAGCATTTTAGTTTGGACAAGTCTTTCTTTCCACATGCCCTTCTCTTGGCCTTGTCAATCTTAGGTGTAGGGCCTAATGCTTGACAGATCTTAAGAGATCTGATTGAATTATTCCTAGACTTCTGGGTAGAATTCTATAGAATAAGAGAAAAATAGAGACGCGGGAGAGATTCCGAGAGAGAGAGAAGTAAAGAATTAAGAGGGAAATTGTGAGAATGAATTTCAATTCAATATTCAGATGCTTCACAATGCGGGCGGGCATAGATTTTATACCCTCACGCCGCTTACAACCATTCCCGCGCAATCAAAGCACATGCCTAACTAACTTCTGTTTTATTCTCTCCTCCACTTGCATTCTACATTTACGTAATCACCCTTTTAAGCATTGTTGGAACATAACAATACCCTTCCCTTGAGATATTTCTTATCCTCAAGAAATGGTTAAGAGGCTGACTGCTCGTGGAAACTGTGTTAGAAGGTCCGGAAGATACTCCCATGTGCTATCTTCTTTGTGTTTGTTGGCCCATTGCACCAGCACTTGTGGGATAGGTGCTCCCTGTCGATAAATCACCTGTTTTTCCAAAATGGCAACTGAGTCAGATGTTGCATTGGGTTCACCCGCGTTCATAGGGAGTTGAGGGTCCACCGGCTGCCCCCCTATGGCTTTCTTCAAGAGTGACACATGGAAAACCGGATGTATCAGTGTGCCCTCAGGTAGCTGGAGTTTGTAGGCCACTCTGCCAATTTTGCTTAGAATAGGAAAAGGGCCAAAATACCTTGGACTCAGTTTGGAGATGGGTCCTTTAGCTAGGGATTTTAAATGAGGGCCTTTTAATTTCAAGTAGACTTCTTCACCTACTGCAAATTCCCTATCACTCCTTCCTTGGTCAACCAGCTGCTTCATGCGGTTTCGGGCCATGGCTAGGTCCTTTCTTAGCTGTTGGAGGACCAGCTGTCTCTGTTGTAAATGTTCATCCACTGCTGCTATGCTAGTAGATTCAGGTAATGCTGGTAATAGAGGTGGTCGATAGCCAAAAAGAGCCTCAAAAGGGGACATTTTGATGGTACTATGGTGGCTGGAATTATACCACCATTGCGCCACTGATAGCCATTTGTGCCAGCTTTTTGGATTCACAAAGCACAAACATCGAAGATAGGTCTCCAAACATTGGTTGACCCTTTCCGTTTGCCCATCTGTTTGAGGATGATAGGCAGTGGAGAGGTTCAATTTAGCTCCTAAGGATTTCCACAAGGTTTGCCAGAGAAGACTGGTAAATATCTTGTCCCGATCAAATATTATGGTCTTTGGGACACCATGCAACTTCACCACCTGGTCTAATAAGATGCGAGCCACTTCTTGGGCAGTGTAGGGATGAGTTAGGCTGAGAAAGTGGCCGAATTTTGTGAATCTGTCCACTACCACAAGGATGCAGTCTCTTCCTTCCGACTTGGGCAACCCTTCTATAAAATCCATCGATATACTCTCCCATGCCTGGTTGGGTATGGGAAGTGGTTGTAATAATCCTGGATAGGCTACTGTCTCATGCTTGCATTTCTTACATACATCACAAGCTAATACAAACTTCATCACTTCATCTTTCAGTTTAGGCCAACAAAATAATTGTCTTACCTTGTGATAGGTATTATGTACTCTCGAGTGTCCCCCCATGGGAGATTCATGCAAGGCCTGGAATATCCTCTTCAACTCCTCACTGTCCCCTATTAAGAGTCGACCTTTATACCTGATCAACCCATTCTCGTAGGTATATCCCAGTTTACTCCCTAGCGTCACAATCAGTTGCTCTATAATACTCCTGAGCCGATCATCCCCTTCATAACTCCTCGTGATCTCCTCACACCAAGCAGGTATTACTGCAGTAATAGCGGTTGTCGAACCTTCCTCCATGCATCGGGACAACGCATCTGCTGTGATGTTTTCCTTGCCCTTTCGGTACTGAATGGCATAGTCTAGCCCCATAAGCTTGGTCATCCCTTTCTTTTGTAAATGAGTGTGGAGTCTTTGCTACAATAGAAATTTCAAGCTTTCGTGGTCTGTTTTAATGATGAAACGCTTCCCTTCCAAGTAATGTCTCCACTTATCCACCGCAAATAATACTGCCAGCAACTCCTTTTCGTAAATGCTAAGACCTGCATGCCTGGGGCCTAGGGACTGACTTATAAAAGCAATAAGTCTCCAGTCCTGCATAAGGACAGCCCCAATCCCTACTCCACTTACGTCAGTTTCCACCACGAATGGTTTGTCAAAATCAGGGAGACTTAGCACCGGTGCTTCACTGATCGACTTCTTAAGCAGCTTAAACGCTTCTTCAGCCTCTTGATTCCATACAAAGCTGTCTTTCTTAAGTAAAGCCGTCAAGGGTTTGTTGATTCCTCCATACCCCTTGACAAATCTTCGATAGTAGCTCGTTAGGCCTAGAAATCCCCTCAAGGCCTTAAGGGAAGTAGGCTTAGGCCAATTATGCATTGCTGCCACTTTGTTGGGGTCGGTGCTCACCCCCTGCCCCGATATGATATAACCCAAATACTCCACCTGATTTTGGGCGAAAGCACACTTTGACCTCTTAATATACAATCCATTGAATTTGAGAATCTCAAGGGTAATCCTCAGGTAGTTGAGGTGAAGGTCAAAGGTGGGACTATACACCAAAATGTCATCAAAGAAAACGAGTATAAAATTCCGTAGGTGGGGTTCAAAAATCTGGTTCATGAGTGATTGGAAAGTGGCTGGGGCGTTTGTTAGGCCGAATGGCATTACAAGAAATTCGTAATGACCATGATGGGTTCGGAAGGCGGTCTTATGTATGTCAAGGGGATTCATCCGGATTTGATGGTAGTCAGACCTTAGGTCAAGCTTAGTGAAGATGGTGGCATGCTTCAATTCATCTAACAAGTCATCAATGAGGGGAATTGAGAATTTGTCTTTGATAGTAGTTTCATTTAATTGGCGGTAATCAATGCAAAACCGCCATGTCCCATCCTTTTTTTTAACTAATAATACAGGTGAAGCGAAGGGGCTATGGCTTGGTCTTATGAAGGATTTTTGAAGCATTTCCCTAACCATATCTTCTATTACTGTTTTTTGGTTAGGGGGGTATCAGTAGGCACGCACATTAATTGGCTCGGTGTTGGGTTTTAGGTGTATGGTGTGGTCTACAGGTCGGGATGGAGGTAGGCAGTTCGATTCAGCAAACAGATTCTCAAACTCAGTAAGTAGTATATTAAGAAGGTCAGTTTGGTGTACCTCGAGCTTAGTTTGAGGAAGGGCACTAACCACCAACCTGATCTCTCCTTCTGCCTCAGGTTCCTCAGTCGCTCTGTCAGTAACTTGGATTGAGAACAGCTGGGCTACTTGATTCATCTTCTGTTTTAACAGCTTCTGTAATCTCCTTCCTGCTATCATTTTGCAAACTCCCCATTCCTTGCTGCCCGTGAGTGTCATCGGTTTCCCTGCCTCTCAAACTTCACCTCCATCTTGTTGAAATCGAAGCAAATTGGGCTGACCTGCTTCATCCAGTCCACCCCTAACACTACATCACAACCTCCCAATTTAAGAAGTCTCAAATCAGCTTCAAACTCTTCTCCTTGCATCTCCCAACAGAATCCAACGCATGCTGATTTGCTGATTACCTTACTACCATTTGCTACCGTTACGGATAACGGCTGAGTCTGGATCAAGGGGCACTTTAGCTTTTTGGCAGTTATTTCATCTAATAAATTGTGAGTGCTCCTACTGTCGATAAGGATCATCAACCTACTATCTTCTACTCTTCCCTCCACCTTTATAATTTTGCTATTTGTCAGCCCCTTCAGGGCGTGCAAGGAAATCTCTCTGTTTCCCTCCTCCTCCTCTTCTTGCAGTTGCGGTTCTTCCCCCTCTGCTTCCGCCATTTCCTCTTCTTCCCCTTCTAGGAGCAGGAGTTGCTTTCTACACTGGTGGCCTGGGAAATATTTCTCTCCACACTTGAAACAGAGGTTGGCTTGTCTCCTCTGTTCCATAGTCTTTTCATATTGGTTAGTAGGGGCAGGTAGGGCCAAATTCTTACCCCCCAACGTTCCTCTTCCAACCTCCCTGCCATAGTTCCTCCCGGGAGGTTGGCTTCCTTGAGCCATTCCTCTTGCCACCATCCGTTGTTTCTTCATTAGCGCCTCTACTGTCTGCTCCTGTAGCCTAGCGCTATCAGCCGCATGTTTCAGGGTTCCTGGCCGTAGCACCTTCACCATTAGCCTTAGCTCCTCGTTTAGGCCGCTTTAGAAGCTTGAGACAAAGTAAGCTTCCATCAGGTAGGGGTTGTGATTGAGCATTAAGGCTTTGAGTTCCTCAAACCGCAACTGGTAGTCCAACACCGTTCCTACCTGTTTGAGTTTGTTAAACTCCTCTACCAGATCAGATAGGCCTCAATCCCCAAACCTCTCACACAGCTCCTCCGCAAATTCCTCCCACTGGCACTCTTCTCTGATTTTAGACCATCCCTGGTACCATGCGTCTCCCGCATCATTAAGATACGCTGCCG
This sequence comes from Diospyros lotus, assembly GCF_014633365.1. Lineage (NCBI taxonomy): Eukaryota > Viridiplantae > Streptophyta > Magnoliopsida > Ericales > Ebenaceae > Diospyros > Diospyros lotus. The sequence continues at coordinate 9,700,395 of NC_068343.1, read as the reverse complement.
CCACCGTTACCTTCTGTCTCTCGGCTATCCCATACCATTCAAACACTCGTTCACATCTTCTGATCCACCAACGTGGGTTGAGCCCATCGAACAACGGAATTTCCAACCGAGGTAGGGGCATACCTGATTGGTTGTGACCAGCTTGATTCTCAGGTCACCTTCTTCACCCCAATCCATCACTATCCTCGCCTCCATCAGAGGTTTCTAGGGGCCTTTGGTTCGTGCCCCGACCTTGCACCATCGGCTCCACTCGCCCAGGCAGTATGGGCTCCATTCTCTCTCTCGGGGGAAACTCAGGTGAGAGATTCATCTGGTTTTGCCTTGCGAACATCACCACGAACGTCTGCATTTGTTCCCTTAGCTGGACTCCCAAGTCATCACGGATCTGTGCGACCGTTGCCTCCAATTTCCGATCAACTGCCAGAATGGCCTCATGATTCCAGTTAGATCCCAATTCCAATTGATCCACTCGGCCCTGGAGATCATTCATCGTGGATCCAAACTGTTGCACTTGCGTTTCCAAACTCTTCATTCTAGTACCGTCTGCCATCGTCACCACAACCCAAGAGTTTGCTCTAATACCAAATTGACAGATCTTAAGAGATCTGATCGAATTATTCGTAGAATTCTGGGTAGAATTCTATAGAATAAGAGAAAAATAGAGACGTGGGAGAGATTCCGAGAGAGAGAGAGAAGTAAAGAATTAAGAGGGAAATTGTGAGAATGAATTTCAATTCAATATTTAGATGCTTCACAATGCGGGCGGGCGTAGATTTTATACCCTCACGCCGCTTACAACCATTCCCGCGCAATCAGAGCACATGCCTGACTAACTTCTGTTTTATTCTCTCCTCCACTTGCATTCTACATTTACGTAATCACCCTTCTAAGCATTGCTGGAACATAACAATGCCCTCGATCCTTGTCTCTTACATTTGGACCCAAAGCCCTCACGCCTATCAACCTTGGCTACAAAAGCCGCCACGCAATTCACTTCGATGCGCTCCGCCTCAAGCTCCAAGTGACATGAAATATCATCAAAAGTTTTGATATTTTCGCTATGTGTCATAAGGAGCTTCATCTGAGACCACTTAGGGTCAGGCAAGGATCTGATCACCCCTAGGAGTTGATGCTCATCAGTAAGCGCTACTCCCACACTCTAAAAATCTCTGATGAGTGAACCCATCACTCTCAAATGCTTAGTCATGTTGTGCGTCCTTGACATATTGTTGAAATTTTAATTGTAAAGCACGAAACTTTTTTGCAGATGTATGACCAAAAGTGATCTTCAGCTTTTGCCACATTTCCATGACAATCTGGCAAGGCTAAAATCGACCCATGAGGTCAGTCAGCATGCTAACTAGCATCGCAAGGCGAGAATAACGGTCCCTCTCAAGCCATTTATCATAGGCCCATTGTGTTGCCAAGGAAACATTTTCCCCTTGCGGCACAAGTTGTGAAGTCTCCAAAACGTCCCATACTTTCTCCATCTAAACCAGATACTAAATCTACTTCTCCCATGTGAAGTAGTTGGATCCATCCAACTTTTCTATCCTGATCATGCACTGAACTGGGACAATAAAAGACATTCAATGCACATGTTCAAGGCAAACAATTAAATCAAACATTTAGCTATGCATTTCGGGATCAATAGATCACTAGGCTTTAAAGTCATCACCCATGATGCACAACTAAAATGCTATGACTCAATTGCTTATGTGAAACTAATTCACAAAATCCAACAATACATTAGGATCCACACAAGACCCAAGATCGGTACTAAACCGAAATTAATTATCAATAAGCAAATAAAATTAAATATTTGTAGACAACAAATAATTAATTAAGTTAATTTCTATTGAGCAAAAATATGCCACATCACATCTATTTATAATTTTAGACTCAAAATTAAATTTATTAATTTATGATCTAAAAGAATAATCCAAACAATTATTGTGATAAAATTAAAACACATAATAAATATCATGAAAACATCACATGAAATACTAATGTATTCCAGAATTGGATATTCTAAAAAATAATTCTGAATTTTTTTTAATATCAAAATGAGTTTATTATTTAATTTATAATTTTAGACTCAAAATTAAATTAATTAATTCATCGCCCAAAAATATAATTCAAATAATAATTAAATAAAAAACCCATGACCCAATACAAAATTGAAACTCAAATAATTTTAATTAAAAACTGATCTAACTTGTTAATAAAACAAATGACCCAAATCAAAGCCCCAGCCCAATTGAACAAATCAATTGGCGCAGTTTCAGATCCTCTCATGAATCTCTTAATGGATCAGGTCAACCCAATCCAGATCCGACCTAACGGATCGACCCAGCACTAAGTGGGTCAAATAACCCACATCAGTTTAGGTTTTCTGTGCCTCTGCGCCGCCGCCGCCGCCTTCTTTTCCTCTCATCGCCGGCCGCCACTCTGATCTCCCTCAACATCATCGCCGGCGGCTCTAGCCGCCGTCTTGCTTCCACAGAGGCAGCCGATCGATGACCCATATCGAAGAACAGAAGACAGAGGCATCGGTTACGTCGGCCTCTCAATGGCGAGATTCAACCCATGGGCGAGAACAAGGCCACAGCGAACCCATGCCGATGAATCGATCCAACCCATGTCAAGCACCAAGCTTGAAACGTCGGCTATGGCAGAAAACGGCAGAGGACCGCGACCCCATGCTCGCTAGCAACTCGAACGGACCTCCCACTTGGCTGTGACAAACGCGGCCGCCGGGGACGGCCTCAGCCATCGAGCGTGACGAACGCGGCCGCCCGCGACAGCGCCTCAGCCATCGCGAGGACGACCTACGAGCAGCAAGCCCAGCGGCTATGACGAACATGCCTGCCGGCGACTGCCTCAGTCATGTCTATATCGCAACGGGCAGATAGAAAATAATTTTACGTGTAAAAACAATCACGAGTTATAAAAATAAAAATAAACAAAACTCTAATATTACTGTAAAACTCTTAATAAAATTATAAATAATATGTAAAATACTTGAATTACAGTAAAATAATTAAAACTAATTTATTTAACAATTTTCATAGAAGAAAATTATAAAAATTTTCTTATTCATTCATCTTTTGTTTGTTTAAAACTTGAATAATGATACCGAAAACAGTATATAAATAATTAAAAATTAATTTTAATTATTATGTATTTTTTATTATCTTCTATACCTATTTATATATATTACATAAATATAGACAGACATATTTTTTAAGAATTTTAAATTTAATTCAAATTTCAATCAGTTATCTAAGAATTCATTCACATTCTAAATACTTATCTAAGAATTTATATCATTATCTTCACACAAATATTTTTATGCCATTTTTAGTTCTTTTCTCATTTATATATATATATATATATATATTGTTCACTTCAGGCACAAAAATGTGTAAGATTCACTCTAGTTAAAGCTAACTTGATTTAAGAAAGGCACCGGCAACAACTTGATGTCCAAATAGTAGGATAAAGGCTCTTAGCTTCTCTAGGTTACTCAGAAACATCACAGATATATGTACTATTATCTATCTCTCACCAATCATTCAACAAACTGCCCCAGCATGAAATCAAAACACTCACAAATGAAATGTTAAGACAGGAATTCTCTCTCTCTCTCTCACTCTGTTTCCATATGGGATGTATAAGAAAAAATTGTGATTCCTCTTCCCTTCTGTTGAATTCCTCAAAGATCTCTCTCTCTCTCTCCCCCACTATGCTTTTGCCCTTGAGAAACCGAATTCCCTAATAATTTTATTTGAGAAAAATGGCATGCTTATTCGAAATATAGTCAATCAATTATGTCCCACATGAAAGAAGGCCTAATTCTTCTGGATTAAAACAAGAAATTAAGCATGACTGGCAAAAGAAAAGGAAAAGCTCAAGGAACCAAGATTTAAATACTTACCCGGGGAAGTGAAACCAGACCAGCGACGAGAAGCCACAAGAATTGGACAAAAACCTTATGGAACACCAAGCAAAATCCAAGCCTTGGCGGAATCTTTCGGGTTTCTTTCCAGTAAATGAGAAAACAATGATTCAACAGGAACCTCGCATGCGACCAATATTCGCATCGCAGCACATAATCTTTCTTCGCCGAGCGAACAGAGACGACCGGTTCCGTTGACAAGTCAGACCTCGGGTCGCCTAACGCTTCAGGCGAAAGAGCTGAATAACACAAACGAGTACAAGAATGGAGAAAAAGGAATATGAAAGAGAAAAAAATGGGCCACAAACAAACAGGGCGCAAAGCAACTTGGATATACAAGTAGCTTTCACTTTTGGAAACACGAGCAAATAGATACTGCTGATGACCAAGTAACCAATAGGAGCAAAAAGTCGATCATAAATGAAAGATAAATTGATATCTTGTATAAAGGGAGATAAAATGGGCGACTTTTGGGTTCAATGGGGGCGACTCTTGCGTGGTTGATAACGAAGGTGAAGTCTAGAATACGTCAACGTGCTACAAGAAACGAGAAGAAGATCACAAAGCTGTCCCCTTCGCATGTCAAAAAGAGTCGTTCTACATATCTAGACGAATCCACTTAGCAACTCACAGAAAGGGATAAAAAAAAGACGATTTTATCTTCATTCATTTTGTAAATTTATAAAGTAGGTCACTGCCCCTTTTCTCTGGTGTGTCTCCTCTGTCATGGCCGCCACCTTGCCTCTCTGTCATGGCTGTCTTGCCTCGCCCTCGTTGACAATCACTATCGATAGTCGATGCAGTAACTGTCGGCGAGGGCGAGGCGAGACGGCCATGACAAAGAAGCGAGGCGAGACAGCGACCATGGCAGGGGGACACACCAGAGCAGGGGGGAATCCATGGGAGGGGAGGGAGAAAGCAAGGCGTGGGAACAAAATTGACTTTTTGCCTTCTTTCGATAAATTCGTCGAGATCTATTATTAAGCCAAACCCAAGTGTGGTCCATACGTGTTTCTTTGTAGCCCAGCTCGATTTCTCACTGTTATATGAGGGCTCTTTGATATCCTAATTGATAGATTGGCTCATTCGTCTTTTTGAAAACCCTACTTTTGATGCATGAAGAGAGACATACTCTCATGAATCCCTTCTTTTGATCGATCAGCTTATTGTCGGTAAAATCTACTTGTATTGCATAATCTCTATTGTAATTACGCCTGAGGCGTGAGTGATTATGATGAAGAGACTATTTTTACATGTAATTCTTAGTGTTTGAATAATTTGTACTTGTTTTCAAATTTTTTATTTTCTTTGTAATATTGTATTTCTTGAGTTTTTGTTATAAATCAATATAATCTATTGTAATCGATAAAGTTTTTAATAGATTGACTAAGGGTGGAGTCTATGTCGTGAATAAGATAACACATAAATCCTATATTTTTGTGTTCTTTATATTTTTGATTTATCTTTCGCAATTTTACGCGTTATTGTGATTTGGCCGAGAGTAACTTGTGTAAGAAATCAACATCTTTGTTCCATTTTGGCTTTTTTATTTCGTAGGCATCTCTCAGCTTCTACTCTACTCGTCATTGCAGCAAGAAGTCAAGTCAATACCATTAGAAGCAACTTGAGGGCAACCCAGAGAGGGGGAGCTGGGAAGGTGGAGGTGGCGTGTGGGGCGTGGGACCCAATGGCGCCACCCGTTGCCACCCCGCGTCTGGCAACAGAGCTCGGGGCTGACCAACAGAAACCATGAATGCAAAAAAGTTGGATTTTAAAAAAATGATAAAGCGAAAGTGAGATGAAGGACCCCAAGAAGCTAAAATCAAACTAAATCAATTTTGTAGTAATATTTATCTCCTCAAATGAACTATATATTTTATGCTACAAATGATAGGATTATGTATGCGGATATGGACGTAATAGGCAGCGAGCCTTTCTCTCTAAACAAACTTCTATTCTATTCTATTCTATTCTTTCCTTTGCAATTGGTTGGCCCAGAGAAAAGTTCAAGGTTTAAAAGGGGGGGGGGAGCATCGCGTGCACGATGCGAGCTCAAGAAGAAAGAAGACACAAGAGAATACAGCTTCGCCTTCCGCCACGTTACTAAGTTGAAAGCATCAATCATTTCTTTGGGGTGGTCATGTCTGGTCCAACAAATATCATATACTTTCCTAAAATTTAATTCAAGTTTATTGCAAGGGTGGGTGGGTGGGTAAGCCAAAACAAAAAAAGTAAGGGTGTTTGTTGTATTTAAAAAAGAGCATCGACGTCTCAAAGTTTAAGTTTTTATTATTTTGTCTTTTTTGTTGACATATATTTTTGTAACACTTCGCATCGAGCGGTAAAAAGGTTCAGAATAACTTATTTTGATGGGTCTATACGAACTTTTCATGGGATCACCCATCCTTGAATTACCCCAGGTCAAGCACACTTAACTTGAGAGTTCTTTACCTGCATTTAGCTCAAAAAATATCCAGTTAGTATTGTATTATTTCTTACTTATTCTCGATATATACTACATTCCTTTGGGCTGTTGGGGTATTACACACATCGTGTTATCATGGGCCCACAACTACGGGTTAGCTCATAGCTATCGCCCTTCGACGACCAAGAGTCCCACCGCACTTGTGAGCCTCTTAGTCACCCTCTGAGCAGTCACCCTTTGGGCAACCGAGGTGGTACTAACTCGGTGCTAACGCACCACCGCCAGAGCCTCCCCCTAAGTGTGGTGGCGCTCGTGGGCACAGACCGTCTCAGGGGTGACAAAGGATAGTTCGGCCAAAGGGATTCCCACAGATAGCGTCAAATGTTGATACATATTTTTGTAACACTCCATCGAGCGATAAGAAAGACTAGGACAACTTTCTCTAATGGGTCTACGCGAACTTTTCAGAGTAGTCACCCATTTTTGGATTACCCTAAATCATACACGCTTAACTTAGGAGTTCTTAATTAATAATTATTTTGTCAAACAAATTATGGGTTTAACGAGGAATAAAATAAATCCACAATGATTATGTGTTTTAAGTTTTTTCACAACTCGCTCGTGTTTTTTATTACTGAATTTGATAAAAAAAATCAAAAAATTTATTCATCGACTGATGAACATTCACATAAAAAAAAAAAAACATTGATTAATTGTATAACTGACGTGGTATAAGCATTGTATTTAATAATTTCACTAGATAATTAATTAATGAGATGTTATAAATTATTCAAACGTAGAGATAGCAGCCATAAAATAGAAGAATGTTTTCACTTTTCACTAACCCACCCACCCACCCACCCCTTATTATTTAACGAGTTTATAAACAATTCATTGGCACGTCAATGTTTGTAAGAAAGACAGCCATCATCCCCCACCACGAAAGTGAGGCGTATCAACCTAATTTTGATTTTGTAGCTGATGATTGATGCCCTCGATTACTTTGACCAACTTAAACTTATTTGACCCAACTAGAAGAAATAATAATAAGTTAAGAAAGGGACAAACAAACATATATATGTGTGTGTATATCAACCTGTATTTTATTTTTACCACAAATTATATATGTTTTTTAACAAATGAGAAGATTAGTCCGAGCCTTGGATAATTGGACTGGGTTTATATACGGTCGCCCGCCCGCCCAATTTGAATAGAACATCCATTAGAGTCTTTTCTAAATCACGTGAATACAGAAGCCCGTGACCCATTAGAGTCTTTTCTAAATCCATGTGCTTGTGGGACGATTGTGTTAAAAGCAAAGGACTCCGTGATATTTTTAAATGTGTAATGTTATTTTAAAATTTTATTGATTAAAAGTGGTTTATAAAATTTAATTTTGGACTATTGAGTGTTAAATCGTCATAGAATTAATGTGTAGAGACATAATTTATATTTTTAAATTGATGAGGGATCAATTTAAAAATATTAAAATATGTTAAATGTTTTATTTAGTTATATATAATGGATCGTAATCCCCAATTACAATGAAGTTTTTTTCTTATCTCTCTGCATCCTTATCAACAGAAATAAACAATAATAATAATAATAATAATAATCTCAAGAAGTACGTATCAATTAGAAGATCATAACTCGTTTGATCAATTATAACAATAGATTCAGATACATTTCTGTTATCCTCATTTTTCATCTTCTCTTTAAACCAAGATGGAAATCTAAAATCATGTATAAGTCATTATATTTGGATATAATTATGATCTATGCATGTTGTTTTAAGTTTCGGTAATTTCTACAAGTGATATCAAAGTCTTCCCATGCTTGATTTATAGAGAATTTATGAATTTTAAAAATTTTGGGAATTAATTTTAGGTTTTAGAAATTCTGAATTTTTGAGTTATTTGACCTTCTTTCATGTAATTGATATGATATTTGGTGTTTTAATACATGTTTTCACATAATTACCATATACCTACTGTTTTCAGTCAATTATAATTGCTTTTGAGATGAATTTTATTCTGTTGTTCATTATCATTTTCGTTCGAAAAAAAATATATATTTATATCAAGTTTGCAGATAGTTTTCTACCTTTACTTGCTCAATTCCTGGTGTGACCGCACCATCCTTAAATGGTGCAACTGTAAGGCAACACTTGGGCCGCACCAAAGATTAGTGCGACTACACTTCAGAAGTTATTTTTAAATTTTTTTTTCCTCCGAATTACTATAATAAGGAATAGATTAAGGAATTAATTATAATTTAAATACATAATATATCATATTATTACTTATGGTTGTCTAATATTCTAAATAGGCTAATTGACACAACATGTCACCAAAGTGACCTATCTTGTGGAGATTAGTTTATTGGGAATAATTAGATAGTTGTGTATGTATTTATCCATGCAGGTATTAGCCGGCCCAAAAGAAGGTTAATATTTGGTAGAATTGCATACACACTTGTGGTGGTAAACATATGACAATTATCAGGTTTTTATGTGAACAGCAAGTCAATCCAAATATGGGCTTGTTATTTGATAGGAGTTATTGCCAATGTTTGATCACTACAACAAGAATACCATTTACAATTAATATTATTGTCCAAAGACTTGATATTAATGTTGTGTTCGGTATCTTGAGATGAGGCTTACTATTATTTGAATTTATTGATCATTAATTATGGATATTAATGTGAGCATGGTTTTTATTTGGTTATTCCATTCACTGTACAACTACAATATCTGCCAACATAAATTCAATTCTCATATTGAATATGACAAATTTCAAGGATTAGAAGGAGAACATATCGATTGTTCTTGGCTGCATGGATCTAGAACTTACGGCTAGGATTGAGCAACTTGCTCCTCTTACGGATGAAAGTTCACCTAATGACATGAGGAACTTTGAGAAGTACATATCGATTATTTTTTATATGTACAAGTTTCTATACTTGTCATTGATCAAGAAAGAAGTCAGAAACCTCAATAAGACAATGTTGAACAATCTCCCATTCAAAATAAAGTAATTATTCTAAAATAACAAAATCAACAACCTCAAGAACTAAGGAGATTCACGAGAAAAAGAAGAAGTGTTATCCTAGATGATTATATATTATTTCTCTAAGAACATGAGGAAGATATTGGAATGGTGGACAATGATCCAATCAATTTCCATCATGTCATGCAGGGTTCTAACTCTCAAAAGTGGATTGATGCCTGAATGAAGAGTACAAGTCTATGCAAGACAATAAAATTTGGGATCTTTGTCCCATTACCAAAAAGTATGAAAACCATTGATTGTAAATAGATATTTAAAACCAAGAGGGATTCAAAATGTAATGTGGAAAGATATAAGGCTCGTCTTGTAAGTAAAGACTTTACCCAAAAGAAGGGTATCGACTTCAAATAGACTTTCTCTCTAATTTCTACAAAAGACTCTTTTAGAACTATTATAACGTTTATTACACATTTGATCTCGACTTACATCAGATGGATGTTAAGACAACATTTTTCAATGGCAACATTGATTAAACGATTTATATGGTGCAACTAGAAAATTTTATGTCCGGAGACCCAAAGAATATGATTTGCAAATTAAAGAAATACATCTATGAGTTCAAACAAGCTTCCCGTCAATGGTACCATAAATTTTATCAAGTAATTATCTCGTTTGGTTTTGAGGTAAATGCTATGAAAGATTGTGTGTATCACAAGTTCAATGGGAGTAAGCATATTTTCCTAGTTTTGTATGTTGATAACATATTGCTTGCCACTAATAATATAGGCATATTGCACGAAATCAAGAGATTTCTATCAAACAATTTTGAGATGAAAGATCTTGGCCATGCCTATTTTGTATTAGGAATTCAGATAAACTAAGACCGCTCTCTAGATACTCTTAGATTATCACAAAAGAGCTATATAAATAATGTGCTTAAAAGATTTGGCATGTAGGATTGTAAACCAGGTGACACCTCTGTTGCTTAGGGAGACAAACTTAGTCTCGATCAGTGACCTAAGAATGACCTTGAAGTTAAGGAAATGTAGAAGATTCCCTATGCGTTAACTATTGGGAGTCTAATGTATGCTCAAGTTTGTACACGTCTGAACATAGCATTTATTATTGGAATGCTAGGTAGATATTTAAACAACCCTAACATGGATTATTGGAAAATAGTCAAACGGGTTATGAGTGTAACACCCCCGCCTTACGCGGGCGCATCACTATAAGGGAATCATCGGGAATCTTTTTTTTTTCAAGTCTGTCACACGCGGCGCCATGAGAACAATCTTCACATGCAGATGAAACACTCGTCGCATACAATGGCCGGCGCCCGCGATGATTTCAAGAGCAATCTTTACATGTAGGTAAAAATTCCGAGAACCCCAGTCTTACTCATTTAATTAACAAGATCAAAAGACTTAAAACTAAACGAGATATGATATAACACAGCGGAATAAATATATCAAACTGTCGTGGCCTACCACGATTTTCATACAAGTCAATCCTACGTCGAGATACGTATTACAAAGCTATAAAATGATAACAACAGTATCATACAACCGTTCGTACATATATCAAAATAACTTCTGACATCATCACAAGGGTACATCGACTATCAACTAAACATCGATGGCCCCACCGGCCATTTCTTCGACCTCACAGCAGTCTCTGGCTGGAACGATGAATGTTCCAGGGGCATAACCCAGGTTAGATGATAAAACATCTAAGTAATGGCATGAAACAGTTTACACAATGCATGAACAATATACGAGCATGACAAATACAAACAAACGACAACATGCAACACGTTTATATTGAGAAATCTCCCTGGCATACTCAACCTCCCGTGGAAAAACACATTCTACACACCGTTGGGGTTGACCTTGCCGCGACATACTTAATCTCTCGAGTGCCCTACCGTCTTATGTTGAGTTACATAGATCTTATCATATGCGCAGCGGAAATTAAAATTTAATTTGGAGGTATCCCGTTTTTCAGAAATTATGGTTTAATAAAACGAAGGCATAAACGAAAAATACCTCTTTGATGAAATCTTATTTCACCGTTAGATTTCCCGCCGTATAATCCTCCAAGTGTAGGATGCCGAGTCGGTCCACCCGAAATCACTTCTATTCAAGAATATCAAAGAGAGAAGATAAGTAGAAGAAATTTTTCACAAAAATTTCTAACTTACCTCTTGGATTCAAGAACACTTCTCCAAAATTCTCTCTACATTCAAGTGAATCAAGAAGACACTTATAAGAGAAAATAAGAGTTTGGAGCTATTTATAGTTCCAATTAAAAACTATTCTTCATTAAATGGATTGGGCTTCTCAAGCCCATTCCATTTAATGCAATTGGACCAAGCCCAATCCAATGGAATTTATTTGAATCCAATAGTGCCATTGGGCCAAGCCTAATGTACTAGCAAAAGGCCCAACCCAATCTATGATTAAATAATTACATTCATAATATAATTATTTAATTATTCTTATTTATCCAATAAATAAATGCACTATAATTAGTAATTATAAAATTACTAATTTATTTATTTTCTCTTTGAAAGTAATTTCTTTTTGGGTGGGACTTTCTGGGTCCACAAATAAATTGGCAACAAGAATAATCAACAATTAATTCTCGTAAATCATGAGTGACATCTAGCAATATATCATGATTACCCAATTTATTGTGAAGCGGGTATTGTGAACCTTTTACTACGTTATCATACAATACGGTCCTTCTATCATCCTATATCCCGACAAGATATGAGATCATGGTCAGTAGGTCGAATCTCTTAATCTTGTCATATGACCAAATCCAAAATCAATCTTGACAAATTATGACACAACCCGTATGGAACAAATTCCATCGTCATATTACCTCGGCCAAGGATTTATCGTCAAGTGATTACTGGATCGCATAGGATATCCTCCTCATAAATCTCGAGGTGATAGATTCCATGTCTAATGCACACATACCTCATGTATCACTGAATCAGGCACATAGATACGTATGATTATCCTTGATTAGAACAACCACATGATATCGTTGATATCCTAATCCACCAATACACAGATATCCATGTCATCTCAGGTCTAAGGACTAGTTGTAAAATCGCAGCTAACATTAAATCATTGACCCGTGAGAAATAACCCATGTGATTTAATGTTAACAGTCCCGTTCAGTGAACTCGTTCTTGTAACGAGCACCCACTTATCTTCCTTCTATAGCTCATACAGAATGGCACGAGACTCACCAACCTTATCTTTCAGTATCTCATACTGAAACAAGGAGGAAGACAATGTGCTGGCCTTTACGAGTTGCTATCATCCATGATAGGAATTCTATGGCCGGAACATGTTTATAGTATAACAAATTGTGGATTATCCGTAACTCGTATTCTTAACACTTAAGAATGGTATCCACTTCTTATTATACTAATGGATATATGTTTTATAATTTAAACCATATTGCAATTTAAATAAAAACATAAACTTGCCATTTAAATAATATTTAAAGAATTACAAGATCGAGTCCCTTTGTGTCACTGGAACTGGTCTTTAGGGCTCATATCTAACAATCTCCCACTAGCACTAAGACCATTCAGTGTGGTATCTCATACCCCACCTATCTAGATGAAAATCTAGTTGCTTCTGGTTCATGGCCTTAGTCAGTGGATCTGCTGCATTCTGTGATGTATCTATTCTCTGCACATTGACATCTCCTCTACCAATGATCTCTCTAATGAGATGGAAGCGTCTTTCAATATGTTTGGACTTCTGGTGAGACCTCGGTTCCTTAGCTTGCGCTATGGCTCCATTGTTGTCGCAAAACAAGGGGACGGCAGACTTTATAGAAGGAACCACTCCAAGTTCTGTCACAAACTTTTTGACCCAGACTGCTTCCTTTGCAGCATCCGATGCTGCAATATACTCGGCTTCTGTTGTAGAATCGGCAGTCGTATCCTGTTTGGAACTCTTCCAACTGAATACTCCTCCGTTGCAGGTAAACACATATCCAGAGATAGACTTTCTATCATCAACATCTGATTGAAAATCAGAATCTGTGTAACCCTCCACTTTCAGTTCTCCTTCACCATAAGTAAGGATCAAATCCTTAGTTCTTTTCAAATATTTAAGGATATTCTTAACGGCAATCCAGTGTTGCTCACCTGGATTAGACTGATATCTGCTTGTAACACTTACAGCATGAGCAATATCAGGCCTAGTACATAGCATTGCATACATTAGGCTTCCTATTGCTGAAGCATAAGGAATCCTAGACATGCGTTCTCTCTCTTCTTGTGTCTTGGGGCACATATCACGAGAGAGGTAGATTCCATGTCTAAAGGGCAACAGTCCTCTTTTGGAATCTTCCATGTTGAACCTCTTCAACACTCTTTCTATGTACTTATTTTGGGAGAGTCCTATCAATCTCTTGGTTCTATCTCTATAGATCCGTATACCGAGAATATAGGCTACTTCTCCCAAATCTTTCATGGAGAACTTACTTGACAACCAGACCTTTATTTTTGACAACAACCCTACATCATTCCCAATGAGTAAGATATCATCTACATATAAGACCAAAAATGCTATTGCACTCCCACTAGCCTTTTTATAAACACAGGGTTCATCAACGTTTTGTATGAAACCAAACGATTTGACTTCATCATCAAAACGAATGTTCCAACTTCTGGATGCTTGCTTAAGACCATAAATGGATCTCTTAAGCTTGCATACCTTCCCTGCGTTAACTTTAGGTGTGAAGCCTTCAGGTTGTTCCATATAGATTTCCTGATCTATATAACCATTTAAGAAGGCTGTTTTCACATCCATTTGCCAAATCTCATAGTCATAATGAGCAGCAATGGCTAGTAAAATTCTAATGGATTTAAGCATGACGACTGGAGAAAAGGTTTCTTCATAGTCAATCCCTTGTCTTTGTCGATAACCTTTTGCCACAAGTCTTGCTTTATAGGTCTCTACCTTTCCATCTGAACCTATCTTCTTCTTGAAGACCCATTTACATCCAATAGGTACTATACCTTCTGGTGGATCTACAAGAGTCCAGACTTGGTTCTCATACATGGAATCCATTTCAGATTTCATGGCTTCTAGCCATCTTTTCGAGTCGATATCTGATATCGCCTCTTGGTAAGTGGTAGGATCATCTGAGTGATCATTATCTCCTACAAAGAACAACTCTTGTTCATTTAGAAAACCATATCTCTCAGGTTGATGGGGTATCCTCTCACTTCTTCTAATGGGACGTGCAACACTCGACCGTGGCTCCTCAATTGGTACTTGGACATCTCGTGGCATAGTTTCAGGCTCGGTGAACCCTTCACCAAGTTCTATTTTCCTTTCATTGCCTCTTTCTTGAATAAACTCTTTTTCAAGAAAAATGGCATTCCTGCTTACAACTACTTGTTGCAGTTCAGGAATATAGAACTCATATCCTAAGGTATCTTTAGGATAACCCACGAAACTACCCTTTAAAGATCGTGTCTCAAGTTTCTCTGATTTAAGCTTTTTCACAAAAGCTGTACATCCCCAAATCTTAACATGTTTAAGACTGGGCTTCCTATCAAACCATATCTCATGTGGTGTTGTAGGAACTGACTTGGAAGAAACTCTGTTTAAGATATATATTGCAGTAAGAAGGGCGTGTCCCCATAGAAACAAAGGTAAGTCTGTACAACTTAACATACTTCGAACCATATCTAATAAAGTCCGATTCCTCCTTTCTGAAACTCCATTCAGTTGAGGCGTTCCTGGTGGGGTCCGTTGTGAAATAATACCTGAGACTTTAAGAAAATCTTCAAACTCGTTACTAAGATACTCACCTCCACGATCTGATCGTAAGGCCTTTATCTTTTTACCAGTTTGATTTTCTACTTCAGCTTTAAAATCTTTGAACATTTCAAAAGATTCAGATTTATGTCTCATGAGATAAACATATCCATATCTAGACATATCATCTGTAAAAGTTATAAAGTATTGATAACCTCCTCGGGCTATTACATTAATAGGCCCACACACATCCGAATGTATAAGTCCTAACAATTCTGTGACCCTTATACCTTGCCCAGTAAAAGGCAATTTGGTCATCTTTCCAAGGATACAAGATTCACAAGTTGGATATGGTTCAGAACCTAATGGACCCAAAAGCCCATCTTTCTCCAACTTAGTGATTCTGTCATCCCCTATATGACCCAATCTGTAATGCCACAGAATTTTAGAATTTGGGTTATCACGTGGTCTCTTATTATTATTTGATACATGCAGATGCTCACTATTATCAACAGTCACATTCAAAATGTAAAGACTATTGACAAAATTACCAGTAGCAATCAATTTATTTCTAAAATAAATTTCACAAACATTATTCTTAAAAGAAAATTCATAATTTTCTTTCACCAATACAGGAATAGAAATAATGTTCTTAAAAGCTCCAGGTACACATAAACAATTGTTTAAAATTAAACTATGTTCATGTGATAAAATTAAAGATACAGTGCCGATAGCTGTGGCTGCAACTCTTGCCCCATTTGCTACCTTTAGCACAATCTCATTATCTGCAAGCCTTCTACTTTGTTCCAGATCCTGTATAGATGCACAAACATGAGTTGTCGCTCCAGAATCTAGAATCCATAAAGTAGAAGAGTAAGCAATGGAAAAATACTCATGAACTATCATCATACCTGTCGCTTCCTTCTTCAAGGAACTAAGGTAATCTTTACAGTTCATTTTCCAATGTCCCTCTTTGCCACAATGGAAACATTTTCCTTTGGCAACAGTTTTTCCCTTCTTCTTTTCAATCACTTTAGTTGCTTGGGTGGCCTTCTTTTTACCTTTCCCCTTTCTAGTCTTACTAGTAGAGGACACAGCCATCACAGTGCCTGTTTTCATGGTACTCTGGGCCGTTATTAGCATGTTCATAAGTTCCGCCGGGGTACACTCAATCTTGTTCATATAGAAGTTTGAAATAAAACCCCCATACGAATCTGGCAAAGACTGAAGAATTGCATCTATTTGAAGATATTGATGCATTGGAGCATCTAATTCATTCAGTTTATCCATCCAGGAGATCATTTTGAGAACATGGTCTCCAACTGATCCTCCAGCAGACATCTTTGCTCGAAAGATTGATTTAGATATCTCATATCTAGCACTTCGACTTCGCTCACCATACAACTCTTGTAAACGAGCAATAATCGAATACGCATTTGGCATCTTATTATGCTGCCGCTGTAACTCTTGACTCATAGTAAGCAAGATGTAACTCTTAGCAACAAGATCATCATCTTGCCACTTATTGAGTGTATCTTGTTCCTCCTGAGTAATATGTTCAACAGTTGGCTCAGGGATAGGCGTTTCCAAGATATATGTGATTTTTTCCAAGTTTGTAATCAATTTCAAATTTAGAAGCCAGTCGTTGAAATTTGGTCCAGTTAGCCGGTTTGCGTCAACAAATTTAGAAAGTGCATTTAGTGAAGCCATTTGATATATCTGCAGAAAATAAGTAGATTATTAGATATCTTGTTTTCTTAACTATCTGATTTTGGTCTTTAAATCAAACAGTACCTCCCACTGAGTTTTTCAAATTCCTTACTCCCATTTGAAGAAAAAAAGCAAATTCACATTGGCATGAATTCTAGTGGGTATTTGGATTCTTATTAATTTTATTACTCCTCACATAATAGATTCTTGAAATAATAAATTCAATAAGTGGACAACGCTTGTCCAGTACATCTTATGTACGGCCCAAATATTTTGTTTCGGCTCCCAGTCCAATGTACCTCACATAATAGTTTCTTGGCAATTGAACATAGTTAAATCATACCATCACGCTGACAAGTCTGCACAGTTGAATATCGATTGCCTCACATAATAGATTCTTGGGTCACGATATTTGTGCATCCCCATCTCATCAAATGTTTTAAATAGAAATTAAAGTATTTTAATCAATGTGCAACCCCTATGTATCCATAGCCGATCAACACACAAATTAAAAAGCCCCAATTTCTACCGTGATGGAGAGCCCCGATTAGATTGTCTTAACTCTTAAGGTCCAACCGGTTACAATTTAATTTTATAAATATGGGAGATTTTTTAATTAATTGGTCTCACTTTTCACATGCAACGTTTTAACATACATCAACTATGTAAATAAACATTGCATAAAATTAGTCGATATGGTCATGGACTCAATCATGCATTCTAAGCGCAATTCCAGCCATTGGAATTGTGCGGTGCATTCGTGGGTGAATAAATAAGGAAACGCCTATAACTATTACAAACATAACCCTTTCACATAGGGTCTTCATTTCCTTGATTATTTTGCCATCAATGACTTCACTCCAAGCCGTGCCTCGATTGATGTGAATCCATTGCTTTTACAATTTACTATAAACTACTTTTACAATAAAATTAAAACAATAAATAATTATTTTACAACCGTCATGAAAAAGACGGCTACCTTCGGCACGCAGGCCGTTAAATAAAATAATCCATACATCCACATCACACATACATCATCCATGTAGTGTCCTAAGTCCATGACCATTACCGATATGCAACAAGGCATCCACAACATGCTATTAACAATTAAAAGCATATTATAAGCAATCATATGATTATTGGACAATTGTATAACTAATTATACATTGGTATTTTTTTTAAATAATAAAATAAATAAATAAAATAATAATAACAATTATTATTATTTATTTTATTCATTATTATTATTATTTTAAATAAAACAAATAAATAAAACAAATAATAATAACAATTATTATTATTTATTTTATTCATTATCATTATTATTTTAAATAAAACAAATAAATAAAACAAATAATAATAACAATTATTATTATTTATTCTATTTTTATTTTTAAATAATAAAACAAATAAATAAAACAAATAATAATAACAATTATTATTATTTATTTTATTATTATTATTTTTATTTAAAACAATTAAAAAATAATAATAAATAAATAAATCTGCCAATGGCAGACAGAGGGGGGGGCCAGCCCCCACTGCGCGCACAGTGCGCGCGCATTCCGCGCGGTGGTGCGCGGGCGGGGCCCGCGCACCTGCCCGCGCGGCGCGGGCTAGCCCCGCGCCTTGCGCGCATGGGCGCGCATCTGGGCGCGCCCATGCGCGCCCAGCGCGCCCAACGCTCGCGTCTGGGCGCGCTGGGGCGCGCCCAGCACGCACCCAGCGTGCTGGTTGCCCCCCGGGATGCACCCGGTACTGCCCGTCCGTCCCGAAACAAATTTCGATACTTCCAGCTACGCCAAAACTGATTCCAGCACTGTCTAACAGTGTTAAATCAGTTTTAAAACGCTGCCGGCATGCAACTCTTCTTCGGATCTCATCCAAAATTGTTTTATTTTTCAAAATACCAATTCAATGTCCAATAATCACATGAATAAAACCATAAAACTGAAAAACGATGGCTCTGATACCACTGTTGAGTTACATAGATCTTATCATATGCGCAGCGGAAATTAAAATTTAATTTGGAGGTATCCCGTTTTTCAGAAATTATGGTTTAATAAAACGAAGGCATAAACGAAAAATACCTCTTTGATGAAATCTTATTTCACCGTTAGATTTCCCGCCGTATAATCCTCCAAGTGTAGGATGCCGAGTCGGTCCACCCGAAATCACTTCTATTCAAGAATATCAAAGAGAGAAGATAAGTAGAAGAAATTTTTCACAAAAATTTCTAACTTACCTCTTGGATTCAAGAACACTTCTCCAAAATTCTCTTTACATTCAAGTGAATCAAGAAGACACTTATAAGAGAAAATAAGAGTTTGGAGCTATTTATAGTTCCAATTAAAAACTATTCTTCATTAAATGGATTGGGCTTCTCAAGCCCATTCCATTTAATGCAATTGGACCAAGCCCAATCCAATGGAATTTATTTGAATCCAATAGTGCCATTGGGCCAAGCCTAATGTACTAGCAAAAGGCCCAACCCAATCTATGATTAAATAATTACATTCATAATATAATTATTTAATTATTCTTATTTATCCAATAAATAAATGCACTATAATTAGTAATTATAAAATTACTAATTTATTTATTTTCTCTTTGAAAGTAATTTCTTTTTGGGTGGGACTTTCTGGGTCCACAAATAAATTGGCAACAAGAATAATCAACAATTAATTCTCGTAAATCATGAGTGACATCTAGCAATATATCATGATTACCCAATTTATTGTGAAGCGGGTATTGTGAACCTTTTACTACGTTATCATACAATACGGTCCTTCTATCATCCTATATCCCGACAAGATATGAGATCATGGTCAGTAGGTCGAATCTCTTAATCTTGTCATATGACCAAATCCAAAATCAATCTTGACAAATTATGACACAACCCGTATGGAACAAATTCCATCGTCATATTACCTCGGCCAAGGATTTATCGTCAAGTGATTACTGGATCGCATAGGATATCCTCCTCATAAATCTCGAGGTGATAGATTCCATGTCTAATGCACACATACCTCATGTATCACTGAATCAGGCACATAGATACGTATGATTATCCTTGATTAGAACAACCACATGATATCGTTGATATCCTAATCCACCAATACACAGATATCCATGTCATCTCAGGTCTAAGGACTAGTTGTAAAATCGCAGCTAACATTAAATCATTGACCCGTGAGAAATAACCCATGTGATTTAATGTTAACAGTCCCGTTCAGTGAACTCGTTCTTGTAACGAGCACCCACTTATCTTCCTTCTATAGCTCATACAGAATGGCACGAGACTCACCAACCTTATCTTTCAGTATCTCATACTGAAACAAGGAGGAAGACAATGTGCTGGCCTTTACGAGTTGCTATCATCCATGATAGGAATTCTATGGCCAGGAACATGTTTATAGTATAACAAATTGTGGATTATCCGTAACTCGTATTCTTAACACTTAAGAATGGTATCCACTTCTTATTATACTAATGGATATATGTTTTATAATTTAAACCATATTGCAATTTAAATAAAAACATAAACTTGCCATTTAAATAATATTTAAAGAATTACAAGATCGAGTCCCTTTGTGTCACTGGAACTGGTCTTTAGGGCTCATATCTAACATCTTACTCGTTCATTTGGATTAACCTTGTCCCATTCTTAAGAAGACCCAATCCCGTTCCATACGGACCCAACAACGACACGAAAGTCGACACCCCGATGATATGAAATACACGCCATGCACCGACTTGTTTTAAAAGTAAAAACAGTTGATGCAATATATCACATGTTCAATATGCAAGTGATGCCGTAATGTACATAAGTGAAACGTCTTTATAAACAACTCAAGTTTAGGAGGGTATAACCGCTCATTAGAACTGGTCCGTTCATGTGTATCCTAAGCTTAGGAGGGTAAAACCGCTCACCAGAACCCACTATACACACACCAAAACACATACAGGACAAGGTAAAGCTAGAATCAAACCACTCATCTTAATTCAGAAAAGTCTAATTTTTGCCTCGAAAAACGTGTCACACCTCAAAATTCGTGTAATCCTTCTTCCAACAACCCAATTGACTCCTATTTCACCATTAAGACCTTAGGAATTAATATTTCTATTTTTCCTCAATTTTCTCTATTTTTATTTATTTTTCAAACATTTCTACCTCTCAAAAAATCATAATAAATGCCAAACACCTAGTTTTTCCAAATATTTGTACATAAACCATCCTAAAATAATTTTATAAAAATTATAAAATAAAAATCAGGGAAAACCTGGACTTCACGCGCCCTCACGCGCAGGCGCGTGGGTGCGGCTGGGGTCCACCCGTGCACACGCGCAACTGGTTTTTTTCGGTCGTCTTCTCCGGCGACGATGACCGATGCTCGATCTAATTGTAGGGCCTTGAAGCTCTTGGAGAGGCGACCTCAATGGCACCCTCGCATGACCAAAACAGTCGTCAGAAAATGCCTTAAAAGGCGATTGCAGGCCGCGGTCTGGCGAAGCCCGATTTTCTGGCCAACCCCTTAAAACCCCACTTATCTTATACCAAAAGCCTCCAAATTTACCAAAAAATATCCTCACAACCAAGGATCAAAAGCCCCTTATCCCTTAAGCTCGATTCAAGCAAAAACATGAGAAATTTTGGCCGTTTTTGTTCTTGAAACCCTCGGCCTCCACCCCATTTTATACTCGATCTCGACCCAAATTTCCACCACCAATCGATTGCTCTTATCCCCTTAACCCTAGATATAGCCTCCAAACCAATTAAACAACCCCAAATCACGAGCTACAACCCTCGAAAGATTCGGCCAAATCGAAAATCCCATCCGCCATTAAACCCGATCACACCTCACCATTTTCCGGCCAATGGCAGCTCCTATCGACCTCATCATCGCCTAGAGACTACCCTAGAGTCTCCGGGCGACCTTCCCGACGCCTCAGAGGCGGCCAGTCGGTTTCCCACTTTGCAAATTTTCAGAATTTGCAGTTTTGCCCCTTTATAAATTTTAATTTCATTTTCTCTCTATCTAAGGCACCCCTAGACTTCTTGTTAATTCCTTGACTGCCCACAAGTTCTATATTTTCCATTTTCCTTTGAAATTTCTGAAAAATTCATCGTTTCGACCTCCCTCGGGTAGTTTATAAAATCTGCACTTTTGCCCGGATGTCCCTAATCACGCATTTTCGTCCTCAAACCTTCGAAAATCTCTTGATTTTGTCGAGTATTGCTTATTTGGATAATTTTACCTTCATTGGCTTGCTTGACATAGTCCATCACCTTTCGTTTATGTTTTGAGTATTGCATTTTGGCCGAAACTATTATAAATTTCATTTTGACCCCGTAATTTTTGAAAATGCTCTTAATATCAAATACTGGGTATTATAATGAGGTACTTATAAAGAACAAAAGATTACATGCTCACATATATGAGATTTGATCAGTTGGAAATCATAGGGTATTCCGACTTCGATTATGCTAGATGCCAAGATAGTAAGAGATCCACTTTAGGCTACATTTATCTGTTAGCTAGAGGAGTGCCAAGCAAACACTCATAGCATTTTCCACCATGGCAGTAGAATTTGTGGCATGTTATGAGGCATTCAACCACGGAATATGGCTATAGAATTTTGTCATTGGGTTGCGCATTTTGGATAGTATAAAAATATCGCTTAAGTTATATTGTGAAAATAAATCAATAGTTATGTATTCTAATAACAACATGAGCTCATCTAAGTCTAAGCATATTGATATAAAGTTTCTAGTTGTGAAGGAAAAAGTGCAGAGTGGATAGATTTTCATAGAGCATATTTGAACAAACTCCATGATTGTGGATCCGCTTACTAAAGAATTACCACCCAAGGTTTTTCATGAGCACACTGTTCATATGGGTGTTGTATTGTGTGAGGATGTCATGTTCTAGTAAGAGTTTATATTCTCATTGCTTTATGTTTGGTTTTGGAAACATTCATGTATTTGGATATTTTCTATAAAGTACTCAGTTCATTTCACTTTGTTATATTATGTTCAATATCGATCTCACTAAGAAATAAAATAAGACCAGTTGGAAATAGACATATTTGGATCACATCACATGTCATTTTCATGCTACACATTCATGATTGATTTATGTCATTTGGTTGTATTGGTATATGTGACCATTGATGGATTTAGTTACGCTAAATGTGACGAAGATTGCTTTGATTCTATATCAATATGATTAATGGACGAGATTGTTCGAAAATTACCCTTAATGGTGATAACAAATTTTTTGGAGCTCATAAGGTTGTGCATATTCGCAAGGTTACATATGTGGGCCCAGTGGAAGATTGTCGAAAATAAAGGATTCGACATGTCATGTAAGGCCACAAATGTATTTTTAAATATACAATACTATCTTAAAGTTTAGCTAATTAAAAGTGATCTATAAAGTTTAATTTTGGGCTATTAGATATTAAATTGTCGTGGAATTAATGTGTAGAGACATCATTTGTATTTCTAATTTGATGAGAGGCCAATTTAAAAATATTGAAAGATGTTAACTACTTGATTCAGTTATACATAATGAGTCATGGTTTCTAATTGGACGAGAGTTTTTTCCTATATCTCTGCATCCCTATCAATGGAGATAAAAAAAAAAAAAAAAAATTATAGGTACTACATATCAATTGGGAGATCATAATCTGTTTGATCAATCACAACAATAGATTCAGGTACGCTTTCACTATCTTCATTTCTTCATCTTCTCTTTGAATCAAGATAAAAATTTAAAATCATGTTTAAATAATTATATTTGGATATAATTGTGGTCTATGCATGTTATTTGAAGTTTTGATAATTTCTACATTATGTAATTGTTTTTGGCAACAGACAATCACACATTGAGATTTGGGAATAGAAAAGAGTGGGCAAATTGAATTGGTCCAAGTCCAGGGACATTGTGGCCCAGCTCAAAAAGTTAGGCAATCAAGCCCCTTAATTGCATATAAGAAGATATACTCCCAAAACATTGCAACAACAACCTTAATTCAGTTGCTTCTCATTTAGTTTGTACAATAAAACCACATTCACCAACAATTATAACAGTAACGGCACTATGAACCCCCCCCCTCCAAAAAAAAAAACTCAAAGTTACACAATGTTTGCATTATCGTGTCACTTAACAGAATTATCTTTTCTACTAAACTAATGCCATGTTGTGAAAGAAATATTTCAAAATAGTAAGATGGGGAAAATCCAATATATTTACAAAAACAAATGCTGTCAAGATCTAATCATACAAACCATCGGTTTCGTTATCCCGGTAAGAATTTGAATTGAAAAAAAAGGATTTTGTCAATTTTAACACAAGAAATAATGTACTAAAACTAACTATAAGTACACACACAAGAAATAGTGTACTAAGACCGACTATAAGCGCATGCGCACTCCCCCCCCCCCCCCCCCCGTCCCCCCGGCGCACGCGCGCACACTCTCACACACACACACACACACACACACACACATATATATATATATATCACCCACCAAGAAATAACAGACCATCATTTGGATAATTTGGTAATTTTGTAGAGCTATTAACAGAGCACGAATGTAATATTTCACATTTTTGTGTCTGGTAATCACAACTGTGAAAGCTCCGGTCCATCCCCATAGCCAATTTGCAAGAGTGATCAAAATGCTGAGTCATTGAACTGATTCCCTCGTTATCCTCCATATGGCATCCAAAACTTGTCTCTCCTTTCCCAGCAATAATTTAACCTATCAGCCCCAACCAACTAGAGTCACAGACCTGTTATCACTTCAAGTGTCCTTCTACACGCACACATACACATATCAGCTTAAGCAACAGAAACTGGTGGGCACAACACAAGAATCTCATATCTAGCTTATCCTTGGAATCAGATCTGGAAGACTCAACTCCTTCATGAGCATATCAGTTTTGAAAATTTATTTTGTCCAGTTGTTCTTTTCCGAAAGGTTCCGCTTCAATGGATCCCTTACTAATGATAGATTGTGATTGTGATTGTGATTGTGCATGGACCATGTATAACTAGTGCACTTCTCACTCCCCAAAGCTATTCAGCCTTGGAAATTGTAGTTTTATTCCTTGTGAACCCATAAACAAGCAATAAGAGTAATTAAGCTCAAATAATCAAAACCCAAAAGTAGAAACAAGCAAACTAATAGTCTGTAATTCAGTGACAAAAAGGATTCCAAGGTCATCACAACCCTACATGAAGAGTTAAAACGATAAGGATTCCAAGTACGAATAGAAATAAAGGACCACCACAAAATAGAATCCTTCCGTGTTTCTGTCTCATCCAATGATTATAGACCACTATTTTATATTTAAACGAGTATATTATATTTATATTTTAACCATAAGCTTGCTAAGAGATTTACACAAATACGCTAAGTGAAGTTTCAGAGGATGAGATTTAGTCATCAAAACCTTGAGCACTTCAATATGAAAAATGGAACAAAATAGAGCACCTGCTGTCAATCAAGATCTCACCAGTTCAAGCTAGAGTTCAAAAAGAAGTGATATTATACCAACAAATACGGCATCTTGTTGTACCTTAAGAGGCATTTAACAATCACGGCTTCTATCTGTTGAAAACAGGACACTATGCTGTACCTTATTTGCTACTTTAATCAACAGAATTTCATAATCAGTGAATATAGAAAATGCTGGCTACCACTTGTAAAGGTTGGCACCAACAGTCAACTTGCCTGTAAGTTAATGAGGTTGAAATACACCAAGATTTGATGTCAACTTGAGAAAACAAGATTCCAGGAAGCTACTTACTTTCCAGCAAGAAATCTGGTCCGTGTTTTGTTGGAATAATAGCAAATGGAAGAATCAACAATCAACACCCCACAGTCCCAGTGAACCATCACCTAAAAGATTTTCAAAGGTGTGGATGCACCAAGACCAAGAACATTAGCATCTTCCACTAAACATCTATGACTACATTGCTAAAAGATGAGAGGAACCATATATATCTTACATGGAGTACAATTCGTACAGTTTAGATTTATAAACAGAAGGCATTGAACCAACTGTTTAGCCATTAGATATTCAAGCCATATTCAGGGCAGAGAAAAAAGTAATAATGAACAAAGATTGTGAGTTCTACTGAACTGAAATCATAGGGTCATGATGTTAGAACTCCAATGATTAAGCTATTATAATTATGGTATCCCCATCCTCTTTGATGCCTTACACGGGCATGGTTTTGTCATTCAAGGAGTCCTTAAATCATAACCATTTGCCTCATTCAACTCTTATTATATGTATCAAAAGAACAGAGTCTCCAGTTTTTGTGAAAAAAACTACTTATAAAGATACCAGCTGGCTTGACATATCATAGAAGACCATGAAGGCGTCGGTTACATCTGGCTTCTAAGATGAAAGTTCTTTGCTTTTCATTAATTTCCCAAACTTTGGTATAGTTTTGATCAGTTGTTGACAAATTTATAATCTATAGCACTGGCAAATGATAAAGTCAACCTTCGATCAATATGATACTGGATGGCTATCTATCCAGAAGTTCTAAAGCATTAATTACTTTACATTGTTCTTGTTCTAAAGCTGCTGGTGATATGGTCATTCTTATTGCTTTCATTCTAAAATTGTTAACCAACATCAATATTCAGAATTAGCTAAAGAAGCTAGTGGTGCCAGATGATCGTCTTTGAGTAGACAAATATGCCCCCCTGAATGGTAGATGATATGTGATGCACAACCATGAACCAACATGACATTCTGAACTGATCTTACAAGTTACAACCCTTAATTACTGAAAAAAAAAAGTTTGTGGCTTCGTTAATCAAAAGAAAGTTTTTCATTGTGTGGGAGCCAACTGCAAACCTTGACGTGCTATTATTCCCAATTGTTGCTGCATCTCCTAATTAAGATGCATAAACGCAACCACAAATCTTCGTCAAAGTTTGAATAATTTAAAAATATATTAGGCCAAAACTAAGATAAAAGAAGACAAAACATAATGAAAGGTCAAAAGGAAAAAATCTTCAATCCTCATCAGAATGCAAAAGGAGATAAGAGAATAAAGTACATCTCTAGCCATTAGATGCTGGTTCTCTATCCCACTAGCTAGTAACTTGCCTAAGAAATTCAATAACATGGATACACTGCCAACAAATAAATTTCAAGTGATCAAAAGCTGTGACATAATCATGGTTCTGATATTGATTCCTATCTTTCATGTGTTGCTTGCTGAACTGATCAATTTTGTCGTTCCTAAGAGGGATGACTTTGTTGAACTCTCTGCACAAGAAATATTCGCCAACTAGTCGAGCCCCACTGCCTTTTTCCCCTGCTTATAAGTAGCTGCCTTGGTGACATCTTTCGCATGCCATCCCACGACTTCAACTTATCTTCGCCAACTAGAACAACCTTTCTTTCCCCTTCTTTGGCTTTCTTTTCTTTTTCTTTTTTTCTCTTTTGCAATTTAGCTTGGTCACTCTTCCATTTCCATTTGAGGTTCCAACCTTGCTCCTCACTAGTCTAATTTCTTCATCACCACAAAACTTGACCTCTGTCATCCTCAAGCTTAGTTGGATAAGTGCATTTAAGAACTTGGATACACACTAATGGCATCCAACTCCTTCTCTTCTTCACTTAGCTATAGCTCCTCTTGGACTCCAAAGCAGAACAAACTATTTGAGAAGGCTCTGGCTATATATGATAAGGACACTCCTGACCGCTGGCAGAAAGTTTCTAGGGCAGTGGGTGGAAAATCGGCTGAGGAAGTGAAAAGACACTATGAGCTCCTAGTAGAGGATCTAAGGCACATTGAATCAGGAAGTGTCCCCATTCCTAATTACAAATAATCTGGAAACTAAGGCAGTGAATATTCAGATCAGAGGTAATGCACTATCTGCTTCTTACCTAGTAACTAGCTAAACATCACTTTGCTACTAGATTTTCATTTACCAGCTTTGCCCAGAATTCCTAGTCCTACCTTTGCTCTCCACTATTCCACCTATAGCCAGCCATGAACCTAACAGTGTTCAGTTACTATCATGTAATTTTAATGTTTTTCTTTCTAAGCGCATTCTCAGTGCACAAGGATGCCTATTTTGCAAGGTTCAAGGGAGAGCTGTATTTGTACGCAGCATTCCCTTTGTTTTTTGTGAACAAGTTGTTTCCACAACTCAATCCAAATAATAAATGGCATCTAGGTTAGATCCTAACCATCTTCAGTAATCACTTTGGAACTAAATGTTTGATGCAGCAGCATGAGATACGCCCATGAAGTCTGGAATGCCTTTTAATGTGGTCCACCGATTGCTATCCATTAGGCACAGGTTCCCTTTAACAAAATGTTTGACTTCATTCATTTGAAAAGCCAATGCCCAACAACAGACCTTGGGCTTCTTATCTTGTCCAAGTGAGATTTAATCCTCTCCTTTGCAGTGGATAACATGTTTGTGGTTCCATCCCATTCTTTTAAATTCTATTCCTAACAATTCCCATGTCAGGTCCAAAGCATTGGCCTTTTTTTTCCTGATTTGAACATAGATCCTTTCCCATGCCCAACTCAACGTCTTATTCCCTTTTCTTTGTTCCTTTCTAGCCTTTATTCGCCTATCACTTGCCGTGTCTTTGCTTGGGGTTGTGCTTTTCTAGTCTATAATTTGGTGCTATTGTCAGCATTGCCATCTTTAGCTGATAATCTCATCCACCCTTTGCATGTTCTATCATTATTTTATGAGAAAAATCTGATTTCTTTTTTCTTTTATTTAACATTTTATTAAACAGGTTGATTACGTACCTAAAAGGGAACTGGATTTCAAGTCAAACCCAGCATCAAATGCATAAAAGGCATCAACCAACAGTACTGGAAACAAATAAATCAGACCTTTCTCTCAAGCCTCGCTCACTTACTGCATCACTATATAACTCTATATGTATACTGTATTCCCCAAGAAGATTGTATTGTATTGTATTGTATTGTATTGTATTGTTGTTTTCACTTTTTTTCCCCTCTGTAATCTAAGACTGGCGCTACTGTAATTGAATTTCTGGAATCAATGACTCAGTATCTACGCATTTGCACAATCAACTCACTCTCTCTATTTGCTAAAGAATTTGGCTTTGAATGCTGAGGTAATTATATGTATATGGTAGAACCACAAGATGCAAATGAGAGTGTAAATTATATATCTATTCTATTATATAAGCAAATATATATACGCGCACACAAATAGATAATGCAGATGAAGTAACGTACAGAAATGGCCTTTGATGTCATACCTATCATAGGGTTTTCTTCCATGATTGAGAGAGGATAAGTTCACATCCATGAGTTCATTGAGCAGTTGCAGAATTTGACCACCATGGATCCATTGCTGTTCAAAAACTATAAAATGGAAAATACCATCCGTGTAAAATATTCATAAAAAATAACATTTAGATATGCTAAACTAGAATTACATAAAAATAGCCTCTTCAACTTATTAAGATCTTATCAAGGTAAATTGTCAAAAAAAATAAAAAAAAATCAACTTTTACTGTTTTATCAACTGTGGGCTCAATTTTAAATTTTATCAATACTAGCTAGCATTTAACTTTTCATTTGCTAACAACATTACCCTGTGACATCCAAATTGTAGTTAAATAAATTTTATTATTAGTTTATGTTGGCAAATGAGGTGGCAAGTGTTGCCACCTCATCTCCCTCCAATTTGCTAACAACATTTGGAGGAATTGTGTAAATATCTAGTGAAGAAATAGTACAGGTGGGATGAAATTGAACGGGAGGGACCACAAAACTTTGGGAAGAAAGTTGAAGTTAGGGTTTCTCACATTGGGGACCACGAACTCTACCGGAGAAAGGAAGGGCTTTTGGAGCATATTGGTCTGCTCCAACGACGTGGAAGGAAGAAGGAATATCAAGACTCACAACCAAGAAGGAATATGACAATGAATATCCAGGTTGTAGGGACACCCTGGTCAGTCATCTAAGGGCATTTGGGTTGTCTTTTATTGTATTCACAAAAACTATGGCTGTCTTTTTTTTCCCTCAACATATTTCATTCGATCGGTTCAATATAGCAAAACGTGCCAGTTTTTGGCTTGCCAATATATGTAAATCAATTTATAGCAATGTCTTCCATTGCGTTTTCGTTATGCTTCTGTGTAAGGTTAATTTGAATTGATCACAGTTGTTAATGCCAAATGAGTATATTCTATATTAAATGGTCCAAAGAGTGTTATTAGTCGCTACAATTGAACAGGAGACTAAAATGTTAAGGGTCACATTGTTCATACAGAAAGGTTCATATAACCCTTTTATAGACGCGATATATCGCGATTTGTTTACCCCTTTCTCTCTCTCCCTCCATTTCTTGCCACCCGCCTCGCCCTCGCCTACAATCTCACCGCTTCCCGCCTCCTCTCGCCACCTCGCCTTTGCGCTTTGCTACCTTGCCTCCTCACCGCTGCAATCTCCAGCAACTGGCAACCACCCAAACCAACTGAGGTGTAGCAGGCAGCGGCGAGGTGTAGAGGGGAGCGCGAGAGAGAGACAGAGGAGAGGAGAGTAGAGGCGATGCGAGAGAGAGAATGTGTGTTAGGTTGAACAAATTAGGGATAATTTGGTCATTTCATAATTCTGTAAAGCTATCTATACACTCCATTCTATACAAATAGCTTTATCCAAATGTTAAACACTCGAGCTAGACCCAAGTACACAATCCATTATTTATTAGTATATTTCTGGTTTTGAAATTGTTACCAACAATTTTCATGTTCGTTCTTTTTTTTTCTTTTAAATTGCTCCAGTTAACATTGTAAAGGAAATATACTGACATATAAACAAATTTTCACACTGATATGGAATTAGTGACTTGAGTAGTTTGTATTGAAAAACTTAGCCCATGTTCTTTTTATTGTTTTTAAACTGTTTTTAGTTTTTGAAAATAGTAAAAATGTGTTTATTTTTATATTTTTAAAAACGTATTTTTAAAAATAAAAAAAATATAAAAAAATTAAAATAACAAAAAATTGTTTTGACTATTTTTATCATAAACACATTCAAAATTTCAAAAATGCTACAAACAAAAAGAACATGTTTTCAACAATTTCAAAACAAACATTCAAACACAAAAAATTAAAAATGAAATAAAAACAAAAAATTGAAACATGAAAAGAACAACTTTTTAAACAAAACACTAGTGTAGAAAAACCGCACTACCTAAACCCATCATTGCACAACTTAAACATAAGCAACCACAAATTCTAAGTTATCTATCCTAAAAGAAAAATATAATTTTTTATTTTTATTATTTTACGAATCAATCTTCATAAAATCTACCACAACCATTGCTAGGAATGTTGCAAGCAACCCATCAAGCATGATGAAACACATATTAACTATATGTTTTTCCTTCAATACCTCGTAATTTAGATGATTAAGTTCATTTTCCAATTTAAGGATGTCTTTTTCCTCCTCAAAGCCTTGTCCTTAGCATGCCTCAACTTATCAACTAAACTATGGAAAATTCACATTTATCGTCCTAGTCATTGTCTTGTCACTACAAAAAAAGAAGAAGCTAATTGTGAAAATTTCAAGATTCAAAAAGCAAGATAATATTTTAACAACCTTATTTGTTCTACAAAAATAAAGAATACAAGCACTAAGCACCTTCCAAAGTTTGTAGTGATAACTCCCTTTAGGGTTGTTTGTACACTAGGATGTGTTCAAACAAGCCATTACATGATGACATAACATTTTTGATGATGTTCGAAAATATATAAAATTACACATAAAAGAAAGCATCAAGTCATTAGAACCATAGAGCTTAAACACTCGCTTAATTCACAATTTGACTTTGAATGCCTAGTTATCACAAAGAATCCAAACAAATTGTACTCCTAAATTACCTAGAGTTAAGCAAAGCAAGAGAGCCTAATTCATGTAGAAGATGGATGGCAAAGTATTCCCCAAGACAAGATATGAATAATCTTCGCAAAACATAGTCAAGTAGGGGAAGTTTTTGAAGTACTTATCTGCCAAGTCCTCCTCCAAAGGCAATTCCAATAGGATGAGCTCAATAAGAGGCAATTCCTATGATCTAGGAAACAAATAAATCCAAGCCTAACATGGAGAAACACAAGATAGACATTCCAAGTCTTCTTGATGTCATGTGTCCTAATCTTCATAAGATGAGATATTCCACTCTTATATGATAATTCCAATCCAATTCATTCCCAAATTTATGAAACTAGGTGGAATCAGCTAATCCTTTGCGACATGGGAAGAGCCGGCTAATTCTCATTGTGATCCCTCATCATGAAACTCAACCAAAAATGAATAAAAAGACCTCGATAGGTGAGTCAAAGGTATAATATTTTATACTACTCTTTCAAGCCTATAAGTTATCTTCATAATTCTTCTACGCTACTCTAGAATCATATGCTAACTTAAGCATCAGAGTGCATTATCCCAGCTACGCCCCAAGACAATTACTCCTGTTTTTATGGTGCAAGAAATCCAAGTTCAGATTAGTTTGAGATATGGTTTGAGTCTCTTGGGAAGTCTTATAAATTCAATTGATGATTGGTTCCATGTCAACAATTTTACTTTTGAATTGATCGAAAATGAAGTAAACAGACTCCTTTCATCTCATTGCTTTCTTGAGATGTTATGTTAATCCAATAAATTCCAAATCCAGGTATATATAAATGCCAAAAGTTAATTCAATTGTACCTTTTGACATTTATACTAACATTTTCAATGCTAAACTAAACTAAACATAAACATGAGATCAATCTCAAGAGGGATATGGTTATAGCAAATTACATATGAGATAAATCTTAAGCATAAATAATGACTAATTATAGGGGTAAATAATTCTTTTGAACAACATACTTTCTTCTTGTTCTATGAAAACATTAACCTACTAAGAAAAATGGAGTGAAATAAATAACGAAATAACCAAACATTGACTTGCAAAGAAAAGTGAAAATTAAAATATATGAATAAAAAAATGTAAGATTGTGAAGACAATATGAGACAAGAATCCACAAGAAGCCTCGTGTCTACACTCCAACAAAAAGAATATATACTAAATTCTTAACAAATTGAAAGTAGTAGTAACTGACATCAACTAGAAAAGAAACCATGTTGCCTAAGCAATAAGCAAGCCAAATTCCCATGCTATGGGGACAGGGAGGAGAGCTCAGAGCATTCTCATTTATGTTTTCTATAGATGATAGAAGATATTTGTTAAAATGACTTCAATGGCTACCAAACTAGATATGTGATAAATTGAGACACACCCAAGAAAACCAACCTTCTTCTTGCAAATTAGAGTCCAACAAGTCATTCTTCTTCTCACACAAAAAAGTAAAAAAATAAAAGTATTCCAGATAAAATTACTTTTCATTATATTTGTTAAATTTGTTTTAAAAAAAAAATTATATAACTTCTTATCTTGAATGTTCTAGATAAATTTATTTCACTTCATTCAAATACATTATCTTAAACATTACCGATAAATTATCTCAACATAATTTTATTTTATTTATTTTAACAAATGCTACCTAAAAATTGTCGGTCACATTGATGGAAAAATTGGAGAGAAATGAGGCCCACACAGACTAATTAAAAATTATTTAATTATAATTTGAATGTGACACAAACCATTTAACAGATTTATGTTGCTAATTGAAACAAAAAAAAGAGGTTAAATATTAGTATTATTAAAATTTAAAGTTAGTTCACCGTTGATAAAGCAGTTAAAAGTTGAGTTTTTTTTATAATTTATCTTTTAAAAAAGAGAGTTTATTACGGTTTCATCTAATAATGAAGTGGAATTCTAGTGGATTATTAACAATTTAAATGCATTATATTTTAAATAATAATTTAATAAGGTGAAGTAAACCTATTAAATGTAATTTAAGATTAATAAGATTAATATTATTGGCGTCGCTAATAAGTTATTAACAACGCGACAAAATGTAATTTCAGTTTGCCTTCAATAGTCACGTGACAAAATTAATTTCATTGTAGATATATATATATATATATCAGTGGGCCTGTCCAACGATGAAGCCCAAAATAAAGAGCTAATAACTCGCGGCCCAAACTCAGAAAGCCCGAATCAAGTGTTACCCACCGCGCAAGAAAGGCAAACGGTGGTGAGGACCCCCCCCCACCCCCCCCGCCCCGAGTTGACTCAATGGAACATTTAAACCCTAGAGACTTTCAGGCTGGCTTGAGTTTGATAGCAGGGTTTAAGCGCGCGCCAGGAAGAAAAGCCTCCATTTCACGGTATCCACAAGCTCGATGCCCTCCTGAAATCGCACCTTGAAAGCGTCCATGGCCGGTTCAAGGCTGTCCTCCTTAGCGGCGGTGGCGGCCGCCGCAGCCACGGCTGCTTCCTTACCGGCATTGTCTAACCGCGCGTACGCTGATTCTCCTTTCCGCTTCTCCCCTTTTTCTTCTCCTTCTCCTTCTCCTTCTCCGCCCGCGCCACAATCAGAATCTTCGCATGAGAAGGCTTCGCCGGCCGCTGACGAGCCCAGGGGCGGGTTCGATCCGGAATCGCTGGAGAGGGGTGCCAAAGCTCTCCGAGAAATCAACAGTTCTCCGCATGCCAAGCAGGTGATCTTACCCCCGCCTTCCCAAATAAAAATGAATTTCTCATGGATTATTATATATGAGTTATTATACATGTTTTTATATTAAAAAAGGTGTTCGAAGTGATGAGAAAGCAGGAGCAGAATCGGCTTGCTGAGTTGGCGGCAGAGAAAGCGCATTATGAAGCCATTCAATCTCAAGCTGACATTGTGAGTTACACAGTTCAAATTTTGAGATTTTTGCTGCTGTGCTTCCCTTATTTACATAAAATTGAACTTTTTAGTGTTAGAAGTTGCTAGAGGCAACAAAAAACTTCCAACTGTAAGATTGATTATGGAAAGGACCAAAATTTCTATTGTGTTTTGAGATATCCTTTTGAGATTTCCGTTGGGGCTTTAGCTATGGTCATCTGCTCTATATATAAATAATGCAAAAGAAAAGTTGGAACGGAGGGTCATATGGTGTAAACACTTGAAGGTATGAATGCGGGCTTTTGTTTCTGTCAACATTTTGATTGTAGGCTTCATCTTTAACAACAATGAGAAGAAAGCTAAGATTAAATCTTAATTCAAATTTCTCTCTACTGTAAATTTTTGCAAAATTGAGCAATGTCATCCTTTTTAGATTAGATGTTACAATATGAGGCCTTGTGTATGTGTATGGATAACCTGTCAATTCGATATTGGGGCTATTCAGTATGTCATTTTTAAGAAGTTATGAAAATTGATTTGAGGTTCCAAACTATCACCCTTTATTTAGGTTTTTGTCAGTGTTGAAAATAGAATTGTATTTCAATTTATGGGAGTATAAGATTTGTTGTTGATTTTGACCAAAGTTAGACATCTTAGACAGATCTTAATGGAAGTGAAAAACCATGAACTTAAAATTTGTTAGTTTTAGAATATGTTTGTGTATAACAAGAATGGGCCAAAGAGGAGATGAAAATAGGAAATAAACAAACTTATGAAAACCTGTACCAACATTCTGTTGATAAAAATAAGTTAGTACAGATCCTATAATGTATCTAGTGATAGGAAGCGCTAGGAAGGTGTTAGAAAGTTAAATTCATGTGGCATAAAGCCTTCACATCAGTGTTATTAAAAGTGCGCCTAGGCGCAAGGCGCACCTTTGGGGCCTGGAATGCTCCCAGGTGGGCGCAGACCAGCCAGGCACCCCTAGGCCCACCAGGCCCTCAGGCGCAGCCTTGGGCTTAGGCGCACCTGGCTTTTTTTTTATAACTATTTTTACTGTTTAAGTGTTTATTGTTGTATTTTTTTAATAGAATCCTAATAGGAAAAAGAAACTTTTCAGATTCCAATTCCAATTATAACTAAATACTAAATAAACAATAAATAAATAAAAAAAAGAAGAGCTGACAGCCAATAAAAAAAGAAAGAAATCTGAAGAGACTGTCAAATCAAAGAGATTCTCAGCTCTCCCTTCTTCAAACGGGACATCTCCTCCTTCAAACTTATTGCATTTGTAAGTGTTTATTGTTTAATTTTTAATAGAATCCTAATAGGAAAAAGAAACTCTTCAGATTCCAATTCCAATTCCAATTATAACTAAGTACATAAATAAACAATAAATCAAAAGAAAAAAAAAACAAAATATGAACTGACAGCCAATAAAAAAGAAAGAAATCTGAAGAGACTATCAAACCAAAGAGACTCTAATGATGAAAATATGGAAATGTTTGATCTTGATGATGAGGATGATTTTTATATTATTTAAAATTCATAATTAGTTAATCTTAATTAGGATCTAAGACCCATAAATTGTTTAAAATTTAATTTAAGTTGACTTAAAGACTTTTTTTGCAAAGTTTTTTTAACTTTCGTGATGCTTATGTGCTGGTTGCTGAAATATAATGGGATGTACTTTGCTGAAATTTACAGGTATTTAACTTATTTTAATATATTTTTTAGTTAGTGTATGTTGAATTTTTTAATTTTTTTAATAACATGTTTGTGAATATATTATTAGGAGTAAGGACTTATTTTATACCTTATTCTTCAACTAAGACATATTTTTCTTTTTTTTTTTTAGTTAGCATGCACCTAGTTTCACTAGTTGTGTGTCTTGTCTTGCGCCTCTGGCTCTAACATCCTTGTGCGCCATGGGCTCTTAATAACACTGCTTCAAATGCCAAAATAATAATAATAATAATAATCATCATCATAATAATAATAATAATTATTATTATTATTATAATAAATAAATGAAGCCTTCAAATCCAAGGATTTATGCTTTGAAATCAATTTTTATTTTGATGCTGCTCTTTTGTTTTTCTCTACCGGTGGGGCTCATCATTTTACTAAACTAAGCAAAATGCATTTTCTATTAGGCAATTTATTATTAGGCATCTAAGATGGATACACATATAGGCCAAAAAAGGTGGAGCCAATGCACAAGGGTCCCACATTCCAGGCTCATGTCCAGGTTAATCGTACCCAGAATTACTGTTGCTTAGCAAATAGGTTTTTCTTAACTTGAACTTGTGACCTTCAGGTCCCAATGCAGCAATCTTATTGTTACACCAAAGCTCTCCTTTGGATACACATAGGGATGCAAATACAAAAATTTTGGAAAAATGACTGTTCAAGCATGTCTTGAATACAAGGAGATATTATACTGATATTGTATTTCTATATATTTTTTACTATTTTATGAAAAATTTAGAAACCACAAAAAATACTGGAGAAAATACAGATTCATTTCAGTTCATAAATTTAAGCCTCATTTATCACAAGTAATACTATCTATTATATATGTGCATTTTGTATTACAAGTACATAAAGCTTGTAAGTGCAATAGGTAATAAAGTAGTCATAAAGAATAGATTAAGTCAAAAGCAATGCAAAAAATTTGAAAGAAGCAAAAAATAAAAGAAATAAAAATAAATAAATAAAAAGGGAAAAAAGGGAAAAGAATTCTGAGCCCAAGTTTGACCAAGTCATTGTTACACAGGTTTTTTTTATCATTTTTTTTGGTTTTTTATAACTATTGGACATGCTGTGTATGTATCACACATTCGTGTGTGGCAAGTATACATGTATAGCACATGTGAAGTGCTTATACAATACCATTCACTCTCAATATAGGAATAATCCTTCATGTGATTACCCAAGCAATTAAACCTAGTTTCTTATAAGATTTTTTCTGTTCTCATATTTTTCTTATATCTTTGGCCTAATGATCGATGAACTTCTAAACATGTCTAGGTAAAGGTGCCTTGGTGAATGCTAATTGTAGATGACATTCTCTTGGTGGATAAGCAGCGTGAATAATAAGCTTGAAATATGGAGGAACACTCTAGAAGATTTTAAATTCAATAGATTGAAAACCAAATATAAAATTATATGTGTTAACTATATATTGGATTGACTTGAAGATCAAGTTATCCCCAGAAAAGATCAATTTAAATACTTGGATCTATTCTTCAAAAATATGGAGAAGTTAATGAGAATTTACTCATAGAATTAAGATATGACGGTTAAAATAGAATAGTATGCTTGGTGTTTTTTTGTATAATAAAATTTTGTCAAAAGTAAAAGAAATTTTTTATCAGATTGCTATATGATCAACCTTGTATGGCATGGAATGTGAAGCACTGTGCTAAGGCACGAACATGTGCAGAATATGAGTTTTGTTGTACAGCGAGTTAGAATTCATATAGCTGACCGTACCTAGTGGAATTAAGGCTTGATATGTTGTTGTTTCTCAAATTTTGCTACTTATTTTTTCTTTTATCCTTTTGTATATTTGTAACCTATCCTTTTGATTTAATTCCCCTTTTTGTGGTTCTTATTTCAAATATCTGCATTGTCAGGACAAGCAGCAGAAAATGGCTGAGGAGCAAAGGAATTTATTACAGCAACAATCACAGGCAAAGGCACAAATGTTGCGATATGAAGATGAGTTGGCTAGGAAAAGAATGCAGGTGAAATTAGCCCTTCTAGTGCCTTTTTGTTCATTTGCCAATGGTTGTGGAACTTTACTAAGATCCCGACTTCATCCCCTGCAAATTGTTGTTGGAGTTATTGGCTTTAAGAAAATGACACTTGTTGCCCCAAATATTAATATGTACCTTTATCTGAGATTCAGACAACTTACATGTACATTTCATTCCTCTTTGTTTTTGCTTTATTTTCCTTTTTCATTCACTTTTCTTTTTTAGAATGCCTAATATATATTATTGTCTCCGTAAAAGTTCAAATATTAGTGTAAACAGTAGTAAGTAGTAATATAACAAGGTATTAGAAGTACTGGATTCATTTCTTGTTCTGTATATTTATTCAACCTTATTCATGTGATTGTGCTCAATTTTTCAATACTAGTGCGCCTTAAACTTGGTTTGTTCATATCCAACCATGTGATTGAGCACGAAGGTGGTCTTAGAGAAAGCTTCATATGTTAAGCATTTAAACTTATTATGTTGCGTTTTCAGACGGACCATGAATCTCAGAGACGGCATAATGCTGAGTTGGTTAGGATGCAAGAGGAGTCCTCCATACGGAAAGAACAGGCAAGGAGGGTGACTGAAGAACAGATCCAAGCTCAACAACGTCAGACGGAGAAAGAGAAAGCTGAAATAGAACGTGAAACCATAAGAGTAAAGGCCATGGCTGAGGCCGAAGGTCGGGCTCATGAAGCAAAATTGACCGAGGACCATAACAGAAGAATGCTTTTAGAACGGATGAATGGCGAAAGAGAAAAGTGGCTTGCAGCCATCAATACAACTTTTAGTCACATTGAAGGTGTGAAATAAATAATTATGGGTTATTATTCTATTAGATTTTGTCACAAGCCTAACAAGTTTGTTCTGAAGTATGTATGGCAATTTGGTTGAATTGTGTTGTAGTTTATTTACTATTATATTATTTATGTATGTGAATAACATCCAGATGGTATATTATATCTTTATTTTTAATTCATTGAACTTTTGCTTAGCTTTGTCATTGGCTACTAATGATATCATCTTGGCTGCATATCATATTATTTGACATAAATTATTTTTCTCTTGTCATTATCATCTGCCTAAAACATATCTTCTTAATATGGGTATTTCTTGACCATGATATGCAGGGGGTTTCAGGGTTTTGTTAAATGACAGGAGTAAATTACTTATGACTGTTGGTGGAGCTACTGCCTTAGCTGCAGGAGTATATACTACAAGGTCTGGCCATGCTGTACTCTTTGCATTTTTGTTTGTGAAACACTTTTAGGTTAAGGGAAAATTATGTGAGGCACCCCTGAGGTTCTATATAAATACACGAAGTACCTCTCGCTTTCAGAAATTACATTGGCTACTCTTATTGTTCAAAAGGTATATTAGATTAGCCCTTGAGGTTAGATTAATGTTACCCAGGGTACTTTCAAAGTTTTAAACAATTACACGAATTTCTTAACTATTTTTTAACTGAGGGGAGGTTAGTGTAATTTCTAGAATGTGGGGGAGTACCCATAGTAATTTAGTGAAACTTAAGTGTGGCAAGTGTATTTACCCTTAATGACTGGCTTACTGAGGGTTATTTGTGACCACATTATTATTTGTTCAAATGTACAACACATCTTGTTGCATTATCAGCCAAATATGTGAGGAGACCATCATATCCTGATCCCAGGTAGCTATGGATTTATCTTGCTCGCCTTGAACCCTTGTTTTTCTATAAGTCCCTCTGAATCTCTGATCTGATTTATTGATTAACTGCACTTATCAACTTTATGAAGAAATGATATAGCCCTACTGATAAATCCATAGTGAGATTGTGCCTGATGAAATTTAGCTTCACAAGTATCTGTACAAACTAACAGTGTCATTTGATAAAAGGGAGATCTGATATCATCTGGATGTGTATGTTGTAAGTTTTTTTTAATGTTTATATATTTAATTATTTATTTTTGGGGTTGGGAGGGTGGAGAGAGATCATGATTCCTTTTCCTCTTTATCTTTGTCTACAATGTTGACAATGCAGCAACTTATATGGTAATGCCTTCTCTTTTCTGTGTTTTAATATCCATCCAAATTTTGGTGGTGAATAAAGCAAAGAGAACTTTAATTTATCTCGCATCCCCACTCATCTAAACGGAAGGCTTCTCCTTCGTTTGGATATTTATGCAATTATCTTCTGTTGAAAAACAAAAAAAGTTGCACTAGAATCATGCTCTGTTTTTGCTCAGTCTTCCTAACACAATTCAATCATGTATTTGGTTTGTAGCTTATGATGTTGATCATTTCTATTCTGCTCACAACATGGCCAAAGGGAAGACATATTTTAGCCTCTATATTGGATTGCGCATTGGTTATGCTAATGATTGTGCAGTTAAGCAATCTAATTAAATTTGGTGTTTTCTCTTCATCTGGCTGCAGAGAAGGATCCAGAGTGATTTGGGGGTATGTCAACCGGATTCTGGGGCAACCATCACTGATTCGAGAATCATCCATTGCAAAATTCCCATGGTCGGGAATAGTTTCTCAAGGAGCTAACAAGTTGCTTAATTACAGTACAGCAGCAGGGGCAGCATCTGCTGGTAGTAAAACTAAATTTGGAAATATTGTCCTTCATCCTTCTTTGCAGAGAAGGATAGAGCACCTTGCTAGAGCTACAGCAAACACAAAGTCTCACGAGGCACCCTTTCGCAACATGCTGTTTTATGGCCCTCCCGGGACTGGTAAAACCATGGTTGCCAGAGAAATAGCTCGAAAATCGGTATGGTGGCAACTCTCTCTCTCTCTGAGGCAAGCCTCAATGTGTGCCACCAAGGGGGTTTGTTTGGTCAGTGGTAGATCCCAAAATGCAAAATTGTGCCAAGCAATAAGAAGAGAAAAATATTCCTTAAATGCTCACCCCCCCTCCCCCCCCCCCCCCCCCCCCCCCCCCCCACACACACACACACACACACAAATATCCGGTGATTTATGTTACTTTATCTGTAATTTAAGCATGATATATTTTAAAAAGGAACACTAACAATCGACTTAGCAGACACTATTGTCTTTGCTTCAATTAGCTTCAGTAGGAGGTTACTCTTTTCTTAGGACTTTTTAATTGTTCTGGTCTGTTTTCATGGGAATACTAGAGTTTATGCTTACTGGCTAGTTTCCTTTGGAATGTTGTTTTGTTTCTGCAGGGTTTGGATTATGCTATGATGACAGGAGGTGATGTTGCCCCATTGGGTCCGCAGGCTGTTACCAAAATTCATGAAATATTTGATTGGGCCAAAAAGTCAAAGAAAGGTTTGCTGCTTTTCATTGATGAAGCTGATGCTTTTCTCTGTGAGTAAGTAACTTTTATCCTTTAATGTTTATGTCAAGTTTCAATAATTTGCTTTTTAAGCAAGCTGTTAAATGCTGGGAAAGAAACCATTTAGTTCGTTTTGATTTAATGGCATCTTTGTGTATTTTGGTTTTTACTTTATGGTTAGAGTTGATATGAAATAGGTAAGTTAAGGCTCAATATTTCTTTCAGACCTATGTCATCAGAAAAATGTTGAAGAATTTTTATTATCCATAGCTGCATCTGCCCAAGAATGTTAGAAAGGGTCAGCTGTGAAGGAAAACTAGCCTGTATGCTACGTTGATTTTCTTATTGAATTTCAAGCTGATCTGCTACTTGACT
Organism: Diospyros lotus; assembly: GCF_014633365.1. Classification (NCBI taxonomy): domain Eukaryota; kingdom Viridiplantae; phylum Streptophyta; class Magnoliopsida; order Ericales; family Ebenaceae; genus Diospyros; species Diospyros lotus. The sequence goes on along the minus strand of NC_068343.1, from coordinate 9,658,237 downwards.
GTTGCAAAAATTGGCTGTCCTATGTTCAAAATTAAGGAACGTTGACCGGTGCCTTTCTGTGGTACTGTTATATTGTGGTTGTTCGGTACCTATTGAATATGCATATACTAGTGTTTTAAATCTTTGACGCTATATGTTAGGACATGATTTCCATGAGCTAGTGTACGTACTGGCCTTCCAACGTGAACTCAAAATTTATTCATGTCTGTAAATTATTCATCCTTCTCCTAGCAGCCAAGTTAACAAATGTACAATTATTTCAATGCAGGCGTAACAGCAAGCACATGAGCGAGGCTCAACGAAGTGCTCTAAATGCATTGCTCTTTCGAACTGGAGACCAGTCGAGGGATGTAGTTCTCGTGCTTGCCACAAACAGACCAGGCGATCTGGACAGTGCTATAACTGACCGAATTGATGAAGTTATTGAGTTCCCTCTTCCCGGGGAGGAGGAGCGCTTCAAACTTCTGAAGCTCTACTTGAACAAGTACATGTCTGATGAAGGCGTTAACGAGTCCAAATTGGGCTCGCTCTTCAATAGAACCGCACAAAAAATAACCATAAAAGATCTGTCAGATGAAGTTCTCCGAGAGGCGGCCCAGAAGACAGAAGGCTTCTCGGGTCGAGAGATCGCAAAACTCATGGCCGGCGTTCAAGCAGCCGTCTACGGGCGCCCGGATTGTGTACTGGATTCTGGGCTGTTCAGGGAGATAGTCGACTACAAGGTTGCAGAGCATGAGCAGCGGATGAGATTGGCATCTGAGGGCGGTCAGACAGCTTAACACAGTGGAATTTGGCTGGGAAATTTTTGTTCCAGGTTTCCCAATTTTTGTTGTTTGTGAATTTTTCACGTTTGGTAGTATATTGATCTCTTCCACTTTCATGCAACAACTGGAAGCATATAAGGGCAGGTTGATGAGCAGTAATGGTGGGTGGGCGATACCCTGTGTAGGCTGTGTTGGCGAAGCTTTTGATGCGGGTTCAATAAAGTTACCTATGGCTGCGGATAAGATTTTGGCCATTGTCATTTTGTTGGATGTCTTACAGCTTTTCAAATTATTATACACTTAGAATCTTCATTCTATAGTTTTCCAAATTGCAGAGCATCTCCGATTTTTATTCTATAGTTTGATTGATAGCATTTCCCATTTTAATTGTTTGCTATACTTTTTTTTTTATAATAATTTTGCAAAGTAATATGCCTCATGTTCGATATATTCAAATGTTATACATGTTACTTAATATTTTATGTTACATAATAACGTTGGTCTTATCATATTAGAAGACTTAACTGATGTACTTTCTTTATTTTTCTTAACTATCCTGTCTTCATTATGCGATGTAAGTGCTTGTCAAAAATCATGGCTTTTAGGGTATTTATTTATCAACTTTTTTAAGCACGCATAATAGCGAAATTGCCACCATTATCATCATTTGAAAATCATAAAAGAAATTGAACATATATTATTTTGCTTCCGGTCCCCCAAACCATTCAAACAACAAAAGTTAGTTATGATACTTTCGGTACAGGTCAAGTAATTAGGTCACGATAAATTGAGATTTATATTAGTAGGTCATGAATTCGATTTTTGTCTTGTGCAATGAGGCAAAATTTTTATTTGTGATTTACTTTCTTTGTCGAAATAGAGGCCACGAGCAACGAAAAACTGCGTAAGAGTAGTAATTCCAACAAAAGTTAGTTATGATTTGTCGACGTTTAGAAATGGTCGATCGAGATTTGTCGGTTTGTACTGATTCAGTAATCACGAATATGAGAGGAATAAAACAATAACACCATCAACAAACAATACGCAAGAGTTTTTTTACGTGATTCGGTCGAAATGATGCATAGTTCACGACTGTTCTCTAATTATTTTGACAAAGTAACAATATGTATTTTTTATCATATTTGTACAATACCTTTTGATTCCCTATTTATAGTGTAGGATCTAAATAATTTACACAAAGTTTAAAGTAGTGAGGTCACATCATAAGGGACAATGTGTCATTATTATCTCCATAAAAGATGGAGTAAAAGTTCTGCATCATGTAGGGACTGACTTTCCACGAATAAGGACAAATAAATATAAGATCCGGTTATTCTGCTTTGTGGTCTTCTTTGCTAGTTGATCGGATTGACCAACGAGTTAGAGTCATTGCCAAGAACTTGCTTGCTATAGTGACCAGAGCTCGCGCTCTAGCAATTGTGTGATCTCACAGAGATGGCTTTGGCCTTGGGCTTATTGGGTTTCGAGAGGTCGGGTTTTATCATCGGACCATTTTCAGCCCATTACAGTCCTATCAATAGCCCAAGATGATCTAGAAAATGCCCGTAACATGAATCTAGACTAGACTAGCCTAGGATGTTTGTTTATTTATTTTTTTGGTAAATTATACTATTGATTTTTAAATTTTGTACTTCATGATAAATTGATCAATATTTTAAATTGTTATCACCATAAATAATAAATTTTAGTTATTTTTTTAATGTTTGTTAAAATTTATTAACAAAAATTGACATGACATATATTAATATAAACTATAAAATTATTTCATGTTAAAATTAAACTAAATTTTATAATTAAATAATTTTAAAATTTATATTTTAAGTTTCTCTTAATATAATAAAAATGAGAACATAAGTTAATTTTAATAAAAAAATAAAATTTAATAATAGCAGGGAAAAAAAGTCTAACAATTAATTTATTGTGAATTTGTAAAATTTAGAACTATAGTTATAATTAACCCTTTATTTTATTTTCCCAAAAACTTATATTTAGGCAGTCAGTCAAAATCCGAGAAAAACGAATACCACCACCAATATCAACGGAGGAACAGAGAATGAAACGGAAAATAGTAACGGAATTGGATCCCAGCTCCGCCCGCCCGAACACGTGCCCGGATCCAACGGCCTTGCCAACTACGCGTCTTGCTCCCCGGCCGTTTGAGGCCTTCGCGCGCAGATCAGCCGCAAATGCACCGACTTCTCCGTTCACCGACACCTTCACTTCACTATATAATCACAGTTTCTGTGCCTCTTATCAATCCATCATCTTCACCATCAAAATCAAAATCGATCTGAGTCTTATTTGGCAGTGGAGAGAGAGAGAGAGAGAGAGAGAGAGAGATGGGAAAGTACACGGCATTGTTGGTGCTTCTGGTGGTCGCATCGGCGGACTTGTTGCGGTGTTATGCGGACGAGCCGGTGGCTGATACCGTGAAGGGCGGAATGGATCAGGCGGCGGAGAGCGTGAAGGCCGGTGCGGAACACGCCAAGGACGGCGCGGCGGAGGCCATGCACGATGCCAAGGAAGCAACCAGCTCGTGGGCCGACTGGGCCGCCGACAAGATCTCCCAGTAAGCGCATACCTATATATATACCCTTATATAGAATAAAAAAAAAAAAAAAACTAATAAAAAGATGATTATTGATGATATCTGAATTGAATGGGCGATGTTTGTGGTGCAGTGGTTTTGGATTCAATCAGCAGCAGGCGGAGGAAGCTCCCGGCCAGAAGATGGAGTCCCCAACGCATCCCGCCGGCGGGAATTAATTAAAAAGAAGAGGCCGGGCAGCTGCTCTTCAAAGATTAACCAATTAATTATAATTAATGAATGGTTTAGGCGTTCGAATTAATAATTAAGGAGAGAGGAGAAGAATAATGTTCTTGTTTTTGGGACTCTATATCTATATATGTGTGCTGCAGGCTGCAGCCACGAGCACTGAGCGAGCAGCAGAGCTGCAGGTTTTATGACGACAATTAATTAATTCATGCCATGTTTCCTCCTCCTCCTTCTTCTTTTTCTTCTTCTTCTTTCTTTGTCCATTTATATATGTTTGTTTATTAATTAAACAAAATTGTAAACCTCTTTTAATAACTTTGTTCCACTTATAGAAATAAGTTCATTTATTATTCAAAATCCTTCTTTTTATCTCATCTCACATATTAAGTGTTCTTATTATTTATTTATAAACAAGCTTATTGAAGAGTTTATTTATTATTTATGAATAAACTTATTCTTAATTAAGAGATTTGACTTAACCAGTTGAACCTAAACAACTTTTATAATAAAAGCTCTACTTATAAATAAATTAATTAATTAATCTACCCATATTTGAATACAACTAATTTCAAGTTTCAACTTCATTTAACTTTTTAAAATTGATACTTAAAAGCACGTGATAGAATACATATTTTAACTCTTATATTTGTATATTTTTTTTATTTAAACATTAGAACTTTTTCTTATTTCAAAGAACTTGTAATTTTGACTCAATTGCATTTATAAATTTTTTATTATTTTAATTACATTCCTAAATTTATTATTTAAAATTACATAATTTAATAATATAATTAAAATAATAAAAAATACAATTAACTCTAAATTGCATACTTTCGCGACCATGCTTAACAAGTTCCCTAGCATTGGTGATATATATATATATATGATCCATTCACTCTCAAAGTAGAAATAACCTTCTTCGCCCTATTATCCAACCAATTAATTATCCACTAATTTATGCGGGTTTGATTGCACTTTTACTTTTTATGTTTTGTTCTTGTTTACAATTTTTGTTTTTTAAAAAAAAACAAACAAATTTATTTATTTAATTACCTATATTTTTAAAATTTTGAACATGTAAAAAAAAGTTATTTTTTCTTTAATTATTAAGGACGACGATAAATGAGTTAATTTAACTCAAGTAGAATTACCTTGTATATTGATCGAATTAGGTCAATGTACGTAGCAATTTGTAGAACTGAAAATGAAAACAAAAACTAATAGTATTAAGAAATAATATGTTCAAATTCTCAAATTAAAACTAAAAATTAAGAACTCTCCCGTACATAACGATGCACTTAAAAAGTTTTTGTAATTCTCATAGTTTGCTATCTCTAATTTCTACTAACAATGGGTGCATGTACCTACCCTCTAAACATATATAAACGTACGTATGTGATTATTTGAGTAAACAGCATATTAGTATTAGTATTAGTATTAGTATTAGCATTAGCATTAGCATTAGCATTTGTGTAATTAATTTATCAAGAATTCTATCAATTAATTTTGAGATGGGTAATGTTTTAATTGAAAAAAAGAGGGTAATTCATTCAGTAAACCCAATCAAATTGCTATTATTATTATTTTAAAAAAATATATATATATATATATATATCCTCCCACACACAACCATCGATCTCTGAACAACTTTTTCCCTAAAAACCCAATCAAATTGCCCGCCGCTACTTTGCGATGAAGACGTACTTAAAGAGAGGTAGGCATGCATTATTCCTTTTCAATTACGCGTAGAACACTCGAATCCTTGGTGGCCATGGCAAACAGAACAGAAGAGGGTCGCAACCATAGCAGTTGTCGACGACTCGAGCAGACTGCCAATGGCAGCGATAAACATGACTGCCCCATCACGACGGCAAAATCGAACGGAAAAGAAGGCAAAACGCCGGATTGACAAATGCCCGCCATAGCGATCGCCGGATCGACAAACGTGGCTGCCCATCACACCGGAAAAGACGGCAACAACACACCCGAACCGAACCCCAGGGTTCGAGTGCGTACGTGCAGCTCCACCCCAACCCTGGCGTTCGATCGGGTGTGATGACGGGAGCCACGTTCGTCACGGCTGTCAGAGGTTCGTTCGAGTTGCCGGACTGGTGATCTTGGTGTGTATTTATGATCTTGTTCTAATTAAATGTATGTATACATTAATCATGTGGTACCTTTATGTGATTTTGGTGTATTTATTTTCTGAAGTTGGAAGAGGGAATTTGGTAGCATCAATCAGCAAGGTTGTTCTTATATATATATATATATATATATGTGATTGGAAGATTACAAGCAAGCAAGCAAGCTATGTATATATTACAAGAAAAATATAACTTCATTTCACTTTTTGAAAATATCATCATCATAAATCTATAACATTACTCAACAAAAAATTAATGTTAAAAGAGTAATGTTAGCAGCCCGCCCGCCCGCCCGCCCGCCCGGATGTGGATCGATGCCCACTGTAAATACATATATACATGCTTTATTGTTCTTATTTTTTTTTTTTTTTTGTACCCACTTTCATACATATATACTGTCACTGTTACTTTATTGAAGTTAAGTTAATTTTAACACTTGAACTAGGAGGATAAATGCTTAATTTTAGCATAGCAGGCCTCCTGAACACGTGTTCGAAACCAGTGACCCAATACCCACTACGTGTCTTGCACAGCGGGTATCAAGCCCTTCGCCTGTGCAGCAAAACCCGCAAGTGCCCCACCAGATGTGCCTAATAGCGACACGTGGCCTCAATTTCTTCACTCACCGCCACATCACATGCAATTCACTGTATAGTAACCGCATGTTCATTTTCACCATATGTAGTCTCTTCTAACTATACTTGCGCGCGGTAGAGACAGACAGAGAGAGAGATGGGAAAGCGGCTGGCGTTTTTGGTGCTTCTGGTGGTGTTCGCATCGGCGGACTATGAGGCGGACAAGAACGAATTGAAGTACGCAATGAGGGGAGAAGACGACGTGAGGCACACTCACGAAAAGGGCAAAGGCAATCAATCATCACCGCGACGAGAGAAAGGCCGATAAAGCAATGAAGTCCGGCGAGGAGACAGACGACGATGATGCAAAAGCTGACCGGCATAAGAGAAAGGGCGAGAAGGCAATGAAGGCGAGGGGAGAGATGGACGACGATTATGCGAAAGCCGGGCGGCACAAGAAAAAGGCCAATCGAGAAGGCAATGAAGGCCGGCGGCCGGGAGATGGACGACGACGACGATGCCAAAGCCGATCGAGCGGCACAAGAGAAAGGCCGAGAGAGCAATGAAGGCGAGGCGGCGGCGGGGAGATGGATGAGGACGGTGGCAAAGGGAAATTAAGTTCATAATCATCATCATCATCATCATCTTGATGTCCATGTTAAAGTAGTACCCACCAAAGCCGCATGGGAAGGGGAAAATAGAGGAGCATTACGAGAACGCTAAAGCCGAAGTGGCGGATAAATTGGAGTCGGCCAGGAGTAACGCAGCCAAGGATAACTATATATGAAGCCGCCAAAGAGGTGAACTGGGAGCTAAGCTCAGATCTAATTAAGGGTTCCCCAGGTGTAGAGCTGTGACCTGTGTGATGGGTCGGTTCCTAATTAATTAATTATTCATATATTGTGATCGGCTTAATTAATTCTCATGCATATATGCTCGTGACTTCTTAGTTAATTTCTCTAGGAATAATTTTTCCAAGAACTTAATTGAACTTGTAAGTGCATGCGGCCTTAACTATATAATTCATTCGAGTGATCGAGTCTGCCTGCCTGCTAGTGCTGCTGGTTACATAATATATATATATATATATATTTAATATTTATATTCCCCTTTCACTTGTTAATTCCTTTGTATATATATGTTCTTTTCAAGTATCAACTTCCTAATTAATTAAAGACAATACATATTTATATATAGCACAGAATCTCAATTATATATATATATATATGGTTAAAGCGTCAAACATAATGCACACTACAAACTAAAAATGCAAACAAAATGGCTCCATATTCATCTAGCTAGAATGTCATGTCATGTCAATGGCTTCAAACAAATTGTTAAAAGATGCCTTTAATATCTCATATTAACTACTTGACGATAAGTGCTGATTTGACTCGATCGCTCATTTAAGTGCTTTTAGAATATAATATATGTCGACCAAATTAAAATTAATATTCTCAATCACATTTTTTTCTTAACGGGACAAAAAATAATTTAAGAACATACTGAATATTCACTTCTCTTAAAGCACAAACAAAATCTTTATATATAGAAAAGTAAAAATAAGAATAAAATTGCATATAAATAAATACTAACATTATTTCTCTAATCCTGATCTATTGAGAACGTGCTTTATGACTGGGAATTGCGTGCATGTGTGGCCATCTTATGTAAAATATATATATATATAGGTGCAAATTAATCGATCGTTCTTGTCATGTGGAAGATTTGATTTTTCAGATGGTTATGAAGAAGAATTGAATTTCAGTGGCAAATGGGTCTTACCTATATATTGCCGGCTATATGTCTCTGATTTGTGTACTGTTTTTGTTGCGTGCACAACTCGTCCAACTGCGGCGGAATAGCCATATTTTTTGACTGCTTTTTTACGTCCATGAAGTACTCAATGCTACCCAGCCTCATACATATTGGCTAATTAAGGTTACCCACCATAGCCTCCCATTAATGGTAAGGTATGTTACAAGGGGTATAGGACTGGGAAGATTGGGACATAAAAGGTACATATATACATACAACATTCTCAAACAGTATAAATAAATATAGTTCTAGCTAGGAGCTAGCAAATGGAAATGGTGAGTTAGCCATCTCAGGTGCCTTGCCTTCTTCAGTTAATTAGCTAACCCTAGTTTTGATGGATCCAGAAGCAACTCTACATGGTGCTATAATTAAGACATGTATAGTTTGCTGGCAACAACTTTGTTAAGATTTAGGATATATATTTTGAGTCAAAACTCTTAATTATATTTAATTACAGACTTATCTTTGGGTTTTAGGTTTATTCCTTCCTCGTGCAACGATCTTGACAAATAACTCTAAAACAGCTATATATATAATTTATTTAAAACAATATAAAATACATTTCTGAAGTCCTGTATTTATTCTAACATGATATCCCAGCCGATTAGCCAACCCGGTTAACATATTAGCTGCACTAATGCAGATGATTGTATATGTCACTTTTGGCTCTTGCTCTCTCTCACATGAAATAAAGGCCTGCGGTTGTACTGTCACTGACCATGGCAGCAGAGGCTAACTAATTAAGTCCAGGGTTCCTGATTAATTTTAGCTACTATATGTCTGAGCAGGATCACTGCGATCTTGCTTAATTTGATCTAATACTAAAAACCCACATAGCCAGGACAAAGATCAATGTAACTACAGTAAGCAGCAAATTAACTAATAAAGAACTTTCCTTCCAAGGAGAATTAAGAGAAGGGAAGAGGTAAAACATATATAGCATTAATTAATGAAACCCAGTTCCTAATACTGGAGATTAACTCTCCATTTGTCATCAGAGATTTATACTGATCATTAGTGTCCAGCCTAGCTAGGAAAATGATTGATACACGATTGGGAATTACTGGAGTAACGTATTTGTGTTATTCTAGCATCAACTGCAGCTCTACATTTCATATATAGGAATTAAAATTAACCAAAGGCAGTGGATAGATTGAACATTGGTAGGGTTTGCAGTTTCAACAATATATAGCTAGGAAGAGTAGTACTGTGTTTATTTTGGTTTCATCTGCAAGAATAGTCAGCGATCAGCATGCCCATGTCCAAATTAAAGCGCACAGAGAAAAAGGCACATATAGAGAAATGTAAATATCAAACTAGGCTAACAAACAAAAGCCTGAAAGAAACATGGACAAGGACTGAAATTCTGGGACACGTTGTCCTGGAAAAACAAAATCCAAAGAAAAAGGAAATTAAGGATATATATATAGATATATATGGGCGGAGGTGATGGCGTGATGCGAATTAGCTTCAAGGGCATTTAACTCTCTTATTCTCTAGCTAGTATTACACAGAAAAAGCTTAAGCCAAGTACTGCAAGGTTAACCTAACATGTCAATATTATGCTCCAAAACAAGAGCAAAACTAGGAGATTTTTGAATGTTTGTAAAGATTAATTGTACGTAGCTAGATCAAGAATATAATAAATTCTCTACTCTCTCCGAAACTAGGAATTATTAAGCTTTGTGATCTTACAATTGTCTCTTTTTCATGGCTTGTTTATTGTTGTGCATCCATACCTTGAAAACTCGCCGCTTTACGCCTGATTCAGCGCAGAATCTCTGGACTTCTTCCTCGTCTTCCTTCTGGATCTTCCATCCCAATCTTTCTGCTAATTCTTGCATTTTGTCCTTCTGTTCTGGCGTGAATTTCGTCCGAAACCTCTTCTTCGAAGGTGAGAACGCCGGCTGCTGCCCCATTGCTTGTGTTCCGGCGTGGGAATGGAACATGTTGAGGTCTTCACTTGACGATTCCGCATGAGCTCCGCCGCCGCCGAACGCCACCATCAGCGGCGGAACCGGGCCAGCCGGGGGGCTGGCAGAGAGGCCGCCGCCGCGGGAGTATCTGTGGTACTGCGGCGGCGGCGGCGGAAGCCAAGGCGCGAGATGGGTTGCGCTCCGGTTGTTTCTAATGGGATTGTAAGGGTAGTATGAAGCGGCAGCCGGCTGAGAGTCGCCGTCGACCTCTTTCCGGTGGAAGCTGCGGTGGCAATCGCAGGCGGCACATTTCAAGGCTTCCGGCGTGCCTTCCTCGCCGTTGGGCATGAATTCTCCGCAGCCGTCGACGACGTGGCCGCCCATGCTGGCGGCGTGGTTCTTCAGGCACTCTCTATACCGAATTGAGGCGGCGCTGGTGGCTGCCGCAGACGTTGTTTCCGCTGCCGCGGCAGACTGCGGCGGCGGCGGCGCTGGAGTACTCTTCGAGTTTGATGCAATAGTAATTGTTGCAGTGGGCAGCGGTGACGGATCTGGATCTGGGTTCAGATTTGGATTGGAATCTTCTTCTTCCGGAACACGTATTTGCTGTTGCGGCTGTGGATTCAGTTGTTGGTGAAGAAGATGGTGATCTAGGGTTTGTCCAGGGTTTCTTCTTCCATCTCTGATTCCTGTAGACAAACAGCCAGAAGATAGCTTGGAAGATGATTCTTGATTTGCAGAAGATAAAGCAGAATACCCCATTGGCAAGCCAATATCTTTCTTTTGGCCTCGGAGCTCCATTTCCGATCTTCTTCAACTCGTCTACCCTCTGTGTTTAGATCGTCGTCGCTGTCATAGCATCGAGGATCTCAGGCAGAATCGAAGCGAACTCGTCTAATCCCAGGAGCAAATAATCAACTGGGTAATTAATCCAGGATTCTTGTGGTCTCTTTTCGTCTGATTTGGAAGTTGTGAATATTGCTAATCCCACCGAACCAACCACAGTGCTCTAGGCTTGAAGTTGAAACCGTTTCCCAACACTCACAAGCGAGTGAGGACAAAGGATGGATGAAAAAGATTTCATTTTTCTGAAAGCAAAATCATTAATTAAACGGAAAAGAAAAATAAAGGAGGGAGGGAGAGGAAAGAAAAAGGAATCTTGGAAGCCGAAATGGGACCCCTTGAATAGTAATCCAAAAACTGTGTTCTGACAAATTGATGAATCGTTCCACTGTAGGTTAAGAGAGAGGGACTGCACCACCTATCACCAGCACCAGATGAACAACTCTTGTACATGTATATATGAGGTTTGGTTCAAGCATTGATCTTCGGAGGAAAGCAGAATAATTTTATACTAGCAAAAGCGAGAGAGAGAGAGAGAGAGAGAGAGAGAGAGAGAGAGAGAGAGAGAGACTTGTGTTTCCCAACAGCCATCCAAGGCCATAAAAGCCATCTATCAGAGGAAACGAAAGGGTTTGGAATTGTGGGCACTGAAGATAGGGAGAGAGAGAGGAGGTGAGTTTGGGTTTTGTTGCCAGAGAGACTGATGACAATAAAGACTCACACTGCAGAACAACCGACAAGGTCATGTTCGTCCTCTCCCAGAGCCTGCACACTGGTCCAGCCCCTCATCATTTGCCCCTTCTCTCTCTCTCTCTCTGTTCTGTGTTTTTTGCCTTTTGCTTTCCCAGTTTCCTCCCTTGCGAGAGAGAGAGAGAGAGAGAGAGAATACGTGTATATGATGTGACGAGACCAGGTGGTGGTGGGACGCTGGGATTAGCTGCTCGATCGGAATCTTCCTGCATCCTTAAACTCCTTTGTTAGGAGGCCTAAGCTCCAACACAAAACGCAGTTACAAAGCTTCAAAGACGGTTTAGGAAAAGAAAACATTTCCAAGAAAGAGAGAGAGAACTAAAAGTAAAAAAAAGAAGTGGGGTTAGACTCTCTCTTTCTCTCTCTCCACTCGAGGAGGGGGGAAAGGCTTTGTGGGTGCGCCTGCAGTGCATGCTGGTGCAATGCCTCTGCTGCAGCCAGTAAGCACCCACTCACAATCACAAAATTGGCTTTGGAGCTCTCTCTCTCTCTGAGTCAGAGTAGTATTGTTGTTGTTGGTGGTGGTGGTGTGTTGTTCTTGCGGTTGATCGATGGTGCTGTTGGCTAGGATTGCAGGCAAATCTGGCATCTCTGTCTGCTCTCGCCCTTTTTGATCGTTTGTTTCTGTTCTGTGCTTTGGTTTTCGCCTCCTGCTTAATTTGTTCTACGTACTATTATACCACACTCACTGTCTCTTCTTACGTTTGCCTTTCATATGCAAAAGCAAAACCCCCACAACTACTCAAGACGATGCCACTTCATCCTTCCCTCTTTTCTTTTCTTTCTGTGCGAGCAAGTTCTTTTTGTGCTCCTACCCACCATTCTAATGTCCCAAATCTATTCTATTTTACACGTGCTGATCACTTCGAGTAAATTTTTATATTAATTTGTTCTCATCATCATATATAGATACATTAGTTATAACACATGCAATATAATTAATTTAAGAAACACTGTTTCAGATTATTATTTGGAGGAATCCTTTCCCTCCTCTCTCTGTTTGCAGGGAATAGCAGTTTTTTAAACTGCGGATTTGAAGTCCACTCATCGACTTCAAGATTAAATTAAATTATTAAATAAGCACAACCTTTACAATTGGGAAACCTAAACTTCCAGGTCTCCATACTTTATTATTATATCTTAATCCCTTTACAAATTGGGAAACCTAAACTTCCAGGTCTCCATACTTTATTATTATATATCTTAATCTCTTTCTAATTGGAACAGAAGTGAGGATTGTAATGATTTTACTCAAAGCATTACTACACACACACACACACACACAGTATTAGTATTAGTCTAATGCACGAACTTTTTGTTATCATCGTATCAATGACAACGTAACTTGTTGTGAGTATTGAACCACGTGGACAACGCCCAGCCATGCTTCCCATGGAATTCTTTATTCCTTTCCTTTTATATATATATATATATATATATTCGAATTCGAATTGATTGATGATCTGCCTGCCTGCCTGCCTGCAGCTTGCTTAAGGGCGAGCTGATTAAAAAAAAATATTGTTATATATTTGATATTACATGTGTTTCAAAATCCTTAGCTTTAACTTTTGAAGGGAATATTTATTATTATTATTATTATTATTCAAATTTATTCGGGAAAAGAAAATCCTTAATTACATGGAGATTAGACTGTTGAATGGACTGACTTTCAAGCTTCCAATCAACAATCAATATCAACCAACATCGTTCGTACCTAATCAAAGACTGGGTTTCTTTTCTTTTGCAGAATGGATGGAACATACAACTGTTGTCTTGTACAGACAAGATTTGAATGGCTCAATTAAGGGAGTCTACTGTTCAAACAATTTTTTAAATTAATAAAAGTTAATTTGTGTAATTAACATTTCTTTGTTTATGAGTCATCATCTCTAATATCAATAACAATAAAATATTATTAGTTAATGGAATTCAGAGCTTTCCAATACTTCTATTAGTAAAAAGATATTAACTAGCGGTAGTTAATTAATTAAATGCTCACTACCATTCAAACAGTAGGGAGTAGCTAAATTAATAATAAATATTTAAATTAAATGGGTGAATTATAACACACTATTAATTGGTCCTGAATTTTATATATGCTTAATTGGTAACTAGTTAATAACTCTTATATATACTTCAACATGTCTTATATATATAGCAACCATTAAATTTTTAAAGTTATAATAATATTTTAGAGTGGTAGACCTTTTATTTATTTATTTATGAAAAAGTGATAAAATTTTATGACACCTCAACATAATATTATTAACTAACACACACGCCAGAATTATATATTGAAAAGACAAAAGTGCCAAAATTCAGTAAGTTGTCTTTCCAAGCATTTTGGAGTGTTATGTCAATTTGAGGCGCCAATAATGTGTGGCCATTGAGAATTAAGGCAGATTAATTTCATTGGAATTTTTCTTTAACTTGTTGTTAGATTCTTTTGTTTTGCATTTATATATATTGTACTTACTTGGATGATTATTTATACTTTAACCATTCAATTCATTTTAGTACTCTTGAAATATATATATTCATAAAAAAAAATCAATCTAAAGTGTATTAATGTAATTATCTTTTCAAAAAAAAAAAATCATATTAGAAGTGTCTATTCAAAAAGTCACACTTTTTTTTTCTTGACAAAGGTATCAAAAACTCTAAACTCAATTAGTTTGTTAAATTTTATATGTAGAATATATTAAAATATGAGTGGTATATTTAAAGATTACACACGTAACATGTCAACTAAGTTCTTGTAAGTCTCGATTCAGACCATCCTTAATTTTGGTATTTTATTTGTGCTTGTTTTGACCCACAAAATGAGTTTTGGATAAGTTCGAGAGGAAGTGAATTTTATTTAGGATGAAATTACAACATGAATTGGCTTAGCATTCAAAAAGTGAGATCAAATCAAGGATGGCCAAATACATGCATGGGAAAGAAGAAGAAGAAGAAGAAGAGGATTAAGCGAAAATGGTGGCCTACAATTACAATTTAAATCCACTTAATTTAATAAACGGTTTAAAAATAATTGTCACGTGCCCCCGCTGCCTAAATTTGAAAATCTCAACTTACTTACTGTAGCAAAGCACCTTTGAAGAAGACAAGCAAATCTAGTTTGAAGATTATATATATATATATATGGGCATGCATGTCACATCGCCTTCTGCACGCGGACCTCCTCCTCCTCCTCCTCAATCCTCCTTCAGTGCGTCGCCCATCATGCTTTCAGAGAATCTCAATTTTACGTTTACTTCAACATAATTATAATTAAATTCAATTATTGTTTTATTTCATCCTCACATATAAAATAAAATATTTTCTTCTCCTATTTAATACGTCTTCATCTTTATAGAATAATAAATAAATAAATAATAGATAAAAATAATACGCAACGAAAAAGAGTGAAGTGAGGACGAAAAGAAGAATACAAAGACTTGTTGATGTATTCTTTAGCGTTTAAGTTAGTTATTATGTTTGAAAAGAGTGTAATAATGATATAATAATAAATATCGTACCTAACTCTTAATAGTTTACGCTTTTATATAAACAACTTGAAAGATCAAAATAATGTCATATAAATGATCACATTTGATCGTCTGGATGGATTGGGAAGCCAGTTATGAGTTTGAATTTGGGCTCGAGCCCTTCTCTTTGATACTTATTTCGATAGTCTTTAGGTTACCGTGGATTTAGGGTTTTTTCACACTATAAACTAAAAAGCCACCCATCATGATCAAATTTTAACACTCATATATAAATTTTTGAATGTTAATACGTAATTTATAGATTATTATGTATATTTAATAAATATATACTTTTAAGATACTGAATGCAAAGTTTGAGATAGAAGGGATTTATAATAAGCTAGATTAGATTAGGGTAGCCTTGTGAAAGGTAAAGCATAAATAAATGGGAAATTAATGCTGGAGGATCAGTCAGTACTGGTATTTTATATATAATATGTAAAAAGTGTTTATATAATATACAAAATATAATACATAATAATAGAAAGTAAGAATAATATTGATATTGTATAATAAGAATGATAAAATTAATTAATGTATACTTTAATTTTATATTATTATTCGTATCATATATATATATATATATAGAACACTAATTAATACTTTAGTTTAGGTAACATTATTTCCCCTCATATATGTATGTATGTATGTATGTATGTGTGATGATTCACATGGCACTGTGTCTTGTTTCCGACCTTCCATACAAGTACTCGATCGATCGATCTCTCTTCTTTGGTTCTTCATTGTTTCCACGACTTTGAAGAATTGAATGTTTTAAGTGTCGGCCGGAGTCAATGTTGCATCCACAACTTAATTTGCCTTTGTGGAATTAATACGCCAAATTTTATTCCAAAAAAGTAGTTAATGTATGTCAATAACGTACGTTATTATAAATCTTAAATTTTATCAGCTAATTAATAAAAGATATGTCAAATATATATATATATATATAATGTTAAGCTAATCTTTATACTGTTTTAAGTCAAAAGTAGTGAGTCGACCCCCAAACACTGTCGACTCGACTATTTTTAATTAATTAATTAATTTATTTTTAACTCACCGTCCAACCCCCCCCCCCCCCCCCAAAAAAAAAAACAATATATATAATGTAAAAAGCATTTGTCCTTATTACAAGAAAAGCATATTCATAAATGGTGGGTTGTAGCGTAGCGTACAGATGAGATGAGGTTTGATGTGGTCAGAGCGATGGGGTTTATTATTATTATGGTTGTCAAATTCATATTTGTTAGATGGATCCCACTATTTGTACAAGAAGGGATTCATAGAACCCCTTTCCAAATGCAAAAAATTACGATTTGTTCACCCATTCTCTCTCTCTGCCCGCCTCTCCCAGTCGCCCTCATTTGCAACTTTGCTGTCGCCTCGCCTCATCTCGCAGCAGCAACCTCATCGCCTCTCGTCGTCTCGTTTCTATGCCTTGCGCCTCGCCTCCTCACCGCTGTAATCTCTAACAATCGGTGACCACTCAAAACTAACCGAGGTGCAGCGGTTGGCAAGCGACGAGACGAGAGAGAAATAGAGGAGAGAGAGAGACAAAGGAGATGACAGGCAAGAGGGAGATAGAGAAGAGAAAGAGTCTTCTAGGTCATTTATTATAGAGATAATTTGATCATTTCATTATTTATGTAAAGGGTTATGCGAATCCCTTCTGTACAAATAATTTTATCCTTGTCAGATAGATGGGTGGCTGGCTGGCTCATGGCTGAGCTTTGATCAACCTGTGAAATTCTCAGTAAGTTACAGAGCTTAAACTAAGAATGCGATATCCAACTTATAATCCGTCATTTCTTTTAATAATTAAATTTATATTACGATTTTATTATTAATATTAAGGTGTGTTTAATTGCATTACTTAGAATTTAATTTTAAATAATATTACCTAGAAAACAAAAACCATCTCACCCTATTAAAAAATGAATTCCATGAAAAGAAAATTTAAATAGTTGTACCATACATATTTTTTCATGAAAAAATTAAGAATATTTGATTATTTTTCATAAAAAATTATAATAATTACATATTTTTCATAAAAAATATATACAATCAAACACACTAATATTAAATTACAATTAATTTTCCCACTTTTTACTTATAATATATTCTTTGGGTTTGTCGGCAAAAGTTAAGACGGACGTGGGGATGCTTGCGCCCTTTCGTTCTTTCTAGTTTGGTGACAAAGTCCGCATGGAATTGCGGACTTCTAAGGTTGGTTCTCTCTCTCTCTCTTTTTAATTTTAAAAATGATATTTAGTCCTTTATTTTCAGTTTTAAAATAAAATAAACAAAAATTAAAAGTGACAGAATAGTAGTGAGTTGCCAACCAATCACAGCCCTCATTGACTCCATCTCAATCATTCATTCTGCTTTTATTATTATAAAATATTTTTTTCACACTTTTATTCATATGATAAATAAAAACACTATTTTTCTGTCAAAAATTGTTTTAATTTTTATTTTAATAAAAAAAAAAACAATATTATCAAATCACAACAGAAGATAGAAAAAACACAAACAGATGCAAATGCATGCATAAAAATTAAGAACAAAAGCAACACAGCCTCTCACCTCAACAACAACTGAATTCAGTCACTACATTTGCCCCCTTGTATCTAAACCCCAACCAAAACCAAAACCAAAACCAGACTGATAAAGATAGAATATTCAGAATATCTATATCTATATATATATATATATTATATTGCATGATTTAATTGAATTATAATACCACCTCGTCACAACAATGTACCATCACAATTATATTGAATATTTGCTCGCCTGCAATTCAAGGCCATTTACGAAAACAGGCCATATTGAATAAATCTTTGTCATTAAATTGGAGGGAACCGTTCCAGTATTAAAATTGTAAGTAAATCAAGCAACCATACCTGTGTGTGTGTGTGTGTGTGTGTATAAGCATTCCAATATTAAAATTGTAAATAAATCAAAGTAAACCATACCCGGCGGCCATCTAAAAGTTGCGGTAAAAGTATTAGCTCACCAGAGCCAGAGGATTAAGGATATATGCGCCAGATAAAGCTTCCTGCAGATCAATGCAGCCTCTGAATCAATACGATACATTGACTCTGATTCCCTAATCCCCATAGTCAGGAGCTTAGCGCAAGCAATTAGATGAAAGCACCTTTTATTACAATTAGTCCCCTACCTAAGCAATAGCCATGCTTCTGAGACCAGAGAAACACCTAAATAACTAGCTCACAGACAAACATTCCTCTTACAAATCCAAGAAAGCTATATTACAAGGGCAGGGGCCCGGAAAATTGGATCTCCAACTTCTGTGAATCACATTCGTCAAGAATTTCTCCTTTTCCTTGCTGAGAATTCCGGGTCTCTTCAGGTTAACCGAAGGAATGGAGTGTCGTAAGAAACTCTTTTCCCTCCATTATCATTGTTCCCCTGAAAAAAGTAGCATTCACGATAAATGAATGAGTACTAGTATATCTTGCTAAAATCAATAACGAATAGCATAGAACTGGGTAAACAGGAATGTGAAACATGTTTGGCAGTTGCATGTATTTGCAACTCCACGCACAAGAGGCTGAGTAAAGACCGCACAAGCAAAAACACACTACTGTGAGTGCATCAATAAGTGGGGCACAGGAAAAATAAAAACCCAACAAGGCTTCAAATATATACTCTGATAAAATGAGAGGAAATTGAGTTTATGTTATGGCCAGGGAACCCCCTATGAGGCCATTCAATTGACAGGATCGGTTACCATACCAATCCTGCACGTCTACATATTGTAGTTTTAATCACTTCAATTATTACTATTAGCAGATCCGTATGCTCACATTACATACCTTTTTGGATAAATTGCAGACGTTTCACATGCTATCCAATTTTAAGATGATTTTTAGGAACTTACCAACATGATTTACGCATACCAAAAATCTGCACATATTAAGCAAAGCTCACAAACCAAACTCGATTATGCATGCCTGAACTTGCCAAATGCTTAGGACAACTTTAGACCAAAAAAAAAAAAAAAGCGAAGTCAAGTCCCCAATGACACACCAAAAGGCCTAGGACTACATCCCTCTGATAAGAGGCTCAGTTCAGATCCCACCGCCTGAACTATTAAAAAAAGGAAAGCAGGACATAAAAATACTAGACAAGAGGACCTAACATTACAGATCAAAACCAACTGGATGTCACATCCTATCATTTCCACTTTAAGGGTGTAGATAATATTCTATCAGCTGTAGAGTAATACCCACATCATTGACAAGCATGATTACTGCTGCAAAGCCTTACCATACACATGTCAGGTGAGTAAAAATGAACAACAGATGATCGTCCCCACAACCCTTCATGCTAGTGCTGAAGGAATTCAAGGTTCCACAAAAGTTACTCTCAACCTTGCTATACATATGATAGGTGAACAGCTGTGGAAGTCTGCTTGTGAGAGGGAAGAATTTGAGAAGGCTAATTGTGTCCAAGTATGGTAGTAGTTGGAAAGATTAGTGCTCCTTGAGGCTTCTATGTTAGAAGGGGTAGGTCTATATAAAGGTTCCAAAAATTATTTTTTGTATTCATATTTATTTCGTGGTGAGTAGGAGTCATTTATGATCTGGGGAGCAAACTATGGACAATGTTTTCCCTATGCTTGTGGGGTAGTTGCATAGCCGTCAAAGGCACACCAATTCAGCAGTGAGGTGAGGCACCATCCCGAGGCCTCACCTAGGCACACGAGGCAAACGCTTCATGCGCCTTATATCACAGCTTCGGTTGGCTTGCTTTGGCTGTTATTTTATACTGTTATGTGTTAATATTCACTGTTTCACACTGAATGTTCTTCACTGTACACAGATTTGGCTGTTCCTTTTTTCCATCTTTCTTTTTCCTAATATATATATATGTATATATATTGCAATTAAGTTCATATTTTTTTCTCCTAATCTCTTGTTCTAACTCTTCTAACTCCACCTGTATATCTCTATTTATAGCTGGTCTCAAACCTGAATAAAGAGGAGGGTTATATTAGATAGTTGATAGCTAGCGTAAAACTCATCGAATCAAACAACATAAACTCTAAACAAAAGAAATATTGGGCGTAACCCTCTCCTACCCTCTTGTTTAGTCACCTCTATTTTTCAATTAAGTTTTTTTTTTTTTTTGGAAGGGGGGGGGCGGGGGGATTATATTGTGTTGTTTTTATCTTTAAGTACAGCTCTATGAAACTAATTTTTTATGCCATTATGAGACTAATTGTTTAGTTATTTAGTACATCTGGGATTTGGGATAGAACTTGAATTTGACAATGAGGATTGACATATGAGTACAATGAGTAATTTTTAACATGTGAATCATGATTTAAAATTTTTGTGTTTTGTTATATTTAAAAGGGGAGAAACGATTAATCTTCAAAAAAAAAATTAAGGGGTAGAAGGGAATGGAATGGAGAAGAACAGAAAACCAAATGTGGAGGAAAATGACTACTGCCCTGAGAAGTATGGCAAATGTAGTCCTTAGAGAGACAAATGGTAGAGCCTCAAACCTTAAGTAGTCTTGGCAGTGGAATGAAGAGCTACAATTGAAAATTAGAAATAAAAAAACTTGCTATAAGACTGTATATCAGTGCAACAATGAAGAAAACCTAAAAAATTATAAAGAAGCAAAAAAGGCAGCAAAAAGAGTTGTTAGTGAAGCAAGGTCAAAAGCATATGAGAATCTATATAAAAAACATGATATAAAATATGGAAAAAGGGATATATATAAATTAACTAAAGCAAGAGAAAGAAAAACAAGGGATTTAAATCAAGTGAAATGCATAAAAGATAAAAACCAAAATGTATTAGTGAATAAGGGAGCGATTAAGGAGAGATGGAAGGAGTATTTTACCTTATGGAACGTGAGCTATACATTTTATCGATGCATAAGTTCAAAAGAAATAAGGCAAGCATTAAAAAAAAGATGAAAAATCATAAGGTGGTGGAACTAGATAATATACCAATAGAAGCATGGAAATGCATGGAAGAAGGGAGCATCTCTTGGCTAACGAAATTATTTAACGCGATCCTTAGATCAAAAAAGATACTAGATGAGTGGAGGAAGAGTACTTTGATTCCTATATACAAGAACGAAGAAGATGTTTAAAACTGTGAAAATTACAGAAGAATTAAGTTAATGAGCCATACCATGAAACTCTAGGAAAGAGTAATAGAGCAGAGGCTCAGAAAAGAAACAGGCGTCTCAGAAAATCAGTTTGGTTTCATGGCTGATAGGTCAACAATGGAAACTATATACCTACTGAGCCACCTAATGGAAAAGTATCGGGATCATCAGAAGGACCTGCATATAGTGTTTATAGATCTAGAAAAGGCCTATGATAGGGTCCCTAGAGAAGTATTATGGAGAGTTTTAGAGAAGAAATGAGTCCGAATAGCCTATATACAAGCCCTTAAGGACATATATCACAATGCAAAGATAAAGGTCAGAACATGCGGAGAGGATATTGAACCGTTTAAAATTACAATGGGGCTACATAAAGGTTCTGCGCTAAATCCATACTTATTTGCTTTAGTAATGGATGAACTCACTAAATACATTCAGATAGAGATGCCATGGTATATGCTATTTGCAGATGACATAGTGTTGGTGGATGAAACAAAAGAGGGAGTGAATACTAAACTTGAGTTGTGAAAAAACAATTTAGAATCTAAGGGATTTAAATTAAGTAGAAGGAAAACAGAATATATGGAATGTAAATTTAGTAAGAATGCAAGAGTGGAGGATGTTATAATAAAATTGAAAGACCAAATCATTCAAAGAAAAGACTATTTTCGATATTTGGGATCAGTGATTCAAAAAGATGGAGAAATTCATGAGGACGTCACGCATAGAATTAAGGCAAGTTGGCTAAAATGGAAAAATGCATCGGGGGTGTTATGTAATAGTAAAATCCCATTAAAATTAAAAGGAAAATTTTATAGGACAGCTATAAGACCAATTTTATTGTATGGCTCAGAATGTTGGGTAATCAAATACAAGCATGAGCAAAAGACGAGCGTAGCGGAGATGAGGATGCTAAGATAGATGTGTGGCCATATAAAAAAAGATAAAATTAGAAATAAGATTATTCGTGATAAGGTAGGAGTAATGCCAATTGAGGAGAAGATGAGAGAGACTATACTAAGTTGGTTTGGTCATGTGAAAAGAAAACCAAGAGATGCTCATGTGAGGAGAGTTGATGAAATGGAACAATTAGTCAAAAAAAGAGATAAGAGGCAAATCCAAAAAGACTTTGAGAGAGACATTAAAGTTTGATATGAAGTATATGAGGCTAAATAAAGATATGACAAAAGACAGAAATACATGAAAGTCTAGAATTCTTATGGCCGACCCCACATAGTGGGATAAAGGCTAGATATGTTGTTGTTGTTGTTTGTTGTGTTTTGCTATATTTGCAAATTGCATTTCATTTTACCCGCTTTTCATTTTATGAATTTGTCTTCTTGTGTTGAAATTTGAAATAATGCTACATGTCATCTAAACTTCTAGTACTTTGTTGAAATAATATTAGTTGTTATTATGTGTTAATTATTTGTCATTCAATGATTTTATGAGTTTACATTTACCTCCTTATAGTTGTATGTTGAAAAATAATGGTGTACAAGTATTTGCTACATATTTTAAATAAATGTGCACCGCGTATCTAAGCCTTTCCTCATCAAGTAAGGTGGGGACCCTTTACAGCTCACACACCTTGGATCCAAGCATTCTTTGTGCCTCAATGCGACTTGAGCCTTTGGCAACCATGGATAATAATTGTTAATGGGGTGGATATATGGGATTATCCTAGGAGGTTGGGGCTGGGTAGACAAAAATTTTCAGGGATATTCAGTTTCAGCTTTGGGAGTTATATATTGTTAGGCCTTTTATATGGGTTGCCTCTCATCAGAGGTGGGAGGATTTTGTGGCATGCCAATCACAAATGTCCTTCTATGCAAATCTTAAAAGACTTCATCTTTATCCACTGTCAGGTGGAGCAAAATTATCTTTCATCTTTCTTTTCCTTTTCATTTGTTTCAAGAAACATATTGATCAATTCTGATTCTTTCTTTTTCTTGCTTGCATATTGATAATTTCAGTTTCCAATAATTATACATCCAATTTGAATCGTGGATGAACACACAAGCATACATGTCATTCTTTGTTTTGAGTTATAGCAATTAGATTTCTCAATGTAGCGCTAAGAATAGCTAAAATTTCCAGAAGAAGATGCCTTTTGCTTGATCAGAAATGAAAAGGAGTATCACTCAAGTAGCTAAAGCTAAAATACCTAGTTTCAAAAGTAGGACAAAGAAAGGCCACAAATAGAGTTGAAAAGAGGATTGCTCACTTCTTTCTATTATTCAAAACTGTGCATGAAGGAATGTTATCACCTCACACAGCTCCTACATGATTAAAGTAAAAAACTCATCTTCTCCACGCGCATGTGTGTATAGGACCAAATCCATTCAATTTCTAGAAAAGATTGCTAATCCTTCATTTTTTAAGTTCTATGAGTGGTGGGGAAGAACTAACTTTTCAATCTTTTTCATCTTGATTCTATATGTGCAAGTCAATAAAATTGAGAAATAAAATCATTTGCTTCGATTAATTCTCTACAGGCACAAGATCATATTTCATTGATCCTTTTGTGGACAAAAGCTTCAGTTTTGTAAGTTTTGCATTTTTGGGGTATGCTAGCCTAGTAGGAATTTAGTGGGATAGTGGAGACTTAGCATGTAATTTTATTTCATTTCATTTCTCTTTCTTGTCTTTAGGGAAATATAGTCCCCATTTTTGGGTGAATTAGATCAAGATTCCTCCTTTTTGAGTTTTTTTTTTTTTTTTTTTCTTTTTTCTTTTTTCTTTTTCCTTTTTATGGATGTTTTCCCCCACGTTGTTGGGGATTGCTTTTGTACAGGGTTTGCCCTTAAGGACTTCTTTAGTTAATATATTGATCTTTCACAAGAAAATATGAAGACAAATATTATACAAGAATGACTAGAATTCCTCACAAATAACTCAAATTCATTACACAAGACTACATAGGTTCACAGTTAATCGTATCCATCCAACTTCCATCCAAGACATCTACTTGATGAACTGGCTCGGTTCTAATGTTTATCCTTGAAACTATCATCCAGATTACTCAAACCAACATTCTTCCCTGTTTCTATGACACACAAGATGATACTGACTATAACTGCACAATTTACTCATCTAGCTTAAATGCAATCCCCATTCTTGCTCCAGTTAAGATGATTCCTTTGACCTTGACATTTCATGCATTTATCAAAGATTGTGGAGACTTAAACTGTCCTTTGTCAACAATGGTGAAAGATACAGAGATAAGAGGGTTGGCAATGAGTAGCCCATTTACCCATTTAGTAAATTCAAAATATGTCTTATGTTTATATCCTTCAAATACGAATTTTTCAAACTTATTTCAATTTTAAATGGGTAATTAGGGCTTATTTAGTAAATGTTCAAATAATTTTTTTCTCTAACTGAAAATATGAATTTTTCATAATCATTTTACCTTTAAATGGGTAAATGCGATATTGGCCCATTACCATCCCCAGATAAGAGTTGTGGTATATAAATATCATGTTAAAGCTTCACATGCATAACAAATTTACATAAAGA
This sequence comes from Diospyros lotus, assembly GCF_014633365.1. Lineage (NCBI taxonomy): Eukaryota > Viridiplantae > Streptophyta > Magnoliopsida > Ericales > Ebenaceae > Diospyros > Diospyros lotus. The sequence goes on along the minus strand of NC_068343.1, from coordinate 9,633,422 downwards.
TTAGGATTAGACTTGTTATCTTGCTTATCTATTAGGTGGTTGGAACTTAGAAGGAATATAAAGACTGCAGTTCAGAGAAGATAGTATGTTTCTTGTATGCGTGTGTGCGTCTAATAGGGCTAATAGTGTGTTTGGTCGAGAGGAGTATGGGATGAAATAGATGGAAGAGCGTTATCCTCGTTTGGGAGAGATATTAGTAATGGAATAGAATGGAAATGGATGGAAAAGCTCTCCATAGAAAGCCCTATTTTTTTGTCTCCTCCAAATTGAAGAAGAATAGATAGAATGGAAATCAATGAAAAACTAAAGTTGGGTTCTCTTTACTTTTTTCAATCCGTTTTGAGTTTTCAATTTTTCAAAATACTGAAAATGAGTTTACAAACACGTTTACTATTTTCGAAAACAAGAAAAAAATTAGTAAAGGAAACCCAAAACAACATTTGTTGTGGGTGTTTTCAACCAAAACACCCAAAACGCAGAAAACACCCAGCGCCCCCCCCCCCCTCCCCCCTACCCTCCCCACACACCAATCTCGCACAGACCTAGCATCTCTCCTCTTTTATCTCCTCCCTTCTTTTCCTTTGGCCGTTAACCGCCACCGCCATTGCGACCACCACCATCGACCCCCCCCCCCCCCGGTCGCTCTCTTGCTGGTTTTATCTCCTCTCTCCTCTCCCTTCTCTTGCTGGTTTTTGGGTATGTTGGTCAATGAGCCCTTAAGTGTCGGGTGGTTGCCTCTAATCGCCGGAAACCACCGATCACAGTGGCCGGTGGCGACTAACAATGCGTATATAAGAGGGTGGGTCGAACGTTTAAGCTTAAATCTAAGGAGATTTGGCTGTTAGATCTTGTTGATTTTTAGGTATGTTGGTCAATGAGCCCTTAGATGTCAGGTGGTTGCCTCTGATTGTCGAAAACCACCGGCCACCGTGGCCGGTGGCGACTGGCAATCGTTTTTCACTTGTGGCCAAAAATTAAAAATTAGATCTACGAAAATCTAACCATTAAATCTGACTTATTTTTGTGTATGTTAACCCCCTTGGCTTGGACTTTATAATAGTAGGTTGTGATCGTGTGAATCTCCAGCTAGCCGTGGTCACTGGTGACGGAGAAGATGCAGGGTGCCAAAGAAAAAGAAAAGAGAAAAAAAATAAATAAATAAATAAAAGAGAAAAAAAGAAGAAAAAATTATTATTAAATTTTGAAAATAAAATTATATATTTATTTAAAATTTAAAAAATGTAGTATATCTATATTATAATTAAAAATATAGGATAACATATAGTATATTATTAAGTGTATAATTTAATATAAATTATTGTTAAGATGTATGCTAATAATTTATTAATCAAATTTATTGTTTTATTTTAAAAGTAGAATTTCATTAAAAAGAGTTTATTTATTATTTAATAATTAAATTCATTGAATAAAATATCATAATGAAAAAAAAGAAACAATTTTTCAAAATTCCAAAGTAAAAGCATTTTCTAGTTTTCTATTTTAAGAAACAATTTTTTAGAATAACAAAAAGAATGCGGTTTTAAAAATCTCAAAACAGACATTCAAAACACAAAACTGAAAATAAATTTAAAACTCAAAACTGAAACACGAAGAGAACACCACCTAACTTTTGTGTTTTGACAAATTTAACCTTAATAGCTTTTTAAAAGTTAAAATTTTCCCTTAGCTTAATCACACTCCATCTTTTCATTAAAAGGGTATAATGATCGTTTATTGTTTAATATCCTTTCACTCCATCCATTTCCATTGCTCTCTCAAACAAAGAGAGACATTTCTCATTACTTTTCATCCCATACTCTCCCAAATGAGGAGAAAATATCTTATATTCCATTCCATTACTAAATCTCTCCCAAAAAAAGGCCTAAGGCATAGGATCTTCTCTTTGGACTAACTTCTTAAAAGAACAATCTTGTTCTATCTTATAACCTCTTCCTCTTCTTCTTGAATCCTATCATACTCCTAATGATTGAATTAAGCTTCTTCATTTGACAAAAAGCTAAATCAAGTACTCCTTTCTTTCTTTTAACAATAGGTATAATTTTCCACGATGGTACGACAACTTGATTCTTCCATCTTGGATCAATTGTTAAAAACAAAAAAGAGAGATTATTAAGAATGTTACTCACAGAAAATTAAGGCAAGATAGTTAAAGTAAAAAAGGTGTCTTAACATTTTAAGCAGTTTTAAAATCCCTTTAAAGTAACAAGTAAGTTTTATTGAAAGGTTATACAACCGTCTTTGTTGAATTGCCCAAAATGTTAGACAATTAATAATCAAAATGTGCAAAATATGAGTATAATCGAGATGAAGATGTGATAGTGGGTGTATGACCATACGAGAAATGATAAAATTAAATAAAAAACAAGTTTATTCATAATAAGATTAGAATTGTGCTTATTGAATATAAGATGCACAAGACACAATTAAAATAATTTACACATGTTAAAAAAAAAGACTAATGTAAGCACTTACAAGCGAGCGGATGGAATAAAAGAAGATTTTAATAAGAGAGGTATAGGAAGGCAACCAAGGCATGACATGGGTTATAATGGTCTGCAAAAAAAATGACCATAGATAGAAATGACTGGAAAGTTAAAGTTCACATAGTCAAGCCTACCTAATAGGATTAAAGCTAGCAATGATGATGATAATCTAACTTTCTAAACCACCCAAAGGGACCAACCTCCAACCTCAAAGGCTATAACAAACACATGTCGAACCCTAGAGCTGCTTGTCATGTCCAACATTAAATGGAGATTGCTTTTGAGATACGAGTTTGTGACAAACTATTATGAGAGCAGGACCCAAGTGCATTATTCCTCTAATATTGTTATAAGCCCAATTGAAGACATCAAAGTCAGGATAGATTTAGGCTACGATGGGTCTCTCCACTCCCAGGGAAAATAAGAGTCAAAATAAGGAGGGTCAAATATATATACATATATATATATATTGTTTGCTTGGTTGGGGGAGCCAATATCACATGACATTGGTTGAAGATAGAGTGCCACATGGGTAAACAATTTAGTTAACCGCACTTAATAATAATTGCTTTTGAGATGTGACTCTGTGATATGTAGCCTTTTCCTATGTGTCACTTATTTCCATGAATTCTTGCCCCAAACCAAATCTCCATCCATCTATGCATAAAATATTAATCCATATAAAGAGATCTATAGTCAAGCCAATTCTCTCCATAACCATTTCCTCGAATCGTAAAGATGACATGTAAACTCATTTTGTATCATTGTCCAAATGGAAACCCATTGTACCTTTCTCTACAATAGCTTGAATGAAACTACATTCAATTCCACGATATAAGTGTTACTTAGAATTATAGATCTTGTAAAAAAATAGTATTTAGAACAATAAACCTCAATCTGAGAAACATTAACTTCGCTCATCAATAAAACCAGTAAAAGAAAATAGGATTCACAAAAGTTTCCAACGCACAAAAGAACAAAAGCTATGCAGTAACCAATTTTTTTTAACTGCCAGTCTGTCTTTGTAATTGTATTCCTCGGGAAGATACCCTCTTCCCAACCCAAGAAGACATATAAAATGGCATTAATGTTCTTTGGCCTAAAATATACATTGCTCCTGACCCTAAAATTCTCCCCTCCCCCTTCCTGCTTCTCTTCCATTGTTCCTCATCCAAATCATCAATTTTCAAGTTAAATTGCTAATAGGTTCATTAAGAAGAGCCGAGACATAAAAGATTGGATAAATACATACAAGACTAACCAATTGAATGCCAACTCCTCATATCCATCTTTGCACTCTAAAATATTTGATTCCGACGTGGAGCATTACACACTTGTTATGAGACAAAGAGAAGTTCACTCAGATACATGATTTTATTTTTGTAACAACCAATATGCACTTCAATCCTTACGTTTTTTGGCTTATCAAAAGAAAAAATGAATATTTGCTTTTGATGTTACTAGGGATCAACCATCATGCAGAATCAACAAGACCTTATTATAATACAAGACAAGTTTTATTTAGGTTAAAGTGGTACATTTTGGAAACAAGAAGGAAAAATCAACATATTTTTTATTTTTACCTATCATGATCTTAAGGAGTGATTCCCATTAAAAATGTTTGCAAGAAAACAGAAATAAAAAATAATACTTTTGCCAATACAAGCATTATATGCAACAAAATATATGCTCAGTTTATCAGGAGTGTATCAAATAGAGATAAACCAACCAGTGTTGAAAAAAGACATTACAGGAACAGAAACTTATTCCTGTCTGTTTTAACCAATTTACATTCATGTAATTGACTTGAACTATCAAAGTTGACTTCCATCATTACACCAATGAAATCAAATAAGGACATCTTTGGCATAACCAATCAAAAAATGATTGTTCCAAGCAAGTAATCCATGTATTTGCAATTGCATGATACATTGATTTTAATAACTTAAAAAGGCAGCATATAACAAACCACATTATTTCGAAGCCCAAACCACAATAAGAAGCAGAATGGACCACTTCGAGTTTGCAATACAAACAGGTTCATTACTGGTAAGAACATGTACATGCCAATCACCTAACACTTATCCTACACAAACATGAACCAAGTTTAAGTAAAGGGTCAACTACCCGAAGTTTGCAGTGCCACCAATGGGTTCCAAAAGCTGCAATTGATGCTGTTGTTGTGTCTCTTCTTGCTGACCCATTTGTTGCTGCAATGGCACGATACCTTCCAAAGTTAACGCAGCTCCGGCTTGTGGATTCCCTTTTCCGTCGATTAATCTCCACATATACCACGATCCCACAGACCTATAAGGCCTCCACTTCTCACAAAGTTGTTCCATCTGCGACGGCCTTGGTACATCTTCTAGACCATGCAGAATCTGCACGCCCTTCCTAACACCGACATCGCTGACTGGCAAGACGTCCGGTCTGTGCAGCGAAAAGATCATGAACATGTGTACAGACCAAGATCCAATCCCTTTCACCATTGAGAGCATGGTGAACAGAGACTTATCATCCATTCCCACAATCGAATTATCAGACAAAATGCCAGTATTGTATTTGTTAGCCAGATCGAAAAGGTAGGTGGCCTTTCTAGCGGACACTCCAATTTGCCGAAGCTGCTGTGCTGAGAGGGCCAGGACTGTCTCGGGGAGGACTCGGTCCTCGCCGCCGCATAGCTCGACGAAGCGAGTGTAGATTGAAGTGCCGGCCTTGTACGCAAGCTGCTGGTACAGAATGCTTCTGGTTAGGGCAACGAAGGGAGGGTGGTGAGCCTCGAACGCAGGCGCCGGGAGGGAATCGATCAAGGGGACAAGAAGCGGATCGACGGTGCGGAGATGGTGAAGAGCGACATCGATTTCGCCTTCCGCCGACAACGGCTTCAAGACGTAGGGCAAAGCCCTTGCCGATTGCCCACCACTCCGTCTCCTGTTCCTGGAGGCGGCGGCGGCATCATTCGCGGCTGAGACGTTGGAGACGACGAGAGCTTTGGACGAATCGCCAGCGGACGGTTGCGGAGGCTTGTCTTCCGGCGTATCGGTGGCGGAGGAGGAGAGTTTCCGGAGTTTGTGGGGGCGAACGGGGATTTTGGAGGAAACAGAGGGGTTGTGGGGAAGATTGGTGGGAATTGTGGGGTCAGAAAGGCTAGCAACGGGGGTAGCTTTGGATTCAGCAATGGTTTCTTCCTGAGAACGAAGAGGCGGCTGAGATTGTTGGGGTTGGGGTTGGATCTGCGTTTGGGCCTGTGTTTGCTCACCCATGGCGGAGGGAGAGAGAGAGAGAGAGAGGGGGAGAGAGTGAGAAACAGAGAGAAGTTTCTGAGGTTTTATGAATGCAATGAGCCGAAGACCTCCCCCACCACCACCTCGTGCCTCATCACCAAGTCAATTCCACCGTTTTCCCTTGCCTATTTTTCAAGATTAAAAAGTTTATTTTAGGTTACTGCTTCTTAAATATTTTATTTTATAATAATTTTGTATAAATAAAAATGTCATAAAAACAATTAAAAAAAACATTTACAACTTTTAAAATGAGCCTAACAACAAAATATCACACATGATACCTAAACTACTAATAAAATGTATAATTGTCCTAATAAAAAATATGTATAATTATTAAAAAAATCTTTATTAGCATCATTTTTTAAAAAAAGTTTAAAAGAAACAATTTCTTCAAATATCATATTAGATTTAATCGTTTAAGATTAACAGTTGTACAAACAATCTCATAATACTCATTAAAATAATTACTTGGAATGCATAAATATATTCATAACTCAAATTATTATTTTACACGAGAGTTGATATTTGTAATATTAATCTTCAGTTATTAAGCAGTCCAAACCAATAAAATCAAATCACCATAAGTAATTCAAATCAGCAGGGCAAAGAAGATTGGTCCAGTCGAAAGCCACCAAAAGTGCTGCAAAGTTTAGATAATTTTAATAAATTTTATTAAAATTTAAATTTTTTTATTAAATATTATTAATAAAAATTGACATAATATATATTAATATAAACCTTCTAATCATTTGTTATTAAAATTAACCTTTTTAAAAGACGATATTCGGGAAACCTCAAGTGACCCAAGGGGCTTCCGAAATAACTCTCAAGAAACACTTGCAAGTACCCTCTAAGTGAAGTTACTTTAGAAAATTCATATAGTTTATTTTGAAGAAATTTCATGAAAAGACTAAGTGATGATTTAAATTTTTTGTTCATGTAACATTTAATCTAGTTAAATCTTGATTTTTTTTTAAAATATGACATGATCTTGATGATTTAAATTTATTTTTAAAATTAATTTTTTTTAAAAAATTATAACCACAGAAATCAAAACACCACTTATGATACTAAATTTTATAAAAAAGATAATTTTTTTTCCAAATGTATAAATAATTTATAGAATACTATTAACCATTTTAGTTTCAACAAAAATAATTTTTTCAAAATTAAAATTAATAAAATTTTATCTACTTTTAAGTTTTAACTATGTCACAAAAAAAGTAATTTGATTATATTATTAATTAAAAAATATTTACTTTTTAAACTTGAATATAAAAAATTAATTAATGATTTTATATCTCAAAATTAAAAAAATATTCAATAACTTTTATTATTTATTTATATTAAAAAAGAATCATTAAGAATTATGCCGGCCTTGCTAAGTATAAACACTACAATCAATCGCATTATGGAAGAGCAGATAAGCTGCTATTCTTTGAAAAATATATATGAGCTCATTTGTTTTTGATTTTATAAATTTAAAGATTAACTTTAACAAGATAGTTATAACATTTATTAGAAATAATTAATCTTAAACAATTTAATTACAGGCAATGAAAAAATAATTAGTTAGCTTAAAAAATTATGACTATATGAAATTAAAAATTATAAAAATAATAAGCACTGACATTAAGAATTCTAAATTCATTGCATGATAAATATTCAGAATGTTCTCGATTCTTTTGGCAGGTGGGTCCAAAAGAGAAAAATTCTATAAGTATGGATAACGTGATGAAATTTGTTAGTTGTCTGAAAAGATAAACATAACAACAACTATTTAAAGGTGCATATACCTGCATATTTATTTACATAAAAATTTATACCATATACTTGATTACTTATTATTATTGAGTAAAATTCCTATGGTTTAAATGGTAGCAACTGAGGCCAAGAAAATATTATTTGTTATAATGGCTATAATAAATAAAAGGAAAACATTATAATAATGCCTCTAATTAATTTTCATATTGTTTGAAATTTAATTGTTGGAGAAAATGTATCAATGTTGGCAAGAGAAATTGTGGGCATTATAATGTTTTTTTGGCTAAATAGACTATTTTTTTAATGAGTAATGTTTTTAGCTATTGATATTTTTTTATAATGTGTATTTTTTTTTGTTTAATTTTTTTATAAAAAAACAAGGGGGATCAATTTTGACTAAATTAGTTTCTAATAATGTATAAAAAAAAAATCAGGTTTTACCCGGTTTAATATAGATTAAATGAACACTCTTACCCATTATGGACCATAATAATTAAGGTATCATTAAACTAAACTACTTAGGATTAAGCAAAACTACACTTAGAAGTTATCTCAGCAACAAAATCAAAAGAGTTATGTTATTTGTACAAAAGAACTTTTATAGATTGGTTTACTAGGGGAGAATATCGCGATAAATTGACGATATTTTGAATTTAAATTGAAGCAATTTATTGCTATAAATTGAATTTAAATGAAAATTGCCCAACCCCTCTTCTTTGCTCTATCCACTTGCAATGTCATCATAAATTTCTCGCAACCATCGACGAAGCTACCATTCTTCACCGGTCACAAAGAAAGCAGGACAAGCCGACTCGTCGTTGGATCAGTGCCATGATTTCGACCAATCTGTAATACCTCATATTGGTATGGGGTTGTCACGTAAATTAAGTGAGTTTAAAATATCAAAAAATTAAGTTGATGGTAAAATTGTCGAATCGATGGCAAGGAAGATCTCAGAACTTAGATACCTAAAGATAAGGGTATGAAATCGACGAATGTCTTGAGGTAAGATTTTTGATACTGAAAAAAATCAGATTAGAAACGATTTTTTGTACAACTATGATTAGGTCTGAGAAATCTAATAATCATAAGAGATTTTTGGGAAGTCAATGGGACCCTGAGTAGGTTCATATTTAGCATAAGAATCAACCCTTAAGTAGTTTCGAGAAGAAACAAAACTAATTTCGGTCGAAACACGATCTTACGTATATTTGGGCCTAAGTATAATTTATTAATTTTGGCCGAAGGAGTTTGAAATGATAGTTTTTTTGTGTCTTTGGGGGCGAGATGAAGGGTTTAGAACTTATGGGGCTTAATGGAATAGTTGAAAAGCTCAGGGGTTTCAAATGGGGGCCAAAATGAAATATGGAAAATGGTAAAGGGTTAAAGTACAAATTTTGAGAAAACTGCCATAACCATGGCCATCCGAGCTTCTACCATCGCCAGTCAGCCTCCAACTGACATCGAAATGGGTGTCTAAGGGCATAAAAATGGGCCCCACAGCATGGCAGGTCAATTGCGATGAAGTATGGTCGCGATTGGATAAGATGTGACCTGTGATTTGATAGGATATGGCCGAGACTATCGAAAAATTGGGGAAATGGGTGTTCGAGCAAATCAGAGTGATTCGAGGTGATCTAGAGTCGTATCAGGTCATTAAGAGATTGGATTTGACAAGGCATGGCTCGGGTTGGTTGGAAAACAAATATAAATAAAGGGTTTGAGGTGACCGATTTCTTCAAAAATTAAACTCAAGGATCCGAGAGTTTGAGGAAAAATTGAAAGAGAAGGATAAGGGACTTTTGTTCCCCATGTGTTGAGGATTATTTCTGGAGAATTTCGTGAAGTTTCATCAAGGTTTGAAAGTGTTTTGAGCTTGGTCAGAAAGTCGTGCACAGTGGCCGAAATCGAATTGATTTTGCTCGATTTGGAGGCCTTCCGATGGTTGTTTGGACACCTAAGGGTACCTTCGTGATCAACTTGAAAAGGGCTACCAGGTGGTGTGGTCGGGGAATGATTCTGGTCGCCGGTCGACGAGCAATTCGCAGGAGAAGAAAAAGCGTGTGGCTTTCATGCCTGATTTCACACGCGCAAGCGCGTGAAGGCGAGTGCCAGATTGGATTTTTTTTGAAAATTTTTAATTTTCTTAGAAAATTATTTTAGGATTTATGGTGGAGAAAAATTTGGGAAAAACCTTGAGAAGATATTTATTTTAGAATTTTTGAGGAGAAAATTGGAAGAAAATAAGGAAAAAATTATGAAAAATAGATGTTGATATTATTTTGAATGAATATGATGTCTAGGGATCGTTGAGGATCGAAGTTGAGCATTAGTACGACTATTTGAGGACTAACACGAAAATAGAGATATTCTGAGTTATGTTCGAGGTGAGTGTTCTGACTTACAAACTTGGTTGACTATGAGTGGTTCTTCCGAAAACTTGATTTACTGTGAGTAGTTCTACCAAAAATTTAATTTTATTGTGAGAGTTTTTACTTCAACTTGGTTTATTTTGGGTGGTTTGACCATATACTTGATTTTTTCATGCAAACAATTTGACCTGCGATCAATTGGTTTCATGCAGGAGGTTCGTCCCAAATTGTTTATACATGTGCATTGAATTTCGTGCATTATAAATTCATGCATTGAAATGTTGATTTTAAATTATGCATGTTATGTGTTGCGACATTGACATATTTATGTGTTGTCTATGTGAGATGTGAGTTGTCAATTTGTGTTATGACACTTAAGTGATAACACTCAAGATGCATGCCAAGGATTAATGCTATGTGACTCACTTGAGACGGGGCTGAGACAGACTTCACCCTATGGTATTCAAGTGGCGAGACTGACAGTGAACACCATCTCAGGTTCCTTTGAGAATAGCATTATTGTCTATGTGGACGTTGATTCTGGGGATAGTGTTGATCCTCTTGTGGCCATGGTTGTGTTGAGATTCAGAATGCTTTTGAGTGGGAGCATGACGCCTAACATGATATAAGGGTGATACCCGGATTCATGAGTTGAGATTGTCCCTCTTAAATAAGATTGTGTTATGTCAATATGTCGGTGGTTGTGTTGACTTTAGAGAGATTGCATTTTTCCTAATTAAGGTTAAGTGCTGTATAGGATTCCCTTGAGTTGGGACATGTCAGGATATGTCGATTTTTTCATGGTCTTGCATATATTTATGAAAATATTTTGAACTCTCATTTAGATGATTCATCATCCAATTTGGATTTTGTCTTTGAAATATTCAAACGTTCCAGGTAAAAGTAGCGGCGCCAAAGGAAATGAAGTTATCGAGATGTAGCTGACAGTTACATATTAGATCTTTTATAGGTATTTATTTATGTACGAGATATTCAGCTGTAGGTGTCTTATTTTGATGATGTCATGTTGAACATCGATGGTACGAATTCTATACTATGAATAAATGAATTATGGTTATGTATATTCAAGGTTTCGATTTTGCTTCCGCTAATGTGATGATGTACCTATCTTAACTTATTTATTTTAAGTTTGATATGCTGATCAAGGTAGAATGGGATTGTCAGGATTTGCTTTAAATTGAGTGTATGTTGAAAAAAAATATCCCTGAAATTCTATGTTAACGCACGCACTTGGGAAAAATAGGGTGTTACACAATCTGCCTCTTGCAACTGCTCTCGTCTCCACCGGTCCTATAGCCTACAACAACGATACAACTGGTCATGCGCTTTAGGCTCTGTTCTACGAGTTGTTTCCTTCACTTTTTGTCTCTGGCTTCCTCGAGACCCCTTTCTGACTGCGAGCCAGAATGCCACCGTTCTTCTTCTGATATTGCCATAGCCACCTCTTCCAAGCTCCCTATGAAGGCGTCGCCATTGTGGAATCACCAGTCGTCTCCGTCACTGACCTCTCCCTCTCCATCTCTCTATGGATTCCCCTCAAGTGGCCACTGATGCCCTTTTTCGATCAACACCACAAGGCCGTTGTTGCTTGATAATTCAAATCTACCTCCATTTGATCATTATTTTTGGATACAAGTCTTGTATTGTAATCAATATTATTTTTACATTGTTCTTCAAATTTTCAGATTAAAAATAATTCCATATTTTTCAATATTATTTTTTTCAGAAAAAAAAAGAAAATAGCTCATTGTTTCCTGTCTATTTCTTTTTCTTGATTTTTTTACTTATTAGGAATTTGTTTATCAAATTTGGTGTCTCTACAAATATATTTGGGGATGCATTCAAAATTTAGGAATAAGTTGATTTATAGTATATTTATGTAGAGGTAAGTATTCTCTTAAGAGGAGATTAAGAATTCGAACAATACAACTTAAAAGTTGGAACTACTCGAAATATTAATAAATTTTATGACAGTGTTAATCAATGATTTATAGAATTGTTCTTGAGAATGTGAAAGAGAGAGAGAGATATTGCAGAGAAATGTTAAGATCTTGGAATGGGGGAGAGATTTTATAGGGGGGCAAATTAAATGATCAATTTCTCCCCCTATACACCAATATGTAAAAGTTCTTACCTACAAATACCATAACTCAAACCAAAACAATCTACCCTGGCAGATTTAATTACCTCCTTTGTGGTAACACTTTGACTTTAATGTTTTATGTAATTATTATTTATAAACAACACTAAATGAATAGAAATTAATATATATATATAATTTATTTACATCTACATATTAAAAAATTATTTATCGTGACCCATAAATTTATATTGCCTGTGGATAATAATTAAAGTGTAATAAATGTAAATTACATTTATTACACTTTAATTATTACAAAAAAATGATTAACCTCGTCCTCTTAACTGATAATGGTAGGTATTCTTATATCAATTGACATCTTTCCTCCCCTAATTGCTACTTACCAAAGAAAGAAAAGACACCTCAGGAAGCGACACGTACGTCGGTGGCAGTGACATGGCGACAACTCGTCGAGTTCTTTCGCTCCAACCGTCGCACGGCCGGTTTTCAACCTCTCCAGCTTTATCGCTTCTCCTCCTGTTTTCCCACATCCACCATCAAAATCCCATTCTTTTTCTGTCCTCCTGAATCCGTCTTCGAAGAAGCAAAAGGAAATTGACGAACACACAAAGCCGCGAGAGAGAGAATATGAACGACAACGCCGAGGATGGGTTCAGGAAGCCATTGCTGAACACCGGAAGCTGGTATCGGATGGCGTCGAGGCAGTCCAGCATCATGGGATCAGCCACCCAAATGATGCGCGATGGCTCCGTCTCCGTCCTCTTTTGCGTCCTCGTCATCGCCTTGGGCCCTATTCAATTCGGCTTCACGGTAAGATAAGATCATCCTTCGCTTTTTTCTTACAGTCATTTTTGCAGATACTTGCATGCATGTAGTGGTGTTTTGATACCCATATTATGACAGTGCGGGTACTCTTCCCCTACGCAATCTGGAATCATCAGCGATCTTGGACTTTCCATATCAGAGGTTTCAACTTTTTCTTCTTTTATTTACAGGAATTTTTTTTTCTTCTTTTCCTATTTGGGATTATGAATTAATGCGTCTGGGTATTACTTGAAATGTTGTTCGTGGCTAGTTTTCTTTATTCGGTTCGTTATCGAATGTGGGCGCGATGGTTGGTGCGATAGCCAGTGGGCAGATTGCGGACTACATTGGGAGGAAAGGGGTAAGGATGATCAGATTTTTCTTTTTGATATCTTGAGAATATTTTACTGGTCTTTGTGTTCCTGATTAGGATTGATAATTAAATTGGTGTTTGTTTCGTTCATTGCAGTCACTTATGATTGCCTCAATACCTAATATAATCGGGTGGCTAGCTATTTCATTCGCCAAAGTAAGAGTTTGGCAGTGACTTTTATAACTGGATTGTATCCATGATCTAGTATTACTAATTATAAATCTTATTGTTTGCCTATAGGATTCCTCATTTCTATTTATGGGAAGGCTGTTGGAAGGATTCGGTGTTGGGATAATTTCATACACGGTATACTTTAAGCAAACTTATCGCATCGGGTCTCCTGCTGTTGGGAGTAATTGTTATGGAAATGTCAATAATAGTGGTGGTGTTGATTGCCTTCAGGTGCCCGTATATATAGCTGAGATAGCACCTCAAAACATGAGAGGAAGCCTTGGATCTGTGAACCAGGTTGGTTTTACCATTTCCAGTTCACAGTGCTTAAGTTTATATTTATTTATCAACTTAAAGCAACTTGCTAAAACCGTTTCCCTTTTTTTCCTCCTATTTAGCTTGCTGTGACAATTGGAATAATGCTGGCATATTTGTTGGGACTTTTTCTAAATTGGAGAGTCCTTGCGGTTGTTGGTGAGCAATTACCACATAACTCCCTTTCACTTTTTCTCATAGTAATGGAAGTTTTTCAACATATTATTAATTTTCACGCCCTTACATTGAGTACATTATTTGATGTCCTAAAGAAAAGGTAAATTCATTCTTGATGTCTTCATTTGTTAGATGGCAAGTATTGGTCTGAGCTCGGTGCCTTATTTATTAATTTTCTTTTTTCCTGTCAACCTGCAATGCCATTCTATTGTTGCTCGTCTTTTTGCCCAATTTGTTTCATGTCCTGTTATGTGGACCCATTCATATTGAGCAGCATATATTGAATAAATAAATTGAAATAGTAACTGAAAGGACGAATTTTACAATGTCATTGACAGGAATTTTGCCGTGCACAGTTTTGATACCTGGTTTGTTTTTTGTACCAGAATCTCCTCGTTGGCTGGTAAAATCTTCTGTAACATCATCTTCAATTTTTATTTTGGGTTTATTGATAATGATGATTTGTTCTGTATCTTTTTTATTATGACACCTAGGCTAAGATGGGAATGGCAGAAGATTTTGAGACTTCTTTGCAAGTCTTACGGGGACTTGATGTGGATATTTCTGGGGAAGTAAATGAGATCAAGGTACTAAATTGAGTTCCTTTTGGTTTAATGCAGCTCAATCATGTTCACAAGTGGTTATCATCAATGATTCATTAGCTAGATCCTGAGCATTTGATCTCAAGATGGGGAGCATATTTATCCTTTAGTTGTTTGTACGGATTGTTTCTGATTTTGTTACAATCATTTTCTTATGAACTTGTTTTATATATATAGAGGTCAGTGGCATCCTCAGGAAAAAGAGCTACCATTCGATTTTCTGATCTTAAGTGGAAACGTTATTGGTATCCCTTGTTGGTGAGACGATTTGATCATTCTTTTTTTTTTTTTCAACATTAGCTGTTATTTCATTGAGAATGGATGATATTAATTAGAGCTTATTTATTTTTTCTTTTCCTTCTAAAATAATTTCCCTACAGATAGGAATTGGATTACTTGTGCTCCAGCAACTCAGTGGTATCAATGCTGTTCTGTTTTATTCCACCAACATTTTCGAATCTGCTGGTTAGTTCTGTTTCATCACCTTTCATTATCACATTAGCATTACAGTTATAATCTCTCGTGTCAGAAAGATTGTAAGATTGACATAGTTATACTGCATTTTTGTGGATAGATGTGTCACTCCTTTAATCTTCTGCTGTACCTTTTGCAATGTATATACTTGTTAAATAACTAGATTGATTATCTGTCTCCTGTGACCCATCCTTTTGGATGATGATTAGCTGGTTACAACCTCCAATATATTCCAAGTTAATGGGGTATTTCATGTCAAGTGAAGTATTTATGCTTCCTGGAAATATGCAAGATGCAAAATTGGAAAGCTTACGGTTATTCCTTGTTAGCATATCCTAGTAGGTTGTAACTTAGATATGCAAAAGCACAGCATTTATGCCAAACTTTCTTTTCCTTCCTTTCCTTTTCTTTTTGGGTTGGGTGTTGGATTGAAGATGTTATTTAATTATGGAAATTTTTATAATTATGCACAGTGAAGTGATGATGTTTACTCAATGGTTCTTTTTGAAACCCTAAAACATGCAAATTACTGATATTCTGTCTTTACCCTCCCATAACTGCAACTCATCAAGTTTTAATCTCATTAGGTGGAGTCAACTGTATAACATGTAGACTGATAATCATCCTAATGTCTGACCATATATATTTTTTTTTGGCCAATTAAGTGCATGACCATATATTTTAATGTGGTGCATATGGATGACCATATCTTACTCTCACTAAGAGTTTTAAATTTATGCATGTTGATCAAACCTGACTAACTTTTTGATGTTTAGAAACATGCTCTTTATCCTTGTTAACCTTCCCTTGGTGTGGCAATACTAAATTTCATTGTATAAGCTACTTTTTACGTAATTTTCAAAATGCAGTCCAATTTGGACACTTCCTCTCGTTTTGTTATTTGAATTATATCAACCAAATCTTATCCAAAAATTACAAATTATATCTCATTGGAATCCATTTTGAAAGAGCTACAACATATCCAAATTTCGGGTCCATCCAACTTCATTTGACACTTCAAATTAGTACACAAAGTTGGAATATCTTCAGAACTTTCAGAACATTTCACTTGTTCAGAATTCTGGGCGTCTGTTTCAAAACAGATAATCTTGAATCCTATATTTCTAAATAACTCACTTAAATTGCATAAATAGTTAGTGAAATTTATACTAAGATACAAAAAGATTACTAAACTTCAATTTATAACTAAAAAGTCATTAAATTTTAATTTAATATACATTTCCATAATCACCGTGAATTGACGTTAAAAGAGACTAACGGAATATTGACGTGACTAATAATGTGGATGGCTAAATAGCACAAATGATCACTGAACTTTACATAAAAATATAAAAAAAATTACTGAACTTTACATTAAAGTACAAAAAAGTCACTAAATTTTGCATTAAAATATAAAAACGTCAGCATTTCGTTATTTCTTTTAACGATAATTGAAGATAGTTATGGAATTATATACTAAATTAAAATTTAATAACCTTTTGATTATAGATTAAAGTCCAATAATTTTTTTATATTTTAGTGCAAAGTTGAATGACTATTTATGCAATTTACTCAAATAACTCACCTTTGAAACTTTCCACTTACTGTTCACTTTCTGGAAAAAAATTTCAAACCTTTCCTTCTTTAACCCATCATTCACATTCTGGACAATCTTATTTCAAAGTATCACTTTATTTTTGTTAAATTGTTAACCATCATCTCATATAAAAATTTAAATTAGTATATAAAGGTTTGAGTTATCTTTTATATTACTATTTTTACTCTCAACATATGTACTCACATGTGATTAGGCTCTACTACATTGGTTCAAACATGTGCAACTATTTAAATATTAGATTAACAATGAGTTTTGAACTCATAATCTTTGACTATTTTGATACTATGTTAAATTATTAATCACAATTTTATCTAAAAGTTAAGCAATAGATAAAATGATTAACTTATTTGTTTATTATTATTTTTACTCCCAATAATTTTAATCCAAAATTTTGATTTAAATTTAGAAACATATGCCCCCTATTTTGACACAATGTTCATTGAAAGAAAAAAATGGTTATTTAGAAATTTTCTTCTGCTTAGCTTGATCCAAATCGTATATCTGGATTTTCAAAATATCTGAAAGTACCGTTTATGAGATTAAACGTGACCAGTTGCCAAAATAATCTCATGCCATCCCACATTTTCAAAGAATCGTTTAATTGAAAAATATCTGAAAGTACCGTACTACAAGACACTTTTATGATATACTTCTCCCTTTACAAAATATTTAATTGAAAAATAATAAAAACTTCTATTTAACTCAAGTCTTGCATTCCATCTTCAAACGTCCACCTTTTCTTCCCCGTAGAAGAGTCAGGCTGTCAGCTTTATCTAATCACATTGAATGCACAGGATGAGTGTTGCCACACAATAAGGGTTCCGCCATATCTATCCTTGAAAACGTGTCGGCTTACCTGGTTTCCATTTTCATTGTCCATTTACTCCAACTTACTATTTTCCATAATTTCTGCCAGAAATTTATTTAATTATGAGGTACAAATTACAAAAGAGGATGGGGTGTTACATATAATGCCCGTCTATTATATCACTGGAGCAATGCAATGCCAAGTATTTGTCTGTTGAGTGATACTGTTGGAGTATGATTGCTTTAAAAATCTCCATGTGATTACATTCATTCTTCTTTATGTAAGAATTCTTGTGATTCATGTCATGGTAGAGTTCAAATTGTCTGTCATGCTGCATTTGGTAATAAATTTGAGGAATGGCTCCTTTTAAGAAAATTTGAGGTGGATGATCTATCTAGGTGCCTGTTTCCTTTCTCTTTTGGCATTTCAACACTAGCTGGGTCCTATCTGAATTTTGACCTATCTTGTATTCCAGTGGCTATTAAATTGGGCAGTGGATTCCTTTCTAGACTCGAGGTTGATGGTTTTTTTAATCTTTTTGGTCTCAAACTTAAACAGGAGTTTCATCCAGCAATATTGCAACATTTGGACTTGGTACTCTTCAGGTGACTGCAAAATGTTGCAATTTTCTGTTCATTCAGGGGCTAAGGAATCTGATCATTAACTACAGCCTGTCATTGATATAGGTTATTGCCACTGGGGTGACTACATGGCTGATGGACAAAGCCGGTCGCCGGCTTCTTCTTACAGTGAGTTTGCATGAATTTTCACTTCAATATTTAATTATCGCTTCTGTGTACAGGAAAAGACAACAAATAACCATTGTACTAAATCTGCCATCATTGTATGCAGGTGTCCTCATCCATAATGACTATCAGCCTCTTCCTTGTTTCCATTTCATTTCTTTTAAAGGTCACCAATTCATATTCCTCTTTTCCCCATTTTTAAAATAAATTTGTTGACTTACCCTTTCAGAAAACATGTAATATTTGTTTTCTCATATTAAGATTTCATACAAACTACATGTAATATATGTACTTCTCTCCCTTTCCTCTTGTTTTCTCTGAAATAGGGTTACATATTGCAAGATTCTCCTTTCCATAGCTTCTTGGGAATACTGTCACTGACTGGACTTGTGGTATGCCTTGCTTGTACATATCCATATAGTATAATTTTCCTCTGTAGTATTTGTTTCTCTTTTGGGTATGGTATTAGTTCTTCTTTCAATTTGTTGGTAAGTATATTTTTCGAGTGGCTGCATCTTAAGTCTCCAGGGACTAATTGTTTCTGTCCAGGCTTTTGTAGCTGGCTTCTCTTTGGGCGTTGGAGCTATCCCTTGGGTTATTATGTCTGAGGTATGCTAATATTCACCTGCTTCTAAAGCCTTTCTCCGCAGGCATGAGAAATGAGGTTCTGGAAGACAAGATTATTGTGTCAAAATATCTATTTGTTTTTCTTCTGGACACTTCTAATCTTTCACACTGGGGAGGTTGTTGATGGCTTTTGGTATTATTTTACCAAACATATAACCAACTGTTTAGGTTCCTTGAACTGTCTGTTTAATCCCCGTGCATCCTTAACTGGAAGCATCAAACTGATAGAACCATTGCCTGGAACTTTTAAGTGGGACTGGTCTCCCTTGAGAAGGTCAAGCTACATGTCTTGCATATCTAACTCGCCAGTGGCACCCAATCCAGGACTCTATCTATACTCATAATTTCTGTTCCATGTCTAGAAGTTTGTACCCAAAAATTCGAACTCAGGACTTGTGGGTCTTAAATATTTAAAGAAAAAGAAAACAATAATCAGTAGTAAGTTTGTTTTTGACCTTCTGTGCAAGTAAATACATGTAAGAGGTCTCACTGCTTGTGCAAGAGGTCTTTCCACTACCACGTTGTATGCGTGAAAGCTGCAAAATGATTTACGTAAATCACTTCATTCGAGAGCTTATGTGTTTTAATCGGTTGTTCAGATTCTTCCTGTAAATATTAAAGGCCTTGCTGGTAGTGTAGCAACATTGTTGAATTGGATGACAGCATGGGGGGTTACAATGACAGCAAATTTACTCTTGGTGTGGAGCAGAGGAGGTTCTCTCTCTCTCTCTCTCTCTCTCACACACACACACACACACACGTGAGCAAAATACCCTTTTTATGTTGGTCTACGTGGTTGTCTAATACTTTTTACTGTATATCTCAAGCAGGGACCTTCGCCATCTACACTGTGGTGTCAGTTTTCACTGTGGTATTTGTGCAACTTTGGGTTCCAGAAACTAAAGGAAGAACCCTAGAGGAAATTCAATCGTCCTTCCGATGATGAGATTGTTTGTTGAAGCACAGTTTTTCACCTTGTTCTGGCTTCAAGTAAATATCTTCGCAGAATTTTGCATGCGGACTGTAAATGTAGTTTTGCTCCCTTCATTGTAGCAAAATGTAAGTAAAAGGAAATCAATCCATTCACACTCATTTCCTACCTCCTCCAACCATAAATAAAACAACTCTGATCTTCTGTTTGAAGCATAATTAATAAAAGTTACTATTCCACATTCAGTCCCCGAGCAAATGTTTCTTCTTCTCATACCCCTGCAGAATAAAAGTTGGAGATGAATTCGTCATTTTCGATCTTCTTTCGGGTGGATTGAAGCAAGGAATTGCTTGAGACATCTGTTGTAGACACACGGCCGTTCCAGGTGAACCAGGTGACCGGCTTTCTTTATCCCTTGAAATGTTGCCTTGTCTCCTAGTTGCCTGTTATCATGTTTAGCAAACCTCCATGAGTATATAACCTGTTACGGCCTTTTGATATTATTTCTTTCGGACATTCTTTATTTTTATGGTTGTTCAATGCACGTACAAGCCTATATGGGTGTTATTTAGTTGATTGAGTGATGAATCTCATGGCCTAGGCCTCCTTATTGATGAGTAGTCTAGATATGTGGCTTTGAATGTGTGATCAGATTGCTTACTGTTTCATGTTCTGGGCAAGCTCCAGCTTGAAGATTTGATCATTCTCACCCCACAGGAGATGTATTCTCTGCATAAAAAATGCTTTAACAAGTTGAACCACAAAGCAAAGCAATATTTTTGCATAGAAGGCATATATTTATATATGATTGGATATAGACATTTTACCTCACGATTAGTTGGGTGGGTGTTTAGAAGTTATTGTTATCTCTTCTATGATCAAAATTGAAATGTTTTTGAGAGCATAATAATTTTATATATTTATTTAATGTGTGATATATGCACTATCTTATATATTCTAAGATAGTATTTGTTAAAATGAGTAAGATAAAGTTATATCAAAATAAAGTTAGAATGTTTCAGAATTAAGATATGGTTGTGAAACATTTTAAAATTTTTATCAAATTATTTGTTAAATTTTTTGAAATGCATTGATAGAGATATATATCATTTGTTCTTATCTGTAACGTTTAAAATAAATTTATCTGAAGGGAAAGAGATAGATTTATATGGATAATCCAAAATAAAAAGCTAAACAATTTATTTTTTAAAGGTTGTCAGATAAATTTAACATACATAATAAAAAATATTTTTATATTTTACTTTTTTTAACTCATATTTTAATTAAAATCAAAAGTTTATGGTTTACCTGTTGGAAAATGGGGATGGTGGCATCTTTGTTGCTGACAATCAAGCCCTCTAGAAGCTCACCTCTCTCCTTTCTGTTGTTGAACATCACCTATATATCATCAAATGAATATCAGTCAGAGGTAAGTTGAAAGAGCAATTTATGATGATGGGCTGATGATAGTAATATTTTTGACAATTAATGGTTCTATCAGAAAATCCAAACCATTTATGGCTATGGTTGGGAATTAGAATTTATGGAATGAAAAGTATAGAAAGCTAATTATTCATATGCACCGTCGATCACTATTAATATAAAAAATAAAAGGGTGTTGTTTATATTAAGATCTTGGTTCGCATGCATACACGTAATGAGATTCAGACGATTCCTATATATTTTTCTAAAGTTAGTTAAGTATGTATGGAAAAGAGTTTTATTTTATTTTTTTGATGAGTAATGTTATTTATTTAGATTAGGTGCCACTTTTATATTGGACAACAAAAATGTACACAATAAATACTAAAATTTATATCTTTTTACTGTCCAATAAAAGAGTGACACTTAAATTAAAAAGTACAAATTTATCTCTAATTTACATGAATAATATTATTATATTATTATTTTTTTTTGGTGGGGTAAGTCATTTAAGGGAGACGTCAATGTGCCCTGCTGCTGCCAACTACAATTGCCCCATAAATCTATAATTGTATTGGAATTTGAAAGGTGGGTCCACTACCTATTATTGAATCTTTCAAATAACGCTCAAGAAGAATATATTTATATAATCATCAGGGAGGGAGGGGGGTAATTTAGTAGGAAATTAAAGATTATAATTATTTCATTAATTATTAAAGTTTAAATTTTAATGGAGGTGAGCTATAGCTTATATATCTGAATTGTTATGTGCTTAATTAATTGATTTATTTTGTTTGTGAACTATATTGAATGAGCATAATGGACAATGGATGAGCTGAGCTGACTTTTTATACATTTATTAAAGAATAATAATTGAGGTTTTATGGATGGTAAAAAATTCAGTGCCATTCAGGAAAAATAATAATAGTATGAAAATAAGTATATGGGTGTATTTAGAAAACGATGGATGCGCCATTAATTCCAAGTTCCAACCATTGGGCATTTGTTTGAAATATATATGTATTTTATAAGATTATGAACAATGATGATATTATTATTATTGATAATTCATAAAAAAAAAAATATCATTGATTCCTTAAAAAAATTATTTATTTAGCCTCCTCCTTACATCATATATATTTTGAATCTGCATGAGTTTGCCTAATGAAAATTGATATTAATTATTATATATAATTAATTATTTATATTAAAAAAATTATTCAGAATATAATAAGTGATTGCAATTCTTTAATTAATTAAGATCTTAATTAATATATAATAAGAAATGATAATTCTTATAATTTTTGTAAAAGCAACACAAGGACAAGGGTATTAATTAGTGGTTGGAGACCACTATACATATATCTTGTAACTAGGCGTCTTGAAAAGTTTAGTGTTAGATAAAATTGGAATAATAATTAACTCCATTTGGGATTCAAGTACAGTTTAAACACAAAAAATTAAGATTATAAAATCTAGTTTTGCACGTGAGCGAGATTAGACGTCAGGGCGGGAGAGAGAAGGAACAGTAGAGCGAGGCTTAATTATTAATTAATTAAGGTCACGTTTTTAACTCAACAGAACAGTAAAATTTTAGGGAAGAGTAAGTTACTTTAAGGGTGGGTTGATGAACCAACCTCAAGAAAATCCTTGTGGAGTTTGTTGGGAAACCAGAGCTTCTTGTGAGCCGCGACAGATAGAAGCGCCTTCAAACCCTTGACGGAGCTAGGCAACAGCAGCTCCGATGAAGAAGAAAACCCTAGACTATGAAGCGTTGTCTGGCTGATCGAATCCGTCATGGCCAGAATCGAGCCGGAAACCACCAATGCCTCCACCACCTCAGGCCACAGCTCCGCCATCCTGAACGCTACCATCCCGCCGTAGCTGAACCCCACCACGGCGCATCTCTCAACGCCCAGCTTCCCCAATCCCTTCATCAGGCACTCCGCCTGGAACGTCGGTGACCGATCGCCGCTGTCGGAAATGGAGCCGCCGAAGAAGAGGAGGTCCGGCACGTAGACTGCGTACTTCTTGGTGAGAGCTCCGATCTGGAACTGCCACGTAACGATGCCCTCGGCTGCGAAGCCATGGACGAGCACCACCGCCGGCTTGCTTGGCTTAGCGGGTTTATCGGCGGCCGCCTTTGCCTTCTTGTTGATGGTTTCTTTGGGGACCCAGAAGTTCATGGTGGTGCCTGGCTCGATCTCCACTGCGTGGGGAACCACTCCCGCCATCTTCATCAGGCCATGCAACAATGGCTTCTGAGCTGCAACTAGATTCACCATCGATCTCTCTTCAATTTCTCAGAGAGAGAGAGAGAGAGGGTGTGTGTGTGTTTGAATGTTTGAAGTGGATTGAAGGAGTGAATAGATGAGGCAATTTAAGCTGAATGGTAAGGCAAGAGTTGGTGTCGGGTTGTTATCGGTTGTCCATTGAAATATTGATATATAATAAAAGAAAACGGTAAAATTATATAAAATGATATAATAAAAAGAATTATGTAATTCTAAATAATAATAATAATAATAATAATTTATTATTATTATTAATCTAACACATTGGTGGTTGAGATCGAAACTGGAGAGAGCATTGCAATTGTCATCAACAGTTAGTCTGTGAGGGTGCCAAAACAAATATATATTTGATCCAATTCTCAGAGAGAACATAAAATTAACCCAACATAAATACAAAAAATCACATAGTTGATCTAGAAATCGATCGGAGTTAAACAGAGTTCTATGTAATGATTTACCCATGGCTGAAACAAACATCATGTTGCTTCTTCAATATCCATCCTGGAGCTTATATATTAAATTGCTTGTCAGTTAACGATGATGATCCGACAATTCAGCTCTGGGGACAAATTAAATTAAGAAATTGATTCACAAAGCAAAAAAAGAAAAGAATTAATTCTACGGAAGGTTGGTTTGATCTTCGCTCAACTGCACCACCTACTCTCGATCGATCATTTGTGTGCTTTAGTTTGCTACAACTGGAAACTTAATTTGTGGTACAAACGTACGTACGAGGATTTTGTTTGTTCAGTAATTGATTGATGCCTCAGTCAATTGCTTCCAGGTGGCGCAGCTAATTAATTAAGCGAGAATCGGGATCAAATATAAACTAAAAATTTCAAGTGTGGATGTCCTATTATGTGTACTATATACATATTATATAACGTGTAATTAATTATGAAAGGATTAATAATAATATTACTACGTACTAGCTATAATAACCCATTAAAATCTATATATTTATAGTAAATTAATTAGACGACCTTTGAATATAATTTAAAAAATTAGAGTATTAAACTAATCTTCTACTTAACCCTTGTTAATGAGCAAGGAGCCTAGGATATATAGGATTTGAACAAGAATTAGACTACATCCAAAGGTCTCTTGTCACTACTTTATTTAAGGAAAAAGAATGACTAATTAAATGGGTAAGTCGGGATTTCTATAATCCTAGGGTTGCTAAATTATTTTGCCAAGGACAATATTGATCAAATTATGGGTAGATTTTGTTTGTTTATTTTTTATTTTTTGATTGGTAGTACGTGAATAAATATTATTCTAATTTTATTTATTTTTCCAGTTCTTTCTACAAATTCAAAGTTCAAACACATATAGTATTAACTATATATTAAGAGACTTTATACAATTTTCAATAATCTGATTTAGGATTATTTTTCTTGTCACAAGAGGCCATCTCCATATGTAGATTAGTACTGTAGCTTAAACGTCATGTCTTGGATTTAAATTTCTCCAGGAAGAGAGAAACGAAAGGATGCAAAATTATTTGTAAACGATTCTTATTATGATGGTGATGTCATTATTCAATGGTTAGGAAGCAATGAGTTTTCATATTCCATTTGTGGTGTTTTTTTAGTTGATTCTATAAGCAACGATCGATATTCACAAGAACAGGCTACTCTTAGGTGGTCATTAAAGACGATGACATGCAATATGTGGAAGCTGGAACATCACCGATGTTTTTGTTTTGTGTACAAATTCATAGGCATGCATTTGTTCCGATTTGCCATTTGATACTGCTAGGTCGTCGGTCCTTAATGCTACTGTTACTCCAGCTGGAAGAGGAAAACGAAAGATTTTCTTCTAGAATTAGAGTTTATATATATATACTTGCCTAAAATGTGTTTAATTAATATAAAACTTTAATCACATATCCGATCGATAAATTTATCTCATATATATATACACTCAAAATGAAGATAATAACTTTAAATTTTTATCGATAATTAAATCTGGATATATAATTGAGATTGTGGCATGTGGAGTAGGTTGGTCAAAGAATCACACTTTTTAAGGTAGCAACAGAGATTAGGAATTTGAGGAATTAGGCACACCCACTAGTTTCGTAGTTTAGTATTTTGGCGTGCACCGCCGGTTTCGTTAAGTTTGGGTCACCTGCCATCTAAAGTAGGCACAATTGATCCTAGGTTTCTTCTATACATTAAGAACACCAAATACCAAACTTTTACATAATAATTCTAACATAACAAGTACTTCTAAAATAATAAAATAATACTAATGAAATTTTAAATTAGTGATAAGGTAGAGATATAAAAAATCTTCAAACTTCAGATTTTCTTAAAAAAAAATTATTTAATCAATTTCAAGTGCGCATTGCCACCCGCTATCCGCTGATATTTTTTATGCTTGTGATTGTATCTGACAGGGTCAAGACGGTGTTGATCGGGCTTAGATGAGATTGATATAGGAGCTAGTTTTCATTTCAACCTGGGGAGATTGATACAAGAGCATATTCTTTGACGTATTAGTGTTTTTATTTTTTTATTTGTTTAATTAGCTTATGGTTGGTATTTATATTATTAGCTTTAATAAGACTTTTTAATATAGATGGACGGCCAAGATTAGAAGGAGATTAGAAGGATCTTTTGTGATCAGTGGCTGGGATTTATTACGACTGTATCCCTAGTATAAATAATCTTTTAACACACTTTGTAGGCAGCCTTTTTATTGGTTTGAGGTTTTCCTAAGCCCCAATTTCATATTAGCTTTCCAGCTTTGGTATGTCACTGTTTTAGCCCAAATTTTGCAGTTGTTTAGCTGTTTCTTCATTTCATACTATGTCAACATATCTTGTAGTCAGAGATATTTTATGCTAAACCATCTTGCTGTCAAGTTTAATATTGACAGTTGTATGATTTGGTACAATCTGGAGAAACAAAATCAACCATCCAGAGTTCGGTGTTTTCAGGGAAGAGGATGCAATTCTAAACTGCATCAATATTATGATTTTATATCATTATTCAGTGGTTAGGAACCAAGGAGTATTCATATTCCATTTGTGGTGTTTTTTTAGTTGATTCTTTTAGCAATGATCACAAGAACAAGCTACTTTTAGATGGTAAGTACGATCACATGCAATATGTGGAAACTGGAACATCGCTGATGTTTTTGTTTTGTGTACAAAATCTTAGGCATTTGTTCTGATTTTCCATTTGTTACTGCTAGGTCCTTAATGCTACTGTTGGTAGCATTGTAGTATTGCATAAGTGTTCACATATGTTGGTTTTTCTTTTTTCTTTTTTTTTTTTTTTGCGTGGAAGATCACCTGGGTAATACAGAGTCGGTGCAACTCTTTTGCTTATAAAGGAAGGCATCTTACCACATAGGGTAATTGTTGAATCTGGATGCCATCAAGAAACTGGTTGTCACAGTTTTTTTTTTTTGTAACTTAAACATCATGCAAGAAACTGGTTTTGTGAGTTTTCAGTCAGGCCATCGGTTCAACTTCACAGGCAATTATGTTATTTGCTTTTTAGAGAATGATGGGTTCCATTCAATCTTACGATTTGACAGTTCACTTTTGTCTTCTTGATGTTGTACAATGAACTCTCGACTAAGAGGGAGTAAGAAATTCTACATTGGAAGTAAATATTACTTCATTTGTGCAAGAATTTGCATACAGTTAGGAAATTTTAAGCAGGATTCACTAACAGTGATGCAAACAACTGAAGGGTTTGTATTAATAATTGTTGGAATGAAGCTTGTTTTAGGTGGTGGGGAATGGGGTTTTAGATGCACTCTGAGTATTGATTATTTCACTAGATTTAACATTTGGAAAAGAGATAGAGCTTCTAGACCATCATTTGCCATAAATTTTTCTTTTTTGTATATAGCCTCCATCAGCTCGAACTACATGGAATTTAATGTGTGTGTGTGTGTGTGTGAGAGAGAGAGAGAGAGAGAGGGAGAAGTTACAATTACTGATAATCTGTTCCGTTATACTATCTTTTTATACATAGGTAATTGTGAAACTATATCTAGGAAGGGAACATAGTATTCTGTTTCTTCTTTACCTTTGGCTGACTTCTCTCTTTCGAAAACTATATTGTTCTCTTTGCAAAACTTGTCTATTTGGATGAGGTAACACTCCAATCTTGTTTGATACATTTCTTCTTTTTGGTTCTTATTGCAGTCAGTTAAATTCCTATTCATATTTGATAGACAGACATTGGGTTAGTTAGAACTCACCACATGATGATGTTAATTTTATTTCTCTATTTATTGTTTTAATTACTCGGGCTAATTATCATACTCATTCATGTTATGACCTGATGATTTAGAAGGTAGAATGCCCTAATTAAGGGGATATCACAATATCATGAGAGCTGCATGGTTAGTATTTGTGATCTTTTAGGGGTTCTATAGCTTGAAGTGTGGAAATATATTGAGTTAGCAGATGACATGTTGGAATCTTAATTGAAATTCTCTCATAATTGGGGGTGAAATTTCTTTGTTCCACTACACATAAAACAAAATTAAACATGAACTCTGCTTTAAAACCATTGTTCCACTACACATAAAACAGCTCTGCTGCGACATCAATTCGATGCCACAAATCACATCACCAGTTGACCGCACCTTTTGCTAGAGAATCTGCACAAAAATTTCCTTACTTGGAGAGTACGCTGGAACTTTAACATTTCATAGCTTATTAATATTACTACAAATTTTGTAAAATTGACTGCTTCATTGGAATCAAGAATGCTAGTGGCGCAGGAGAATACACACCAAAAAAATGGCCACTGCTACTTCTCAAAACACCAGCAACCCCAGAAATTCCGAACTTACCCTTTGCAGTCTTGTCTACATTAGTTCTGCAGGGGTAACACCCATTCTAACACAGCCCTGCATTTTCTAATTCCACCACAATGCTTGAAAAGGTCCAGAGAAATAAGGAGTCAATGACCAGAGTAACCAGAAACATCAACTCAAATAGCTGGTCGAAGTCTCACCCCTTGTTCTGAAAACCAACCTTTTCCTCTCCAACAATATTTGACCAAACAACACCAAAAAAAAACAAAACAAAAACACCGAATAGCAAACTTTTTTTATTCATTTGAATTACACCCTAGAAAACCCTATTGGTCTAATAATTTACAGAGAGAGTTCGGACAGACAGCCTGAAACCCCCACCACTTAAAAATTCTGCCTTAAATTTGCCATGATACAACACAACAAAAAAATAAATGGTCTGAGCATTTGACGATATGGTATCATTTGACGATAAAATACCTTTATTGCTTAATTTCTAACCTTCATATTTTGTGAACCCAGCACAGCTAACCACAAACTTACAATTTCCTTCAATGGAGCACAATTCTTCCTGAAAAAACCCACAGCATTCAAGAGAGAATCTGAACTGCTCTAGCTTCTCCTTCCAATAATGTACACAACGATCTCAAGTTCCTATGTAAATAAGTTCCTTCTCCACTTTAAATTCCAAATGCAAACATTATCAACCCACTGACCCATTATACAAATCACACCTTCTTTCTCGAGAGATAGAGAAAAAAGTATTGGATAAACCGATTTGAGACTCTGCTCCCCTGCTCCCAAGCACCGTGCCAAAATCTTGTAGAAGACCCCTCCCCCACAAAAGTCTATGCAATTTTGAAATTTCCTTGGCAACACCTGCAGGAATTTCAAAAATAGGGATATAATGTAAAAGTTGGTTAGCAATAACGAACTTAAGCAAAACAAGCCTTCCACCTATTGATAAAGACTTTGCCTTTCTTGAAGCTTTCCTCTGAGCCTTTTAATCACTGGCGCCCACATTGAGGTTTGTGGCCATCCTTATAACTAGTGTATGATCTTCCGTTGACTAAACATGCATATTACCTCTTTGTAGAAAGCATTACTAGTGACGAATGAACAAGTCACCAATAATTGAATATTTCTACTGACACGTCTTTCATCACTAAAAAGGTGTCAAAATATTTGAACCATCAGAAATTTAGAGATGAGATTGCTGCCCTTTTGTCAAAATATTATCCCTTTGTGATATTTGATACGTATGATTCAACGATTCACAAATCTCAAACTTTTCATAGGCCTTGATCAAATTCGTGACAAAAAAAATTTAACAATATTTCTAGAAGGTACTGTGTTCCATATCTCTCTCTACATGCGGAGACAAAGGTGTTCATCTTAAACCCTTGTTTGCTGCAGTGTTAATTTAAGCGGGAAATCTGTTTTGCATGGTTTCTTCCATATTTTATTGATAGAAGGGTTCGAAGACTCCATATAAAAACAAACCTGTGCGTTTTTTAGGGTATGCAGTATGGTATGGAGTGGGTGATGCAAACTATGCTCTATTGCCTATTTCAAACCTCTGTGTTTTTTAGGGTATACAGCAGCATGGTATAGAGTGGTTGATGCGGCTTATGCTCTCTTGCCTATTTCTTTTGTGGCCCAAATTCTTTAGGACAGGTTGATTTCGTTTTTAGTTTAAGTTTTTAAATTTGTGTTAATTTTTTATTTCAGTTAAAAGGAATAAAACCTAAATCTGTCATTTCATTTTTACTGGCATCTTAAAAAAAATGAAAATAGAACATAAAATCGTTTGATAAATCTATTAATCTGAACCTTTTTCTTCATATAGTGATATAATTTCTGCAAATCCATGTAATATAATTTTATTTTGCATGTATATTAATTTATTACTTAATATTCATAATTATTTACAAAAACACCTTTTGTGAAAATATGCAAAAGCACAAGACGTGAATATTATATATTATCCCCATTCCTAAGCTAAATAAAAAGCAGTATAATATAGTTTTTGTTCAGTATAATAACGTAATTAGATTTTATTAACGCTATTGAAAATCTTTTTAATCTAAAAGCAAAATAGTTTTGTCCCATAGGCCAGGACCCCGTTTGTTAACCAGTGGCCAGCCTTGGGCCTGGCCCAAGGGACGAATCAGGCCGAGCTTCTTTTTTTTTTTTCTATATATATAATGTAATCTGCTTTTAACTTGGTAATAGCTTGATCTGCTAAAATATTAATTTATAAAATTATCTTTATTGTTTTATTAAAATTTCTCGGATATAATTTCTTAATAATTATTTGCAGTCCGGTAATTTCTTGTCCATTTTGGGAGTCACCCAAGCCCATATGATGATATTAATAACATATCAAGTTTTAATAACTTAATATTTTTATATAATATTTTGTTTTTTTTTATAAAAATCTTTATAACTTATACCCTATTCGAGATTCTCCCACAAAATTTGGTTGACTCAATTCTGCCTATTTTGTTAAATATTTGTTTTATTACATTACTTCTCTTCACATCATCAACCTTATATATATTAAACTTCAAGCATATATACATTTTATTCTCAACATCGTTCTTGGCTTTATTATAAAATATTTTATTTTTAAATTTATCTTTTCTCATACATCTATTTTAGCATCTTCATATCCATCACACATATTTTGATATTGTAGAGCTTCACTATTGTTAGAATTATAATAATGCATAAGCACGTGCATTATGTTAAATATCACAAAGATAACATACTAATTAGTTAATTAATTATGTGACTTTTTAAGTTGTGTCATGCAACCGATCGACTTCTTGATAATTCAAGTGTGTAATCATAAGATGAAAAACACATTCTAGTCACATCTCAAATACCCACAATTAATTTGGTAATGGAAATTAATTGAATTTGATTTTTTTGTGTACAAGGCTCACTCATAAAGTTTAGGAGACTAAGATGAATTTGAATTCTAATTTTAATTTAGATAATATTCTTTTAAATATTTATTTATCATGATTGCATAAAATTTAATTGACACTTACCTTAATTAAATTTACCTACAGTACTATCTAACATTTGTTATAGCTAGGATGAAGTTAATGTTATAGTTGTTTTATAAAATATTTCTTTAAACTTTATTAGAATCTTATTATTACATGAAACTTCACATGCACTTTTCCATCTTGATTATTATGCCTTAACAATATTTATATATATATTGGTAATATTGTTATCAATCACTCATCTTTTTAAATATTTGATCCAAGATATATGAATTGACATTTTATTATGGTAAATTGGTCATGACATGATACAAATCAAGTGTAATCGAAAAACGTAAGCTCTCCTTCAAAGTCATATATATATATAGTAATACTAAACCAATTCTATTCCTTTATCCGTCCTATGAGTACTAAAATTAGTATCTAGATTCTATCAATATTTTAGCTTTTTTTCGTTGTTTTTTTTTTTATTTTTGGTGTAAATGAGGATTATGACAAACCCAACCCGCACCCATACCCAAGATGTGAGGAGTCAGCATTCCAAAAATAGAAGGAATTAAGACATCCTTTTGCTGGATCAAGATCTCAATTCAACACGACCAATACATTACATTAATGGAGTCTTTGGTGTCTCTTTCTTTTTGCATCTTTACTAAACTTTCTTTTTAATCCATCTTCACGGCGAAGGAATGTGTCGCCTGGAGAAAAGATGGGACAGGAGGACATCTAGCTGTTTCATTTTGGACTCTTTTTTTTTTTTTTTTCAATTCGTCTGTAGATAAGCCAAAATATTAATTATATATATTATATTGAGCATTTGCATGTTTCTCTGCTAGAACTTAATTTCTATTCAGATAAAACCGAAGTAATTAGGGTACCAAGAACTAATAAAATTAAACATTGGACTTAACCGTTGCATTTGAAGGGGATGCATCGATCAGTAGCTAGCATTTTCATTACAAAAAAAGATTTCAAACCAGAATAATATATATAAATATTAAGAGTTGTGTTAAATCTTTTATCTTATTATGTAAATTTGATTATATAAATTATAATTCATTACTCATTTTTATCTATGACATCTCCAAACATTCATGCCAATCTCAAGTCTCTGTCACTAAAGTTTTTATGTTTTTATCTACTTCATATTTGATTTTCGGTCTATCTAACCAATCTATTGGGTCAAAGAAATCTTTATTGATTTTTTTATATAACAAAATTATGTTTTAATCGTATATATATTAATTGCTTATCTTTTATGTAATAGATTTGATTTTAACCTCTATGATTTTTATTTTTATTTTATCGCAGCAGCACTAGACCATTTTATGAATAAAAGTAACTCATGTCCCCAGTGAAGTTGGGGGAGTAGGTGTGTGAGCACTTTGTGAAATCACCCAAATGCCCTTTCAAAAAATTTGGTTATTTCACCAATAATTGGCATATCTACTCAAATCAACTTTGATAGGATTAAATATATAACTACCATTTCTAATATTACTTTTTTTTTGTATGTATGACTAATATCTATCCATCGCTTATGTTTTTTAAACAAATTTTAGATATTTTACTTTGTGCCGTACAATGGGTAATATTATATATAAGGAAAAAATATGATATGCCTAGAGAGAGAGAGAGAGAGAGAGAGTAGGGCATGATATATAGAGGGGACAGTTAGAGGTTACAGAGTGGAGGCTTTGGCGTTCAAAGTAGAAAGCATTGACCAGAGCGAGAGAGAGAAGCGAGCAAGATCTTCCACAGCACGGCTGGGGATAGTTATTTTTGTAGGGGTCGGGGGTTTGTCATTCTTGTAGTAGGAGGAGGAGGAGGAGGAGGAGTGGTGGTGTACGGGTGATATATGAATGTAATATGTTGCCCTTTTCTTTCTTTTCTTTCTTTTGTCTAAATGATGATGTTGTTGTTGTTCGTTCCGTTGAGAGACTGAGGCTTGTTGCTTTCTCTTTACTCTATCCCTCTCATATATATATATATATATATATATACAATACACTCTTCCATCAACACTTTCTAAGACATATATATATATATACTTGACCTATGAAGAAGTTTGGAAAAAGACTATACAAGCAGCAACAACAACATCACTGGAGACCAATCGCAGGCACTCTCTCTCTCTCTCTCTCTCTTACATTCACAAAGCCAGAGACAGAGATTCATTCCAGTTGTATCTTGTTGCTTTTGAGGAATGTTCCTACCTAGCTTTTTAAGATTTCCAACACTGTTCCTCAATACTTTTCCCACCCATATTATTATTTATCATCAACTTTGTCTCCCCCCCTTACTCTCTCTCTCCATATATATAATCTTAAATAATTAAAATCTCTATGTAAAACTAAAAAGTTACAGCATAAACTAGCTTAGTTAGCCTGTATATATCGCACCTCATATATCATATAGCAATATATGTAAAATTTTAAGGACAAATTACTCTCAACCCTGGTAAAAAAACACATAAAAACTATTAAAAATAACATGAAATTTTCTTGACTTATTAGTTGTGAATCACTTTTATATAACTAAATGAATTGCTAATTTTTTTAAAATATAAAAAAGTACTTTCTCTCTCCTAGCTATATTCCTCGTCCTCTTCTCAGGACATTCACTCTTGCGACAAGGCACGGCTTAGTGATTTGTCTCTCTTCCCCTCTCCACAAAATCCTAGTGATGCCAAGAGTTGAAATTACCCTTTAAAGAGGGTGCTTTGCAACCCCTATAACTAGAGATTTTTTAAGTTTTTAAATATATATATGTGCACATTTACTTTACTTTATAGTATATACTTTCATTTATATTTATATAGAAAATGCATTCATTTATATGAATTGTTTTCTGTAAATATATAAATGAATATGTTTAGTTTAAGTTTATATTTTTATTTTGGAAATGTTTTATTTCATAGTAGTTTGTACTTAAAATATATATATTCAATGTTTACATTTATATATACATTTATTTTTGTAATTAAAACATGTAATTTTTATATAATTTAGAGATAGATAGGGGAGACAAAACTAACTATGTGAGACAAAGAGGAAATTTACATATTGAGGGCAAAATAATTTATTTATTTATTTTCACAAGTAGTAAATAATTGAGGAAGTCTTTATTATTTTTTATTAGTATTCTAGCTAGATCCTGACTTCTTGTCAAACCTAAGTGGTGGGGAAGGCAGTGAAATTTATCCGAAATTTAAATACAAATAGGGATGAAAGAAATAAGTAAGAAAAGTTGTCGAATCAATGGTTGAATTGATGGCAGTTTGAATCCACATACTGATTGTTGTTAACTATATATGTATTATTAACCGGCAATCATAGAGAAAATTACAAGTCAATAACTTCTCTAAAATGTGTGTTTTAAATTGATTTGTACACAATCGAGGAACAAAAAATAAAATATAGATAATGATCAAAGAGTTTATCTCAAATACCTCAAATTATGGTATTTATAGGTTAATTGTTCCTTACTCTTCCTACAAAGATATTTTGAGGTTG
This sequence comes from Diospyros lotus, assembly GCF_014633365.1. Taxonomy (NCBI): domain Eukaryota; kingdom Viridiplantae; phylum Streptophyta; class Magnoliopsida; order Ericales; family Ebenaceae; genus Diospyros; species Diospyros lotus. Next base: position 9,598,688 of record NC_068343.1, on the reverse strand, counting down.
AGATGATCGATGTGGTAGATTCATCATCTTAAATTTTAAACTAGTTAAGTCGCTTATTTGAGAAATATTTATTTTGTTTTTATGATTATTTATTCATTAGTTCATCTTATAGGTATGTGTGACAAGTGATTTGCTTAAATGAGATAATTTTTTCACGTTAGTGAACTTAGAAATCATTTTCATTCAAGCTTCTCTTATATTATTGGCTTGCAATTTAAAGGTGTATAAAAGAAAGTTGCTAGATTATTTGTGACAAATTGTTCCCAAATTTTCAATGCTTAATTTTTCACCCATAATTCCGTATATATATATATATATATTATAGAATATATATGCATCCATATCCATGCAAAATTGCATGGATGCATGGAAAAGCACACGTGGCACGTGAATTAGCGGTAATGATTAAGAAGTTTTGGGGGTTTAAGTGGGCAGTCAAGATACGGGCGGGGACCATGGGAAATTGATCCGAATGTGGGACCCAAGAAATCCAAGACCCACATAACATCATCATTGGCATTGAGCACGTAAACAAACCAACCGGGCCTTCCCCCCTTCACGATGAAGGCGGCCAATTAATTAAATTCTCTGCGTTTAAATGATTAACCAAATCCCAGAGTTTCATTCATTAAAATACAGTAAAAACGGATCATCTGCATTAATCCTTACATTACACATATATAGCTTGCATTTTTTCCAGATTTCATTTCAAAACCCCCACGCCCACCTCAGGACTCCTCTCGCGCGTACGTTCACGCGCACTTCAAATTAACAGGTTAATAGTCTCTTCCTTCCTTCCTTCCTTCCTTCCTTCTTGATTAAACTTTTGAGTATATATATATATATATATATATATTTAATTGTCGGTGAAGCAGAGAAGAAGGCGGCAATATTATTATTATTATTATTATTAATGAGGAGGCAAATGAATGGGTGGTAGTAGTTTGGGGAAACGCATGTGGGAGGGAGGGAGGGATGGTCTTGGTCTTGGGGTACTATTCCTAGTTGGTCTTTGCAAACAACGGAATAGGCAGCAACTTTTGGAAAGCATGCAGTGAGATCGTCCAACTGCTAGCTATTATCACCAATCTTTAGACGATTTGATTCTTTTTCTCATATATGAATTCTGAACCTTTTAATTGAATAGCGATGATATGATCGATATTCGAGAGGAATTTATTCGATTTTGGTGGGTCAAGATAGAATACACAACGGTAGGGTCACCTCTCTCTCTCTCTCTCTCTCTCTCTCTCTCTGTGCGTGGATTGGATCTATTTTTTTTTTTTAATTTCCTCCAGAGAGAAGTTATTTTATATGAATCACTCTCACTTGCTTTTATCATTATTGAGGATCTCTCTTGTTCCGTCCAAATGAAATATATGATTATTATTATTATTATTATTATTATTATTATTATTATTATTATGCCTTTATTTCTTTCTCCTTTTACTTCCTTTTTTATTTTCTCTCTCTCTCTCTCTCTCTCTCTCTCCCATTAACATGTCTCATCAAAATCTAACCTCTCGTATCTTCTCCCCCACCAAATCTTAAACATCTTTCTAAAAGCAATTCTAATGACATTACCAATTTTCTTCCCCCTTAGGTTCAATCTCATGCAATTACCTATATGAAAAATTGCCATCATAAATTATGAGATAATATAATTTATTTTTTATCATCTCTAATAAAAATAATTATACAAACAGACAAGTTTGATTGATTTTATTTCACATTGAGAACAACCAACCAACCAACCAACCAAAACGCATATTATTAACTTTAGTCTCGTGTTAGGTTTACTTGATCTTACGATATGATCACAAATTATAATAAAAGTTACAAATAATCCTTGTATGACAGATAAAAGTACAAATCTAAAATGCTCATCCACTTAATAAACGCCCCCTATAACAACTAGCTCACTTTCTTTGCCCCTCTAACTACCTCTTCTCCATTCCAATGTCTCATTTTCTTTATTCTCTAGTTTTTCAAATTAAAGTTTTTGGGATATGAATTTTGGTGTGTAGGATTTTATACACACGATTTATGAGTGTTATTGAACATGTTGGTGTTCGGTTGTGTGGTACGGGCAAGTGAAGAGGATGCGCGGGAAAGGTGGTGGGAGCAAAGAGAGCAATTCCATTTCCCTTCAGATCGAGGGTGGCAGTGATGGAGGGAAAGCATAGATGGATACGGATACGGACAAAAGTGTTTGATGGTAGCTAGAGTCGTCTCATGATCGGAGAAGACAGATAATGGATCCATGGAACATTGTTCCCCTCCCTCTAGTCACATGGCCTCTTTTGACTACCCATTGACCATTATTCTCACTCACCTCTTTTGACTATCCATTGTGTATAACGCTCAAAGATAAAATTTAGGAGACTAACATGAATTTAATTAAATTTAAATTTAAATCTAGATAATATTTTTTTAAATATATTTATTTATCATGATCACATAAAATTTAATTGACACTTATCTTAATTAAATTTATCTACACTATCTAACATTTTTTGTTATACGATGAAATTAATTTTATAATTATCTTATAAAATATTTTTAAAATTTTATTAGAGTCTTATTATTACATGAAACTTCACATGCACCTTTTTATATTAATTATTATGTTTTAACTATATATATATATATATATTGATAATATAGTTATTAATCTCTTATCTTTTTAAATATTTGATTGATCAAGATATCTAAATTGACATATTATTAGGGTAAATTAATCATGACATGATGCAAATCAAATGTAATCGAAAAACCTCATAATCTCCTTCAAAGTCATATATCTATAATAATAATAATAATGTTAAATCTGTTCTATCCCCTTATCCATCCCATGAGTACTAAAGTTAATACTCAGATTCTATTAATATTTTAACTTTTTTGTTTTTGTTATTATTGGTGTAAATGAGGATTATGACAAACCCAACCCGCACCCATACCCATTCACGTTCCGTGACGTGAGGAGTCAGCATTCCAAAAATAGAGGGAACTAAGACATTCCTTTTGCTGGATCGAGATCTCATCTCCATTCAACACGACCAATTAATTACATTAATGGAGTCTTTGGTGTCTCTTTCTTTTTGCATCTTTATTAAACTTTCTTTTTAATCCATCTTCACGGTGAAGGAATGTGTCGCCTGGAGAAAAGATGGGACAGGAGAACATCTAGCTGTTTCATTTTGGATTTTTTTTTTTTTTTCAATTCGTCTGTAGATAAGCCAAAATATTAATTATATATATTATATTGAGCATTTGCATGTTTCTCTGCTAGAACTTAATTTCTATTCAGATAAAACCGAAGTAATTAGGGTACCAAGAACTAATAAAATTAAACATTGGACTTAACCGTTGCATTTGAAGGGGATGCATCAGTAGCTAGCACAAAAAAAGATTTCAAACCAGGATAATATATATAAATATCAAGAGTTGTGTGAAATCTTTACCTTATATATGCAAAGTTGATTATCTAAATTCTAATTCATTACTCATTTTTATTTGTAATATCTAACATTCATGCCATGCAATCTCAAGTGTCTGTCACTTAATTTCTTTATTTGTTTTTTTTTTCCCGTATCACTAAACCTTTTATGAATAAAAGTAACTCATGTCCCGGCCCAGTGAAGTTGGTGGAGTGGCTGTGAGCAGCACTTTGTGAAGTCACCCAAATGCCCTTTCAAAAATTTTGGTTATTTCACCAAATTGGCATATCTAATCAAATCAACTCTGATCGGATTAATTAAATATAACTACCATCTGAATAATCGGTCTCATTTTTAATATTACTTTTTTTTTTTTTTTGTATGTATGACAAATATCTATCCATTGCTCAAGTTTTTTAAACAAATTTTGGATATCTTACTTTGTGCCGTACAATGGGTAATATTATATATAAGGAATTAATGTGATATACCTAGCTAGAGTGAGTGAGAGAGAGAGAGAGAGAGAGAGAGAAGGGTGCGCATGATATAGATATAATATTTAGAGGGGACAGTTAGAGGTTACAGAGTGCAGGAGGCTTTGGCGTTCAAAGTAGAAAGCATTGACCAGAGCAAGAGAGAAGCGGCAAGATCTTCCATAGCACGGCCGGGGATAGTTATTCTTCTAGGGGCCGCGGGTTTGTCTTTCTAGTAGTAGTAGTAATAGTAGTTGTAGGAGTGGTGGTGTTCCGCAGATATATGAATATATATGTTGCCCTTTTTCTTTCTTTTCTTTTTTTTGTCTAAATGATGATGTTGTTGTTGTTTCGTTGAGAGACTTGAGGCTTGTTGCTTTCTCTTTACTCTATCCCCACTCTCATATATATATATATATATACACTCTTCTATATATCAACACTTCCTAAGATATATATATATATATACTTGATATATGAAGAAGTCCGGAAAAAGACCATAAAGCAGCAACAACAACATCACTGGAGACCAATCCCAGGCACTCTCTCTCTATCTCTCTCTCTCTTACATTCACAAAGCCAGACAAAGAGATTCATTCCAGTTGTATCTTGTTGCTTTTGAGGAATGTGCCTGCCCGGCTTTTTAAGATTTCCAACACTGTTCCTCAATACTTCCCCCACCACCCTATGTAAAACTTTGTCCCCCTCCTCTCTCTCTCTCTCTCTCTCTATATATATATAAAATCTTAAATAATTAAAATCTCTATGTAAAACTAAAAATTTACAGCATAAACTAGCTTAGTTAGCCTATATATATCGCACTTCATATATCATATAGCAATATATGTAAAATTTTAAGGACAAATTACTCTCAACCCTGGTAAAAAAACACATAAAAATTATTAAAAATAACATGAAATTTTCTTGACTTATTTGTTGTGAATCACTTTTATATAACTAAATGAATTGTTAAATTTTTTAAAATATCAAAAATGTACCTTCTCTCTCCTATATTCCTCGTCCTCTTCTCAGGACATTCACTCTTGCGACAAGGCATGGCTCGGTGATTTTTTCTCTCTTCTCCTCTCCCCAAAATCCTTGTGATGCCAAGAGTTGAAATTACCCTTTAAAGAGGGGGCTTTGCAACCCTATAACTAGAGATTTTTTAAAATTTTAAATATATTTATTTAGTTTATACTCATATATATATATATATACAAATCTAATTAAATATATATATACACATATTTTACTTTGTACTATATATTTTCATTTATATTTATATAGAAAATGCATTCATTTATATTAATTGTTTTCTGTAAATATATAAATAAATATATTTAGTTTAAGTTTATATTTCTATTTTAGAAATGTTTTACTTCATAGTAGTGTGTACTTAAAAATATATATATTTAAAGTTTACATTTATATATAAATGTATTTTTGTAATTAATACATGTAATTTCTATAAAATTTAGACATAGAAAGGGGAGACAAAACTATGTGAGACAAAGTGCAAATTTACGTAATGAGAGCAAAATAATTTATTTATTTATATGACTAGTAAATAATTGAGGAAGTCTTTATTATTTTTATTAGTATTCTAGATCCTTTCCTTCCACTCCTTATAGTTATCGCCATTGAAATCGAGAACATCACACACTTCATATCAAATAAATTCACAATTAAAGCAGCTCCATAGAATAAAACATATAATCATGCTTATGTAATTGAATGTGACTATTATAACTTAATATCATATTTTACCAATGTAAAGAATAATGGAACAATCATGAATCACTAATATATAACAATTGTCTATGGGCTAAGTTACTATTTAAATCGATTCATAATGTAAGCTTCATGATGTGACTAACAAAGTATATTTCTTTTCTTAACTGTCGTAGCTAGTCATCAATTAATCAAAATTATATTGATCACATGAGATTTATTCGATTTAATCACAATAAATCATGCATAAGCAAGCAATTAATTGATGCATATATAACACTAATAATTATGCATAAACAATATCAATCTACTTAATCATGTATTAAAAATTAACATGAGAATATAATGAATTGCATATGCATAAACATTATCATGATCAAAACTATAAATAATTTACTTAAAGCATGCAATTTAATAATTAAACAAGAGATTAATACAATCGATTGCATGAAAATAAATTATTGTAAGCTGAAAAATTGAATCCCACACTCGCCTTTATGTGGGGTTAACTCAAACATGGATTTCAAGGCGTATTTAGGGGATACGAACCTTGCCAATGGAATTAAGGACTCCAAAAACCTTAAGTGTGACCATTTTCCAAAGTTGAATGCTTGTCTAGGGCGATGCGTGAGCCTCATGCGCCTCCCAAGGCGTGCGGCTATGCTAAGGCATAGCTAATGGGTTAGCCAATGGCTCGTGAGTCACACGTTTTACCAATGGCATGTGAGCCATATACGCGCAATGCATGTGAGTCATACACACCTCAATGCCGTGACCCAAATATGCATATCCGAATGGATCTGATCCGATTGGTTAACCCAACAACTCAATGGGCCAACCCACATTTTTCCCTAACAGCAGCTAGGGTTTTCACTCTTGTTGCCACTGCTAACTACCCTATTCTCCATTCACGTTGTCGGACGTTTCTTTCTCCCTTCATCACCGATCACCCAATCGACAATCATGGCGAACTAATCGACTGACAGCGAAGAGGGAACCCAATTGCCATGGTCGCGCCCATAGTGAGTCGTCATCAATAAACACAACAACCCCTCAACCATAGAAAATTGAAGACAGTGAGCCACGACCCACGATTAACCCAGGAAGATTCGGCCACTATAAAGTCGACACAAGACATCGCCATCAATTAAGCCATGATCGTTAATCGGCCATGGGAAACCCAGGGATGCGGCCATAGCGAAAAGCTTTAGCCGTCGACTGTGGCAAAACTTAAAGCCATGGTCGTTCAGAGGTGGCAAAGCGATCGGAAAAGTCACAGACGGAGAAGCTTAAATCGACGACGATGGCAATGATCGATCGCCGGTCAATGAGGGGTAACTGGAAAGCCAGCTCACAACCGACTACTAGCCATGGCCCATTCACGACATAAGAAGGAACCGATAGCCATGGAGTAGAGAACGGTCATTCACGACGATACAAGAAATTCGGCCATGGGTCATTGCCACCCCACGGTTGCTAGCGACATAAATAGCCGCAACATACGCGGCCGCTAGCGATGTTCATCTGTCTAAAACGCAAGAAATAAACATGCCCAAATATTTTGTAGAAAATTCAATATTTCCTAAATAAAAAAAAAAATCGTTATACAATAAGATTTTTAGCAAATAAGGCAAAGATACAATAGGCTTTGATACCAACTATTAGAAAAATTAAATATAAATTCACTTACCTCCGGTCATTATTTGTATGAAAAACTATATTACAATTGACTTGGATGCTTTCAATCAATCAATCAATTGTACAACGATAGTGTATGCCCTCAGATCTAGACTTGATTAGAGACCCAAACTGATTTCAATGTCTGTATGATTGTATGACTGTATATTTTCCAATAGAGGAATCTTCAATTTATAGACTGAACAACGTCTATCTTCATAAAAAACTAATCCTATCAAATTAGTTTGACTTCAATTTGAAAAGCAATTATCACTCTTTATCTAGTCGATAAATATTAGGAAATAGTTTTTTAATGGTTTAAATGATGTTTATTAGATAAATAGGACCCCTTAATGGATAATTATACTAATAGATAATTACAAAATTGACTGGTTGTGTGTATTATTTGGGCTTTTGCATCTATTATCTGTATTGGTTATCTGAATTTTAGGGGTAAATTCTGTTGATGTTCATTGTAGCCTATGTTTACTTGGATCATGGTGTGTGTTTGTCTATATTTCTATGCATTTGCATTTCCAGTTTGGTGTATGTTTGGAATTGAAAGTTTTGTGGGTATTGAAATTGAAATTATTTTTGTAAATTAAATGAATTTCTTATAACATGATATATATGATATGCAACATTACTATGTTACCTCTCATTTAAACCACCGGATTGAAATGGAAATATGTAGTAACATCCAACCAACGCCAGCAACAAAAAGTTGACCAATTCCGATGATGACAACAATAACAACTACTTTTATATATTTGTAATTTTTCATGTTATCAAATCTTGTGACTATAAATTATGTTTAACTAAAATGGTGCTTTGTGAAATATGTAGCGGTTGGTGATTTAGGCGTGTTTTTTTCTTTCTTTTTTTTATTTCATATGACCATGTCTGTTGTAAGTCACGAGTTCATTAGTATTAATAATAAACACCATAAATGTTGATTATGGTTAGCGTATATTGACAGTTTTGAGTAATAATTGATTACATTCTATTAAAATTTATTTTTTGTTGATTGTATTATATACACAGTAGGGAATCTGATTTCATATGGCTGAAAAAGTTGTGATGTTAAACCATGGGGGAAATTTTGTAACTAATTATGGGGTAAAGAGGTATGTTGGGGGCATTCAAATTGAAGGCATTGTGGACCCAGATAAGCTGTCAGTTTTTGAATTGCAAACATGTATCAGGGAGTTGGGTTACACCAATCACATTGCCATTTAATATGGGTGGGTCATAGGTGCTGATGTCTCGCATTACACATTAATTGAAGGAGATCAAGATGTGTTAAATTTATGTGCACTAATTGTAAACGGTCATATTGTGGATGTATTTGTTCAACATATAGATAGTGAGATTAATTGTTCAAGAACTGAGGGAAGTGGGATGTGAGATTTTGAATTTGAGGGTTCGGGGGAAAGCACTCAGGATAGTAGTATTGACAATAGTGAAGAAATGATTGACCCATCAGAAGATGATGCTAGTGGACTATTTCATAGTGGGGTTGATGAGGAGTTGACGATTGGTGAGGAATTACAAAAAGGACGTCCAATTTGCACAAGAAGATAGAACTATCATTAGGAGAAACAGGTAATGATACGAGGTTCTAGGGGAAACTTGTTCTGTCTGGTAAATGTATGGGTGTAACTGAGGGAGGTGAGCCTTATGAGAATAGCTTTAATCCTGACAGTAGAGGAGGTACTAAGGAAAACTCTAAGGCTGAGGTTAAAGCTAATCAAGGAAGAAGATGCACATGAGAAATATTCACTATGATCTGAACTCTGAAATTCCATACTAGGAGGTGGGTATGATTTTTAAGAACGTAGATGAGTTCATGGAGGTTGTGTCCAAGTACGTTGTGGCTAAGGGAGTAAAGCTTACCATTAAACCTAATGAGCTTAAGATGGTCAGGGTTAAGTGCAAGGAAGGATGCCTATGGTTGTTGTTTGCTAGTTTAGACATAAAATCAAACAACTTTATTGTCAAAACTTATAACCCTGTGCACAAGTGCTATAGAACCAATATGAATAGGTTATGCAATTCAAAGTTTATTACTGGGCATTTCAGGGAGATGATTTTGTCTCAACCTAGGATCAAGATTAGAGAAATTCAACAACTATGTAAAGAGACCTTTAATGTTTTTGTGGGGAAAACAGTGCGTAAAAGAGCAAAGAATCAAGTCATTGGAAGTATCACTGGTGATTACATGATTGAATATGGTAGGCTACACGACTATGCCAATGAAATTAGGAGATCCAATCCTGGTATTACATGTTTTGTTAAAGTTGAAAGGGGTGAAGATGGGCTCCAACACTTCAAGAGATTTTATGTTTGCTTAATGCTATTAAGAATGGGTGTAAGGTTGGGTGTAGACTGATTTTTGGATTCGATGGATGCTTTCTCAAGAGTCCATGTAAGGGTCAACTTTTAAGTTATGTTTCAAAGGACGATAATAATCAAATTAATCTATCCAGTAGCATGGGAGGTCGTGGATATAGAAAATAGGAAAAACTAGAATTGGTTTATCTCTACAGCCAAGATGGACCTTGGGTATGAGTACAAGTGCTGATTGGATAGTTGTAACAAACATGCAAAATGTATGCCATTTAAACTGATAGTTCAATGACTTTATTTTAATTTACAACTTATGCCTCATATAATGTTATTACATTCATTATTTACATAGCAATGCTTGGATTTTGCTATTGTGGACAAGTTGCTTGATGTAAAGCATAGAATGTGTGCTAGGCACATATAGTTAAACTGGAGTAAGAAGCAGAGAAGGGAGGAAAGGAGGAAGAAAATTTGGGAGGTTGCACAATCACCGTTTTAGCCGTTGGTAAAGGAAAAATTAAATGAAATGAATAAGTTCAGAAAATAGATAATTGATGACCTATTATATTATGATCATAATACATGGTGCATGGCATTCTTCAGACCAAATTGTCAATGTGATACACTTGAGAACAACATGTTGAGCCAACTTGTTCATATTAATTAAGTTTTGATGATTAATAAAAATATTTTTATTTATTTCTCATATAAAAAATAAATTTATTTTGAATTAAAGATAAATTATCTTTAGAAATGTTTCATTCTTTTGATCATTTATGTCTCAAAAGTTTATGTTTGAATTTTTATTTATTGATAAATACTTTTATTACTTATGCAAAAAGTATATATATTTTGAATTAAAGGAGAATTACTTTTAGACATGTTTTATCTTTCTCATAAAAAAAAAGTAAATTTATTTTAAATTAAAGAGAATTAGTTTTAGACATATTTTCTCTTACTTATGTAAAAAGTAAATTTATTTTGAATTAAAGGAGATTATTTTTAGACATGTTTTCTTGTTTTAATCATTTATGTCTCAAAAGCTTATATTTGAAATTTCAAATCTTAATTTCTTATGCAAAAAGTAAATTTATTTTAAATTAAAGGTAAGACATGTTTTCTTATTGTTTGATAAAATTTAAACATTTTTTGAATTTCAAATTTCATATTAATTATTTCTTTAGTGACTAAAATGCTTATAAATACCCCCAAACTCATTTGTTAAGAATCTATTGCACATCCAAATCTCTCAAAAGCTCTCAAGCTAATTTTCAAGCATTCCAAGGCTCTCAAATATTCATTGTTCATCTACCGAAGAGCCACAAGGCAAGAGAAGAAAAAGATATCGCAAAGCCGAATCCGATATTCTCTATTCAAACTGAGGTCATTGTTTATTTATTTATTTAAATATTATTGCTTTGTATAATTTGTTCTTAATTGCTTATTTGTGTTCAAGTGTGGACAAATTATTTGTAACATTTAAATTATTATTGAGTATTGTATAGGTTTCTTAGATCTATTAAAATCTAGGTGAATCTAGTTTCCAATATAAGTTAGAGAGAAAATCTTGATATAGTGGTTGCCTAAAACCCATTGTAATCTAGGCGTGTATCTAGTTTCCAAAGTGAGCTAGTGTGGAAACCTTAGTGATTTTGATTTAGTGGAACCCTAATAGTGGTTAGACATTGGAAGAGTGGACTAGGTGTATGTGAAGACACCGAACCACTATAAATTGTCTTGTACCTTATTGTATTTATTTTTGTTATATCTTGTGGTTTACATTTATTATTAATCTCAAATATAATTTATTATATTTATCAAATATATTTTTTTCAATAAAATCATTAATCAATAATATTTATTAAAATTGAGAAAAAATTTAATTACTCAATTCACCCCCCCTCTTGAGTTGCCATACCCTAAGGGACCAACAATTGATATCAGAGCAGATCCTAAAATATTTGTGATTATCAATCTCAAATCTTAGGATAAGATCTTATAATGGCCTCTTATTTTAGCTAATCCCTAAGTGATGTTTCAATCCCCTCTAGTCCTCCAAAGCTCATTAGAAATGATTGTTTTTTTTGGAAGATTAGGATAAAATCCTATATTATTTCCATAAGTTATCTTTTATGGAGACTTGTTAGGGATGGATTTGATCTATCCGCTCAATATAAGGAATAATGGTTAAAGAAATACCTAAAAAAAATAGAAATGGACCGTAGGGCAAGGTATATAATTCTTAGTTTTTTAATGTCTAGTGAGTGTGAAAAATTATCTTCATGCTCCACATCTAATGAATTATGGAAAGAATTAGAGAGAATTCATGAAGGAATCAATAATTCTAAAATGAGTTTTCTTATGTCTCAATATCAAAGATGTAAGTTATGATTTAGTGAGATAATTATTAATTTGAATGGATGGTTCAAAAAACCCTCAAATATTTTTAGAATGCTAAGGAAAATGAATGAAGGTGCTAAAGAGTATAATGAAAAGAAAACATTAGCAGTCAAAGGTGAGAAAAAAAAAGAAAAAGAAGAAGAAAGAAAAAAGAGATAAGAAATCAAAGAGAAATGTTATTCCTGCATGGGATATGGATGACTTTAGTGAGTCATTCCAATCCAATAAGGAAAAGACATGTCGACGTTCAATTTCGGCCGACCGTGATTCGTTTTGGGCCGTGGTGAGTCAATCCAAAAATACCGAGAAGAAAGGAAAAAACCCCCCAAAATTCCAAGCGTGTACACCAGAATCTTTACGTGGTTTGGCCAGAACGATGCCTAGTCCACAACCGCAGTCTGATTATTCTCTCAGAGTGGCGATATCTGATTATTCCTCTTGTCCCTCATGGTCTCTTTGACTCTCATTTATTCTGAGGAGCTTTTATAATTCAGATAACATATAAAAATACAGTGATTGTATAATGGGGGACAAACAGTTCTTATCGCCTTCACAAGACCGGGAGTGGGATCCTCATTACGAGGGGCATGGGCTGTTACAGATAAAGTGATCAGACCCTGCCTCTGACTTCTCAGCAGTTTTGCCACTCATGCGAGCTGGAGGTTTTAGGTCGGTGACCTGGATGGTCCAGCGATCTGGAGGATATTTCAAGAGCTCGTTAGTCGATTGCTTGGAGCTCGTTAGTCGATTGCTTGGAGCTCGTTGGGGGATTATCGGGAGCTCGCCATATGCTCGCTTTACGAGTTTCGAATTTTTGGTGGAGGCTGGACTTTCCTTGACGAGGTCGTCCGGGCCTTCTTGGCCTTGGGTGATTGGGCCGGTCTATTGGACCGAGTCTGGCTCATGCGGGGTGATGCGGGAAATACATATAACAAGACACATGTATGTTTTATGGGTAATCACCTCATTCCTAAATTCTAAAATTATTATCGCTTGAAATCTAAGTTTGTCAAATGCCTTAAAATATGAAAAATCATCCTATGGCATTTAAAAGAATTAGGCTTAATAAAAATTTCCATGCTTATGTCTAGGTTTTATTCCATAGTGTTTAAATGTTTGAAATTTTGTTTGAAAACCCTCATTTCCATAATGTTGATCCAACTTGCATGACTTATTGTGATAGATATATTTTTTTCAGTCATTCAATGCAAGCAAAATTGATTCATTTGAAAGAAAAATAAAATTTTTGACAATTTAGTCCTTATTTTCTAGAAGAATTATTATTTTTTTGAAATGGTCTAAATATGTTGTGTGCTTAAATGTTTCATTTATGAATGTATTAGGCCTTGTAGTGTATATATATATATATGTGTGTGTGTGTGTGAGTTACGTCATGTGTTACGTACGTGTAAATAAATAAATAAATAATTTATATATTAAAAAGCTTTAGTAAAGAATATTTATTTAATCTATTATTATGCTAAGCGTATAATAGTATACATTAATCTATTAAGCAATTATTATGCTAAGTGTATTTGGAAGAAATATGTTGTGTGCTTAACACAAATAACCAAAAAAAAAAATTTGCAATTTTCATTTCTGTTAAAAATAAATAAATTAAATTAAAAAAAAAATCAAACCCTTATCTCTCTCACTTTCTTCATCCTCCCACCCGAATCCTATCTTTGTTTTCTTTTTCTTTCTCACTCTCTGTCTCCCGAAACCGATATATATATATATATCTCTCTTGTCGCCCTCGCTTGCCTCTTTCTCAGCCAGTAGTCGTCGTCCTCTCGTTCGCCGCCTCTCCGTCATCTTCTCGTTCATCTCGCCACAGTTGTTGTCGTCCAGATCCGCGCTTGCCGTCGTTACGGCCTCAAGATCTGCATTCGCCACCGCTATTGTCTTTGCCCAAACTTGTGTTAGCCACTGCGCCCGCCAGATCGAATCAACGCCTTCAGCTCCGCACCATCCGTCGTTTCTCCATTATCACGGCCTTCAGATCTGCCTCTCTGACGTCTTGGGCTTCAGATCGCGACCTCTGTTGCAGCCGCCTAGATCCATGGTCGCTTTAGCTGCTCGATCTACCAAGCTTCAGTGAGTCTCTGTTTATTTTTGTTTTCTATCTTTGTGACTGTTTTTGTTAGAGTTTCTCGATTATTCATTGTTCCAGCCAGATTTATCCAAATCCGGCCTCTAAGTTTGTCTGTCTATTTTTTCGACCCGATCTATCTAGACCCAACATCCATCCAGATCTATCTAGATCCGGTCAAATCTACCAATTACCCAAATATAACTAAATCTACCCAGATCCACCTAGTACCCAGATCTGCCCAATCTTAAAAAAAATAAAAATAAAATATATATGATAATAATAATAATAATAATAAATAAGTAAATAAAATTAGAAGATCATGTCAGGACCCGGCTCTCCGTGCGCTGCCTGCAAAGTATTAAGAAGAAAATGTACCCAATCGTGAGTCTTTGTCCCTTATTTATGCCATGAAGAATGAGCTACTGATTTTGTAGTTATCCATAAGTTTTTAGTGCCAGTAATGCCTCAAAGTTACTGAACCAGCTTCTGGTTAATGACCGTTATGGAGCCGTCACTACACTCTTGTATGAAGTTCAAGTTAGGCTTCAAGATCCTATTTATAACTGTGTATTCTACTTTTTTGCCTTGCAACAGCAGGTCGTCGATCTTCGATTTCATCTAGCTTTGTTGGAGGAATTACTATTTATAACCTCTTATGCAAACCCTCTCAATGTTCAAAATTGGTTTCACCTAGAAACCAATTCAAACCCATATTATGACAATGAATTTTTTCTCTTGAATGATCCAAACCCTATTTAGAATTTTGAAAACCTAGTCATCCAAGAAGAAAATGTATCGTTTCCTTATTTTCAAGAGGCTAATTTGCAACCTTACCCAGTCGAAACTAGCAGGAGCCAATGGCCATTCCCAAATGATATAGATGAATTTAGATCTGTCGTGTTCGGCAACCATTATCAGTATTGAGCATTGGCGAAATCCAAAGATATCAACATGGGTGCCTTAGATTACTACTTTGTAAATTTTGTAATGCTACTATATCCCTTAACTATATTATGATTACTCTCTTTGATGTCGTGTAATCTTGAATTATGCTCGATATATTTCTCTCATGAGTTATATTATTTATATATCTTTATTTTCTTCATTAACAATGTCTTTTTGATTATGACAAAAATGGGAGAAGAATAAGATGCTATGAGATTAGAGATTGTATGTATGAGAGTGTGAATTGTACATTATTTTTGTATGGGGGAAGAAAAATGTATTATGATATTTTTTCGTGTATATGAGGAAATAGTATATCTGAGAGATAGGACATCAAGTAGGTGCAATCAAGACAATCAGGTTTCGTATTTAAAACTTTTAAAAATTATTTTATCTATTAAGCTATATCCAAAATACTTTTATGTTATTAGTATTTTTGAAAGGGGGAGCTTATAGTATAAAATTAAGGGGGAGTTAAAAAATATTTTATCAAATTAATAATCTCATAAATTATTTTTTTGTCATCATCAAGAAGGGGGAAAATGTTGAGCCAACTTGCTCATATTAATTAAGTTTTGATTATTAACAAAAATATTTTTATTTCTTTATCATATAAAAAATAAATTTATTTTGAATTAAAAGTGGGTACAAAGAGTAAATTTATTTTGAATTAAAGGTGGATTATCTTTAAAAATGTTTCCTACTTTTGATCATTTATGTCTTAAAAGTTTATGTTTGAATTTTTATTATCCTCAGGCACATAATAGTCGACTATGTGTGGCTTCTGTCGACTATATTCTATTATGTCGACTATTATGTAAGAATAGTCGACTATAAATTTTTTTCTATCGACTATGTATGTGCATGATATTGTAAAATTTCTTTGTATTTTTGTATATGTCGATTATGTGAATATATCTATCAACTATCAGTAGTTTTTGTTGGACAATAGTCGACTATGCTTTCTTGTCTGTCGACAATGCCTTAGTTTTATTTGAAAATATAGTCGACTATCCATTGTCTTCTATCGACTATATCTTTTCGCATAATGCTTCTAACGGCTAGTTTCTCATTCTTCAACGGCTCAATAACAACTAATTTCGGGCAAAGCTTGTGGGAAACCTATAAATACAAGTCATGGAGATCAAGAGAAGACTAATGGACGGGAATGAAATGATTTGAGCTTACTGTTATTCTCATTTGTATTTAAATCGTATGTGCTTTATTTTTCTCTCTTCAAGGTTTTGATCTAAATCTGTATACATTCATTTAAGCCTTGTTTAATTTTGAGAGACATTGTAACTAAGATATTCATCTCTTAGATTCTCTCTAATTGTACATTTCTTCTATTTCCTAGCTTGTGTAGCTAGAGGGCCTATTTGATTAGGAGATTTGTAAATTTCTTAGTCGAGGACTAGAGGACCTAGTTGGGTTGTGTAGGGGGTAGATAATGGATTGTTTTGAAAATCCTTAGTGAGGAGTTAAGGTAGTGGATTACGTTTGGGTTAAGCCGAACCACTATAAATTCTTGTGTTTATTTCTTGCTTGTGCTTTTATTTCAGTTATCATTTCAACCATTTCAATAATCCTTACTTGCATCAAATTTTCCATCAAAATGATTTCAAGTCTCTATCAAGTTTTTAAAATAATCAATTTACCCCCTCTTGGTGTGTGCCATAGCACTTCCCAGTCTCACAGGTGGGTCACCAGCTAGGGAGGAGAAGTGGGTCGCTGGCTATGGAATGGGTCATTGTTAGCTAGAACGATGAGGTGAACACTACAGACAGTAAGCTCTATCGACGTTAACAGTGGAGACAAAATGTGGCCAACAAGACCGATGATTGGTGGGCCACGATTGGAAGGAGGTTGTCGACCAAGACTTGTTGCCGTTGTGTCATTGGCGTAGGAAAAAGGCCCAAATCTCGCTGTTGGTCGATGTGTCTGAGGATGAGTGGGTCATTGGCTCCCTTGTCGCCTCTATTATTGTGCGCCGTCATTCATGCAATCGATATGAACGGTTAAGGAAGGGGATGCAGGTCATTGGGTATGGTGGGTCACCAGCTAAGGAGGGCAAATAGGTCGTTGGCTATGGAAGGAGTCATTGTTGGCTAAAACGACGAGGTGAACACTATAGGTAGTAGGCTCCATCGACATTAACGGTGGAGACAAAAGGTGGCCGAAGAGACCGATGATGGGCTCGCTATCATTGTGTTGTTGGCGTAGGAAAAAGACCTAGATCTCATTGTTGATCGATGTGTCTGAGGATGAGTGGGTCATTAGCTCCCTTGTCGACAACATTGATCTAGCTATGTCGTTGACAATAGCAAGGAGCCATATATATGGTTGTCTAATTTAGTCGTTTGAGACACATAATTCATCACTCACTCTTCTCAAATACAAATCATTTCACGCATGCTGTTTTGTGGAAAATCAAGGGTGTGATGGGTCCAAAATCTTTAAATGAGTAGTTTAATCGGATTCTCTTAGCAATTTAAAAGGGACAATAGACCCCTAAGTTAAGAGACATGAGTGATTAATTGAAATAAGTTGAGGGGTTTATATATGTTTTTAGCTTAGAATATTTTGCATGGATGCATGGACGTAGATCCCTGGGAAAAGCACACGTGGCACGTGAATTAGCGGTAATGATTAAGTCTTTGGGTTTTAAGTGGGCAGGGAAGATACGGGTGGGGACCATTGGAAATTGATCCGAATGTGGGACCCAAGAAATCCAAGACCTACATAACATCATCATTGCCATTGAGCACGTAAACCGGGCCTTCCCCCTTCACGATGAAGGCGGCCAATTAATTATATTCTCTGCGTTTAAATGATTAACCAAATCCCAGAGTTTCATTCATTAAAATACAGTAAAAACGGATCTGCATTAACTACATTACATACATAGCTTGCATTCTTTCCACCTCAGGACTCCACTCGCGCGTACGTTCACGTGCACTGTCCAAATTAACAGGTTAATAATCTCTTCCTTGTTGATTAAACTTTTGAGTATATTTGTCGGTGGAGCAGAGCAGAAGGCTGCAATATTATTATTATAATAATTATAAATTAAATATTAATGAGGAGGCAAATGGGTGATAGTAGTTTGGGGAAACGCATGTGTAGTGGTCCTCCTAGTGGATGGATGGAGGGAGGGAGGAGTGGTCTTGGGCTACTAATCGCAGTTGGTTTTTACGAAGGGAATAGGGAGCATCTTTTGAAAAGTGGTGATCGTCCAACTGCTATATCACCAATCTCTAGACGATTTGATTCTTTCTCTTATATATGACTTCTGTTCCTTTTAATCGAATAGCGGTGATGATTGATATTTGAGAGGAATTTATTTAGATACACAGTGGTGGGGTCACCTCTCTCTCTCTCTCTCTCTATGTGTGTGTGGAATGGATCTATTTCTTTTATTTTTTCTATTTTTCTTTTTCAAGTTTTCATCTTTGACTCACTTGAAATGTGAATCACCAAAAGAAAGAGAAGCTATTCTATATGAATCACTCTCACTTACTTTGATCATTGTGGAGGATCTCTCTCGTTGCATCTATATGAGGTAGATTATTATTATTATTATTATTATTATTATTATTATTATTATTATTATTATGCCTTTATTGCTTTCTCCTTTTTTTTTTTTTCTTTTTTTCCCCCTCTCTCTCTTACCCATTAACATGTCACATCAAAATCCAACTTTGTATCTTCCCCTACCAAATCTTTAACATCTTTCTAGAAGCAATTCTGATGCCATTCCCCATTTTCATCCACTTCAATCTCACATGACTGCCTACATGAAAAATCGCCATGATAAATATGAGAGAATCTAATTTATTTATTTTTTTGTTATATCTAATAAGTTCGATTGATTTCATTTTACATTGGAGATGACCACTCAATCAAAACGCATATTATTAGCTTTGATCTAATGTTAGGTTTACGTGATCTTGCTAAATAATCACTGCATGTAATAAAAATTAAAATTAGTCATTGTGTGACATATAAAAGTACATATAAGAGACTCATCCACTGATTGGGCGCGCCCACTATAACAACTAACTCACTGGACTACAAATCTCCATTGCCTTTACCTCTCTCTCTCTCTCCTCCTTTTCGATGTCTCGTTTTCTTTGTTCTTTGATTTCTTCGAATTAAAGTTATTGGGATATGAATTTTGATGGGTTAGATTTTATACGCGTGATTTACACATGTTATCGAACGTGTTAGTGTTGGATTGTGTGGTGTGGACGAGTGAAGAGAACGTAAGAAAGATAGTTTTGGGACAAAGAGAGCTATTCCATTTCTATTGTGAGGGTGGCAATGACAAAAAAAAATAAAAATAAAAATAAATACGAATACATACAAAAATATTTGAAGATATAATCACTTCGTGATAAAAAAAAAATAAATAATAGATTCATAGAATATTATTCCATTCCCTCTACTCACATGACTTCTTTTGACTAGTCATTGATCATTATTTCCCACCTCACCCCTCTATTCCCAATTCTTTATTTTATGTATGCAGGCTTAATTTCTCCTTTTTTCCTCATTTTTCATGTATTATTATTATTATTTTAAACTTGTTTTTAATCCCATTAAGTCCAGCATTGTTATAAGTATACAATTGTAAGAGTGTAATTTCTTGTCTAGAAGAAAATTTGATAAAATAATGCTTTTATTGAAGTTCGTCCTAGCTAGTACAAGTATCCCAAGTCCTAGCTAGTACTTGGGATTACCGCCCGGCGGTAATCCCAAGTATCTCTACCTAGCATTTCTTTGTGGGGTTGGGTGGAGTGTGTTTCATTTATTTATGGGTAATTAAGTTGGCATCTGGCACGTACACATATGAGCCACATGTTAGCATTTGACGACAACATAGACTGCAGCAGGGGCTGACTGCTATTTCGACAGTTTGTTATATTTTAGGCTATAAATATTATAAACCCACCCACAATCTCGTCGCACAACTCACTCACTCACTCACTCTCCCTGTCTCTCTCCCCCCATTCAAACCTTTCTCTCTCTTCCTCTTTCTATGTCCCCATTCAAACCTTATATTATTACACGTCGCTCTCACTTTACCATTTGCTCGTACCGTCTGCTGCCACTTCCCCTCTTACCATATTCATATATATAGACGCTTGCCCTCTCCATTTTCACTGCCCATTTCAGCCTTTGAATTTGAGCTTCGAAGGCGTTGTTAAGCTACGCACATTGGCAAAGCTTTAAGGATGCATCGCTGCAGTAATTCTCAGACCAATTCCTTTTCGATGCTATTCAACACCCAGCCGCTTGACGAAGCCGATATGTACCCGTATTCCTTCCCCCCCTCCTCCTCCTCCTCCTCCTCCTCTTCTGTTGATTGTACTCTCTCTCTTGGAACGCCGTCCACTCGCCTCAGTGGCGACGGCGACAAGCGGAGCCACCATGATCGCCGCCCCAGCTCCTGCATGTCGGGCTACTGCTGGGATATGTTGCAGGCCAAGAATGCTCCCTCGTCGCCACCAACTCACAAGGCCAGCCGCGGAGGCAATGGCGGCACTGGCAAGAGCCCTGGCGCCGACCCTCTCCTTGCCAGGCGCTGCGCTAACTGCGACACCACCTCCACTCCTCTCTGGCGTAACGGCCCAAGAGGCCCGAAGGTAATTACTTGTCGTTTCATTCAATAATTACATAGTCAATACACAAATTAATTAGCTACTTGTATGGCTAACGAAAGCGTGCTTGTATGAGGTGCAGTCACTTTGCAATGCCTGCGGAATTCGGTTCAAGAAGGAGGAGCGGAGAGCAACCGCCGCGGCGGCGAGCGGGGCGGCGCCGGGAGCAATGGAGCAGCCTCAGCACATGATAAACAACTCGTGGGTGCAGCACCCGCAGTCCCAGAAGCTGCCGTGCTTCTCTCCGGCCATCGGTGGCCACGAATTCAGGTTTATCGACGATGCCGACCGCGACGGCGAAGGCGGCGGCATTCCCTTCCTTTCATGGCGGATTAACGTGACGGACAGGCCCAGCCTCGTCCACGATTTCACCAGATAATTGATCAAATCGATGAATCGACCGGTCATCTACGACGCCTGTGAATCAAATCAAAATTCTTTTCCTCTTTATGTTTGAAAAGCTAGCTCGACCGTCCATCTAACGTGAGATGGGTGCCAAAATGGGGTAATCCGACGTTGTTTTTAGTGGCTTTTTTTTTTTCTTTAGATCTTTCTATTAACCCTTTTTCTTTCAGTCTGCGAAATCCACCACCATATATTGCTACTTTTTCTTGTTTAGTCTCTGATTCATACACTTTTCTTTCTTTTTTTTCTTCTCTCAATGGGATACGTGGATCTATGTGTTGTCCATCACTTCTGTTAACTGCAGTTTAGTGCTCAAAACACACACACACACACACACACCCGCATTTTGTGTATACCTGAGAGTCTGAAAATTTAGGTCTATATTTTTCTGGGAATCTGGCAGTGCATGTGTTTTCTGGATTACAGAAACTGATGGATGATGATCCAAATAGAAACAAAGAAAGAAATATATGACTTGACTCTACTCCTCTCTACTCATCTATTCTACTGCGCCTTCCTGTAATAATGACATCGCAGTACTTTCTGATGCACACACCCCCCCCCCCGGCCCAAAGCTGAGCCTGTGTCTGCAGTGCAGAAATGGAACATGGTCTTGAAAATGACTTTAAATCAGCCCCGCATTATTATTATTAATTTCGCTTGCTTCGGAAATTGAACTCACTCCCTTCTCTTCTTCTACTTCTTCTCTCAAAAAACACCCTTTATTAGACGTATAATAATAATAATAATAATAATAATGTATTTTATACTCAAGGGTACGTATATATTATGATGACTTCTCTTCGCTGCACTCATCAATCATCGTTTAGAAGAAAATGACTATTGGGGTACGCAGTCGATCAACAATTAATTATCTATTATGATCATAATATAATGTATGTATTTTTTTAGGGTGAAGATAAATCGATAAGTTTCCAGTATCAAATGATGTTAAAGGTTGAAAACTAAGTGCAAGACAGTGCAAAGAGGAAAATACACGATTGCGGACTCTGGATTCTCAAATTCTGAATAGAATTGTTCAGTTCCAAGGCATTGGCAATGATAGCACTATTCTTGAAATTATCGTTCTTATGCATCTTTCATCGTTTGTGCATGCTCTTAATTTTGATAAAAGAAATAAATTATAAGTAAAAATTTTATCTCAATGTGTGGAGTAAAGAGTTGAACTCATAATCTATTGATACGAATCTCAACTTATTATAATACAATCACTTAATTTGTACCTTAAAGGTCTCATACAATATAATGCAGTTGTTTTCTAAAGAGAATTTAAAATTTTATTAAATGTTTGAAAGTATATGTTGACAAAATTTAAAATATGCATCAATTTAACTTGTACAACTAAGAATCATTGTTAAATTTTTTCAAAGGCAAAAATGTCTTTGTCCTAATCTTCCAGGACTTGTTAGATGAATAAATTCGAGCTATCTTAGGGAAATAAGTTGAAATAACCCATTATGCTAAAAGCATAGTAATTGGAGGATTTTTGTGTTTTTTAAACTCGATAGTAATAAAGATTTTGTATTTGTCTTTTAATAGTGTAGAAGAGAAAAAAAGAAAGATAAAGTAAAAAATATAATAAAATATTAAAAAAAAAACTAAAAACATGATTGAGTTTGTGAAGTTTATTTTTGGTAAATTTAGGCTAACAAAAGGGTATCATGTGCATATTTTGTCAATCATAAGGGTGCTTAGTGCAAAGTTACTAACACTATATAAATTTTGTAAAATTAAGGGAGATAAGTCTAATTTATGAGTTATAAGGGGTTTCGCTTATGTCCAACATAATTTACTCTTTTTACATATTTAAATTTATAATGAGGTAAAAATTAAAAATTTAATATAATATCAAAATAAACAAATGTTCTGATTTTAAATTTTACCATCGATTTGATATGTAAATAGTTATAAAAGTTTCGCTTTATTATATACTAAAATCTATGTATAAGTGAAAGTAAGTCTATAATAAAATTAAGGGTTTTGCTAACGGGCATCTTTGGATATTTGTTAAGGTGTATTTAACATATTTTATTTTTAGTATTTAATATTTTTATTAGTTGTTATTAAATACATTATATTTTAGAAGATTTGCCAACCAATAGAAATGCTCAAATACGAACAATAAAGTATATTAAATTTATTTTAATGAGTTTTTTTGGGCAGTCATGATCAAAACTTTAAAATTAATAATATAATTGTAAGTAACGGCTAATTATTGCCCATAAGTTAAAAATTAAATAATAATAAATATATATTTTTTTAGATTACGCCTTATCTACCACTGACACCCTACCAATTGGCCCCACAGTCCGATGGAAGATTAAATTAGGAACCCATTGGCAAGTTTCGATTTCAAGCACACCTAGTAACGTGAGGGTGGAATACTCATTTATTGGAGTTCGTCGGGCTATACCTGGGACATCATGAATGTATATTATTTTTAGAGAAGATATATTTGTTATATTTCTTTTAATATCAAAATAATTTTATTAGCTAATTGTGTTTTCAACTATCTAATTAAGTAATAGAATTATTAAGATATTAAAACTAAGTTGTAATAATCTAGTTTATAAAAATTAAGTTACATTTATTATTGCTTAATTGTTATTATCACCTCAAAAAATTTAATTTTTTATGTAATAAATAATTTTGACATTCGTATAAAAATCTTAGACGTTTTCCCTTAACTTACAAGATCCTAAAAGTCCACACCACAACTTCTCTTTTTAAAACACTAATTTTGATAATATTATTTACGAATTTAAGTAAAAATAATTAATAATACTATTAATAATATCTTAAAATGCATAGAAATAATATACAATCTCGTCCAATGCCCTTAATTTTCTAACAAAATCAGCCCAAATATAATAATAATAAAATATAAATTATTTATGTCTTTTCCAGTTTTAAAAAGTAATTTATAATTTCAACTCTAATTTTATATTTCAAAAAATTATAGATTCATTTTAAGAAAATTTTAAAAAGTATCAAAAGGAATATTTTATAATTCATTTTATAAATTTAAAAAAATGGAAATTAGAATTAAATTTGACCATGGAATAGAAATCTAGAATTAAAAAATTTAAAAAACTATTTTATAAGCTGAACGGGGTGGGTAACTTTTTAACTTTTGAGCTTTGAGTGTTTGAAGCCCACATTTTAGACGATAAAGGGTTTTATACATATCAAGAATCTTGAGCTTGGCCCAATAAATAGTTGGCGGGCTTGTGAAGCCTCGTTTAATTCTAGTAAATTTCTCCGCTTTCGTTTCTCTCCCGCCACCCGTACCCTCTATCTATCGGAGCCCTAGTTCGCATTCACCGACTCTGTCAATCCTGCGTTTTGTTTCAAACTCCGAGCGGTAACACAGAGGCTTGAAAACAACGGCGAGTTATGGCTTCAGAGGCGGTGATGGATCCAATGGACTTGAAAGTTCGCGAGCTCTTGAAGGAGGTGCAACTTGAGTACACTCCTGCCGTCACTAAGGTCATCGGCGATGCTGTATCGGCCATCAAAGCGACCATCGATAAAATCCCCGAAGACTTGCAGGTTTTCTTCTCCACAAGCTGTTGTTTAATTGTGACTCCGGAATTTTGTTTTGTTTTCTGAATGTCCAAACATACCACACAACTAAGGGTGCGCTGAAATTTGGTAGGTTACGGCGGACGTTGCGCCGGGTTTTGTGAGAGACACGGGGGCTGACAAAGTTGAATTCAAGTTCAAGAAGCCGGAATCTATTGAAATTGGAGGTAGTTATGCAATGCGTTGTATTGCGAAGCCGGATGTAAACGTTGACCTCTTCATTCGAATGCCGAAGGTACTGGTTTCTATCCACGCTTACCGGTTGGGTTGCTTTAGTTGCAGCTTTCTGCTACAGTTATCGAGATCCCAAGCGATTCCAGTGCTCAAAAGTTGCGAGTTCTAAATTTTCCATCGATAAATATTACATGGAGAACTGAATAACGTGCCCAGTGATTGGTTTTTCAATTTTAACAAATAAACACATTGTGTGCGTGTGTTTAGATAAAAGTTTTTATTGAGGTATAATTACATTAATCTTGGTGCATTTTTGTTTTACCGAGGGGCTATTTAGAACTACGTCCTTAACGAATTGGGTAATTGATGATTTTGTTTGGCAGAGATTTTGTTTTTTGACAATTACTTTCCATTCTCTCTACGTTAGATGCCTGTATATATATTTTGAAGGATAAGTTACATGGATCCCCTCCCCCTGCTGCAAACTAACTTAAATTACCAGTGGAGATCCCTCACGTGGATGGTATTGCATTTATCGCCCCTACTTTTTCTCAAGATTCACATCATACCTTTACTGTTGAAACACCCCCTCTGGGCCTTGGCCAGGAGAACATTATTGTTTTCGTTACTTGCTGAAAAGTATGAAACTGAATGTTCTTATAAGGAAGGTATGGCATCTTAATTCGGTGTGTCCAAGTTTTTGCATGAATATAGTTGGCAACTCCACCAAATGGAGTTTGCCAGAGACAGTTGACATGGAAATATGTTAAGTAATATTTTGTTATGATTCTATAATTGTGCCGTTTCAAATCAGCACACAACTTTTTTAGCTTTACTGCCACATGGTAATTATGTAGTCCTGTTAACCTAGATCTCACCCTTTATATGATCACTCAAACACTCAAATGAAATCTCTCCTTAATTCACAAATGACCAGCAATCAGAAAACAAATCAAGAACCACACAACACACAGGAATTTACCCTGGTTCGGTCTCAATGAAGACCTACATCCAGCTTGGTTTTCGCCCCTACTTTCTCCACTATCTTGAATGTTAATACAAGATTACAAAGCACTCAAACTCAACTCTCACCTAGCCCATAAACCTGAAAGCTATATAGAGTTGATACAAGAAAGATATACACTCTTCCTCACTGCTCAATCTTATCCCAAGACCAATCACTAATCCAAGAAAGAAAGCCACACCTAAAAGCCTTCCCCTCCGCCTCTATATATAAGAAACTAAAAGGAGAAAAGCCTCCTGACCGACTGCCCAAAACTGGCAGTTACAACCAACTCGGTCAGCCCTAGAAAAATAATAAAATCCTTCTAGAAACACAGCAGAAACATTACATGAAAAATATCCCTATCATTACAAGCCCTAATCTAGAACAAATGCTTTAACAAGTCCACTTCAAAGTCTTTGAGTTTATGTATTTTAATTAAGCTCCTTAATCTTAATTTCTCTTTTTGACAGGAGTGCTTCCATGAGAAGGATTATCTGAATTATCGTTACTTTGCAAAAAGATGTCTTTATCTCTGCATATTAAAGAAGTATCTCAAACTTTCTTTAGTAGCTGAAAAGATTGAATGGTCCACGTTTCAAAATGAGGCTCGGAAGCCTATATTGGTCATCCATCCAGGTCTAAACCTGCAACACAATTATAACTTTTTTTTGTTGTAATCAATTTAAAAATTGGGTTTTGGCCGCTTATTCTAATTCCGATATTCTCAACTGAAAATTTCTATTTGGTAGTGTAGCTACAAAGCTTGATGAATACCCTCGCTTCTTGGTGAAGATAATTCCTACAGCAACATCTATATTTAATTTATCAAAGCTAAACTTGGAAAGGAATAATGTCCGGTCTCTGAAAGAAGGTAGTATATACTCACCTGCTTAATTACATTCCTACCTTTGAATGACGTGGTGATGTAACAGAAAAGTGAAGACTGTTTTGGAATTTTTTTCCAGGGGATGTTCTTCATGCTACTCCAAAGTACAATAGCAGTATAATAGAGGACCTTGTTTTGGAGGATAATGCAGAGTTTGTCAGAAAAACTTTTCTGGGATGGAAGGAACTAGGGGAGGCTTTGATTTTACTGAAGGTATGTTATACTTAATATTGCGGGCATTTTGAATTGGTGCAATGATCTGCTTAGATGCAAAATTGATAATCTTGTGATGATATAGGTCTGGGCTCGGCAGAGAAGTTCAATATATTCCCATGATTGCCTAAGTGGATTTCTGATCTCTGTCATAATGGCATACCTTGCAACAAAATCTGGTAGGAATCGCATAAATAATTCAATGAATGCAATGCAGATGTTTCGTGTGACAATGGACTTCATTGGTATGTGTAGTTTTTCCCTTTATTACTTTGATGTTGAGAATTACATATATGTCATGGAATAAAGTCAGAGACTCAAATAACTTCCCAAACCTAGTACCATGAATTCATATATTTAGTGGACTTATTGGTATGTATAATTTTTCCTTAGTTCCTTCACCATTGAAAAATTTATTGGATTCATTAAATAAAGCTGTGGAAACAAATAATTTCCCCAAATTTGCACCATTAAACTTTTAGGGGATGTTATTTTCCTGAACTTTCAAGGTCATGAATAATTTTCAATCGAATTTATAAAACATATACACAAACCAAGGAATTGAGGTCATATTTCTGATACTAAAAATTGACCTCCTATTTTACGTACTGATATCAGATATTGCAGAATTCAATGGTAATGTTGACATGGTCAAAAGTGCTCCTTGTTGCCTGTTGTGTTCCAATATAAATATATACAATGAGAAAAGGAATGGTGCTACATTTTGATCACTCTTCAAATGTGGCCTTAAGCAGCAGTGACTTATAATTATTTTCTTGTTTGTTGTTTAATTAAATCAATCAATTGATCTGCCTTTGCATGTTCTGCTCCTCTATAGGTATTCCCAAACTTCTATTATAATTCAGTAAAACGCCTACTATTTCCCAGGCTGGGAAGAGTCAGAATGCACACAGCCTTGTCTTGTGTCCAAAGACACTTTTCTTTGGTCTGAACCAGTGACCACTAGTCGCAATAGGGCAACTTTGAGTGCTGCTTGAAGGCCTCCAGAGTCCTGGACGTTTTCAATCTGTGGGGATCTGGGAATGTATTAACAAAAAGCTTACCCATGAATGAGTTTGATGTCAGTTCTGAGTTTCTATGGAGAATAGCAAGTTGATTGTTGTTTTCTGGGTGATTTTAGGAGCTTCACTCAGCCCACTATGTGGTACTTAAAACTATTTATCAATTTTGGCTTCTAGACAAACCTTCCTTCATGTCCACCTTATACAATCTTTTCAACTACTCCCTATGAGGTTAAAGTATAGCAATGTGAGTCAGAACGGACAGAAATGTCTTTTTTAATTAAAAGTGGCAAATAATGTGAATATTTGGACATTTTGGTTCGGAATGAAAGGATATCTTATGATTTTGAACTTTATTCTAATGATTTCTTCTTTATTAACTAGCAACTATCCCTATTGCATGTACACTTTTCATAACAATATTGCGCATAGTATCTTCATGAATCAACAGAAGGATGTTTTGACACGTGCAGCCACTTCAAAACAATGGGAAAATGGCCTCTTTTTCCAGCCTCAAAGTGAGTACAACATTTTGAAGAAGGTATGTTGCTTCATAATCCTTGTATTGACATATGATTTTTTTTTTATACCTTGAATGCACTTTGGATTACAGGATTGAATAAGGTGGGATACCCTGGTATATACTCTCCTAGGAGATGATATGCTGGGAGAAAGTATATTATGTTGATCTTTTCTGCCATATTTGGTAAACATGTGTTAAATTGTGGGATAATGTTACTGTTTTGCCTAAAGTAATTACATGCTGGATTTATTGAAGAAATCAGGAAGAAATAATGATGATTTGGTAGCAGTTAGTTAATAGGACATAAATGTAACTAATTGTTTTATTAAGGGTAGATTTGACTTTTATAAAGTTAGTTATTTCCCTTAGATATTTCCGCCTCCCTTAGTCTATAAATAGGAGGGTGCGGAGGCCAGTTTCATCATCAGTCATTCATATCTTTTATTCCTTGGGTTCGGATATAGTGAGAGGCGAGATTAAGAGCTGTGTGATTATAGTTCTTGTTGTCTTCATTAGAGTATTGTATTCGAGAGGCAAGGTGGAGTGAAAGAGGGGTATTCTTGTACTAGTTTCTGATTTGTTTCTAGTGGATTGATTGCTTCTTGGATTGCTGGATGTAGTGCCATGTAAATGGCATGAACTAGGGTAAATCTTGTGTGTTGCATTCTGGTTTGGTTTATCTACTTTTTAATTCTGTTTTTATTTTCTACTTTCAGTATTCAATGTTGGTTTGAATTCGGTGAGGTTCTTGAGTGATTCTTGAGAGATCATAATCTCGGTTTTAACAGATAAAGGCCACATTGTGTGCCATGTTGCCGTGGGACACATCCGTGCACAAAAGTAGACTTACCCATTAGAGGGGAACCCCACTTGTTTGTCAAATCTATTCCATTCAGTGACTTTCACATCTGAGGAAAAAAAATTGTTGAATCCATCCATCCAAGACATCTATGCTGATCAGCCCTTAGTGGCCTTGCTTCATCTTTCATATCATCACGGAAAACCTACATGCTCGTGACTACATTGACCATGCAGTATATCCTTGTAATAG
The DNA here is from genome assembly GCF_014633365.1 of Diospyros lotus. NCBI lineage: Eukaryota > Viridiplantae > Streptophyta > Magnoliopsida > Ericales > Ebenaceae > Diospyros > Diospyros lotus. Next base: position 9,569,029 of record NC_068343.1, on the reverse strand, counting down.
TCTTTCTCAATACCACTAATCTCTTGTCTTGCCACAAATACATTGCCTTTTCCTTCCTCTTACTCATCGGGAGATCAAACTTGCACTTGCCTAGCTATAAATCAAATATGCTTTCCCTTTAGAATCGATTATGTTTTGTCATCTCATGTATGTTTACGTGCATTCAGGATAATATAACAACATATCAAGCCATAATCATGCCATGTGGGATTGGTTAAATTATAAATTATAACTTTTAATTTATAATTTTAAATTTTCTCATGACACTATTGATTATATGCATCAATGATCAGAAAACCAAAGTAGTGTATCAAACCAGAAAGGAGAGAGGTTCATGGGTGCAGTGGTTGGATTGTGGTTGAACTAGGATGTATTTTTATGAAATAAAAAAATATTAATTAAACCTATGATATAAAAATTTTAAAACAAAAACTATCATATAATAGTTAATAGAATTAAAAGTGTATTTAGTATATATGAAGAAAGTGTATTAAGTAACAAGGTTCATGGTTCAGTGGTTGAACTAGGACGTATTTTATGAAATAAATAAATACATTAATTAAACCTATGATATAAAAATTTTAAAATAAAAACTATCATATAATATTTAATAGAATTAAAAGTGTATTTAGCATATACAAAGAAAGTGTATTAAGTAACATTGTTCTACAACTAGAAAAAGTTTATGCAACAATATTAACATAAATTTATGATGAAAATAGAATAAAACTCAAGATTAAATATTTAAATTACAAAATCAACAATTAAAAAAAATTATCCATGTATTAACAAATGATAAACAACAACATATCCAGCCTTTATCCCACTATGTGGGGTCGGCTATATGAATTCTAGACTTCCATGTATTTCTGTTTTTTGTCATATCTTCATTGAGGTCCATACACTTCATATCAAACTTTAATGTCTCTCCCAAAGTCTTCTTAGGTCTGCCTCTATCTCTTTTTTTGAGTAATTGTTTCATTTCATCAACTCTCCTCACAGGAACGTTTCTTGGTCTCCTTCTCACATGACCAAACCATCTTAGTCTAGTCTCTCTCATCTTTTTCTCTATTGGCACTACTCCTACCTTATTACGAATAACTTCATTTCTAATTTTATTTTTTCTTGTATGGCCGCACATCCATCTTAACATTCTCATCTCCACTACGCTCGTCTTTTGCTCATGCTAGTATTTGACTGCCCAACATTCTAAGCTGTACAACAAAACTAGTCTTATAGCTGTCTTATAGAATTTTCCTTTCAGTTTTAATGGGATTTTACCATCACATAACACCCCTGATGCATTTCTCCATTTTAGCCAACCTGCCTTAATTCTATGTGTGACATCCTCGTGAATTTCTCCATCTTTTTGAATCACTGATCCCAAATATCGAAAATGGTCTTTTCTTTGTAAGATTTGGTCTTCCAATTTTATTATAACATCCTCTACTCTTGCATTCTTACTAAATTTACATTCCATATATTCTGTTTTATTTCTGCTTAATTTAAATCCCTTAGATTCTAAATTGTTTCTCCATAACTCAAGCTTAGTGTTCACTCCTTTTGTTTCATCCACCAACACTATGTCGTCTGCAAATAGCATACACCATGGCACCTCTGTTTGAATATCTTTAGTGAGTTCATCAATTACTCAAGCAAATAAGTATGGACTTAGTGCAGAACCTTGATGTAATTCTATTGTAATTTTAAACGGTTCAGTATCCCATCCGCATGTTCTGATCCTTGTCTCTGCATCATGATACATGTCCTTAAGGGCTTGTATATAGGCTATTCGGACTCCTTTCTTCTCTAAAACCCTCAATATAACTTCTCTAGGGACTTTATCATAGGCCTTTTCCAGATCTATAAACACTATATGTAGGTCCTTCTGATGATCCCGATACCTTTCCATTAGGCGCCTCAATAGGTATATAGCTTCCATTGTTGACCTACCAAGCATGAAACCAAACTGATTTTCCGAGACTTCTGTTTCTTTTCTGAGCCTCTGCTCTATTACTCTCTCCAGAGTTTCATGGTATGGCTCATTAACTTAATTCCTCTGTAATTTTCACAGTTTTGAACATCTCCTTTGTTCTTATATATAGGGACCAAAGTACTTTTTCTCCACTCATCTGGCATCTTTTTTGATTTAAGAATCGTGTTAAATAATTTCGTTAGCCAGGAGATGCCCTCTTCTCCCATGCATTTCCATGCTTCTATTAGTATATTATCCGGTCCCACCGCCTTATGATTTTTCATCTTTTTTAATGCTTGCCTTATTTCATTTGGACTTATGCGTCGATAAATGTATATCTCACGTTCCCTTTGGAGTTACTAAGATGTCCCAACCTAACTCTTGTGTCGCCATCATCATTGAATAATTTTGTGAAATACTCCTTCCATCTCTCCTTAATCACTTCCTCATTCACTAATACATTTTGATTTTCATTTTTTATGCATTTCACTTGATTTAAATCTCTTGTTTTTCTTTCTCTTGCTTTAGCTAATTTATATATATCCCTTTCTCCATCTTTTGTATCAAGTCGTTTATATAGATTCTCGTATGCTTTTGACCTTGCTTCACTAACAGCTTTTTTTGCTGCCTTTTTTTATTTTTTATATATTTTTTTTATTTTCTTCATTGTTGCACTGATATACAGTCTTATAGCAATTTTTCTTATTTTTAATTTTCAATGGTACTTCTTCATTCAACCACCAAGACTCCTTAAGATTAGAGGCTCTACCATTTGTCTCTCCAAGCACTACCTTTGCTGTGCTTCTCAGGGCATTAGCCATTTCTCTCCATATTTGGTTTGTCTGTCCTTCTCCATTTCAGTCTCTTCTACCCCTTAATTTTTCTTTGAAAATTAGTTGTTTCTCTCCTTTTAAATCCCACCACCTGATTCTTGGATTTTGTTTTATGTGATTTTTTCTCTTCCAATTTCTTACTTGGACGTCAAGTACTAAAAGTCTATGTTGAGTAGTCAAACACTCTCCCGGTGTCACCTTACAATCTCTATAACATACCCGATTCTCTTGTCTCATGAGGAAGTAATCTATTTGGGTACTTGATGTGACATTTTTCTATGTGATTAAGTGTTCGTCTCGTTTTTTGAACCTAGTATTGGTTATGATGAGCCCATATGCCATTGCAAAATCTAAAATAGACTTACTCTCATTATTAATTTCCCCGAATCCATACCCTCCATGTACCTCTCTATAGCTGTTTCCGTCTCTACCCACGTGACCATTTAAGTCACCTCCTATAATCACTTTATCTCCTCTTGGTATCATTTGTATGAGTCCCTCTAGGTCCTCCCAGAATTTTGCTTTTATCTCCTCACCTAACTCCGCTTGCGGTGCATATGTACTAAAGATATTCATAGTCATTCTTCCTAGAAAAACCTTCACCATAATAATCCTATCCCCTATTCTCTTTACATCCACTACCTCATCTACTAAGCTTTTATTCATAATAATCCCCACTCCATTTTTTGCTCGATCATTTCCTGTGTACCATATTTTATATCCATTTTCTGGCTAAGTTTTTGCTTTTTTCCCTACTCATCTCATCTCTTGAAGGCACATAATATTAATTTTTCTCCTAATCATCACATCTACCACTTCCATAGCTTTGCCTGTTAATGTTCCTATGTTCCATGACCCAATCCTTAATCTATGATTTTGTTTTTGGCTTTGACTTTGAATTTGATTTTGTTTTTTATTTTGATTTTGGTTTTGGTTTTGATTTTGATTATGATTATGATTTTGATTTTGATTTTGATTTTGGACTAACTTCTTTACCCACATCCGTCCAAGCAAATGCGGGAACCCTTGCTCATTTGTCACTACATCCGGGCGCCGATGCAGCGGCCTTAGCTCACTTGACACTACACGCAAGTAGTGTAGCGCGTCGCTATGAAGGGTTATGCCCATGCCCAAACGATTTTTCATAATTTGTCTAGAGTTCATGCTTTGGATCCGACTGAGTTTTACGTTGGCTGTCGGCTACCTAACACAACCCTCTTCCTTTATCCGGGTTTGGGACCGGCAGTGGATAACATCCCCAAGCGGAGTTTTATTAACAAATGATACATGATATTAAAAGAGTAGACATCAACTCCTTCCAAATGTATCAAATTATTATTTATATATACACATTACTACAATTATGCACAACTATTTTACATGTAATTATGTTATAGTTACAAAATAATGTGCCATTATTGTATTTGTAATACAATAATTGTGTTATATGCTATATTCATGAAATAATATACCTTAATAGATTTTATTTTTATATTTTTGTTATAACCGTATATTGATTATACATATGCTGATATAACTATGTTATAATTCTATAACTATATGTTTATGTATTACCAAAGTATAATTATACCAATCATGTTATATAACATTTTGCTTAATTATTTTATATTAATGCTTAAGAGGTACAAGTATTTATAATGATGCTATAATTTTATGTTAATAATAATGCTATGTTATTCTAAATATAATATACTAAATTTGTAGCACATCCTAGATGACCTTTATCTTGGGTGATAGCATCCCAAACCTCATATGGTGCGTATCAATATCTCATTCACATGAGATACGAAGCTAAGCCAAGAGATAATATTTCACCTCTTAAACTCACATCAAATGTAGGATAAACAGGTCCACACAGGATAATTTATTCTTGTCCCTCTTTATCCCACATGAAACAAACATGGCCAAAAGCCATTTTCTTGTCTTCTTTCTTTTTATTTTAAAATTAATTTTTTATAAGGGAGAGAGTTTCAAGGGGGAGTGGTCAAGTAATTATGAAGTTTCTACCCATAGACTTCTCAGCCAAATTTGCCCGATGGTAGTTGGACCCTTGTGGCTTGTACTACAGATTCATCATTTTGGAGTGTCATACCCAAAAATTTGTTGCATGACAGCTGCTCCTTGGTGTTGGGTTAATATATTGTCTTTCTGGACTTTTGCTTTTAATGCGTTGTATTGTTTCTGATGTAAATTTCTACATTGTGAACTTCTGAATTTCAGGAAAGGAGGATGTCTTCTGCATCTTTTCCAGTAATTATACGTGATTCATTTGCTGACTTTAATTTGGCATTTCGCTGGACAAGTATTGGTTTTTTGGAGGTGCTTTTGCTATTGTATTTTAGTATAGCTTATTTGACCTACATATAGATTTGAATCTGTCTTCAAAGCACATTTACTCATCTGGGGATTATATTTTCTATCATTATCCCAGCTCCGGGATGAGGCTGCTCTGACACTTAGCTGCCTTGACAAATGTAGAGATGGTGGTTTTGAAGAGGTTTTCATGACCATGATCGATTTTCCTGCTAAATATGACTACTGCATAAGGTATATTTTGTTGAGATGATATTTGTTTACCTGACAGTTAGTGACACAGGATTTCTGATTATTGTGAGAAATATCTGTCATAATTTGCTTTATTTTTCACTGTTCCAAATGAATATTAGATGGTGGGTTGAAAGAGGTTATTTGTGGTGTACCTGCTCATTAGCACCCCGGGATATATATTATCATGAGAAATATATCTGTCGTGATTTGCCTTATTTTTCACTGTTTCAAATGAAAATTAGCCTTGTGAAATAGTTCAGGACAACTCATTTTTAACAACTCATTTTTTGAGCTAACTCCTATTTAAATTCACATGTCAACCAAGAAATCATTGTATTCTAGTTATTAATTGAACTCTTCCTTGACTCAACTATCATGAACTTTATCAAATATATATGTATATATATATATATATGATTTTTTCATGTTACTTACACAGGTAGTTTGGTCTGAGATCGTCAAAGAGCTGGCTTGTTCATTATTCAATTGGGACTATGCCTTCATTTTGTCTTCATAGTTGCATTAATTTTATCTGTCAATAGTATATTAAAATGAGCATTGCTACCTTTTCTCAATCTTGATATTCTCTTTCAAGCTTTACTGGGGTTGTAACAATGACCTTGAAATTTGTTACTCATATTCTCTTCTATAGTTAGTATGGTGAAATTATGAGCTTATAGGAAAAGCATCCTCTGAGTCTCCTGATGTGCATTTCTGGAGCCTCTGGACTCTGGAGCAAATGCAATCAAGCTAAGCTAGATCATACAAGAAAAGGTCAGCTGATAATTGTTTGATAATTCCCACACTCAATCTAAAGAGAAGATAACTTCTTGTTGTTAATATCCAGAACCAGAAGATTACTAGGATTACAGGACTTACTTTTCCAGTCAAGATAATTTGTTTTGCATACTGTTTTATTTTTCTTCACCAACTAGGTTCTATGCATTTTTCCTTTTTGAAGTGTAGTAGCAAAGATGATGTTTCCTTCAGGGAACATATTACAAGGGGTGAAATGTTTAGACCATCTTCTTTTCTATAATTGTGCATGTTGGTGTAGGCTGTAATGTTCATAAAACTACTTCTACAGAAGCAGATTGATAGTTTAGCCCGTGGTTTTTGTAAACTGGTTATACAATGTTTTTCCATTTTAATTAATGAAACATAGTTTAAATAACATGTTTTTCCATTTTAATTAATGAAACACAGTTTAAATATGATGCCAATTGTGACTGTTAAATTTAAATATGAAACTGAATATGCTAGTTTGTTTTTGGTGGGAATGGGTTCAAATTTGGTTAAATCTTAGAAATGATTAAATTCAAATTTGGTTCAAACTGAATAGCATTGACCTTATGCCAATTGTGTACTGCTGTTGGTTTGAGCTGCAGTAACGGACTGATTGTGTCTGCTCTATTAGAAAATTAGCAAAAGGGGCCAGGGTAATTAAGTTGAGGAACCTCAGGTGGAAATGATTAACTTATACAGACTGGTGGCTTTTGGTTGTACTTTGCCATGGTTTTCTGCTGGCTGCTACAAGTAAATTTGTGTGAACCTTAAAGGTTGACCATGTTAATAGAAAAAATAAGAGCTTAAATTTGCAGGTTGTTCACGAGTGTCATTTTTTGAGGGTGTATAGACAGGGTCCAGATTTTTAGTTTAGTCTGAAGTTGAATATAGGTATCCTTCAAATCCAGATAAGGAGTTTTAAGTACAACTGAGAGCTTATATGGCAAATCTCCTTAAACTTCTTCCCATCTAAGCAACTCCAAAAAAAAAAAAAAAAGTTTGGATACTTCCAGCTCTTGGTCAGGGTTTATGAAAGTATTTAACTAGCTTAAAGTCTCTCATATTCTGTACTTCACTGATTTTCATATAATCCCCTCTTCCCCATCAGAGTGCAGCTTTTGATTCCAGAACTGTTGTGATTTTTCAAGTAATGCATGTGTTTTTTAGTTAAAATTTATGATATATTTGTACTTATTAAAAGAAAAGTTCATATTATGTTAGCCTACACTTACTTCAATGGGAAGTGGGGTCACAGGTTTGAACCAGACATAACCTCTCCACATGTTGTCAAAAGGGGATCGAGTTGTTTGTTTTCTTGTTTATTTTTGTAGCATGATTGAAATTCTTCTGAAAGTGTTTTTTGTTAAGTTCTTGAAGCAATATGTATTACATTTTGCTTCTCTTTTGCTCTACTTAGGTTGAACTTGAAGGGAAAGAGTGAAGTACATGCATTGGGATTTTGTTTGGATGATGAATGTTGGAGATTATACGAGCACAAAGTACTTTCTCTGATGCGTGAAGGGTTGAATGATAGAGCAAAGTTCATACGAGTTATATGGAGAAACACAGTTTCAGGGTGCTGTATGGAAGAAGTAAGCAATCCGTGCATTTATCCTTTTAGACTTTGATATATCATTTTGTAGACTGCTTTGATAATTGATTAATCTGTTTGTAGGGTTTCTCATTGTTGTCTAGAGAGCCATTGTTCATAGGGATTTCAATCAGTACTTTGGAGAAAGGTCTTAGAGTGGTTGACATTGGTCCAAATGCTGAGAATAAAGATGAGGTATCTTTGATATCTATCTTCTGTATTCTTATTATGCCTGTTCCATACAGGTGCTAACTTGTAAATGTTTGGAAGTAGGCTCTCAAATTCCGGAAGTTTTGGGGAGATAAAGCAGAACTGCGGAGATTTAAAGATGGTACAATCGCTGAAAGCACTGGTAAGCCTTTTAAGTAATCTTGTGATGGTTTGGAGTATCAATCTTCACTTGGTCAAGTATTAACTTACCTGTCACATTGTCCTGAATCTTAGTTTGGGAATGCAAGCAATGGGAAAGACATCTGATTATAAAGAGGATTACCGAGCATGTTTTGGTGCAGCATCTTTCCTTGCCAAAAGAAAATATCACGACTATTGTAGATCAACTTGATTTTTCACTTCTTTATGGCACAGAAGGTAATGGCACTTGGCTAGTGACTGCTTATGGGTTTAAGGTTATTCTTTGTATTTTGGTTCTACAATTCCTTTTTGGCATTGAAATTGTATAAAAACCAACAAAACTATTTGTTTCAGATCCTATTGCTTTTTCTGCAAGTTTGCTTGAAGCATTTGAGGTTCTATCAAAGCATTTGCGACTTCTCAAAGACATTCCATTGAGGGTAACTAGTGTGCAGCCTCTAGACTCAGGTTTGGTTTCTCACCTGAACCGGCCAATATTCTAAACTTCTTGCAATCTATAAATATATCAATCTTTTCCTCCACAAAGCTGAGTTAGTATATTTATGTGAATCTTCATCAATGTTAAATAATTTCTTTATGAGGTTTGGTGTTCCTAAGATATTGCCTATGTTTGTTGGTGTTGTTTTTTCTCATTTTCTTTTTTTTTTCCCCTCACCTGAACATTCTTGCAGAGTAGTGATGGCTGATATACGAAAGCAAATGTTCAATCATGTTAACAGAAAACAACATATCAATCCTTAGTCCTAGTACGTGAGGTCGGCAATTATGTAACACAAGATGGGGGAAATTTTTAAAAATAAAACAGAATGATTCTTTTTCTTTTGATTTTTTTTTTTTTTTTGGTAAAACTTGTTTGACTTTTTGTTGGTACTTCTCTTTTTTCAATCAGAACATTTTAGCCATATAGAGTTTTGGATTCTATCTTTGACACACACATGTTAGCATATGTTTTCTTTCAAATGCTTGATACTTACCACCAGGCACAGCTTTCAGGTTTACATCTGTCTTTCCTCCTGAACCTCATCCACTAGCTGTTGATAAAGTTATCAATCAAAGATTGCAAAAGCTTCCTTTATCCTGTATACAGCCTCTAGAAGTTATGATCCAGGTATGGTAGCAGCTAATTGAAATCATTTAATCTGTCATTTCTGAAAATTTCTTGAAGTTATGCTTTTGTCTTATAGTTGGAAGGTTCTGGGAGCTGGCCAATGGACGAGGCAGCCATTGAGAAGACCAAGTCTGCATTCCTCCTTAAAATTGGGGAAAGGTGTGCCAGTAGGAGAAGTTTAGATAAAAAAGAATAAATGACTATTTGCCAATTGGCACTTATCTAGTGTACTATTATTGTGACAGTCTCCAGGATAATTGGGGAATGACATGCAATGCTACTGAGGATGATGTGGTTGTTTTCACATCTGGATATGCATTTCGCCTTAAAATTTTGCATGAAAAAGGCCTTAGCTTGTTGAAAAGGCAAAGTAAGGAGCACTTTTTCTTGTCTGTTAACCATAATGCTTACATATAGAAGGAATATTGTGCATGATGGTGCATAAGCAGGACCGTCTGACTGTGTGAACTGTTGTGCCATTTTAATTTTCAGTTGGAAGTAATCAAGTGAAGCAGGTCCCATTGACCGACAAGATTCTTTTTATTCGAAGCCAGCACTCTAGCATGATTAATGGTTTACAGGGTCGTTACCCAATATATGGGCCAGTTGTTCGGTAGGAAATTAAGTTTATGCAAATTCCGTATCATCTACCTTTTTTCTCTAGCCATCTTGCTAACTTTTCATGTCTTGTTTGTTTGATCAGGCTTGCAAAACGTTGGGTTTCTGCACACCTGTTTTCTACTTCTTTGGTGGAGGAAGCAATTGAGTTGTTAGTTGCTTACATTTTTCTGAAGCCTTTTCCATTTTCTGCTCCTTGCTCACGGATTACTGGATTTCTAAGGTTGAGTTCCTCTCCTAATAGTATATTGAAGTAAAGAGCCATGGAGAAATTATTTGGTGGAGGAAGCTTCCTCCATTTCTCCATGAGTAGGATTTTTTTCTTCTTTTTTTTTTTTTGCTGTGTGCTAAGATATTTTCAAGTATTGAATGTTGTTCATTTTGCTGGTGCGCCAGAGCTGGCAGCTGCACACTGTTTGGCAAATAAAAATGCATTTCTTGGTGTAGGTTATACTTTCTAATCAATTCCAATATTCGTTTACCTACCCATATTTAGCAGAACTAGTTTCAAAGAAAATTTCTTAAATTTGGATGCATATTAAATCTACCACATTGGGGTTCAAAATAAATGGATCCTAATAATTTTTTATGGAGACTGGAATTTTTTGTGGTATTAAGATGGGATGTACATTAACTCTAGTTTATGTTAGCTGTTAAGAAGCACTTATATGGATATGGATATGAAAATGGATATGGGATACAACGGTTTGAGAAAAAAAAGTTGAGAATATGGCAGGAACACAAAAAACAATTTTTTATTTGTTTTTAGACTTTAATCATGTTATCAACATAAATAATTAAAGACCAATAAAAATATAAATTGCATCACTCTTACACTATGAAGATTTATTTTTTTGTACTTTATTTTTTTGATAAGTAAGCCAATTTGGAATCTCTCCATCTATAACAATAGTAATATGTAAAAATATTTAAAAAATTTCACTAGTTCAGTATTGAGTTATCATTTAATCCCTAATAATATACATAACAATGAATATACAAAAAAAGTAATTGTCTTTTTTACTCATATCTGTTGTGTTATCATGTTTTTTCAAGTTGGTTTTACAATATCAATTATGTGATGAACACAACTATATCAATTGTCTCTATTCATCACCCCATCTCATGAAACTTTTCCATTTAAAGATGGTGTTGGAACTCTATCTGGTCATTTAGTCGCCAGAGCATTGTGTCAGGAAAGCAATCTAATGTTAAATTTTGCTATATTGTTCTTTAGCATGGATTTGTATTGTCACTGTAATTTTTTAAAAGTCAACAATTGACATTATGATTGCTGAACTGCTGGCCCTAACTTCGTTACAATAAAGTATGGTTGATGATGATGATGATTTGTTTCCCTCTCTCAGGTTCAAATTTTTTTGCCAAACAATGTTCTAAATGCTCTATTCAGACCCTACCATGTTGGGCTTGTCTAATTTAGGGCTATGTGTGTGCTTCATGTTTTCAACTCATAGACATGTGTCTGGTGTCTTAGACATGTCAGAAAATGGAAATAATAATAAAATTAATGTAGTTATTTGGTTGAACATGTATTTTGGCCTTGTCAATAGAGTACTCATGGAGAAATAAAAAAGTTAGGGTACTTTTTAGCATGTTCAATGCATGTCAGAGATGGGTACAATACCTAAAATGAAGTGTCTGTGCTTCCTGGGTAGGGGGCCTTCTAGTGCCCACAGTGGTGAGCATATGTTGGCTGCTGTCAACAAAGGATACTCTTGAGTTAGTGCATCTACAAGAAGAGAAGATACTATCTGCAGTGGACAGTTTGCCTATGTGGGATACTGATTATCTAGTAACCACATTCTATATTTTACTATCATATTTATTTTACTGCTAATAAACTTGTATTTCTTGTTCATTTCATCTAGAGGTTCTCCTCTTAGTTCAAATGTGTTAATGTGCTCTCAAATAATTTGTTTTTCTGATCATAAAATTTTTAGCTGAGTATCTGTTAATTGGTGTTTGCACAGGAGATTACATACAGCCATGTACTCTGTCATTTATTCCTCTATGGATTAGCAAAAAAAGAAAGTGTGACTTTCTTAGATTACTGTTATTTGTTTCCTCATTGTCAATTTGACTGTCAGGTTCTTAAGATTACTTTCAGAGTATGACTGGGCCTTTTCTGCTTTGGTTGTTGACATAAATGGTGACTTGACAGGGAATGATGATAAGGAAATTAATGTGAGTGCCACTGTTGTGTAATCAGCTTGATGATGGCCATATCTTATTTGTCAATTCATTTCTTTCACTTCACTTTGTTGTAATGTTCAAAATTTATGACATCAGTTGATTTCCAATTTGATAGGGGAATTTTATGTCAAGTAGAAAAACATACGAAGCAAACATGCAAAATCAAATCCCATCCATGTTCTTGGCTACTACTTATGACAAGGCATCTGAAGCTTGGACCAGATTGTCACCGACCTCATCTGTGAGTACCTATCACAAACTAATTTGTTACGTGACCAAGGAATGTGATGAAGCTTTACCCTTTTCTGGTTTGTCTTAATCAGGAGAAGTTGTGATCTTTATCTTGCTTGTGCTAATCAAAAAAAGTAGTTCATGATTTTTTATGTTGTTAACACCAACCTAAGAAATTGCCAGCTCCAAATTTAATGGCCTTTGACTTCACCACTGTAGATCATTTTGTCTCAAAGAGGATTACTTTTGCCTATTAGTGATGGTAATGTCAGTGTGGTGATTATATTTTTACTTTCTTAAAAGCAGAGCACCATAATTTATCTCGCACATTCTTTTCTTCCGTCTTAGTGCCTATGCAAAGTGGAACCCGTGCTTATAGGCATTGAAACAATCAATGCCTTGAAGAGGATTTCATTTCTTTATTGAATTTACTTGGCACAAACAAGCACTTGCTGGCATATACAGATCCTGTTAGCCTACATCTGGTTTAATATGTTTGTGTTGTAGATGTTAAAAAGGGATTGATGTTGGATTTGCATTTTCACTATAATTATAAATGATGTAAACATGTGAAAGGAACTTGGAAGATTGGTGGCTTATGCAAAAAGCAGTGCGAATTTGCTAGCCAAACTCATAGCCTGTGGCGAGCTTGATTCTTATAGATGGGAGGTAAGAAACATGTGCTCATTTTGTGGTTTATAGGTATTAAATCCCTGATTAAGGATTATTATGGTGTAATTCTTTGCTTGCAGTGCCTTCTCCGAACACCTTTGAACAACTACAATGCCGTTGTGCTTCTCCACAGAAACAGGTTGCCATATCCTCAACGTCTCCTCTTCCCATCTGAACTGAACCAAGGTAGTCTTTTCTGCTTTTATCTCTTCTCCTCTCTCTAGAGCTATGAGCTTTCCAGTGCATTACAAGTCTCATAACTTGCATAGTTCGGGCAGGGCGGCATGTGGTTTGCGGGGGACCAAGCAAGAGTTTCCATCCCTTTATGTCGCCTGGGGACATAAAAGGGAGGTTAGAAGAAATGAAACATAAACTGATGGTAGACTTCAATCCACTGCAGTGCTTTATTGGAGATTTGGAAGTAGGTTCTGCAGAAATGCTCTAGTTTATAGTCCCAACACTAATTCTTGATAATTCTTACATAGGAACTAACCTTCTCATGTGTTAAATCTGCAGAGAGAGTTCCCCAACACGTTCAAAGTGTGGTATGATTCCCTAGGTGGTGATGCTGTTGGCTTAACTTGGGAGAGACTGGGTTCAAAGGTACAAAGATATGTTTACTCAATTTTCATGCATGACCAAGGAATGCTACTCACTGATTTGCAGACACATATGTTTATACTTTATATGTTATCGGCGAACAGTTTCTAATTTATGATCCCATTATTCTCCTGGTTCAGAAACGTGGACGAGAAGAAGTGGGCGAGGAAGAATCCGATATGCTTGATATGCTAAAAACCGTCGGTGAGGTCGGTAAAGGCTTCATCAGGAGTGTTTATTTTGTCAAGGCCCCGAGGCTAAGTAATTAAGTAGTTTCGTTGAGTTGAGTAAATAGCATCATGGTCAATGTTGCAGACTTGTAACCTTATGTCTTCTTACATCCATCTTATTTCTCACATTAGTGATTACTGCCACAATTTTGTATCCTGTGGCCCTAAAATTCGGAGTTTTGAGTTTTCTTTGTACCATCTCATTCCCTTTCCCTTTTATCCTTTCTTAGTCTGGCAAACGGAGTTGAAGCAACATTTTTGTGTATGCTGCCTACTTATCGTGTAACCGTGGCCAGGAGAACAGGTTTGTTGCTACTGGCCATAGCCAGTGTGCTGACCCCATTCATTTCAATAGTATACGGGTTTCTTTCTTTTTTGTTTGAAAAAAAAGAAAAGAAAAGCTTGGCACATTATTTTTTCATAGTGAATAAAGTATAAATGAATTTTATTTGATCTGTTAGTTAAGAAAATGAAAATGGGACATATAATTTCATGTGGCCCTCACAAAAGGATAGGAAAAAACACATGAAATATTATTTAAATAAATAATTCGTACACACACACAAGGTTAAACTTAAACCTAACCAATTCGATTCTCAGCGTTTTAATCAAAATGATAGTATAATGCAGGAAGCTTTGCAATATGACTTTTAAATTATAAGAAAAAAAATTAGTATATAGTGTAATTTAGTTGTAAAGGTTTGGCATTAGTGGAGTCAATTTAGTTGCACGAATAAATAAATTTATAGTGAAATGGCATGAGTCATAAATATATATATATATATATTTATATTATTATTATATTCATAGTTAGTATTGTTGATTTAGCTGAAAGTGAGAGTGAGAGAGGGGAGAGAGACCTATAAAAATAAGGGAACGTTTTAATTACAATAATGAAAACTAGTAAAAGTAAAACACAGAAGAAAAAAAATTGTACTAAGTAAAAGTCATTCACTCATAATATGCCTTTTTGATAAACTCTTGATGAAAAATTTTAAGCAGAATATGTCTAATTTATTGATGAATGCGTTAGTAGTCACCCACTTCTAGTTATAGGGCAGACACAAGAAAATTAGAAGCAGCTTTAAGGGCTTTCTGGTCTTTTTCGGAACTTCGGTTAGCAGTGTTAAAATGGTGGCCGGTGTGTGTAATTTGAACTTCCCCAAATCTGTAAAATTTGCCCTAAATATATCCACTGAATCCGAAGCTGTATTCTTGTTAGAGTCATTGGCATCCAATACCATCTTTTCTCTTCCGTTTCGGTTGGGGAACTGCGGGCCATTGAGAGATGGGGCTTCTGAGCATCATTCGAAAGATCAAGCGCAAAGAGAAAGAGATGCGAATACTCATGGTGTATGCTCAGAAATCAAATTTTCTACGTTAGATATCTTATCTATGTGTACTTACATCTACACACAGATGCCTGAAATGGTTGCTGCTGTAGGGGACTTGATAACTCCGGGAAGACGACAATTGTCCTGAAAATTAACGGAGAGGACACAAGCATTATTAGTCCTACGCTTGGTTTCAACATCAGGACCATCACATACAACAAGTCAGCTTCCGACTACTTCTTTTTCTCCCTTTTGTAGCACATTTCTACGTTTTTGTCCATTTAGTCGATGTTTACAAAATTGCTTGTTGCAAAAGCAATTGGTCAAGCGTCGTATTTGTGTTCTAACATGATCTTGATAGTTGAAGTCCAGATTATCTGTTATTGTTCTAGTTCGCTAAATGTGATTTTTGTCGGAGCAGAATCTACAATGACGAATTGGGGGAAAATAGGACAGTTGTTTTATTTGGCCATTTAGTGCCAGTGGGACGGGATCTACTACATAAGATGAGATGAAAAGGGGATCGTGTTACAGTGGCTTTGGGATTACTTCTTGTTTGTTGTAACAGGGAACTGCCTTGGTTTCAAAATTTTGAAATCGTACCACAGATGCCACGCTTCCATTTGCAGCATTTATATCAATCCTTATAATTTTTTTCCTTTTTTGGTTCCTTTTCCTTAATTGTACTGTGTTATTAATAACTTGAATTTCCTAAGCTACATATTTTCTAATAGGCCTTTGGAATTTAAATTGGTGCTATGTGCAGGTATACACTTAATATATGGGATGTTGGGGGCCAAAAGACGATAAGGTCCTATTGGAGGAACTACTTTGAGGAAACCGATGGTCTGGTATGGGTTGTTGACAGTTCTGATCTGAGAAGGCTAGATGACTGCAAGCTTGAATTGCATAATCTTTTGAAGGAAGAGGTACCCCTTTCTATGTCCCATGCATCTATTTGTTGAACAACAATGTTGAGTACTTATGGTATGTTAGCAGGTTTTGGTTGGAGTGGTTATTCTAATGACGTCCAAGTCCTTGCACTAGAAAGTGCTAATACTCTTACCAAATTACAAATTTACAAATTGGTATGCTCATTAGTACCCTGGCATTTTGCAAATTGGTATATTCACTCCAGAACACTGTGCACTGTTTCTTGCAAAATAGTGAACTTCAATATCCTGAATGATTTCCATAAAGGTTCTCTTAGCAAGAGAAAAATCACTCACTATAATAAATAAAATTTAGGGAAAATGGAGTTTTTGGGTGAATAAAATAGAAAAGATTTGTTGTTATGTTTAGAGAACAATGTTTTTACACGATTGATTTTATGAAAATAAACTATTTTCAATTATTTTTGGAATGTCTACTTATTAAAAGAATTTGTTGTACAAATACCTGAACTTTTAATAGTAATTTATACCAGTTTGGCATGTGATACCCCTCCCCTTCTACAAATAGAACATTTTTCATTCCGCGTAACACAGGTTTGGGTTTCTTTCTGTTCCCACAAATGCCTACAAGTGCTATCACCTTCTGTTCAAGATGATAGTACATCATTCTTTTCAGTTACAAACTTATTGTGAGATGCTGTGTTTTTAAGGTTCTTATAATAGCAGTTCACGTGGAGTATTATTTCAGTATTCTATTACCTGGTCCTGCAGGAATGTATGTTTTGCAATTGTTTCAAAACCAAAAGTTGTTCTTTCTGTTACATTCATTAAAGGATAATGATTCCTGGTCCAAATCAGACCATGAATTCTGGGCCGACTGGGGGTGAATTCCCCACTCAGTCCTTGCTTTTTAACAGAATGTGTGTGAAAGAGCACAGACTGAATGGGGAATTCACCACCCATTTGGCCCAAGAGGCTTGGAAAGATTCACTCCCACTCGGACCAAGCATCACAATCCTTATCTAAAATCCAATATACTGAGGAATGGCTATAGAACTATGCTCCTCATCTCTTGGGTTGTTTAAGTTCATTGGTTCTTTACATGGTTGGATAGTTGCACAGCTGGAAGGAGGAGGAAAGCATGAGACTTGTTACCTTTGCCTTCATGTGTTGATTGATTTTAGGAGGTTGTTGTACTATTTATAAAGTGAAGGATTAGTTTTTGTCTATTTTGTATGGTTGGATTTTGGCTTAAGTTGATCTGTTGTTGGATCAAATTTTGGATTATGTAGAGTCCTTGGAGTCTGGTTGTATAGCCAATATGGCTTTTCATATGTTCTAACCACGCCCAAATTCTATTCGCCAATCTTTTTGTCTGCTAATTTCTTGGAGATTGTTCGACTACGGATTTAATCAATCCATTACAGTTTTGCCAGTTGGGCTTGAAATGGGTTGATGCAATAATTAATCAAGCCAATATGGCTTGAAATAGAGTAGTGCAACAATTAATCTTGATACATGTCAAAACTCCTAGTTTTGTTGCTTTCTAAGCCATGCATAAACCAAATTGACGTGGAAACAAGTATTGGTGATGCATGGGCAATGAAACTTTATCCCCTTTTCCTGGTTTTCTCCCTCAAATAACCTGTGAAACCTGATTCCATTGAGATACCAGTTGTTGGCATCTTGCAGGACTTGTGGTAATTATTTGTTTTCCCATGTAAGCTTTTGACCTATTCACCATTCTTTGTTCACAAAATTTATCTTATGATGCTGAACAGTATGCTCTAATTGATGTGTTTATTGAACATGATCCAACTATTTATCTAGAGAAATTTTTTTTTTTTGGGTGGATGAGAACCCATAGCCACTATATTTCGAATGTGCACTGAGTAAACTTACTGAGCATGCGCTAAGCCCATAAATCACACACTCCAGGTAAGCACACAAAAATTTGCATGCAGGCTCGCCTCGAAAGAGGTTTGAGCCCTGGTGGTAGAGGAGGCCACTATAAGCACATCTTCTATTTGTGCTTGCTCTTTGATTTGTTTAATCTGACCTTCATAGCATGTTCTAAACATCTGCAACTACACATTTATGAATTATGATCAATTGCACCAATTAGTAGAGTCTGGAATGCTTTCTTCTTTTTTTTTTCCTTTTGCATTCAAGGCTATGGGGTGAAAGGTTTTCCAACGTCAGTGTTGCCTCTTTCAGGAGCAATAATTCACATAAAAGTTGACTCTTTTATTCCTATGGCAGAGGCTAGCAGGGGCATCATTACTGATTCTAGCAAATAAACAGGACATACGAGGTGCTCTTTCACCAGATGAAATAGCTAAGGTACCTTACTATCATTGTTTAGTATGGATGTAAATTTTCTAGATTCATTTCTTCAATGATTTAAGGATGCCATCAGACTTGGAAAAGCTTATCCATGTTGTTCTAAAGCAACTGATGGGATCCCTGCGAGGGAAGGGTTTTGTTCATGTTGCTTGCCCAAAAAAATCATTTTATTGGTGCATTTGTTCTTGAGTAAGAGATGGCCTTTCCTCATCATTATGTTCAAACCCAAACTTTGTTCATATTAATCCCATGAATGCTTCTTGGCGAAACTCTTCTCTAGATGGTCACCTGTGTTAAAAATCTATCCTCTATGAATTCTTATCAATTCTTTTTAAGCAATCTGGGCTTAAAGGATTGATATTACATAAGCTCGCATGATATCAGTAATATAAGTCATTTGATGATAAAATACTTGGAACTGCTTCTATATTTGAAACAGTCCGTAAGTTTTATTCTAATTTAACAAGCTAATAATGAACATGTTATACAAGGAACTAGCTAATTTAAGCCAATGTCTTTAAGTACATTGCATTTTCGATATCTGTGATAAAATACATGTTACGTTTTTATTTACTCATTGTGACTTCTGCTCTTTGTATTTTAAGTAAATTGGTATCTTCATCCTATGCATGCAGGTGCTCAACCTCGAGGCCATGGATAAAAGCCGGCACTGGAAGATTTTCGGATGCAGTGCATACACTGGCGAGGGCCTGCTCGAGGGATTTGATTGGTTGGTTCAGGACATTGCCTCTCGAATCTACATGCTCGATTAAGTGATGTCCATGGTTGAAACATCTTTTAGCTTGTATAACCAAGTGGAGGCTTCCTTTTTGAAATTAAATTGAGCTTTGGCTAATAGCATACGCCTGAGCTCGTATTGTTCTCAAAATTGTTATTGGCAATATGGTTTAAGTACGGCCAATGTGAAGATAGCTTTGAATGGCAAGGAGTTTTCCTGTTTGGTAGAAGCAGAACTCAGTTCAGTTGTAATTCACCCTTATGCAGGCTGCTTATGTGCAAACATCATCACTTGAAGGACCTCTCCTGGTACCTGAGCCTTGAAGGTGTGTAGAATAATTTTGCTTGCTGTGGGATTTGATCCTCTCTTTTTTTTCCTCATATTTGGACCAACATTATGACAAACGGCTTGGGAATTGGCCTTAGTCTAGCAAAAAAGTGGAAAAACTGAGACCAGTATGGCAAGGTTAGTTGGAAAAAAAATTTAAGGCATCGTCAGCTATTTTAGAGTTCGAATTTGATGCAAGGGCAATAAAGCCAATGGAGCATATTATTACCTAAAACCAGTCCAAGGAATAAAAATACTTATTTATCAAGCCTAAAAGGGATCATTTTATACTATATACAAGCTTATCCTTGTTTTGCAAAAATTATTATATTCACAATTTGAACTGTGACCTTCTAGTCACAAGGAGACAACATTATCATCGCCATCAATCAAGATTTTACTAGAGCTTGCCCTTAAAACCCTAAATGATAAGGTGATATATAAGTATGAGCCCAAAAAAACCCAGGCTGAATCTTAAAATTCAAAGCACCAATTCAGAATTCAAAATAAGTAAAAGTAAAATTGATAATGGTACAAAAAGGCATTATTTTGAGTCCAAATGTCAGCACATTTCTGGAAAGTGATTAGATCTAGAAAAGATGATGATCACTTCGACTTCTTTCCCTGTTTTTTCTTGATAACTTCATCAATATACATTATGCCTTTCCCTTTGTAAACTTCTGGAGGTTTACAGCTACGTACAGCAGCAACAAACTGGTGCACTCTGTGCTTGTCTATCCCAGTGCAACAAACTATGTTGGGTTTGAAACAGAACACTCGCACAGCTGGGGGTACAGTCAGTTCAACATCATGGCTGTAACCAAGTTTGAGATACAATAGACGGCCTTCTGATTCAGCTCTAGCCTTGAAACCAACACCCACAATTTTCAGGAATCGAAAGAACTTGGCTTCCATTACAATACCTACATCTCACAAAATGTTGGTCAGAGGAAGCAACCATAACCGGAAAAACAAGGACAAACAAATAATCATGGACATGTTTAAGAAATAAAGAAGGTTAACATGTAAACTCATACAAAAGATGCGTGCGATCAGTATTGCATTTAGGGATGAAGTTCAAGTTGGCATTCCCTCTGTTCGGAAAAGATTTAGTAGTGGAATGGAATAGAAATGAGTGGCATGGAATGCAAAATATTTTCTTCTTGTCCGGGAAAGTAGTGGGTGGAAAGTAATGAAATCTGTTTTTCCTTATTCTATAGAAGAATGGAAATGAATAGAATGAAAAGATGTTAAAAATGTCATTTATACCCTTTTAAGGAAAAGACAAGAGCATAATTGGTGCAAGGGAAAATTTGAACTTTAAAAAATTATTAAGGTTAATTTTATCAACACAACATAAATTTCACATCCATTTTTTATTCTCTCCATACTCCCCCAAATCCCCAATTTGGGGGAGACAAAAGATAAAGGCTTTGAATGGAAATTGATGAAAAATGTTCCCATCTATTTCCACTCCATTCCATTGCTATTGTCTATCCCAAATGATAAGACCACTTTTTCATCCATTTTCACCCCCCCCCCCCCCCCCCCCCCCCCCCCCCCCCCCCTCCTCTCTGGAATGCTCTGTTAAATAGGGGGGTGGATGGCAGGTACATCTTGCCCCAGGATCAATATCCTCTTGTATTATTTGATGATATTGATCATTAATTTCTGGAATAAAAAAATCCTTTCAAACTCCATGGCATTTGTATGCTTTCAACAATATCAGTTTGTCGGCAAAGAATATTTATCAATATCTACACAGGTATCTTTTCTGAGCCACCAGTTCACTGAATTGAGAGTGTATTGTACAACCATGTGCAACCCATTCAATTAGTTTCAACAAGGCTTATTTGCCTCTCGAAATTCAAATCATACTTGAACATAATCTGTTGAAATGATTGAAGCTGCTGCTCAACAGGGATCATATAGGAATTTCTCATAAATCAAAGATCAAATCATAAAATTCCTCAACTTTTAGGGTTATTTAGACCTTCTTCTCCTTTTTAAGTAAATGCTTGAGTTGATGAAAGAATGTGGGATTTATTGGAGAAAAGAAAGACAGGCAATGTGAGCACGCCATCCATTAAGCAGAGATTCCTAGAAACTGGATTAAGTTCCATTGCAGGATCATAGCACATTATTGTAATTACTTCCAAAATCCAGCTTAAAAATACAGATTTGAAATAATATATATCCTCAACTATCTGGATGTCAGATCTTTAGATTCCTCAGTAACCCAAGAATTATAGAAATAATCAGGACAATGAAGTAACCCAACTTCTAATACAGATTAGCAATCCAGGAAGAACCTTCCCATCAACCCATCACTCTGAACAATCGGAACAATACAATCAAATTCTCATAAACAAGGTAAAGTTGTTCACATGTGGACGTGAATCACAGCGTTCCAAGTCAGAATCTAAACCAGGGGGGATTCACCAAAATTCGCGGTCCGGTAAACCATAAACAGAACAAGAAAAGAAAAGAAACATAAAAGATTACACTCCTCTTCAAAACATGTTAGAATTGGGAGCACTGGCAGCCTTGTAATCCTCGCAAGAAACTGATCAAACACCCCTCAACACACTCTCAATTCACTCGGCTAACATACAACCAACACAACAGTTAATAAACAACAAAAATAAAAGAATAAACAGAACAAGAAAGACAATCAAACCACATGAGGAGACACCGGTTTTTATCCAAATTCATGCCACGTAAATGGCACTACATCTAGCCTTAGAAACCACTACCGAGCAGCCTTCTTTATTGATGGATAACAATACAGGACTTTCCCTCTTTTTTTCTCCCACAATACAACCTTTTCCAAAAATGTACAAGACTATTCTAACTCTCAGCCTTCTCACTCTCTTGGCTCTCATGAAAACATAAAGAGAACATGTGATTCTTAGACCCTCAGCCCTCCTACTCTATTTATAGAAAATAGGGTGATATTTCCTAGGGTTAGTTATGACATTATCGGATTTTCCCTCTACTAATAATTAATATTACAAGAGTGTCACCCGCTTGTCAACTACCCCATAACCGCATACAAAACACTACACATAATCCTATCACTAACTCAAGACAATGTTCAACAAATCTCCACCATTGTCTTGACTCTTCAATGTGATACCTTATATCTTCATCCATCAAAACCTTTGGCTTGCTCTTCCTTTGGTTTCCCGCATGATAACCTGACTATCAAAACAATCAACCTCAACAAACATTAAGAATATCAAAATAATGCTGTAAATTTCAACAATGGGACACCTTGGATCATACTTCCACTTGCATAACCTATACATGCAACTTTAATTAGGATTATTCCTCCTTCTCAAGGGGCTTTCCTAATGAATATATTTCTAACATCAATATGATTGGTCTCTCCATTGTGGGACTAAATTCTAAACCAATTTGAACTGCATCACATTAACACTGCACCATACCTGGATTGGCCTTAACATTGCTAGATTTATTCCTAGCTCCCCAAAACCAGCCTTTTAGGCTTTACCACTGTTTTTCCTCTAATGTTTACTTCAAACAAACAAAACTGCTTGAATTTTCTTTTAATTCTCCTCTATCTACCTACTAGTCTACCAAGATATACTTAAGATTAGGGTAACCTAGGCTACCTTAAACTGTCCAAACCCTATTCCAATCTCTATGCCTTAGTATTTCCTAGCTTATCCTTCCTCCCACACTCTCAAACACTGATCTAAACGCTCAGCTATACCTTGAGAGTTCTATTTGGAGAAAATACCAATGAAGCTGTCTCACAATATACTAGGCATACCACTGGAATACTCACAGCTTCCACATGCACTCAATTTCCCTTTTGGACTCTTCCAATCTTATATCTTACCTAAGGAATTACTATCATTTTTAGAGAGACCTTCTAAGTAATCAACCTTGCTTACCTTTCCTTCTAGCCTCTATTCCCTTGGGCTACTCTATAAGATCAATTTTCCCTTAATTTTCACATGGATCATGGCTGTTGGAGTCTTAGAGATGCCTATTCGACACAAATCAATCCTTCTGTGCAACTTTAACCAATGGCTATTTGTCTAGCCTTTTTCCTAGACTTTTTCCCCATTTTCAGCACCTTCCTTAATTCTCAAATAGACACTTCATAGCACTCCACCCCTTTAACCTAAGGGATCTTCCGTTTAAGTCCAAGATTCTCCCCAAATTTACATAGCTCCATGCCATTCATTTGGACAAGAGTGCATCACCTCTTCTTATACAAGAGGTTCCATTTTTCATCCTATTCATTAGCACTCAAACCAGAGCCTAAGCATCCTTCAAACCCAACATTCCATACCTCACTAATACTTTCTTGTGGTTCTATCTATTCCTCATCCTAGGCAACACTCTAAACCTTCTACTCCCTTGCTCATTATCTACAAGATGATTCTTCTTCTCTTTCCTTGCTTAACCCGGATTTTGATCAAAATGGGCTACACCATACAAGACAACACTTGCACACACCCTTTTCCCCTCACTATTCACAAAGACCTTCATTGCAAGAGCCAAAGCTATCTTGAACACTAGCTTTTTCCCTCTCACAATCTAGCCCATGCTTGCGCAATGAGAATGATAAAAAAAAAAATCAGATTTTCTTATTGCTATACCCTAGTTCATAGGCTAGTTTTGAACATTCCCAAAGGATTATACATGTTTTATTTTCCCAACATCCCAGATTCCATCCCTTGCCCTTAGCATCAGCTAATTTTATATTCCATTGGTAGAGTTTTCCCACATAAGTAAGAACCATAGCTTTAGAAGTCCTAGGCATACCTATTTCACAACTCTAAATCACCTAACCTTTCATACCAGAAGAAATTTCCAGCAAGCTCATACACACTTGGGAATTCCTTAGGGACACACCACCTCCACTAGGTTCACCTCACCTAGCTCCACCATGAGATAAGGCCTAGATAGGTCCCCCTAGATCCTAGAAGCTGATCTCTAATGGGATTTTGACATATAAAAGGTCTGATTTGGAGATTTCTATTTTGGTGACCTTACCAAACCACATGGTTCCTATTTCCTTACACTTACAAATTTTCCTCATCCTAATATCCCTAGCCTTAGATACTTTTCTTAGACCTTGCTCATCGAAGTGAGTCATCCTTAAAGAATGTCGTTGCCTAACTTATCATAAGCTTTCCTTAGTGGCTGCAGCTTATCCACATAAAAAATGCAAGCCTGCACCACATAACCTCCATTCTTTAGGGTTGCTACCATCTTTCTAAGAGATCCTTGCAACTCTTAGGGTTTCAATTCTCCTAAATAGGAGAAATCCTTTACTATCTAATTTTTCCTAAGAACATTAGGCTTTCTTTTAAATCAGGGACATATTTTTATAGCTTCTAATATTCTGGAACAGCTCCACCATGCATCCTATTTTCACATCTCCAATTCCCTTGACCATACTTGTTTCCTAGAGAAACCATTTCCCCATCCACCATGACTCTAAAGGTAAATACCTATTTCTTATGAGAAGTGCATCCTAAACCTAGTGCTTATGCTACTTTTCCTGCATACTTAGAAAAACTATAGGACATCCGCACTCTCATAGCCAAGACCCCACATAGTGCTTGAGCATTTAGGGCTAGTTCTATCTTGGAATTCTTTCTTCCTATTTAGGCAGTCCTTCTTCATATGCCCTTTTTCATGGCAATGAAAACATTTAACCACTTTCTTGCCACACCTAAAGTTAGACCGATACCTACCATTAAACCTAGGGTCTCTTTTTCCTGTTCTAGAGTTTACTGCCAAAGCTTCTATGGCAAATTTTTTATACTCTACCTTGTGTTGTAAATCCTTGGAATTCAAAGCTCCTGTCACATCATCTAGGGTCAACTTATCCCTCCCATGTTTCAAGATATCTACAAAGGTCTCATAAGACCTAGGAAGAGAGTGCAATAAGACCAAAACTTTATCCTTATCTTCATACCTAATATTTATATTCTCAAGATCCAAACACAGTTTATTAAAACTGTCCATATGGTCTTGCAACCTTTGACCCTCACTCATCTTGAAGGAAAAAAATTGTGTTTTAAAGTATAGCCGATTAGAGAGTTTTAGTCATGTCTAACCTATTCCAAATCTCCTCCGCAATTGTCATCTTTGACACCTCCCGCAAGACTTTATTTCCTAGGCTTAGAATAAGGGTGTTAAAGGCTCTTTTGTCGGTCTCTTTCCTCCTGTCCTTGATTTGCTTTTTTTGGACTTCAGTTAGGGTTTCAAGCATAGGCTTTTCAGCCTCTAAGACATCCTCCAGTCCAAGATTTCTCAAAAGAGCTCTCATATTCATCTTCCATAGGCCAAAATCGTTTTGGCCATCAAATTTCTCAACATCATACCATGCGGCAGAGGCTATAGGAGTCATTCTTGCGGGTATGTGATGAAATTCTAAGTTCTTGATGGTTCTTGATGAAAGACTCGGCTCTGATACCAATTTGTTAAAATTTGGGGCGCTGTCAGCCTTGTAATCCTCATAAGAAACCGATTAAACACCCCTCAACACACTCTCAACTCACTCGGCCAACATAGAACCAACACAACAGTCAATAAAGAACAGAAATAAAAGCATAAACAGAACAAGAAAGACAATCAAATCACATGATGAGACACCAGTTTTTATCCTGATTCATGCCACGTAAATGGCACTACATCTAGCCTTAGAAACCACCACCGAGCAGCCTTTTTTATTGATGGATAACAATACAAGACTTTCCCTCTTTCTCTCTCCCACGATACAAGCTTTTCTAAGAATGTACAAGACTATTCTAACTCCCAGTCTTCTGACTCTCTTGGCTCTTGTGAAAACAAAAAGAGAACATGCGATTCTTAGACCCTCACCCCCTGCCCTATTTATAAAAAATAGGGTGATATTTCCTAGGGTCGGTTATGACTTTATCGGATTTGCCCTCCATTAATAACTAATATTATAAGAGTGTCACCTGTCTGTCAACTACCCCATAACTGCATACAAAACACTGCACATAATTCTATCACTAACTTGAGACAATCTTCAACAAAACACATTCATAAATTCATCACTGTAATAGAATCTAAGATATATTTAAAAGAGCTTAAATCCCTATATCCACAGCAAAAACCTCCTATAGAATCAATACAAAATAGCAGTAGCATACAAGTATGGAGACTGTGGTTGGACATAGTCGAGTCCGTGAATCGACAACAATTGAACTTTCATGAAACAAAACAAAATAGTGGGGAAACTACATAAACAACCTACACAAATTTTCGTTGTTAGGAAATTAAAACGCATATGAATCCAACATATGTACCAAGATTTCATAATCTTTATTCACAAAAATAACAAAAGTGGATTATGATACCATAGAAGATAAAGTAAAAGACCCATAAAAATTTCGGATCATGGACTGATAAAGAGGGTAACGAAATGATACAGGTAAATAAACACAAAAATATGGGGGAAAATAACATAGAACAAATCAATCATTGTTTTAGCCAAAACATAAACAGAGACACTCATTCATACCTTTCTTGTAAGGGTAGATTTGGAGAGTATGAAAGAGAAAAGGGAGACTACAGCTTCTGTTTGTATGAGCGAATGATTGTCGTATGAAACTCAGGCTGATTAGTGTGAAGGGGCAAGAGAAGCAACTGTTGTCAATGGCCGATAAGGAATGACAACAGTGACCAACAATGGACAACGGCAACGGTTGTGGTGACTTCGCTGCTCTTTGATCGAGACAAAGAAATGGGTTTGAAAAGAGAAGGGCATTGAAGGATTAAATACAGAGTGCAATGGTTCTAATTTTGAAGGGTCGTCCAAGTTAATTTTATTGATAGTAATTTTATCTTTTTTCTACACTGCATTTCAGCATAAACTTGAAATTTTTTATTTATCTTTATTTAAAAATAATTAACTAATTTTGAAGGACCGTTCAAGTTAATTTTATCGATAGTAATTTTATCTTTCTTCTACACTGCATTTCAGCATAAACTTCAATTTTTTATTTATCTTCATTTAAAAATAATTTTTAATTTTAACCAAACACCCTTTTACAATCTACAATCTCATCTTCACAATTCATCTTAAAATCATTATACTATTTAATTTTTTTTGTCAAATAAAAAAGATTATACTTTAAAACTAAGTAGCTTGTGAAGGGCATATTTGTATTAATTTTTAATTATAAATTATATTAAGACAAAAGTGTCTTGAATTTGAGTATTGTGGGTTACATAAGATAGTGATTATTGAACACACATAAAAGTAGAAATTTAAAATTAAAAATTAATAATATTATCCAAATCTCTAAATGCAATATGCATCATAAACAAAACGAAGTGAAGGAGCAACTAACTATTGAAAGTAACATCAATAAAATAGATAGGCAAGCTATCCAAATCTCCGAATGCATTATGCATCATAAACAAAACGAAGTGAAGGAGCAATTAACTGCTGAAAGTTGAAGCAGATCTGGAGCTGGAGCTTCTAAGAAGCAGATCTGAAAGACTGAATCTGATGAGAGCCAATCGACAATCAAGAGGCAGCGAGCCACCAGCAACAGCGAGCGACGGAGCAAGGGGCAGCGAGCCACCGACCACGAGCACGAGGGCGAGCCGGCAAGGGCGAGCGACGAAGCAGAACAGCGAGAGGCGACGCTTGCTGGGCGAGCGACGGAGCAGCGAGCCATCGGCCACGAGGGCGAGGCGAGCCGGCGAGGACAAGCGACTGCCGACCGAGCAGCGAGAGGCGAGAGCCAAAGGGCAATGGCAAAGGGGGACGGAGTAGCAGGAAGAGAGAGAGGCAGTTAGCGACCAGCGACAGATTAGTTAGAGGAGCGAGGGCGAGCCGCCGACAGTGATGGAGAGGGCGAGGCGCGACAAAGCGAGAGAGGTAGGGCTAGGGCAGTGAACAAAAGAAATGGAGGGAGAAGGGTCGCGAAGAAGGGAGTGGGCGAGTGGGCCTAGGCAATGGGCCCTTATAAATATGGACATTTTCAATTTATGAGCCCCCTAATTAATGAAATTTTCATGGCCCTAAGGCAACTGTCTCGTGAAAGGTCCGGCCCTGGGCAAAGCCCTAGCTACAATTCTCTCTCTCCAGTCTTGACAAAATGATGTAGTCATTCCATGCAAACATTTCCATTGTCCGCTCAGTAAAGCATTTGCCAAAACAAAAACATCTCAAGATAGTTAATAGCAGTAGTAGCCAACATCATGTACAATTGATTGTGAAGGAATTGAGTTTAGAAAATGTATTCGAGTTACAAAACTTTAGCTAGAAAACCAAGCAAGAGAATAGACGCCGGCAATCCAATTTGCAACACCAGAGTCTGGATATTGGCCATTCATCTGCAATCTTCTAGCGGTTCTGAATCAGAGGACCTCCTGAATGAGCTTCTTTGTGAGGGATTTAGAGAGTCCCATGACACTATCAGTAGTCCCCACCTGCAGTTCAGCAGTTCAATCAGGAGAGGAACCGGTTTAACTTACAACAACAACAATAACAATCACAAGTACGGCTTCAATAAACAAAAGAGAAATACTGAAATAGAAAATATGAATTCCACAAGTAGCTAGACAAAAAGACTATTTGGTTCCCTTCAGCCACAGTATTGGAGATAACATCAAGATTCATATGTTTAACAGTTTTAGAGCTTCCACAAATTAAAATATTTGAAATAAATTCGGTAAAAGGAGTAATTGGGAGGGAAGGAAAATAAAACCATGCTTTATTTATTGGAAGAAAGAAAAGAGGAGGTCATGGCTAGTTTGGTTTCTGGGAAGATGTCAATTGGAAATGACTTTTTTTCAAAATCTTAGAAGATGAAATGAAGAGTTCAAAACTTGAGGGACTCAATGGAAGTTATAGAAAGTTTCGAGGCTTCATGGAAAGATTAAAAAGTAAAGAAGTAAAAATAAATGGGACAAAAGTGCAATTTTCAAAACTTGAAAACTGCCATGGCAGACCAAGCTTCTTGCCACGCTTCCCATCACCGAATTCGGTGGCGAAAGACTCAAGGGAGTGGGATGAGGGACCTCGGGGCAACAACTAGGCGGACAATCGGCCTTGGCATTGACCGAAATGGCCAAATTTCAGCCGAAAGTGGCTAAAAAATTAGTCACTTTAATCAAGCTTTTGAGAGCTATTTCGGTAGGTTTTGGACGGATATATGGCAAGGGGAGACATCAGAGGCCCTGGGTTGCTCAAGATCTGTCGTTTTTGGGTTCGAATTTGGTTATAAATAGAGGATATAGTGATCGAGGGTTTTGCAAGATTTGAGCTTCAAATCGACCTCGTTTTTGAACAAATTGAGGCACGAAACCATAAGAATTTTATTGCCCGTGAGGTGAGGATCATTTCTAAAAATTTTGAGGAATTTTAGAGTTCATTTGAGGGGTGATCAGAATTTCGCCGGAAAAATCGAATCTCGTCGGAATCGGACTGATTTTTGCCCGGAAATAGGTCTTCAGAATGTTGTTTCAAACTCAAATTTGGCCAGGGTGATTGAATCAAGGTGGGCTATCTTCTGGTATAGTCAGTTTGATTTTCTTGTGTGCCGGCGCTGGAGAAGATGATCGGAGGTAATTTTTATTATTTTTAAATATTAAAAATAAAGAAAAATAAAGTAAAAATAGAAATAAGATAGATAAAATTCTGAAAAAATGTCCATAAATACAGGAACAATGAATAGTTTATGTTTATGAATTTTTATTTTAGAAATTTCATGAGAAAAATAATTATTTAGAATATTTGAAAGGAAACTTAATTAGAAAAAAAATAAGAAGAGATTTTGGAAAATTCCCAGAAAATGTATGGAGATTATAAATATTATTTTAGGAATTTTTATGAATAAAAATTCAAGAAATTACTTGATTAGGTATTTATTTTGAATTTTGGAAGAAGTTATGACTATGAAAAATAGAGAAAAAATAAAAAATAAGTGTGAAAAAATTAGAGTATTGATTTTTCCTTGCAAATGATTGGTCAGGAAGTGATTTGGCCAAAGATCTTGATGATTTGCATTATTTTTTAGGTTGGCACGCAAACCAAGATTATGCACATTTTTTGAGGTATTTCGAACTTTGTGCTAAGGTGAGTGGTTTTGTCCCAAAAACCTATATATGACATGTTTGCTTCATTATGCATGATATTTATTAAAGTTATGATCATTTTGTCATATTACATGGAAAGTCGTGATTTTTGTATGGCATGATATTATTAGCATATTGATACTCGTGCATGGAATTGGGATGTTGCCCCTGATAGTGTAACTGTAATTTCTCAAGGGCGAATGATGGAACAACGTTAGGATTATCTTGAAAGCAAGTCAGGATTCTGCCTAGGGTTCCGTGCCGGGCTGGTGGGCCAAGAAAGTTACAATAAGGCATATGATTGTTTATGTTATTGTATCATGTATTCATGTATCATATTTCTAAACTCTCACTAGAAGATTCATCTTCTAATTGGGTCATGTCTTTGGAACATTCAAACGTTCCAGTTAGGATTTGCATATATAGCAAGGAGATGATTGAGACGTAAGGGTACGTGATGACGTGGCCGATAGGTTTGGCTAGTTGTCCCGATATTTGCTTCCTCGTGAGGATTCAGAATATATTATTATATTGATGATCATGTATAATTGTTATGGTTTTATATATTTATGAGGAATCGTCAGATTGTACAGATAAGTCTCCATGTATTTAAGTATTTAATGATATGATGGTACAAATTTCTTATGTTATGATTAAGTGAATTCAGTTATGTACCATATCAGGTTTCGATTTTAAACTTCCGCATTTATGATGATTACCTGTCTTGGCTTATTGATTCTTGTTTAGTATGCTGGGAAGGTAAAACGGGATTGTTGGGAAATGGTTTATATTAAAAATATATATATATTCTCAAAATTCCTAAATTATTTAACGCTCGAAAAAGTGGGGCGTTACAATAGCTTGTCACAAAATTTCATTGACGAAATTTCCATCACTGTTCAGCGACGAGACTACCAAACCCGTCATTGATTTGCGACGATATGACCTACCCCGTCGTTAATTTGAGACGGGACTGGTAGTCCCGTCGCTAATTTGTGTTTAAAATCTCCCAATTTCCCATCCCGAACGCCATTTCTCCCCCCTAGTTCTCATGCTATTTCTCCCCCATCCTTCTGTTCTCACACCATTTCTCTTTTCCCCCTAGTTCTTTTGTTTTCTACAGTTAATACCTCTCACCGATGTTGTTACTGCCTCCGGTGCCATTGTTGTCACTCTTTCAGTCACTGAAATAATTACTTTGTGTTGTTTAGTTTTAATTTTAGTTATTTTGTGTTATTTAGTTTTAGTTTAAAGTTTTTAAAATTAATTATTTTATGTTAGTTAAGTTGTAGTTATTTTGTGTTAGTTTAGTTTAATGATTATTTTGTATTAGTTTAGTTTAATGGTTATTTTATGTTAATTAGTTTAGTTTTAGTTTAATTATTTATATTATTTGTTACAGTATGTTTAGAAATTAAAATGTAAACTTTATTGATTGTTATTTAGTAATCATCATATAAATGTATATCTATTTTGTTATGTAATTGTATTAATAAATAATGATTATTTTTTATTTTTAATTTAAAACAGTAAAACTTTTAATTAAAAAATATAATACTGTAATTTTAAATAAAATACATAGAAAATAAAATACTAAAAATTAACATAGTATTTAAATAAATATATATTTTGTTGTTATAAAATAAAATATACACATTAAAAAATTAAAAAATTCTATTTAACATAAAACATTAAAAATAATAAATAAAATTTCGATTCAAATATTTAAAATTAACATACGAAATAAATTAGATAATTATTTTAATTGAAATATATAGGTAAATACTAAAAATTAAAATAGTATTTAAAAAAATTATTATTTTGTTGTTATAAAATATGTAGAGCATACTAATAGATTTTAAGATTTTTATTTAAAATAAAACACTAAACATGAGAAATAAAATTTCAATTCAATTATTTAGGAGTAACATAAGAAATAAATTAGATAAATATTTAAATTCAAATATGTTAGAAATGAAATATTAAAAATAAAAATACCATTCATGAAAAAATATATTTTGTTGTTATAAAATGAAATAAGCACACTAATAGATTTTAAGATTTTTATTTAAAATCAAACACTCAAAATAAAAAATAAAATTTCAACGTTAGACATTTACAGCTAACATATAAAATAAATTAGATACACTATTTTAACCATAATTTTTTTAATAACTCAATCCAAATAAAATAAAAATGTAAAAAATAAAAAATTTAATAAATATTAATTTATTAATGAAAATAAAAATTTAAATAAGTATTTAAGAAAAATTCAATTCAAACATGTAGAACTAAGTAATACAGAAAATATTCTGAATATTTAGTTTAGACAAGCCTATTTATAAAATTTAATTTAATTTAAAAATATATAGTATTTTAATAAAGATCAAAATTTATCTCAATGTTATATTTATTTATTGATAAATATGCATATTAAATAAACAAAATTTAAGAGAATAATAAATTATCTATTTTTATATTTATTTCTTGTTCATATTTATCAGTTGCCTATGACAGTCTGGAGTCATGCAATATATAATTTAGTTAGTTTTCAGGATATATAGTATTTCAGTCATATACTTGTAGGGGTGTGCAGCGGTTCGGTTAAACCGAACTAACCGAACCGAACCGACCAGTTTGGTTCGATTAATTTATACTTGGTTATCGGTTTAGTTAAGTCCGGTCAAATTTCAGTTTATAAAAAATCGGTTCGGTTTTACTGATTCGGTCTACTCAGTTAACCGAATCAACCGATAATCAAAACGACGTCATTTGACGCAAAAAATCGAGTTTACACAAAGAAGATATCACGTGGAGAACAGTAGGGGGGCTACGCACGCATCCATTCGGACCAATCCATTGTACGAGAGAGAGAGAGGGGGGGGAAATCGAAACCCTAGCGTCGTCGTTGCTTCCAACTGTCACCGTCGATTCCTTCCGTCGCAACTTCGTCTTTTTCTTTCCCGTCAAACGTCGATAGAGTCACAGAATTGAGGTGAGTTCCTGTTCTTCATCGTCAGTGGCTTTGTATATTTGATTCTTTGAGCGTTCAAGCTCTAATCCATCCTAACCAAAACTAAGAGAAAGAGAAGCCCTACCGTCTGTCGATTCGTCGTCGTCAATTAGGTCCTTGACTCATTTCGATCTACCCCTAGCCCTAACCAAAACCCTAAACGTAAACCTAAATCATAATCGATTAGACCTAGACCACACCTAGTCACCGACGATCGACCCACACGGCCACACCTACGACCAACACAGAGGTTAGGTTAGTTTCGAATTTTCGTTAGGTTAGGGTTTTGGATTTTTTAAATTTTTTGGACTTTTAGTTACTAGTTTGGGGATTTTTTGTTTGTTGTTGGTAGTTACTATTTACACAGCCACACCTACGACCAACATAGAGGTTTTTTGTTTTTTGTTTTTTGTTGTTGTTGCCATTCTTTGTCATATTGAGATTCATTACCTATTCTTTTTGAAACATCTTAGGTTGTATAAGGAAAGGAAATGAGGTTGTTGAACACTTGAACTTGTTGTTCTTTACTTCTTTTTGCAAATTTCCAGGCATGTATTTTTTATTTCAACATTATTTAGTTGTGTAATGTGGTAGAAATGAATTACATGTTGAATCAACTGCTTTATAATAAAAGGAAAAATTATAAACCAAACACATTTTCATTTTCAAATAATTAGTAGAAGTGGACAAAATGGGATACCCTATCCCATTCTGTCCCTTAATTTTTCATTTTAAATTACAGCCCCTTAGAAGTGAATTCCATTTTTCAGTATTCATTTTCATATAATTAGTAGAAGTGGACAAAATTAGGAGGATGATAGAATTTTAATTGCAGCCCCTTAATTTTTCTTTTAAATTACAAGATTGTAAGTTAATCACAAGAAGACATTTTAACTCACTGTTTTAATACATATTAATTACAATTGTATTAATTTTAGATGGCTAGAGAAGAAGACACCAGTCAGGCCACAAACATCCCTAGCAGTATAGATGATAGTTCAAGACCTACACCAATAGTACCAAGTCAAGGTAGTCAATCTCAAGCTGATAGAGGTGCAACTTCACTAGGCAAGGCAAATAGAAAAACAATAAGAGCTAGGTCAGATGTGTGGGATCATTTTACTAAGTTTACAAATGTAGAGGGTCAAATTAAAGGGAAATGCAACTATTATTTTAGGGAGTTCCATTGTGATTCCAAAAAAAATGGGACTACGGCTCTAAGAAATCATATAGGAACATGTAAAAAACACCCTCATGCTTTGGAAACCCACCAAATGCAATTAAACTTGCAACCAACTTCAACGATAACGGGAGCTGGGAGAGAGGGGGAGAGTATGGGATTGGTAAATTGAAAATTTGATCAAGTGCTTGCTAGAAAGGCTTTAGCTCGCATGGTGATGATAGATGAGATGCCTTTCAAATTTGTTGAGCGTGAGAGGTTTAGGCACTTCATTAATGTGATTTGTCCAAAATTTCGAATTCCTTCACGTTGGATAATTTCTCGTGATTGTTTTAAATTATTTAATGAAGAGAGGTTGAAATTGATGAATGAGGTAAAAAATGCATGTCAAATAGTTTGTTTAACCACTGCCACATAGACCTCCATTCAAAGGATTAATTATATGTGCTTGACAGCGCACTATATTGACAATAATTGGACATTGAAGAAAAAAAAATTAAATTTTTGTCCACAATATAGTCACAAGGGTGATGCTATTGCTATGGCAATTGAGAAATGTCTAATGGGGTGGAAACTTGATAGAGTTTTGACTTTGACAGTAGATAATGCTAGTTCAAATGATGTTGTTGTGGGTAACTTCAGGAAAAAAAATAGCAAAATGGGATGCTAGCATTATGAGTGGCAATTATTTACATATCAGGTATGTGGCTCATATAATAAATTTGGTTGTGCAACATGGGTTGAAAGAGCTAGATGAATCAATAACAAGAGTTAGGGATGCAGTCAGATATATTAGATAATCTCCAGCAAGATTAAGAAAATTCAAAGAATGTGTGGAAGTGGAAAAAATAGAATCTAAGGGCATATTGTTGTTGGATGTTGCAACTAGATGGAACTCCACATACTTGATGATAGAGACTGCTCAAAAGTTTGAGAGGGCTTTTGAGAGATTTGATGAGGAAGAGCCATGTTTTATGCTTGATCTTGGTACAAGTAGTTGGAATAATGACATGCAATAGGTTATTACTATTAATGGGAGACCTAAGCCAGAGGATTGGACAAGGGTCAGAATGTTTGTTAAAGTGTTATAACAATTTTATGAGCTTACTTTGTCAGTTTTGGGTACTTCATATGTCACATCCAACACTTTTTTTCATAAGATTAGTACTGTTCATTGTCTCTTACATGAGTGGCAGGAAGGTGACGATCTTGAGTTTAGTGAGATGGCTGAAAAAATTAAAGAAAAGTTTGATAAATATTGGGGGGATCTAGAAAAAATAAATCACCTGCCTTACATTGCTATGGTGCTTGATCCTAGGCACAAGTTAGATTTTATGGAGTATGCACTTCAGAAGATGTATCCAGGTAAGAAAGGGATTGTTGTAGTTTTGTCCTTAAAAAATGTTGTATATGCTTTGTATGAAGAATATAAGAAAAAATTGGTACCTGACGATGAAGTAAGAGAGCGGTCTCAAGTGTCTACTCCACTTGTTGTGGAGAATGTTGAGAAAGGAAAATCGCAGACCAAACTTGCTTAGTTCTCGTTTTAAAAAGTATAAGTATGCTAGTGATAGTGGGTCTACAATTGTGCCTTCAGAATGGGATAAGTATTTAAGTGAAGTGTGTGAGAAGGAAACTGATGACTTAGAAA
The DNA here is from genome assembly GCF_014633365.1 of Diospyros lotus. Taxonomy (NCBI): domain Eukaryota; kingdom Viridiplantae; phylum Streptophyta; class Magnoliopsida; order Ericales; family Ebenaceae; genus Diospyros; species Diospyros lotus. The sequence continues at coordinate 9,532,639 of NC_068343.1, read as the reverse complement.
TTTTGAATGGGTGGAAAGTTAATTGTCATCGATTTCTTATTCTATCTTCCATGGCTCGGGATGTGTTGGCAATTCCAGTTTCTACTGTTGCATCCGAGTCTGCTTTCAGCACAAGGGGTCGAGTTATCTTTCTCCTAAAGTGGTTGAAAGTTTGATTTGTACGCAAGATTAGCTCCGGTCATCTACCACCTTATTGAGTATTGAAGAAGATTTGGATCATGTTGAACAACTTGAAGAAGGTAAACTTATTGTTACTCTTTTTTTTAAAAAAAAAAATTAGTTCAATACTTGTTACTTTTAAATTATTTAATTAATTTTGTGTATTGTTTTAGAATTGGCAAAGGTTATTGTTGACAGCCCCGCACCTATGGAAATTTAGATTTTGAAGACTCTTGCATTTGTAAGTAAGAGGATTTGAACCTCTTAGTATTTCAATATCTATTAGTTATTTGGTTTGCTTTGGTTGACTATGTTTAAGGTTTTTTTTTTAATTGCCATTATTTTAGTTTCTCATGGAGAAATTACCCCCTTGTACAAATCTTATTTGCCTGACATTTAATTCACTGATGGCATATTTCTTTTTTTATTTTTCTATCGACGAGGCATTTGTAACCTTCAACCTTTAGACAATAATTCACAAACCTTTCACATTGAGAAATTACTTTTGTTGGACCATTCAATTGATAGAAATGAAGAATTGTGTATAAAGAACAGATATATAATCAACACGAGCTGATGACTCATACCTAACTAGAAATTCTTGTTAAGACTTAAGAGTTGCAATAATATGTCTCCATTACCATGAATTTTTAAAGACTATAGACACCCATAGTAGCAATCAAATGTCAACTTCATCCTGACATGGAGCTTAAGAGAGGCATTCGCTAAAGTATATTGTGTTCAATAACATGTGTTAATTTTTTGTGTCTCAATCATATATGAAATTTAAACCTATCACTTGAAAAAAATAGGGTATCCAATCCTCCCAATTCAGCTTAAAATGTTTTCGTGTACCCACCAACTTCAATTAAATGGTCAGGTCATACAGAGACCAAAACACCTTGTTTGTTTCCCTAATTGGATTGAGGTTGTTTTGCCATGGCTTCAAGATGATGGTAGCAAAATCTTGGAAGGTACAAAAAGGGAGGATTAAGTTTTCTTTGTTTTTTTAGTGTTATAATTCGTCGTTTTTTAATATTGTCAACGCTAAACAACTTAACTTTAATTAATTTATCGACAACTAATCACAGTTAAATTAGCATACTAGCTAGGAATAGTCTAACATGTTAATTACCTGTTGACTATGTTTGAGGTTTTTTTAAAGTTGCAGAAAGCATATTGTTGCATGTTGTTTGATAATAATATTAATATGTTGTAGAGATTAAAAATGCATGTACTGAAGTTCAACTTTTCTTTTTTCGAAGGTTGGAGAAGTTAGGAGCTCTTGAGTAGAGCAAACAACAGAGTAGTGCACTTTCTCATGGCATAGGCTTAAGCTCGTGGATGTGAAGGGGTTTTGGACACCCCAACAAACCTATTTCAGGTGCTTTACTCCATCATGCTTTTTGGTGGACTCTAGTCAAGTCCTATGCTATGTTTTCTTTTTTAGTCTAGGTTTGTGAGGTATGAGGCATTACCATGTTTGTTCCTGCATGATAATATTCCCTGTGGCTAGCTTGTGCACGAGCACCAACAATGGAGGCTTTATTACTTGTATGTGGTTACAGCATATTGTTCATCTGCTTTCAAACTCTATGTTGTTGTTATGTTTGTTGTTATTGAATAACAGCATATTGGTTATGTTTATTGTTATTACTTGTATGTTGTATATTTTGTTTGTTTGCTGTTATTGAAGTTACTTTTGAACCATGTCTTGTGACAAGTTGAGTGAAATATTATTGTTGAATGTATATTATTGTTTGAAATCTTGATTGCAAAGTTGAAAGCTAATTTTTCAGTATTAGAAATCTTGAATTGCAAAGCTTTGTTTCCCAATTCAGTGGGACAATTTAGAAGGTACATTAGGCTAGTTCAATACATTTCGAAGGTTTGGTTAGACCGAACCAGTTAGTTCGATTCGGTTATATAGCGGTCGGTTCTCGGTTCGGTTAGTAGTTTAGGAAAAACTTCGGTTAGCATTTCGGTTCAGTTAGGGCATTTTTAGAGATCGATTATTTCGGTTATTCCATTGGTGTCAGTCTGTTCGATTCGGTTATTGTTTCTGGTTCGGTTATTAATTTTCGAGTGGTCCGGTTCGGTTAAAACCGAATGCACACTCCTATATACTTGTGAGGAATTAGTACATGGTCATTATACAATTTTGAATTGAAAATGGAAGTCTCGTTGCATCATTGATGGATTGATAATAGGTGTATGCCAAGAAGGGATGTGATCACTCCTGAATTTTATGTTGGTGTCGATGAGTTCATTCAACTTGCATCTACTCAAAAAAGTTTCATAAGACTACGAGTGTTAAAGTGTCTTTGTAAGCATGGGTTCATGAAAGGGTAGTATTACTAGACAAACCATGGGGAAAACATGCTAGTAATGCCTCCAAGTGTTATTGTAAATGAATATTATAGAGAATATAATTGTAGGGATCAGTTTAATCCGTATGAGCAAATGATAATGGATGCAACAGGGCCGTCACATGGGTTTGCTATAATGCAATGAGCGGTTAACGAAAGTGGTCATCAGTCGTACAATATTGAAGAACCACCTAATGAAAATGCAAAAACATCATTCGTAAGTATTAGAGAGTCATCGTCGCCTATAGTTAATGAACATGACATCTTCTATTAAGCTGTCAATTGTCGAAATAAAAAGGGTCGAATATACGATCTGGTCTCCCAAGTTAACTTGTTATATCCAACTATATCTTCCAACCGCTCTAGCTAATCATTTTTAAATATGTCACAAGAGTTTGAACAAATGAGACTCAAAATCACCCAATTAAATGAAGAACTGTTTCAATCCCGAGCTGAGAATCAACAACTATGACAGTGGCAAGAACAAATGAAGGTGTGATAGTCAGAAATGAATACAATAGTACAAGGATTGACAAAACAATCTACTGTAAATGCTAGACCGTCGATTGTTTCGAATGGATCTAACCCGGTACCCAATCAGGATGAGGATGACGATGAGAAAAATGTAATTGAGAATAATAATGACAATTAATTGTTGTAAATATTTATAATATTAAATTTTCATTTGAAATTTTTCAAATGAAATTTTTATTACTTATTAAAATTAATTTTCTTTTTAATGTTAATTTTGTTTTATTTTAAATGTAAACATTGATAATATTAATATTTTCTTTCTAATGTTACTTTTTAATATTTTATTTAATTTTTTTTAAAAAAGTTTCTTGTTATTTTTAATTTTTTTATATTTTATTTTTTAATTTTAAAATTAATTTTAATATTTTACTTATTAATTTTTATTATTTTAAAACAAAATTTTAATTTTAATTTTTAAAAATATTTTAATAAATTTTAATTTTTTAAAATTTTAAATTAAAAACATATTTTAATTTCAAAAAATATTTTAATTAATAATATTATTTATTTAAAATATTAACATTAATTTTAATATTACCTTTTTTTGTATTATTTAAAAAAATATGTGACGGGTACGCAACCCTGTCGCAAATCTAAGACGGGAGAGCTTGTCCGTCACAGATTTGTGACGGAATTGTCCAACTCCATCACTAAAATTTAGTAATGTCTTTTTTCTTGATGAATTTTTATCCTGTCAATAAATTTGTCATTAAAAATTTAGTAACAATTTTTTTGTCACTAAAATTAATTTTTGTAAATCAATTTTTGTTGCAGTGATTAATTTTTGTAAATCAATTTTTGTTGCAGTGATGCCTTCTCTCGACAGACGGTACCTTCTCTTAGGTCCTGACAAGGACCTCAACCATTCAGAGATTTCGAAGTTCTCTAAAAGGGATACTAAGGCTTTTCCAAGGTTCCATTGCTATACCGATTTAATATATTTGATACTTATATCTTGCTCACTTGTTCGCAATACAGAATATATTATGCGTTCTCATTGTTTGCTTAAAGAAATAACAAAAATAAAACTAATCCATTTATGGGCTTAAAGAAATAACAAAAATAAAACTAATCCATTTATGGGGATCAACTATCTCTAGTTATATAATTTCTGGTTGAAAAACAATAAGGATTACAATCCATGCTAATTATCAGTACAGAGGCATGTAATCTGCATGCGACCCTAAGAGCATGAAGAAAGAAAATCAAACCACATTTGGAGTATAGTGTTCCCTATGCTTTTGTAGTATGGATATGGTCTGACTACTTAATAAGTGTAGGCATACAACAAATTCAACATTTACCTGGATGCAATTGAATGTTTGGTTTCAAATATAGGATGCAATGTACTTAGGGATCGTTTGTTAAAATGAGCAAGATAAGAGGTATCAAGATAAGATTGGAATGCATTCCGAATCAAGATATGGAATGATCAAGATAAGGCTGTAAGGCATTCTAAGATTTTTATCAGATTATTTGTTAAATTTTTTAAAATCCACTGATACTTGTATTTTTTATTTTTATGTGTTTGTTAATGTATATGATAAGTACCAAGATAAGAGTTTTTTTTATCAAAATATCATTATTATTAAATTTATGATTAAAATACTATTTTATGATTAATATGAATTGTCAAAAAAATAAAAATAAAAATAAAAATTAATATTTTATTTTCTAAATTCATGTTTAAAAATAAATTTAAAAAGAATTGTAAAATAGAAATAATTATTATTAGAATTACAATAATTCCACCTAGGTAATTAAAAATGGTCAAAATATATTTTTATATTAGATAATAAAATATAAAATTAAATAAAATAATTTAAAAATTGGTGAAATGAATTATATTAGTAAATAAATGTATTAAAAATGTATAACAATTTAAAACATATAACAATTTAAAAATGTATTAAATAATATTAATTATAAGACTTAAATAAATAAGTTTTTTTAATAAATTTAAATCTTTAAATGGCATTAACTATCCTACAAGGGGCATATAAGTAATTGAGTCTTATCTTGAAATATCTAGATAAATTTATCTGAGGGGGGAAGTCGGATAAATTTATCTTGAAAGGGGGAGATAAGAGGTCACGTGAGATTTTTCAGAAAATGGTCAGATAAACTTAACAAACACGTTGAAAAGACAAAACATCCGGAATGCTTCCCATATCTAATCTTCTCTCCCTCTTATCTTGATTAACAAACACCCCCTTATCAAATAAGGTGCGTTTGTTAATCAAGATATGCGATGAAAAAGTTAAAATATGGAATGTATCCTGAACTTTTATCATTTCCAACATATTTGTTAAACTTATCTGATCATTTTTGAAAAAATCATCTTGTAACCTCTTATCTTAATTTTTCAATATATGCATATCTCTCATCCGTTCAAGATAAGCATATCTTGGTTCCTATATATAAGAAGAAAATGACGCTTGTCTCATCTAATATATTTCAAAGAATTTAACAAACAGTTTAATAAAAATCTTAGAATGCTTCCCGACCTTATTTTGACCATTTCATATATTGGTCCGAAAATAATTATGGTCTAATCTTGATACTCCCTTATTTTGTTCATTTTAATAAACACTACCTAAATAAATATGATGCAATTGAACATTTGGTTTCAAGTGCGACCAACCCACCTATAACATATGGAGACGATTCAAATCTTGGAAAAATAGTTGTAATTATAAAATGAAAATATTTGCTTAATTTTGTTTTAATTTAACTTATAAGTTGAATATTAAATTCTAATGTGTCACATTTTGTATTTAGTGTTTGATTATGAAATTAATGCATGTTTCTTTATAAAATGAGGTGACTGTTGACTGAATTTTTTCATTACATTATCCATTACGAATAAGTTCAGCTTCACGTAATTAACAATATAAAGTCAAGTTCAAGTTCCCTAACATTTAATTCTACACTTCAATTGACAGTATATAAGATCTATATTTCTCAAATATTGGCATTCCAATAAAAATAACCGATAACAACGAGCAAGAAAATACAAAAATGTCAATTTTCTCTTCAACCTCTTCCTTTATTCCTCAAGCTCCCTGACTCTTTTCATTAGCCCATTAATGACATACTGAACATGATCATGGAAGGATCATGCCACCGAAAAAAATTGCATGCATCACCCATTTGTAATTCAAGCACAATATATAAACCCATATATCAGAAAATGAGATACTACACGTGGAAATAAATTTAGTTTGTCTTACCCAATATGTAAAACTAAGTATATTACCCCATATCGACGATAATCAAAAAATCATCAATCGGTGTTCGTTTTCGTGTATGATATCTTCAGCATCGCATCAAGTCCACACATGCACTCTAGCAGATTGCGTCCTCGACCTTCCATGTCTACTTGGGCGACGACTCAGCATCGGCACGGATAGCACCATCAGTTAAGGTCAATGGCGAAGAAAAGTGAGTTGGTCGGCAGTGATAGAGGTGACAACTAGAGGTGTCAAAAGGGCCGGGCGGCCCGCGGGCCGCCCGGCCCAGCCCGTGACGGGCCGGGCTTTGGCCCGGCCCGTTATTGTTCATACGGGCCGGGCCGAGCCCAGCCCCCATTGGGGGGCCGGGCTGGGCCAAAGAAATTGGGCCCACGGCCCGGCCCGGCCCGTGGCCCGTTGGGCCCTTATGGGCCGGGCCCATGAGGCCCTTATGGGCCAGTAAGGCCCTTACTCATTTTTTTTTTTAATTTTGTTATTCTTAGGTAATTATTGATATTGGATGCTAAAAAATTTAATTTCGCAATATATATAAATAATAACCATCAATTAATTTATTTAAAATTTTTAAGTTAAATTTTCTATATATTTAAATTATAAATAAACATTCTCCTTTTTATATGTACATTATTTTTCATATCAATTCACAACAAAAATTATAAGGCATATAGAATTTTGAAATATAAAATAATGAAATAATATTTAAAACTTAAGAATTAAGATAGAAAATATTTAAAAAAAACAAATTAATTTTTATATATGTATTATTTTGATATTTATATATGTATATATTATATGTATTATTTTTAAAAAAATTATTTAAAAAAAAAAGGGCCGGGCCCACCGGCCCCGGCCCACTAGGCCCTGTGGGCTAAGGGCCTGGCCTGGCCCTCTAGCCCACGGGCTGGCCCGGCCCGGCCCTTTTGTAGGGGGGCGTGGGCCGGGCCGGGCCCTATCAATTATAAAAGGGCCCGGGCCCGGCCCGGCCCGTTTAAAAAGCCCGTGGGCCGACTCGGGCCGGACCGGACCGGGCCGAGCCGGCCCGACCCTTTTGACACCTATAGTGACAACTCAAAAGAGATCACAAATCGAACTGTGGAGAGGGAAGAGAGAGTGGGAAAGGGGAACGCCAGCTACGATTGGTGTAAAGTCTCAAATCAAAATAAGATTTCATATTCGTGATGTTAAAACAGTCAAGTTTAAAAATTTTAAAAATAATTTATTAATTTTAAATAGTCGATTCAATTGAAGGAAATGTCCTGAAATATAGATGTCTAAGAAAAATAATATGGTATTGACGAACATTTCGAAACATGATTTATGACATGGAAAGCGATCAGATCAGAGACAATTTTCGGTTAAGCTAAAATTCAATCTAGAAAATTGAATGATTGTAAGGGATCTCCAGGAAGTTAACGGAACCCTGATGGGGTTTCGATTTTATATAAGAATCAACTCTAAGATAGTTTCAGGATGAAACAATAGTCCGGTGAGTACACTAAGGCGAAATCATCCTTATTTAGTAAGTCTTAGAGTTATTAATTTTAGATTTTTAGTATCGTAATATAAATTAATTTAATGATCGAGGGTATAATTGTAATTAAAGAATTATCTAAATATAGAGTTTAAATGTATAATTTTTTATATATATTGGTATATTATATATAATATGTAAATATATAGTAATAGGAGGAAACAAAGCAGGGGCTGCTGCAAATTGGAAAGAAGATAACTTTAGAAAATTTTGGGAGATTTGAGGGATTGAGTAATTAATATAATGTGTAATATTTATATATATATATATATAACGTGAATAGAGTAGTGGTCAAGTCAGAGGAAATTTCCTGAAAATTCAAATGCGTGATGGCCAAGGTTGCAAGAGGCAGTGAGAAGGCTATAGATTCGAAGCAAATCGGAAGAATTTGGAAGCAATTGAAAAGAAATCAAGGAGAGAGAAGAGGGAATTGAAAATCGAATTGAAAATGGCCGAGGAAACGGCGGCCATGGCTGGCAGCGACGGCCGGCAGCGGTGGGATGGCCTGGGGCGCGCACGTGGCCGGTGGAGTAGCTGCGGGCCGAGGACATGGAGGTGTTGTTCGCACACAGGGAGAAGGAAGGAGAAGGAAGATGAAGGTTTAAAGAAAAAAAAAGTAAGAGAAAATGGAAGAAAATGAAGAATGAATGGGAAAATTTTTAGAAAATTTTGAAAAAATAGGAAATGAAAATTTATTAATTTTTTGAGAAATTTGATCAAAAAATTTACTTGAGACACATAGTTCGAGAAAAAATATGTATATTAAAAAAGTCGAAGGGACTACGTCGAGGTGAGTAAATTTTTTTAAAAAATTCTAGAAAATCAGAAAAAATATTTTATGCAATATTGTGAAGAAAAGTTTGGAAAAAATCTTGAGGAGATATTGTTTTTGAAGAAAAAATAAGGTTTATGAAAAAATAGGAGAAAATAAAGAAAATTTGGAAACTTATGGCAAAATTTAGAAAAATTAGAAATATTGATTTTATTGATATTCATTGATCAGGAGAAAATTTGGCTATAGGAGTTAAGGATTTGCACGATTTTTTAGGTCAGCATATTTTTCGAGAAATCCCGAAAAATGAAATTAGGGTGAGTGGTTCTACCAAACTGAATTTGGATTTTATGCAAATGGATATGACTTGTAAGTGATCTGACCCTAAACCCAATTTTATACAAAAGGTTTTTAGTATGTTGACATGTCTTATTATGCTATATATCATGTAGATTACATTCACATGCCATGAGTATGAAATATGCATATATATACATGATAATATTACTGATCATGCATCACATATGGTTTGAGAGTACGGGTCGGCACCACTGCTTTACCAAGAGTGTACTCATACACCTCGATCTGGTAAGAAGGTCGCAAAAATAGGGAGTAGCATTAAGATATAGTCGGTTCAAACGAAAGGAAAAAGAATAAGGACATTTTGCATATTGCATCAATGTACGAAATATGATTATTGTACCCTTACTTAGATGATTCATCATTTAATCCGGATTTTATTCTTGGAATATTCAAACGTTCTAGATGGAGATTGTAGTATAAATGAGGATGAAAAAGACATGTAATGGCACTTAGCAAAGTATATAATGTATTGGTTGTATGTTTATGTAGCCTATGTATTTAAGTTTTGTTACTTTGAATTATGAACCTCTTGAAAGATGATATATAAGCTTAATTGTGGTTAATGTTAAAATTAGATTCAATTCTTAGTTTATGTATTTGATGTTTATGACGATTCTCATTCAAGATAGATGAATGAAAATTTTGGGATGGATATAATGAATGATATGATTTACAATTAGATTTGGAAAAAAAAATATTATTCTAGAATTGTCCCAAGTTATAACACGTTTGGAAAAATAAGGTGTTACGGTAGGGGGTTGCTGGCGACAGGAATGACGACACCCAATATTGAAGGCGAATGGCTAGGGATAAGGGAGAGGAAATGGACCGTCGGGTGTGTCGTCAACTAAGGAGAAAAATGGATGTGGGTTGCCAACTACTGAAAGGGTCGAGAGCGGCTAGAATGGCAGCGTGAACGTTGAAGGCAGGATGCGCCACCATCGTCAACAATAAAGATAGGATGTGGCCGTGGAAAAGAAGGGGGAAGGGGATTGCCAGCTGCACTGGGGTCGTCGGTTGTAGGAATGACAATGCACAATAGTGGAGGTGAACAGCTAGGGAAGGGGAAGAAGATGTAGGGTTCAGTGGGTCACTGGCTAGGGAGAGGAAGTGGGTCGGTAGCTAAGGAGAAGGTTGTTGTCGGCTAGAACGACGGGGTGAACGCTACAGGCGGTAGGCACCACCAGCGTCAACGGTGGAGACAAAAGGTGGCCGATGAGATCGACGATGGATTGGCCATGACTAGAAGAAGGTTGTCGGCCGAGGTTTGCTATTGTTGTGTCGTCGGTGCAGGAAAAATGCCCAGTTCTCATTGTTAGCCAGTGTGTCTGAGGATGAGTGGGTCATTGGCACCCTCGTTGGTGACGCTAATCTTGTTGTGTCGTTGACGACAACAAGGAACGCCATATATATGGCTATTTCTGTACAAATTTTGTCATTGAAGACACATAATTTGTCGCTCAGTCTCCTCAAATGCACATCATTTCACGCATACTGCTTTGTGAAAAATTAAGGGTGTGATAGGTTCAAAATCTTTAAATAAATGGTATAATCGGATCCTTTTAACAATTTGAAAGGCACAATAGACCACCTAAACAAAGGGACATAAGTGATTCAATGAAATAAGTTGAGGGGTTTATATATGTTTTTAGCTTAGAATATTTTGCATGGATGTAGATCCCTGGAAAAGCACACGTGGCATGTGAATTAGAGGTAATGATTAAGTTCTTGAGTTTTAAGTGGGCAGGCAAGATACGGGTGGGGACCATGGGAAATTGGTCCGAATGTGGGACCCAAGAAATCCAAGACCCACATGACATCATCATTGCCATCCAGGCCTACCCCTTCACGAGGAAGAAAACCCCTACCCCCACCTCAGGACTCCTCTCGCGCGTACGTTCACGTGCACTCTCCAAATTAACAGGTTAATAGTCTCTTCCTTCTTGATTAAACTTTTTGAGTATATTCGTCGGTGGAGCAGAGCAGAAGGCGGCAATATTATTATTATTATAATTATTATTAAATATTAATGAGGAGGCAAATGGGTGGTAGTAGATTGGGGAGGGAGGGAGGAAGGGAGGGATGGTCTTGGGCTACTAATCGCAGTTGGTTTTTACAAAGGGAATAGAATAGGGAGCATCTTTTGAAAAGTGGTGATCGTTCAACTGCTATATCACCAATCTCTAGACGATTTGATTCTTCCTCTTATATATGACTTCTGAAGCTTTTGATCGAATACTGGCGATGATTGATATTTGACAGGAATTTGTTTAGATTTGGGCCAAGATAAGATATACAACGGTGGGGTCACATCTCTCTCTCTCTCTCTCTCTCTCTCTCTCTCTCTCTCTGTGGAATGGATTTATTTTTTTCATTTTTCTTTTTTGAATTTCCATCTTCGACTCGCTTGGAATGTGGATCATCGAAAGAAAGAGAAGCTATTCTATATGAATCACTCTCACTTCACTTGCTTTGATCATTGCCGAGGATCTCTCTCGTTGCATTCAAATGAGGTAGATAATGATGATTATTATTACTATTATTATTATTATTATTATTATTATGCTTTTATTGCTTTCTCCTTTTTCTTTCTTTATTTTTATTTTCTCCTCCCTCTCTTGTCCATTAACATGTCACATCAAAATCCAACTTTGTATCTTCCTCCTACCAAATCTTTAACATCTTTCTGGAAGCAATTCTGATGGCATTCTCCATTTTCATCCCTTCTAAGTTCAATCTCACATAATTACCTACATGAAAAATTGCCATCATAAATTACGAGAGAATCTAACTTATTTTTGTTGTTATATCTAATAAAAATAATTATGCAACCAGATAAGTTTGATTAATTTCATTTTACATTGGGGATGACCATATTATTGGCTCTAATCTAGTGTTAGATTTACGCGATTTTATGATACAATCACTGTTTGTAATAAAAGCTAAAATTGATCGTTGTGTGACATATAAAAGTGCATGCTCATCCACTGCTCTCCATTGCCTTTTGCCTCTCTACCTACCTCGATCTTCTCCTTTCCAACGTCTCATTTTCTTTATTTTTTAATTTATTTAAATTAAAATTTTTGAGATATAAATTTTGGTGTGTAAGATTTTATACCCATGATTTACTAGTGTTGTTGAACGTGTTGAAGTTGAGTTGTGCGGTACGAGTGATCAGGGAGGACATGCAAAAAAAGTGATGGGACGAAGAAAGCAATTTCATATCTCTTGAAAGGAAGAGTAGCAGTGACAAAGAGAAAGTAGAGATGAATACGGATACGAACATAAATATTTGATGATAGTCATCTCGTGATCAAAAAAGACAAATAATAAATTCACATAACATTATTCCTCTCCTTCTAATCACTTGACCTCTTTTGATTACATATTGATTATTATTTTTCTCTCGTCCTTCTATTCTCTATTTTATTCTATCTATGCATGTGGGCTTAATTTCTCCCTTCTTCCTCATTTTTTAAGTATTATTATTATTATTATTTAAAACTTATTTTTAATCCCATTTAAGTCCAGCATTTTTCTATGTATATTCAATTGTAAAAGTTTTCGTCCTAGCTAGTACAAGCATCTCTACCTGGCATTTCTTGGTGGGGTTGGGTGGAGTGTGTTTCATTTATTTATGGGTAATTAAGTTGGCATCTGGCACGTACACATATGAGCCACATGTTAGCATTTGACGACAACATAGACTGCAGCAGGGGTTGACTGCTATTTCGACAGTTTATTATATTTTAGGCTATAAATATTATAAACCCACCCACAATCTCGTCGCACAACTCACTCGCTCACTCCCTCTCTCTCTCTTCCTCTTTCTGAGTCCCCATTCAAACCTTATATTATTACACGTCGCTCTCACTTTACCATTTGCTCGTACCGTCTGCTGCCACCTCCCCTCTTACCATATTCATATATATAGACTCTTGTCTTGCCCTCTCCATTTTCACTGCCCATTTCAGCCTTTGAATTTGAGCTTCGAAGGCGTTGTTAAGCTACGCACATTGGCAAAGCTTTAAGGATGCATCGCTGCAGTAATTCTCAGACCAATTCCTTTTCGATGCTATTCAACACCCAGCCGCTTGACGAAGCTGATATGTACTCGTATTCCTTCCCCTCCTCCTCATCCTCTTCTGTTGATTGTACTCTCTCTCTCGGAACGCCGTCCACTCGCCTTAGTGGCGACGGCGACAAGCGGAGCCACCATGATCGCTGCCCCAGCTCCTGCATGTCGGGCTATTGCTGGGATATGTTGCAGGCCAAGAATGCGCCCTCGCCGCCACCAACTCACGAGGCCAGCCGCGGAGGCAATGGCGGCACTGCCAAGAGCTCCGGCGCCAACCCCCTCCTTGCCAGGCGCTGCGCTAACTGCGACACCACCTCCACTCCTCTCTGGCGTAACGGCCCAAGAGGCCCGAAGGTAATTACTTGTCGTTTCATTCAATAATTACATACGTCAATACACAAATTAATTAGCTACTTGTATCGCTAACGAAAGCGTGTTTGCATGAGGTGCAGTCACTTTGCAATGCCTGCGGAATTCGGTTCAAGAAGGAGGAGCGGAGAGCCACCGCCGCGGCAGCCAGCGGGGCGGTGCCGGGAGCAATGGAGCAGCCTCAGCACATGATAAACAACTCGTGGGTGCAGCACCCGCAGTCCCAGAAGCTGCCGTGCTTCTCTCCGGCCATCGGCGGCAACGAATTCAGGTTTATCGACGATGCCGACTGCGACGGCGAAGGCGGCGGCATTCCCTTCCTTTCATGGCGGATTAACGTAACGGACAGGCCCAGCCTCGTCCACGATTTCACCAGATAATTGATCAAATCGATGAATCGACTCTACGACGCCTGTGAATCAAATCAAAATTCTTTTCCTCTTTATGTTTGAAAAGCTAGCTCGACCGTCCATCTTACGTGAGATGGGTGCCAAAATGGGGTAATCCGACGTTGTTTTTAGTGGCTTTATTTTTTCTTTAGTTCTTTCTATTAACCCTTTTTCTTTCAGTCTGCGAAATCCACCACCATATACTGCTACTTTTTTCTTGTTTAGTCTCTGATTCATACACTTTTCTTTTTTTTTTCTTCTCTCAATGGGATACGTGGATCGATGTGTTGTCCGTCACTTCTGTTAACTGCAGTTTAGTGCTCAAAACACACACACACACACCCGCATTTTGTGTATACCTGAGAGTCTGAAAATTTAGGTCTATATTTTTCTGGGAATCTGGCAGTGCATGTGTTTTCTGGATTACAGAAACTGATGGATGATGATCCAAATAGAAAGAAAGAAAGAAATATATGACTTGACTCTACTCCTCTCTACTCATCTATTCTACTGCGCCCTCCTGCAATAATACATCGCAGTACTTTCTGATGCACACCCCCCCCCCCCCCCCCCCCCCCCCCCCCCGGGCCAAAGCTGAGCCTGTGTCTGCGGTGCGGAAATGGAACATGGTCTTGAAAATGACTTTAAATCAGCCCCGCATTATTATTATTAATTTCGCTTGCTTCGGAAATTGAACTCACTTCCTTCTCTTCTTCTACTTCTGCTCTCAAAAAACACCCTTTATAATAATAATAATAATAATGTATTTTATACTCAAGGGTACGTATATATTATGATGACTTCTCTTCGCTGCACTCATCAATCATCGTTTAGAAGAAAATGATTATTTGGGTACGCAGTCGATCAACAATTAATTATCCATTATGATCATTTATGTATGTACGTAGTTTTTGAGGGTGAAGATAAATTGATAAGTTTCCAGTATGAAATGATTTAAAGGTTGAAAACTAAGTGCAAGACAGTGCAAAGAGGAAAGGACCATTCTCAAATTCTGAGGGTGAAGATAAATTGATTCTCAAATTCTGAGTAGAATTGTTCAGTTCTGCGGCATTGGCAATGATAGCACCATTCTTGTAAGAATATTATAATGTGGTTGTTTTATGAACAGAATTTAAATTTTTATTAAATGTTTGAAAGTATACGTTGACAAAATTTAAAATGTACATCAATTTGACTCATACAATTAAGAATGACTCTTAAATTTTTTCAAAGGCAAAATGTCTTTATCCTAATCTTCCTAAACTTGTTAATTAGATGAATAAATTCGAGTTAGCTTAGGGAAATAAGTTGCAATAACCCATTATGCTAAAAGCATAGTAATTGGAGGATTTTTGTGTTTTTTAAACTCGATAGTAATAAAGATTTTGTATTTGTATTTTAATAGTGTACAAGAGATAAAAAAAAAAAAGAAAAGATAAAGCAAGAAATATAATAAAATATTAAAAAAAACTAAAAACATGATTGAGTTTGTGAAGTTTATTTTTTGTAAATTTAGGCTAACAAAAGGGTATCATGTACATATTTTGTCAGTCATAAGGGTACTTAGTGCAAAGTTACTAATGATATATAAGTGATATAAATTTTGCAAAATTAAGGGAGATAAGTCTAATTTATGAGTTATAAGGGGTTTCTCTTATGGCCACCATAATTTACTCTTTTTATATATTTAAATTTATAGATAAGATAAAATTAAAAAAATTAATATAACATCAAAATAAGCAAATGTTCTGATTTTAAATTTTACCATCAATTTCATATGTAAATAGTTATAACAGTTTCGCTTTATTATATACTAAAATCTATTTATAGGTGAAAGTAAGTTGATAATAAAATTAAGGGTTTTGCTAATGAGTATCTTGGGATGACTGTCCTTATGTAACCCTCGATACTCATGTTTTTTATTATGTCAAGAGAAATAAATTATAGGTGTTAGACTTCATCTCATTGCGCATAGCTAGAGTCGAATCCACGATTCATTGGACTGACATTGACATATCACTTGTCCGATCGTTCAATTTATTTTAACATATTTTATTTTTAGCATTTAATATTTTTATTAGTTGATATTAAATGCATTATATTTTAGAAGATTTATCAACCAATAAAAATGCTCAAATACCAACAATAAAGTTATATTAAATGTATTTTAATGAGTTTTTTTGGGGGCAATCATGATCAAAACTTTAAAATTAATAATATAATTATGAGTAACGCTCATTATTGCCCATAAGTTAAAAATTAAACAATAATGAATGTATATTATTTTTTAGAGAAGATGTATTTGTTATATTTCTTTCAATATCAAAATAAATTTATTAGCTAATTGTGTTTTGAACTATCTAATTAAGTAATAGAATTATTAAGATATTAAAACTAAGTTGTAATAATCTAGTTTATAAAAAATAAGCTACATTTATTATTGCTTAATTGCTATTATTAACTCAAGAAAATTAAATTTTTATGTAATAAATAATTTCGACATTTGTATAAATATTTTAGACGTTTTCCCTTAACTTACAAGTTCCTAAAAGTCCACATAGAAGGGATGATATTAAATTAATAATACCCGCCACAACTTCCCCTTTTAAAACACTAATTTTTAATTTTGATAATATTATTTACGAATTTAAGTAAAAATAATTAATAATACTATTAATAATATCTTAAAATGCATAGAAATATAATATACCATCTCTTCCAATGCCCTTAATTTTATAACAAAATCAGCCCAAATATAATAATAATTGTTGTGCCACCCCTAAAGGGTCAAAAAAGAGCTTTTAGGAAGACCCCCAAAAGAATTATTTCAGGAGACACCTGAGAGATTATTTCAGGTGAGACCAAAAGAGAGAAGCCAGAGGCAGAGACAAACCTTCCTTGAAAGAATCCTTTTAAGTAAAAATAATTGATAATACTATTAATAATATCTTAAAATGCATAGAAATATAATATATAATATCTTGCATCATGCAAATTCTAAACTAGAAACATCATCAAAGTTTAAATTTAAAGTCTCAAACTCAAGCAAGTACCAATCATCATGCAAATTTCTAAACAAATATATAAACACTACAAGTCCACAATCAATAAAAAAAATTTAATCAATCATTATCAAGGAGATCATCAACATGAAAGTCAATATCTTTATCATCCCCTTCAATCACCTCTTCATCTTCTTCTTCTTATCCCAATTCTTCTCTCTCTTCCAAGTCTTTATCATCTTCGGTCTCTATCTCACTTTCCTCCTCTTCAATCACCTGAGTTACTTATCGTTTTGAAGTCGAATCCGAAATTGAACTCGATTGTGATCGAGTTTGTTTAATACATTGGGTAGATACATTGTGTCTTTTCCTACTTTGAGGCAGTTCCTTCTCATCATCATCATCATACCCTTTAGCAAATTGAAAATTATCATCTAACAGTGTCATATTTCGCTCATCCATGTTATTCTTCTTCTTTTGTATGTACTCTTTAATCTCTTATTTTACTGATGGAGGACATTTTGGACAAGGTTTAGTACTCTCCATAATCAATAAACACTACAAGTCCACGATCAAGAAAATGTTTTCATTTTGAAAAACTATCTTCCGGTATTTTGATAGCTAATATTCATTGTTGTTAAAATGTTTTTTAATTATTTTTTTAAAAAATAGTATATATGTATTTTGGGATGGTAATATCGCTAAATTCTGAGTTTGTACTAAAACTAAAATTTTATTTTCTTATTGTTATGGATTTTGAATTTTTTAGATATTTTTATTAAAACCAAATAAGAGATACTTTCTTATTTACATTTATGTATTAAAGTAAATGGAAGGTAAAATATAAATAAAAAAAATGTAGACATTTACATGCACTGAGAAGATAGTTTAGATAAAAAAGAATAAATGACTATTTGCCAATTGGCATTTATCTAGTGTACTATTATTGTGACAGTCTCCAGGATAATTGGGGAATGAGATGCAATAATACTGAGGATGATGTGGTTGTTTTCACATCTGGATATGCATTTCGCCTTAAAATTTTGCATGAAAGAGGCCTTAGCTTGTTGAAAAGGCAAAGTAAGGAGCACTTTTTCTTGTCTGTTAACCATAATGCTTACATATAGAAGGAATATTGTGCATGATGGTGCATAAGCAGGACCGTCTGACTGTGTGAACTGTTGTGCCATTTTAATTTTCAGTTGGAAGTAATCAAGTGAAACAGATCCCATTGACCGACAAGATTCTTTTTATTCGAAGCCAGCACTCTAGCATGATTAATGGTTTACAGGGTCGTTACCCAATATATGGGCCAGTTGTTCGGTGAGAAATTAAGTTTATGGAAATCCCGTATCATCTACCTTTTTTCTCTAGCCCTCTTGCTAACTTTTCATGTCTTGTTTGTTTGATCAGGCTTGCAAAACGTTGGGTTTCTGCACACCTGTTTTCTACTTCTTTGGTGGAGGAAGCAATTGAGTTGTTAGTTGCTTACATTTTTCTGAAGCCTTTTCCATTTTCTGCTCCTTGCTCACGGATTACTGGATTTCTAAGGTTGGGTTCCTCTCCTAATAGTATATTGAAGTAAAGTTATCTTAGACATGGAGAAATTATTTGGTGGAGGAAGCTTCCTCCATTTCTCAATGAGTAGGATTTTTTTTCTTCCTTTTTTTGCTGTGTGCTAAGATATTTTGAAGTATTGAATGTTGTTCATTTTGCTGGTGCTCCATGTTGTATAAAGACTGTTTTAGATCTCTTTTCCTATGTGATCAGGTCAAGATTAGTTGAGGAAGAATTGGTCATTTACGGTTAATAAGCCACCTGATTTTGTGGGGTAGTTTTTGATTCTATTATTAGCAATATCCATTTGTATTTAAGCTGTTTTATCATTCAATAAAATGTGTGTGGAGCAGTACCTTCTTTGCTTAGATCCTTCAAGAGGAGCTGGCAGCTGCACACTGTTTGGCAAATAAAAATGCATTTCTTGGTGTAGTTTATACTTTCTAATCAATTCCAATATTTGTTTACCTACCCATATTTAGCAGAACTAGTTTCAAAGAAAATTTCTTAAATTTGGATGCATATTAAATCTACCACATTGGGGTTCAAAATAAATGGATCCTAAAAATTTTTTATGGAGACTGGAATTTTTTGTGGTATTAAGATGGGATGTACATTAACTCTAGTTTATGTTAGCTGTTGAGAAGCACTTATATGGATATGGATATGAAAATGGATATGGGATACAACGGTTTGAGAAAAAAAAAGAGAATACGGCAGGAACACAAAAAAAAATATTTTATTTGTTTTTAGACTTTAATCATCTTATCAACATAAATAATTAAAGACCAATAAAAATATAAATTGCATCACTCTTACAATATGAAGATTTATTTTTTTGTACTTTATTTTTTTGATAAGTAAGCCAATATGGAATATCTCTCTATCTATAACAATAGTAATATGTAAATATATTTAAAAAATTTCACTAATTTAGTATTGCTTTATCATTAAATCCCTAGTAATATACATAACAATGAATATTCAAAAAAAGTAATTGTCTTTTTTAGTCATATCTGTTGTGCTATCATGTTTTTTCAAGTTGGTTTTACAATATCAATTATGTGATGGACTTGACTATATCAATTGTCTCTATTCATCACCTCATCTAATGAAACTTTTCCATTTAAAGATGGTGTTGGAACTCTATCTTGTCATTTAGTTGCCAGAGCATTGTGCCAGGAAAGCAATTTAATGTTAAATTTTGTTACATTGTTCTTTAGCATTGATTTGTATTGTCAATGTAATTTTTAACAATTGACATTATGAACGCTGAACCGCTGGCCCTAACTTGGTTACGATAAGATATAGTTGATGATGATGATGATTTGTGTCCCTCTCTCATGTTTAAATTTTTTTGCCAAACAATGTTCTAAAAGCTCTATTCAGACCCTTCCATGTTGGGCTTGTCTAATTTAAGGCTATGCGTGTGCTTCATGTTTTCAACTCAGAGACGTGTCTGGTGTCTTAGACATGTCAGACAATGGAAATAATAATAAAATTAACGTCATTATTTGGTTGAACATGTATTTTGGCCTTGTCAATAGAGTACTCATGGAGAAATAAAAAAGTTAGGGTACTTTTTAGCCTATTCAATGCATGTCAAAGATGGGTACAATACCTAAAATGAAGTGTCTGTGCTTCCTGGGTAGGGCCTTCTAGTGCCCACAGTGGTGAGCATATGTTGGCTGCTGTCAACAAAGGATACTCTTGAGTTAGTGCATCTACAAGAAGAGAAGATGCTAGCTGCAGTGGACAGTTTGCCTATGTGGGATACTGATTATCTAGTAACCACATTTTATATTTTATTAACATATTTATTTTATTGCTAATAAACTTGTATTTCTTGTTCATTTCATCTAGAGGTTCTCCTCTTGTTCAAATGTGTTAATGTGCTCTCAAATAATTTGTTTTTCTGACCATAAAATTTTTAGCTGAGTATCTGTTAATTGGTGTTTGCACGGGAGATTACATACAGCCATGTACTCTGTCATTTATTCCTCTATGAATTAGCAAAAAAAGAAAGTGCGACTTTCTTAGACTATTATTATTTGTTTCCTCATTGTCAATTTGACTGTCAGGTTCTTAAGATTACTTTCAGAGTATGACTGGGCCTTTTCTGCTTTGGTTGTTGACATAAATGGTGACTTGACAGGGAATGATGATAAGGAAATTAATGTGAGTGCCACAGTTGTCGTAATCAGCTTGATGATGGTCATATCTTATTTGTCAATTCATTTCTTTCACTTCACTTTGTTGTAATGTTCAAAATTTATGACATCAGTTGATTTCCAATTTGATAGGGGAATTTTATGTCAAGTAGAAAAACATACGAAGCAAACATGCAAAATCAAATCCCGGCCATGTTCTTGGCTACTACTTATGACAAGACATCTGAAGCTTGGACCAGATTGTCACCGACCTCATCTGTGAATACCTATCACAAACTAATTTGTTACGTGACCAAGGAATGCGATGAAGCTTTACCCTTTTCTGGTTTGTCTTAATCAGGAGAAGTTGTGATCTTTATCTTGCTTGTGCCAATCTAAAAAAATTGTTCATGATTTTTTATGTTGTTAACACCAACCTAGGAAATTGCCAGCTCCAAATTTAATGGCCTTTGACTTCACCACCGTAGATCATTTTGTCTCAAAGAGGATTACTTTTGCCTATTAGTGATGGTAATGTCAGTGTGGTGATTATATTTTTACTTTCTTAAAAGCAGAGCACCATAATTTATCTCGCAAATTCTTTTCTTCCGTCTTAGTGCCTATGCAAAGTGGAACCCGTGCTTATAGGCATTGAAACAATCAATGCCTTGAGGAGGATTTCATTTCTTTATTGAATTTACTTGGCACAAACAAGCACTTGCTGGCATATACAGATCCTGTTAGCCTACATCTGGTTTAATATGTTTGTGTTATAGATGTTAAAAAGGGATTGTTGTTGAATTTGCATTTTCACTATATTTATAAATGATGTGAACATGTGACAGGAACTTGGAAGATTGGTGGCTTATGCAAAAAGCAGTGCAAATTTGCTAGCCAAACTCATAGCCTGTGGCGAGCTTGATTCTTATAGATGGGAGGTAAGAAACATGTGCTCATTTTGTGGTTTATAGGTATTAAATCCCTGATTAAGGATTATTATGGTGTAATTCTTTGCTTGCAGTGCCTTCTCCGAACACCTTTGAACAACTACAATGCTGTTGTGCTTCTCCACGGAAACAGGTTGCCATATCTTCAACGTCTCCTCTTCCCATCTGAACTGAACCAAGGTGGTTTTTCTGCTTTTATCTCTTCTCCTCTCTCTAGAGCTATGAGCTTTCCAGTGCATTACAAGTCTCATAACTTGCATAGTTCGGGCAGGGCGGCATGTGGTTTGCGGGAGACCAAGCAAGAGTTTCAATCCCTTTATGTCGCCTGGGGACATAAAAGGGAGGTTAGAAGAAATGAAACATAAACTGATGGTAGACTACAATCCACTGCAGTGCTTTATTGGAGATTTGGAAGTAAGTTCTGCAGAAATGCTCTAGTTTATAGTCCCAACACTAATTCTTGATAATTCTTACATAGGAACTAACCTTCTCATGTGTTAAATCTGCAGAGAGAGTTCCCCAACACGTTCAAAGTGTGGTATGATTCCCTAGGTGGTGATGCTGTTGGCTTAACTTGGGAGAGACTGGGTTCAAAGGTACAACAAAGATATGTTTACTCAATTTTCATGCATGACCAAGGAATGCTATGTTAGATTATTAAGGCTAGTTGTTAAGAAAGTTTGTTTTTATCTCTTGTTGAATAAGTCTAGCTATGGTTGTTACATAGTTAGAGATATATTAGGGATCAGATTGGTTGCTTTTTATCTTCCTATTTTTCTGCTGATTAGGAGGAAGTAGTTGTTATTTTTTACTATTTAAATCATTGTAGAACTTGAACTTCCGATCTAAGAAAGATTCTACATTCAAGTTGTTTTTCTTTGAAAATTTCCTTTCATGGTATCAGAGCCCTTTTTTGATCTTAAGGGTCTGTGAAAACTTCAACAAAAAAAAAAATCTCCATTCTTCTTGCCATCTGCCTACCTTTTCAACCTCAGAAAAATAACCCTCAAAAGCCAACCTACATGTCATCATTCAACAGTAGCTTCATCGTCCCATCACCACAGCTCTTCAATGGTGAAAACTACCAAATTTGGGCTGTCAAAATGAAAGTCTTTTTGCAGTCACAGGATTTATGGTCTTGTGTAGAGGAAGGCTATGTGCAGAGAGCATTACCGGCTAATCCCACCATCAACCAGCTGAGGCAACAAAGTGAAGAATCTGTCAAGCCGTATAAGGCCTTGTCAGCTATTCATGCATCAGTCTCAGAAGGAATTTTGGCTAGAATCTTAACTTGTCAAACTGGAAAAGAGGCATGGGATAGGCTCAAAGAAATGTTCCAGGGCAGTGAAGCAAACAAGAGGATGAGGCTTCTCAATCTATGGAGAGAGTTCGATTTGTCAAGGATGAAGGACTCTGAAAGCATCAAGGACTATGTTGATCGACTTATGAAGGTGGTCAATCAGATTAGGTTGCTTCAAGAGGATCTCCCTGATAGAAGAATAGTGGAAAAAGTCCTTGTGAGTGTTCCAGAGAGATTTGAATCTAAAATCTCCTCTTTGGAGGACTCAAAGGACTTAACCACGCTCAAACTTGATGAGTTGGTGAGTTCACTCCAAGCACTGGAACAAAGGAGGGCTATTAGACATGAATAACAGGTGGAAGGTGCATTTTTCTCTAGCTTTAAAAGCAAGGGGAAGCAGAAGGAGTATACGAAAGGAGATGGAGAGAAGAAGGGCAAGTTAAAAAAGAAAAGTTACAAGCAAAAGAAGGAATATCCTCCCTGCTCTCATTGCAGTAAAAACACTCATGCAGAAGCATTTTGCTGGTTTAGGCCAGGATACAAATGTTCTCTTTGTAACCTGCCTGGACATAGTGAGAAATTCTGTAAGAGAAAGGGAGAAGCCAACCAGCAGGCTCAGGTGACTGAGGCAAATCATTGTCAAGAGGAGAGATTGTTCTCTGCCACAAAAAGTGGTACTGACTTTGAGTCAAATATTTGGCTCATTGACAGTGCTTGTTCTCAACATATGACTCCAAATGAGAAGCTTTTCACTCAGTTGGATGAGTTACATTCAACCCAAGTGAAGATCGGAGATGGAAGCTTTCTGAAAACCAAAGGAAAAGGGTTGGTTGCAATAGACACCTCTTCAGGTACCAAGTTTATTGCTGATGTTCTTTTAGTACCGGACATTTGTCAAAATCTGCTTAGTTTGGGACAATTACTTGAACAAAATTATGTTGTGCATTTTGAGAATAAGAAATGCCTAGTAAGTGATGCTGGTGGATTTTTGATTCTAGAAGTACCTATGAGAGAAAAGTGTTTTCCAATAGAGTTGAAGTCTAAACTGAGGTCTTTTGCTGCTAGTATCAATCAGTCTAACCTTTGGCATAAAAGGTTTGGACACTTCAGTTATGGCACACTCAAAAGGATGCATGAAAACTGTCTAGTTGAGGATTTCCCTATTACTGTAACAAACCCAGGTATCTGTGCTGTTTGTGAATTTGGGAAGCAAACAAGGTTGCCTTTTGGGGAAAGAAGCTGGAGGCCTACTCAGAAGTTACAGCTTGTGCACTCTGATTTATGTGGACCAATGTCCACTGAATCACTTAGTGGCAGCAAATACTTCCTGCTGTTCATAGATGACTACTCAAGATACAGCTGGATTTATTTTTTAAAGAAGAAGTCTGAAGTGTTCGGCTCTTTTGTTAAGTTTAAGCAACTAGTGGAAAATCAGTCAGGGTACAAAATTAAGGTACTGAGGACTGACAATGGAGGAGAATTTACATCCAGTCCCTTCAAGAGCTTCTGTGAGCAAGCTGGAATTTTGCAACAGTTCACTGTTCCTAGGTCTCCTCAACAAAATGGGGTCAGTGAGAGGAAAAATAGGACAGTAATGGAAATGGCAAGGTGTTTAATGTTTGAGAAGCATCTACCAAAAAGGTTTTGGGCTGAAGCTGCCAATACAGCAGTCTACTTGCTTAATTTATTGCCAACAAGGGTTCTGGCAGAAAAGACACCATCCGAAGTCTGGTTTGGCTTCAAACCTTCAGTTCATCATTTGAGGGTGTTTGGTTGTATTTGTTACACCCATGTGCATGAGCAGCTGAGGGATAAGTTGGACTATAGGGCTGAGAAATGTATATTTCTTGGTTATGCCTCCAATGTTAAGGGGTATAGGATTTATAACCCTACTGCAAATAGGTTTTTTGTCTGTAGGGATTTGACATTTGATGAAGGAGCAGAATGGGAATGGAGGAATGATCCTGTTGTTCAGGAGGAGAACTTTCCTAATCTATCTGAGTTGCCTGCATCAGAAGTTGCTGAATTTGATGTTGCTCCTGTTAGAGGCACTAGATTCTTGCAAGATGTGTATCAAAGGTGCAGCCTCTCTATCAAAGATCCAACAACCTATGAAGAAGCAGCTACTGAGTTAGCATGGATTGAAGCAATGAAGGAAGAGCTAAGGATGATCTATAAAAACAGTACCTGGGAACTTGTAGAAAGGCCAACAGATAAACAAGTAATTGGAGTTAAGTGGGTTTATAGAACCAAAATAAATCCTGATGGTTCTGTGAACAAACTTAAAGCTAGATTGGTGGTTAAAGGCTACTCTCAGCAGCCAGGAGTAGACTTTAATGAGACTTTTGCTCCTGTGGCAAGATATGACACTATCAGGATGTTAATAGCACTAGCAGCAGCACTTGGTTGGCAAATATGGCATTTGGATGTAAAGTCAGCGTTCCTCAATGGTGTTCTGGAAGAATGCATTTATGTAGATCAACCAGAAGGTTTTAGTATTCCAGGAGAAGAGGATAAAGTTTATAGATTGCATAAAGCACTCTATGGATTGAAGCAAGCACCACGTGCTTGGTACAGCAAAATAGATACTTTTCTAATGCAACAAGGATTCAAAAGGAGTGAAATGAAGCCACACTATATGTCAAAATAGTTGATGGCAAGGTTCAACTAATTCTGTCTTTGTATGTAGATGACTTGTTGATTACAAGAGGAGATGTATGGGCTGCAAAAGAGTTCAAGCTGATGATGGCCAAGGAATTTGAAATGTCAGATTTGGGACTGATGAAATATTTCCTAGGCCTGGAAGTATATCAAGAATCAAAAGGCATCTTCTTAACACAAAAGAAGTATGCCATGGACCTATTGAAGAAGTTCAAGGTGAGTGAAGCAAAGCAAGTACCTACACCCTTAGTAGTTAATGCTAAACTATCTAAGGAGGATGAAAGTGAGGTTGTTGATGCCAAAGTTTTTAGGAGCATTGTTGGTTCTTTATTGTACTTAACAGCCTCAAGGCCAGAAATAATGTTTGCAGCTAGTTTGCTCTCGAGATTTATGCATGCTCCAAGGAAAACTCATCTTGCAGCAGCAAAAAGGGTCCTAAGGTACATTAAAGGCACTGCTAGCCTTGGTATTACATACACAAGGCTTGAAAACCCAGAGTTGGAAGGCTTCTGTGACAGTGACTGGGCTGGTAGTGTGGATGATTTCAAAAGCACCTCAGGATATGTTTTTTCTTTTGGAAATGGAGTGTTTTCTTGGAACTCAAAAAAACAAGATGTTGTAGCTCAATCTACAGCTGAAGCAGAATATATCTCAGCTGCATCAGCTAGCAATCATGCTTTATGGCTAAGGAAGATGCTTGCAGACCTTGGAATGGTTCAAAATTCTCCTACTAGGATGCATGTGGATAACAAGTCAGCTATTGCTATCACAATGAATCCAGTTCAGCATGGAAGAACCAAACACATTTCTGTCAAATTTCATGCCATTCGAGAGGCAGTCAAGGCAGAGGAGATTGAAATGATATATTGTCCAGCAGAAGAGCAACTAGCTGATATTCTCACAAAGGCACTCTCACGTGATCAATTTGAAGATATGAGGAAGAAGCTGGGAGTGACCAACAACTACCTTAAGGAGGAGTGTTAGATTATTAAGGCTAGTTGTTAAGAAAGTTTGTTTTTATCTCTTGTTGAATAAGTCTAGCTATGGTTGTTACATAGTTAGAGATATATTAGGGATCAGATTGGTTGCTTTTTATCTTCCTATTTTTCTGCTGATTAGGAGGAAGTAGTTGTTATTTTTTACTATTTAAATCATTGTAGAACTTGAACTTCCGATCTAAGAAAGATTCTACATTCAAGTTGTTTTTCTTTGAAAATTTCCTTTCATGCTACTCACTGATTTGCAGACATGTGTTTATACTTTATATGTTATCGGCGAACAGTTTCTTATTTATGATCCCATTAGGGTCATTGGCATCCAATACCATCTTTTCTCTTCCGTTTCGGTTGTTGAACTGTGGGCCATTGAGAGATGGGGCTTCTGAGCATCATTCGAAAGATCAAGCGCAAAGAGAAAGAGATGCGAATACTCATGGTGTATGCTCAGAAATCAAATTTTCTACGTTAGATATCTTATCTATGTGTACTTACATCTACACACAGATGCCTGAAATGGTTGCTGGTGTAGGGGACTTGATAACTCCGGGAAGACGACAATTGTCCTGAAAATTAACGGAGAGGACACAAGCATTATTAGTCCTACGCTTGGTTTCAACATCAGGACCATCACATACAACAAGTCAGCTTCCGACTACTTCTTTTTCTCCCTTTTGTAGCACATTTCTACGTTTTTGCGGAGTTTTTGTCCATTTAGTAGATGTTTACAAAATTGCTTGTTGCAAAAGCAATTGATCAAGCGTCGTATGTGTGTTCTAACATGATCTTGATAGTTGAAGTCCAGATTATCTGTTATTGTTCTAGTTCGCTAAATGTGATTTTTGTCGGAGCAGAATCTACAATGACGAATTGAAAATGGGACAGTTGTTTTATTTGGCCATTTAGTGCCAGTGGGACGGGATCTACTACATAAGATGAGATGAAAAGGGGATCGTGTTACAGTGGCTTTGGGATTACTACTTGTTTGTTGTAACAGGAAACTGCCTTGGTTTCAAAATTTTGAAATCGTACCACAGATGCCACGCTTCCATTTGCAGCATTTATATCAATCCTTATAATTTTTTCCCTTTTTTGGTTCCTTTTCCTTGATTGTACTGTGTTATTAATAACTTGAATTTCCTAAGCTATATATTTTCTAATAGGCCTTTGGAATTTAAATTGGTGCTATGTGCAGGTATACACTTAATATATGGGATGTTGGGGGCCAAAAGACGATAAGGTCCTATTGGAGGAACTACTTTGAGGAAACCGATGGTTTGGTATGGGTTGTTGACAGTTCTGATCTTAGAAGGCTAGATGACTGCAAGCTTGAATTGCATAATCTTTTGAAGGAAGAGGTACCCCTTTCTATGTCCCATGCATCTATTTGTTGAACAACAATGTTGAGTACTTATGGTATGTTAGCAGGTTTTGGTTGGAGTGGTTATTCTAATGACGTCCAAGTCCTTGCACTAGAAAGTGCTAATACTCTTACCAAATTACAAATTTACAAATTGGTATGCTCATTAGTACCCTGGCATTTTGCAAATTGGTATATTCACTCCAGAATACAGTGCACTGTTTCTTGCAAAATAGTGAACTTCAATATCCTGAATGATTTCCATAAAGGTTCTCTTAGCAAGAGAAAAATCACTCATTATAATAAATAAAATTTAGGGAAAATGGAGTTTTTGGGAGAACAAAATAGAAAAGATTTGTTGTTATGTTTAGAGAACAATGTTTTTGCATGATTGATTTTATGAAAATAAACTATTTTCAATTATTTTTGGAATGTCTACTTATTAAAAGAATTTGTTGTACAAATACATGAACTTTTAATAGTAATTTATACCAGTTTGGCATGCGATACCCCTCCCCTTCTACAAATAGAACATTTTTCATTCCGCATAACACAGGTTTGGGTTTCTTTGTGTTCACACAAACCCCTACAAGTGCTATCATATTCTGTCCAAGATGATAGTACATCATTCTTTTCAGTGACAAACTTGTTGTGATATACTGTGTTTTTAAGGTTCTTATAATAGCAATACACGTGCAATATTATTTCAGTATTCTATTACCTGGTCCTGCAGGAATGTATGTTTTGCAATTGTTTCAAAACCAAAAGTTGTTATTTCTGTTACAATCATTAAAGGATAATCATTCCTAGTCCAAATCAGACCATGAATTCTGGGCCGAATGGGAGTGAATTCCCCACTCAGTCCTTGCTTTTTAACAGAATTTGTGTGAAAAAGCACAGGCTGAATGGGGAATTCACCACCCATTTGGCCCAAGAGGCTTGGAACGATTCACTCCCACTCGGACCAAGCATCACAATCCTTATCTAAAATCCAATATACTGAGGAATGGCTATAGAACTATGCTCCTTATCTCTTGGGTTGTTTAAGTTCATTGGTTCTTTACAAGGTTGGATAGTTGCACAGCTGGAAGGAGGAGGAAAGCATGAGACTTATTACCTTTGCCTTCATGTGGTTGATTGATTTTAGGAGGTTGTTGTACTATTTATAAAGTGAAGGATTAGTTTTTGTTTATTTTGTATGGTTGAATTTTGGCTTAAGTTGATCTGTTGTTGGATTAAATTTTGGATTATGTAGAGTCCTTGGAGTCTGGTTGTATAGCCAATGTGGCTTTTCATATGTTCTAACCATGCCCGAATTCTATTCGCCAATCTTTTTGTCTGCTAATTTCTTGGAGATTGTTTGACTACGGATTTAATCAATCCATTACAGTTTTGCCAGTTGGGCTTGAAATGGGTTGATGCAATAATTAATCAAGCCAATATGGCTTGAAATAGAATAGTGCAACAATTAATCTTGATGCATGTCAAAACTCCTAGTTTTGTTGCTTTCTAAGCTATGCATTAACCAAATTGACGTGGAAACAAGTATTGGTGATGCATAGGCAATGAAACTTTATCCCCCTTTCCTGGTTTTCTCCCTCAAATAACCTGTGAAACCTGGTTCCATCGAGATACCAGTTGTTGGCATCTTGCAGGACTTGTGGTAATTATTTGTTTGCCCATGTAAGCTTTTGACCTATTTACCATTCTTTGTTCACAAAATTTATCTTATGATGCTGAACAGTATGCCCTAATTGATGTGTTTATTGAACATGATCCAACTATTTATCTAGAGATTTTTTTTTGGGGGGGGGTAGATGAGAACCCATAGCCACTATATTTCGAATGTGCACTGAGTAAACTTACTGAGCATGCGCTAAGCCCATAAATCACACACTCCAGGTAAGCACACAAAAATTTGCATGCAGGCTTGCCTCGAAAGAGGTTTGAGCCCTGGTGGTAGAGGAGGCCACTATAAGCACATCTTCTATTTGTGCTTGCTCTTTGATTTGTTTAATCTGACCTTCATAGCATGTTCTAAACATCTGCAACTACACATTTATGAATTATGATCAATTGCACCAATTAGTACAGTCTGGAATGTTTTCTATTTTTGTTCTTTTTTTTTTCCTTTTGCATTCAAGGCTATGGGGTGAAAGATTTTCCAACGTCAGTTTTGCCTCTTTCAGGAGCAATAATCATAAAAGTTGACTCTTTTATTCCTATGGCAGAGGCTAGCAGGGGCATCATTACTGATTCTAGCAAATAAACAGGACATACAAGGTGCTCTTTCACCAGATGAAATAGCTAAGGTACCTTACTATCATTGTTTAGTATGGATGTAAATTTTCTAGATTCATTTCTTCAATGATTTAAGGATGCCATCAGACTTGAAAAGCTTATCCATGTTGTTCTAAAGCAACTGATGGGATCCCTGCGAGGGAAGGTTTTTGTTCATGTTGCTTGCCCAAAAAAATCATTTTATTGGTGCATTTGTTCTTGAGTAAGAGATGGCCTTTCCTCATCATTATGTTCAAACCCAAACTTTGTTCATATTAATCCCATGAATGCTTCTTGGCGAAACTCTTCTCTAGATGGTCACCTGTGTTAAAAATCTATCCTCTATGAATTCTTATCAATTCTTTTTAAGCAATCTGGGCTTAAAGGATTGATATTACATAAGCTCGCATGATATCAGTAATATAAGTCATTTGATGATAAAATACTTGGAACTGCTTCTATATTTGAAACAGTCCGTAAGTTTTATTCTAATTTAACAAGCTAGTAATGAACATGTTATACAAGGAACTAGCTAATTTAAGCCAGTGTCTTTAAGTACATTGCATTTTCGATATCTGTGATAAAATACATGTTACGTTTTTATTTACTCATTGTGACTTCTGCTCTTTGTATTTTAAGTAAATTGGTATCTTCATCCTATGCATGCAGGTGCTCAACCTCGAGGCCATGGATAAAAGCCGGCACTGGAAGATTTTCGGATGCAGTGCATACACTGGCGAGGGCCTGCTCGAGGGATTTGATTGGTTGGTTCAGGACATTGCCTCTCGAATCTACATGCTCGATTAAGTGATGTCCATGGTTGAAACATCTTTTAGCTTGTATAACCAAGTGGAGGCATCCTTTTTGAAATTAAATTGAGCTTTGGTTAATAGCATACGCTTGAGCTCGTATTGTTCTCAAAAATGTTATTGGCAATATGGTTTAAGTACGGCCAATGTGAAGATAGCTTTGAATGGCAAGGAGTTTTCCTGTTTGGTAGAAGCAGAACTCAGTTCAGTTGTAATTCACCCTTACGCAGGCTGCTTATCTGCAAACATCATCACTTGAAGGACCTCTCCTGGTACCTGAGCCTTGAAGGTGTGTAGAATAATTTTGATTGCTGTGGGATTTGATCCTCTCTTTTTTTTTTTCCTCATATTTGGACCAACATTATGACAAACGGCTTGGGAATTGGCCTTAGTCTAGCCAAAAAGTGGAAAAACTGAGACCAGTATGGCAAGGTTAGTTGGAAAAAAAATTTAAGGCATCGTCAGCTATTTTAGAGTTCGAATTTGATGCAAGGGCAATAAAGCCAATGGAGCATATTATTACCTAAAACCAGTCCAAGGAATAAAAATACTTATTTATCAAGCCTAAAAGGGATCATTTTATACTATATACAAGCTTATCCTTGTTTTGCAAAAATTATTATATTCACAATTTGAACTGTGACCTTCTAATCACAAGGAGACAACATTATCATCGCTATCAATCAAGATTTTACTAAAGCTTGCCCGTAAAACCCTAAATGATAATGTGATTATAAGTATGAGCCCAAAAACATCCAGGCTGAATCTTAAAAGTACCAATTCAGAATTCAAAATAAGTAAAAGTAAAATTGATAATGGTACAAAATGGCATTATTTTGAGTTCAAAATGTCAGCACATTTCTGGAAAGTGAATAGATCTAGAAAAGATGATGATCACTTTGACTTCTTTCCCTGTTTTTTCTTGATAACTTCATCAATATACATTATGCCTTTCCCTTTGTAAACTTCTGGAGGTTTACAGCTACGTACAGCAGCAGCAAACTGGTGCACTCTGTGCTTGTCTATCCCAGTGCAACAAACTATGTTGGGTTTGAAGCAGAACACTCGCACAGCTGGGGGTACAGTCAATTCAACATCATGGCTGTAACCAAGTTTGAGATACAACAGACGGCCTTCTGATTCAGCTCTAGCCTTGAAACCAACACCCACAATTTTCAGGAATCGAAAGAACTTGGCTTCCATTACAATACCTACATCTCACAAAATGTTGGTCAGAGAAAGCAACCATAACCGGAAAAACAAGGACAAACAAATAATCATGGACATGTTTAAGAAATAAAGAAGGTTAACATGTAAACTCATACAAAAGATGCGTGTGATCAGTATTGCATTTCTTAATTGCATTTAGGGATGAAGTTCAAGTTGGCATTCCCTCTGTTCGGAAAAGATTTAGTAGTGGAATGGAATAGAAATGAGTGGCATGGAATGCAAAATATTTTCTTCTTGTCCGGGAGAGTAGTGGGTGGAAGGTAATGAAAACTGTTTTTCCTTATTCTATAGAAGAATGGAAATGAATAGAATGAAAAGATATTAAAAAATGCCATTTATACCCTTTTAAGGAAAAGACAAGAGCATAATTGATGCAAGGGAAAATTTGAACTCTAAAAAATTATTAAGGTTAATTTTATCAACACAACATAAATTTCACATCCATTTTTTATTCTCTCCATACTCCCCCACTTTGGGGGAGACAAAAGATAAAGGCTTTGAATGGAAATTGATGAAAAATGTTCCTATCTATTTCCACTTCATTCCATTGCTATTGTCTATCCCAAACGAGGAGACCACTTTTTCACCCCATTCCCCCCATCTGGAATGCTCTGTTAAGTAAGGGGTGGATGGCATGTACATCTCTGCCCCAGGATCAACATCCTCTTGTATTATTTGATGATACTGATCATTAATTTCTGGAATAAAAAAACCCTTTCAAACTCCATGGCATTTGTATGCTTTCAACAATATCAGTTTGTCAGCAAAGAATATTTGTCAATATCTACACAGGTATCTTTTCTGAGCCACCAGTTCACTGAATTGAGAGTGTAATGTACAACCATGTGCAACCCATTCAATCTATTTAAACAAGGCTTATTTGCCTCTCGAAATTCAAATCACACTTGAACATATTCAGTTGAAATGATCGAAGCTGCTGCTCAACAGGGATCATACAGGAATTTCTCATGGATCAAAGATCAAATCATAAAATTCCTAAAGTTTTAGGGTTATTTAGACCTTCTTCTCATTTTTTAGTAAATGCTTGAGTTGATGAAAGAATGTGGGATTTATTGGAGAAAAGAAAGACAGACAATGTGAGCACGCCATCCATTTAGCAGAGATTCCTAGAAACTGGATTAAGTTCCATCGCAGGATCATAGCACATTATTGTAATTACTTCCAAAATCCAGCTTAAAAATACAGATTTGAAATAATATATATCCTCAACTATCTGGATGTCAGATCTTTAGATTCCTCGGTGTTAGCTGACATGTTTAGGAGTGCATGCTGATGTGGATTTAAAATGTTTTGTTTCTGTTTTACTTTGCAGTTAGTTCCACTTTTCTAGGAAGTGGTTAGTTGTTTGTTGTGATCATGGGATAACTTCTAACCATGATCTTAGTCATGGGATAACTTCTAGCCATGATCTTAGTGATTTGAATTTTCTGTCCTCTATTTATTCTGTAAGGATTTCAGAAGTTATTTGATTTTTATGCATCTTATTCCTCACATTTGTGCTGCAACAGTTTTCTCTCTCTATCTATGTTCTTTCCTTTCAAATTGCAACAGTGGTATCAGAGCTTTTTTCTTTAAGGGACCTGTGCAACCATAGAGTCTGAATCCAACCTGACTACAATTGCTCCACAGGTGTTTGATGGCACCAACTACCAGATGTGGACAGTGCGCATGGAGACCTATTTGGAGGCCCTAGATCTCTGGGAGGCAGTGGAACAGGACTATGAGGTACCTGCACTTTCTGATAATCCTACTATGGCACAAATAAAAGCATATAAGGAGAAGAAGACCAGGAAATCAAAGGCAAAAGCTTGCCTATTTGCAGCAGTGTCACCAACAGTTTTCACTCGAATTATGTCATTCAAATCAGCAAAAGAGATATGGGACTATCTCGAGAGTGAATATGCAGGTGATGAGAGAATTAAGAGCATGCAAATTCTGAATTTAATCAGAGAATTTGAACTTCAAAGGATGAGAGAGTCTGAGTCCATCAAGGACTATTCTGACAAGTTGCTGGGCATAGCAAACAGAGTTAGATTGCTGGGGGCAGAATTTAAAGACTCAAGGATTGTAGAAAAGATTCTTGTCTCAGTCCCTGAGAGGTATGAAGCATCAATTACTGCTCTTGAGAATACTAAAGATTTGTCAAAAATTGCTCTTGCAGAATTGCTAAATGCTCTTCAAGCACAAGAGCAGAGAAGGCAAATGAGGGAGGATACTGAAGTTGAAGGAGCCTTAACTGTCAAGCATCAAAGCACAACAAAAGGCAAATGGAAAGGCAAGAAAAAGGATGATGAAAACAGTGCCACCAATGCTACACAAGCTAATGCTAATGGAAAAAAGGAGACTCAAAAGAAGTCCTATCCTCCATGTCAACACTGCAACAGGAAAGGCCATCCACCTTTCAAATGCTGGAGAAGGCCAGATGCAAAGTGCTCTAAGTGCAACCAGAAAGGGCATGTAGCAATCATTTGCAGATCCAAGTCTCAGCAAC
The DNA here is from genome assembly GCF_014633365.1 of Diospyros lotus. Taxonomy (NCBI): domain Eukaryota; kingdom Viridiplantae; phylum Streptophyta; class Magnoliopsida; order Ericales; family Ebenaceae; genus Diospyros; species Diospyros lotus. The sequence continues at coordinate 9,498,018 of NC_068343.1, read as the reverse complement.
ATGAAGAAGAAGCCAAAGCTGCTGATCAAGAGGAGGAAGATCACCTCTTTGTGGCAACCGGCTTCTCCAGCATGAATTCAAGTGAGAATTGGTTGATAGACAGTGGCTGCACCAACCACATGACCCACAACAAAGAGCTCTTCACTGAATTGGGTAAGGCAAGCTCATCAAAGGTCAGAGTGGGTGATGGCAAATACATAGCAGTAAGAGGAAAAGGTACTGTAGCCATTCAAACTTGTCTTGGTACAAAGTTAATTTCTGGTGTGCTTTATGTACCTGAAATAGATCAGAACTTACTAAGTGTGGGACAGTTGATTGAAAATGGAAACAAAGTTTTGTTTGAGAGAAAAACCTGTCTAATTCAAGATGCAGTAGGGAAAACTTTGTTTAGAGTAAAGATGAGTGGAAAAAGCTTTGCTCTTAATCCATTGGAGGAGGAGCAAATTGCTTTTTCCGTAAAGGGTAACATCTCTGAGTTGTGGCATAAGAGGTTAGGGCATTTTAATTATAAAGGCCTATTGCAAATGAAGTCAAAGGAAGTAGCTATAGGACTTCCAGAACTTGTAAATCAAGTCCCATCTTGTAAGGCCTGCCAAACAGGAAAACAATCCAGAAAACCCTTTCCTAAAGTAGCTTGGAGAGCCACTAAGAAGCTGCAGCTAGTTCATACAGACATAGCTGGCCCTCAAAGAACACTTTCATTGAATGGCAGCCTTTATTATGCTATTTTCATTGATGATTTAACTAGAATGTGCTGGATCTATTTTTTGAAGCACAAGTCAGAGGTTGCACAAGCATTTTGGAAGTTCAAAGCTAAGGTTGAGAATGAAAGTGGGGTGAAGATTCAGGTTTTGAGGTCTGATAATGGAAGAGAGTATACTTCTGAGGCCTTCGAAAATTTCTGTGAAGATGCAGGCATACATCATCAGTTAACAGCCCCATACACTCCACAACAAAATGGAGTGAGTGAGAGAAGGAACAGGTATATACTGGAAATGACTAGATGCTTGCTGCATGAGAAAAATCTGCCTAAAAAACTATGGGCAGAAGCTGCAAATGCAGCTGTGTATCTGCAAAACAGGCTTCTCTCAAGGGCAGTGGGAGATGTGACACCTTTTGAAGCTTGGTATGGTTACAAACCAAGTTTACTCCATCTCAAAGTGTTTGGCAGCTTGTGTTTCACTCATGTGCCTCATGCCAAGAGGGATAAATTGGATGAAAGAGCACTACCTGGAGTCTTTATTGGGTACAGCTCTACATCCAAAGCCTACAGAGTCTTCCAACCACAGAATGAGAAGATAGTTGTAAGCCGAGATGTTCAGTTCTTTGAAGAAGAAGAGTGGGATTGGAATGACAAAGCAGAAGAGAGGCAGAATTTAAAGCTAACTGACTTTGTCTCTACAGATCAGAATTTGGTGAATGATGAAGATGCTGTGGATGATAGGCCTGTGAGAGGTACTAGGCTACTAACTGATGTTTATCAAAGGTGCAATGTAGCTGTTTGTGAACCTACCAGCTATGATGAGGCCAAACAAAGCAAGGAATGGAGAGCAGCAATGGAGGAGGAGTTGTTCATGATAGAAAAGAACCAGACCTGGAAGCTTGTTGATAAACCTCAAGATAGAAAGGTTATTGGGGTTAAGTGGGTGTTCAGAACAAAGCTCAATGCAGATGGGACAGTCAACAAGTACAAGGCAAGACTTGTGGTGAAAGGGTATGCACAAATACCTGGAGTTGACTATTCTGATACATTTGCTCCAGTTGCAAGGTTGGACATCATCAGACTTCTTCTTGCTATTGCTGCACAGATGGGTTGGCAGGTGTATCAACTTGATGTGAAGTCTGCTTTTTTAAATGGATATTTGGAGGAAGAGATTTATGTTGATCAGCCTGAGGGTTATGTGAAAAAAGGAGAAGAAGATAAGGTTTATCTCCTAAAGAAAGCCCTTTATGGTTTAAAACAGGCTCCTAGAGCCTGGTATAGCAGGATTGATGAGCACTTGAAGAACTTGAACTTCTGTAAAAGCTTGTCAGAGTCAACTTTATATGTAAAGAAGGTTGAATCTGAGATTCTTGTTGTGTCACTATATGTTGATGACCTGCTGGTGACTGGGAGCAATTTGAGCATGATTCAGCAGTTTAAACAGGAAATGAGGGAGCTTTTTGAGATGACAGACCTGGGGCTGATGGCTTTTTTTTTGGGAATGGAAGTCAGGCAAAAAGATCATGACATCTTCATATGCCAGAAAAAGTATGCTAAGGAGATTCTAAATAAATTCAACCTTGAAGAATGTAAGGGCATGAATACTCCTATGAATGCTAAGGAAAAACTAAGCAAGAATGATGGAACAGAAGGAGTAGATCAGGTGCAGTTTAGAAGCATGGTTGGCTGCCTCATGTACCTTACAGCCACCAGACCTGACATCTTGAATGCAGTAAGCATTTTGTCAAGGTTTATGCATTGTCCTACTGAAATGCATCTCAAAGCAGCTAAAAGGGTGTTAAGGTATGTCAAAAATACCTGTAATTTTGGAATTAAGTTCGAGAAGTGTGAGGAATTCAAACTGATAGGGTATTCAGACAGTGATTGGGGAGGTTCTGTAGATGATCTAAAGAGCACTTCAGGATATTGTTTCTTCCTTGGGTCTGGTGCATTCTCTTGGTGCTCAAAGAAGCAGGACATAGTGGCTCAGTCAACTGCAGAGGCTGAATTCATTGCTGCTACAGCAGCTGTAAATCAAGCTCTATGGTTAAGGAAAATTCTGGTTGATCTAAACCTAAAGCAGAAGGAGAACACTGAGATTCTTGTTGATAATCAGGCTGCCATAGCCATTTCAAGGAATCCAGTGTTTCATGGGAAGACAAAGCACTTTAATATCAAGCTTTTCTTCCTAAGAGAAGTACAGCAAATTGGAGAAGTGAAGCTAATCTACTGCAAGTCTGAATGTCAAGTGGCAGACATGTTCACAAAACCTTTGCCAGCTAGCCGGTTTGAAGATTTAAGAGCTAAACTTGGTGTTTGCAACTCCTAAACAAGGAGGAGTGTTAGCTGACATGTTTAGGAGTGCATGCTGATGTGGATTTAAAATGTTTTGTTTCTGTTTTACTTTGCAGTTAGTTCCACTTTTCTAGGAAGTGGTTAGTTGTTTGTTGTGATCATGGGATAACTTCTAACCATGATCTTAGTCATGGGATAACTTCTAGCCATGATCTTAGTGATTTGAATTTTCTGTCCTCTATTTATTCTGTAAGGATTTCAGAAGTTATTTGATTTTTATGCATCTTATTCCTCACATTTGTGCTGCAACAGTTTTCTCTCTCTATCTATGTTCTTTCCTTTCAAATTGCAACACTCAGTAACCCAAGAATTATAGAAATAATCAAGACAATGAAGTAACCTAACTTCTAATACAGATTAGCAATCCAGGAAGAAGAACCTTCCCATCAACCCATCACTCTGAACAATCGGAACAATACAATCAAATTCTCATAAACAAGGTAAAGTTGTTCACATGTGGATGTGAATCACAGCGTTCCAAGTCAGAATCTAAACCATGGGGGATTCACCAAAATTCGTGGTCCGCTAAACCAAAAACAGAACAAGAAACATAAAAGATTACACCTCTCTTCAAAACACATTCATAAATTCATCACTGTAATAGAATCTAAGATATATTTAAAAGAGCTTAAATCCCTATATCCACTGCAAAAACCTCCTATAGAATCAGTACAAAATAGTGGTAGTATACAAGTATGGAGTCAGGGTCGTACCTAAGATTTTAAAGCCCCGAGTCGAAATGTAAAAATGGGCCTTGAATCGTAGTGTACATTTAAATTTTACTTTTTTATAATAAAACATCAAAAAATAAATAAATATTCATATCATGTCAAAAAATAAAATCGAAAATTTAACAATTTTAGCATGGACAATTCAACTATTCAATCACAATTAAAACAATTCAGCCGGGACAATCCCTAACTAAATGAAGTAGTCAAATAAAAATTAGTAAAAAGCCTAAAGTCATAATTTCTAAACTCATTATAGGTGTTAAATTAGTCAAAACAAAATAAAAATACACATTAAATAGAACATAATCAAATAAATTAACTTACCTCTAGTCTCTTAGTCTCTAGAGTATGAAGGGATGCCCACTGGCCAGTAGCCAGTGCCTGCCTGCCAATAACAAGAACACAACACCAAAGATTGAACCAAAGTGTCCCAATGGCAATGTAGAGAGGCGAGCGACCCAGTCACCCAGCGAGAGCAAGAGTTAGAGAGCCAGAGCCAGTAGCCATAGATACGACCTCCCCAGCTACCGACTAAGAGGCGAGGGCGAGCCGCGAGAGAGAGAGAGAGCAAGCGAGAGGCGAGGGCGAGGGTGAGGGCGAGGAAGCGATCGAGAACGAGAGCGAGGGCGAGGGCGAGGGCGAGCCGTGAGAGAGCCAGAGAGGGAGTAGGGTTTACAGAAGGGAGAAGGGCATGCAGAAGGCGTTGATTGGGGGTGGGCTTGGAAAAAATTTATGGGCCCCTAAAAATGACAAAATTTAAGGCCCTGAGACGACCGTCTCATGAGCCTCATAAGTCCGGCCTTGTATGGAATGGTTGGACGTAGCTGAGTCCGTGAATCGACAACAATTCAACTTCATGAAACAAAACAAAATAACGGGGAAACTACATAAATAGCATACCCAAAAAAAAAAAATTAATAGATTGCGAGTTCGATCTTTATTCTGTGTAAGGATTAAAGACTCAATTTGTGATTTATCTCTCTTTATGTAATTGAGGGCACGAGCACTAAGAGTTGCGCAAGACAGTCATCTCAAGATTTCATAATCTTTATTCACAAAATAACAAAAATGAATTATAATACCATAGAGGATTATATAAAAGACCCATAAAAGTTTTGGATTATGAAATGATGTAGAGGATAACGAAATGATACAAGTAAATAAACACAAAAACATAGGGAAAAATAACATAAAATAAATAAATTATTATTTTAGCCAAAACATAAATAGACACACTCATTCATACCTTTCGTGTAGGGGTAGATTTGGAGAGTATGGAAGAGAAAATAGAGGCTATGATTGTTATTTGTATGAGCTAATGATTGTCATATAAAACTCAAGAGCTGATCAGTGTGAAATGACAAGAAAAGCAACTGTTGTCAATGACTAATGAGGAACTACAATGGTGACCTACAACTAATGGTGGTAATGACTGTGGTGACTTTATTGCTCTTTGATCGGGACAAAAAAATAGGTTTGAAAAGAAAAGGGCATTGAAGGATTAAATACAAAGGGCAATAATTCTAATTTTGAAGGTCCAAGGTTAATTTTGTTGATAGCAATTTTATCTTTCTTCTACACTACATTTCAATGTAAACTTCAAATTTTTTATTTTATCTTAATTTAAAGTAATTTTTAATTTTAACCAAATAACCTTTTATAATCTACAATCTCATATTCATAATTTATCTTATAATCGTTATACTGTTTAATATTTTTGTCAAATGAAAAAGATTACACTTTAAAATTAAGTAGTTTGTGAAGGGCATGTTTGTATTAATTTTTAATTATAAATTACATTAAAACAAAAGTGTCTTAAAAATTTGAGTGTTGTGGGTTACATAAGATCTGAGTGATTATTGGACACACTTAAAAGTAGAAATTTAAAATTAAAAAATTAATAGTATTGTCACTAGCGATTTAAATTAAGCCTAATTGAATTATGACTTCCTTGCTATTGTTTTAAATTTATTAAAATAAGATTTGTTTAAGTTAGAATATAGGAAAAAGATATGGTACAGGCCACTTTCCTGCCTCTTTTTAGTTGGAAAACAAAAAGGAAAATGAAAAACAATGTACTGTTCTTTGTTTCTTTTTTGGTCAATAAGATACCCAATGTTATGCCTCTAACAATCTTAAATTCGATGCAACTAACTAATAGTTTTTTTTTTTTTTCGCTAGATAAATAACTAGTATTTTTACTCCTCTTAATTAAGGCACAAAGGAATATAAGGCATGAAGTCCCATTTTTAAGAGGATAAAAATTCCACCACACCCACGGGGCACAGCCCAAGCTGCAATTCTCTCTCCCCAGTCTTGACAAAATGATGTAGTCATTCCATGCAGACATTTCCACTGTCCGCTCAGTAACCCATTTGCCAAAACAAAAACATCTCAAGACAGTTAATAGCAGTAGTAACCAACATCATGTACGATTGATTGTGAAGGAATTGAAATCAGAAAATATATTCGAGTTACAAAACTTTGGCTACAAAACCAAGCAAGAGAATAGACGCCGGCAATCCAGTTTGCAGCACCGGAGTCTGGATATTGGCCATTCGTCTGCAATCTTCTAGCGGTTCTGAATCAGAGGACCTCCTGAATGAGCTTCTCTGTAAGGGATTTAGAGAGTCCCATGACACTATCAGCAGTCCCCACCTGCATTTCAGCAGTTCAATCAGGAGAGGGACCGGTTTAACTTACAACAACAATAACAATCACAAGTACGGCTTCAGTAAACAAAAGAGAAATACTCAAATAGAAAATGTCAATTCCACAAGTAGCTAGACAAAAGGTCTGTTTGGTTCCCTTCAGCCACAGTACTGGAGATAACATCAAGATTCACATGTTCAAGAGTTCTGGAGCTTCCACAAATTAAAATATTTGAAATAAATTCGGTAAAAGGAGTAATTGGGAGGGAAGGAAAATAAAACCATGCTTTATTTATCGGAAGAAAGAAAAGAGAAGGTCATGGCTAGTTTGGTTTCTGGGAAGATGTCAACTGGAAAGATAAAACGTGGATGCTTTGATGGGAAGCACAAAAGTAACTAGGGTAAACAGGGATGTGAAAATACCACGAGCATTGAAAAGGGGAAAAAATTAATTAAACAACAGCTAGTACACAATGCAACAGGTCACTCGTGCACCAATCATATGGTAGTCAGACCAACTACTTCAAGCAAGCATAGATGTAGGCACTCACGCACTCTCATCCCAAAGAGACAGAAAAAGTGATCTAACCACTGTGTCAACGAAAGGCAACGTCAATGGATGCTCAAGCATCAATCCTCCAGCAACGTTGTGCATAATTCCATCATCTACCTGAGTTATAGATCTCGTTGTGAACAGGCCTAAAAGGAATACATGTCAATATGTAGGAGTAAATTTTACACATTACCAGGCTGTCAATGACCTCCTCTGGTATGTCATGGAAATAAACCTGTACCATATGATAGTAAATGCTCAATCGTCCAAAAGTCAATCATAAAACCATCAATTTTCTAAAGAAATGGAGTAGCTATGATAAATTTATATGTTGTAAATCAGGGATGACAGATTGGCATCTTGAAAATTTCATTAGCAAGAGGCATGTAAGTTTATGTGGGTGGTCAAATTATATGAGCAGTAAACAATAGTATTTTGAACCTTTCACAATTTCAGAAACTCGTATTTTTCAAGGCTTCAAGTGTACAATTAACCACATCAAAATCTCAGGTTTTATGTGTGCACTGAAGAGTTTGCTTAAAATTGAGAATTGCATGGCTAAATTATGTTAGATCCACATGGTATCACACGTAGGATTTGCACAAGAGATGTCTGATTTAACAATAGGACTGACAAAATAGAAAACATAGAAGTTGCCAGGGGCATAAAACCAGTACTTGATTCAATTAGGTGTAAGCTGCCATATAGCATAGATATATTTCACCCTGGCTAAGTATCAAAACGTCATTGTTAAACAACAGACAAGTCTAAGTTTCATCTACTTAGCAAATATAGTTCATTATACTTGAGTTGCTGGGAATTGCATACCATAACCCACATATTGGCGCGTGGAAAATGGACTCCAAATTCAGGGAAAGTAATCAAAGATAATATCTTATGAATGCCACTGCCTACAAACACCTTTTTTCTGAATAGTTGGAAGGCAGATCATATACCATGCATAAATTTTATTTTAAGTGCCACATTGAGGTTTTTGCGTTCCAAGTAAAAAAACAATTCCAGGAGAAAACCTAAGCTAAACTAAACAGCATTTTTTCCTCTATGCCATGCATGACGCAACACAGACAGCGAGCCCATCATTCTTCAGAAAGACAAATTCATTACAACTTACTACCGCATCTTGCTTTCCTAATAAATATTTAACTCTGAACTCTTACCACTGATCTTGAGGACAGATGCTATCTGATTGGCCTCAACTTCATCAAGGTCTCCAACAACTTCTTTTTTTTTTTTTTAATTTTTTTGCCAAGCAAAAAGATGAATGACTCTTCTTTTCATTTTTTAATTTTTTGTTATATTTTTAGTGCAAAGAGAAGGCACCAAGTGGGTGTGCCCTGGTAAAAAAAAGGCATTGTGCGCTCATATGAAAGCTGGAAAGAAGCAGGAAATTGCATATTGGTTTGATTATTTATCAAGATCGATGAAATTGCAGGTTTCAAATTCAAGCAGCCAACTAGATACATACAGAATATCAAGTTTCAACCATGCATATACTAGTGGCTTAAGAGAAGTGCAATCAAATAGCTCAATGCCATGAGATTGAATGCCAAAATCACATGAAGGGTGTCCCTAGTGCACAGGGCTCCCCGCTCTTTGCAAGGGTCAAGGAAGGATCATGACATACACAGCCTTTGTGTTGTTTTTTCGCAAAAATGCTGTTTCCACATCGCAGACCAATGACCTTCTGGTCTCAAAGGAACAACCTTAACTGTTGCTACCAAGGCTCACCCTAATATATCAAAATCAGATAAAAGTGTCCCTAGTGTACGAGTCTCAACTTTGCAAGGGTCGGGCAAGGATTATCCTTGCACGCAACCTTACCCTTGCTGTACAAAGAGGCTACTTTCACAAATTGACCTGTGACCTTTAAGTCACATAGGAGCAACTGTACCAAGGCTCAACCCCAAAAAATCAGACAGCCTTCAAAAGGAGGATCAAAGAACCATTAGTGTTTAATTTCTCAAATGTACTTTCACAATGACCTCAAGCTAGGATGAAGTCAGTTTTCTCATTCACTCTTTGACAAGAATGCAAGGGAGAAATAACAATGAGGAAAAAGACTACCTCTGCCCTGTCCCATCCTCCCTTTCTTACACCTGTTTTTAGGTTTGTTACAAGAACAGATCCCACCACTGCAGCATGACCGCCAGAATAGCCTGAAAGTGCAAATAAATGAGAGTGGAACCATTGAAGACCGGCTTATTCATGTGATGGAGAAAAGGTGAATAGAGCCTATTATGCAAACCTTTGATAAATTGGCGTGCTTCTTCCTTGCTGGATGGTTTTTCCCTGATTGTCCCTTCATACACGACCACCTCAATGCAATTAGATGTAAAGTAAGATGCAGCCTCAAATAAACTCTAGTTTGCAATCAAAAGAGAACAATCTTTGCAGCATTTGTAAAACGTTGAGTTAATATTAGTGAAAGTTAATCAAGGAGAAGTGCATGCAAGGGATGACGTCAAAACAAGTTTGCCAACCAAGCACCCAGCAAGTTTGTATGAAACATCAACAAAACAGCAAGGAAGACTTATGCCCAAGTCTCTTTAAACCTTTTGCCTGATATTCAATACCTAACTGTAGATAGTTTTAACAGATTCAACAAAGAAGCTTATGGAGAGTGTAATGAGTTAATAATCATCAAAAAAGAATAATCATCCTTAAACTTCCTTCTTTGGAAAAGGTGCCCCATATTGTCTAATGTCAGGGTTGCAGCTCGGACAAAAAATTGCAATAGCAAAATCCATGGATTAGGATTATGGCTGACTGAAGAATTGTCATTTAGAGAACCATAATTTTGTCTTCCTTTTATATGTTATCTTTTAAGTCTAAGCCACACACAAAAAAAAAAAAGAAAGAAAAATACTCAAGCAATTAAATGGACAAATTTTGAATTTACCACAGGTTAAATATAAAATAAAATTAAACTTTAGTAATCAGGTTAAAACACTTGTCCTTTCTGCTATAATGGCAGAAAAGGAACCATAACTAGAGTTCCAATTCATCTCTCAGCTAGGTCATTTACGGCTGCTGTTATGTAAAAGATATACTAGAGGAATAAGTTCTTAAATAACTTTATTTATTTATTTATTTTCTTTTCTACACTGGAGGGCAGGGCCTTAAGGGGAGGTGAAGGTGAGTTGAACTGATAACTTAAGGCATGGGTAGAGGCGTTACTTACAACTGGCCTCTCCCACTCATATTTTTAAATAACTATCCTCTAAAATTGGTCAGGATATTACAAAGTTACTTAGCAATTATTAAAGAATAAAATAATTTATTTTTATAGGATTCAACATCTCTAATACATATTGAAATAAAAAGGGTTTTTTTAGTTATCATCAAATAAGATTAGTAGAATTAAATTTTACTTAAATTCAGATTTTTTTTTTTTTTTGCTAAGTTAAAAATTCAGATCTTCAATTAGTTTTTACATTGCTCAAGCTTTTAAGAATAAAAGTTCCAACAGTGGAAGGTGCAGGCATGCTGCATGGTAGACCATCTACATCCTATATTCACAAATTGAGAATGTATGGAAATTTATAGTGTGGTAATCGTAAAGCTTCCCCAAGATCTATGGCAAATACAATCATCTAGTGTAATGTTCAGATTAAAGGTTGATCATAGAGTCCCCTGCCCCCTCCTCCCACCCAAAAGGGGGCAAATTTAAGTGTTTCCATTGTTTTCTGCAATTTTTCCTTCAATCTATTGGTATTTTTAGTGATGCCCCCAAATTGGCCACTGTTTTATAGATCTAACCATATTGCCTAAAAGTGAGCACAAACTTGAATCCTTGCCTGCATACAGATAGGTTTTGATTTTTTTCCTACAAAGACAGATGTGTTTATTCCAAAATAGGTAACACAATGTTAGAGAATAATTAATGAGAAAGAAGAAATCAAAGCATACTGTGTCCGCGGTAATTAATAGAGTAGTGTCAGTGTCCTCCCCCAACTGACTGGTGCTTTGGATTCTAGATATGATGGCATCCGCCTAACATGGAGTTCCAATTAAATAAAGTTAAGAGATGAGACAAATCCACCAGTCAAAATGATAAAGCTGTGTCTTCTGCCAAACAAAGTCCACATAGGACATAAATTTAGGGAAATTAAAGGATCTAACTGGGAGTTGTCAGGAAGAGAAAATAATCAGTATTTACCAAAGAAATTCAAGGGTAAGAATTTTAGGTCATCCTAAAATCAGCATAGTAGATAAGTTGACCAAAATTCATGTGTCAGTAACAGATACCAGCAGTAAAGGCAATTGCAATGTATATGTGTTGCTTCAGATTTAAATTTTGCTAGCTTTAAGTTATCAGTCAATTTTATATAGGTAGCCAGTTCATTGTTCTTTGGGGAATTCATGGAAAGATGATAGGAATTTTATTTAATTTTGATTTAGATTTTAGACTTCTAGCTTTTATTTTTAGTAGATTTACTTGGATTATTGTAACTTGAAATTTTATTCTGTTTTTAAACTTTAGCCTATAAATAGGTAGTGATGCAAACAAGATTAAGTTTTTGATGTTCAATAAATTATTGGTTTCTCCTTCCTTGCTGAATTCTCACTGGGGCCCCTCTTCCTCTCTACATTTTGCTCTTCTTTTTCTTCTTTTCCAGATTTATCCCCTCCCTGATTTTCTTCTCTTCTCACATTTCCCACAATTTTCTGTTGTCCCACATCAAAACGCTTCCACAAAAGGAAACAGATAAACAAAGACCTGTGCCTCTCTTATCTTCTTTTATAAAACACATATTGCTTTCCTTCCAATTGATCAACTGAGCAGTGTACCGCCTTCTAAAGAAAATTGTGGCCAGGCTTAACAAGCAAGAGTAATTATTCATACAGCTTAAAATCATGATCTTCCTCCTTTTGGAAGTTGAGATGATAATCTAAACTCCTTGAATATTGAAGCAAATATTTAAGAGGCATGCCTTTTAAATTTAAAATGCTATGGGGAACTAAATGTTGACCGATGCAAGGTTGAAATGGAAGAAAAATGTGCAGAGGTTCTACAAAGACTCACCTCCCCATCAACCCATTTAAAGAACAAAGAAAGCAATAGGTGTTTCCAACTCCAGAATGAATAGAAATGGTTGCTCTATGATACTACAGTAAAGAAACACGGTTGTCCTGGCTCTTATGAATCATGTTTATGGCATTTTCAGATGATTCTTAAATAAAATCTTGCAAATGAATTGCTTTAGAAAGCCTTTGATCATGGATAATCCTATTCCTGTCCGCTGATAATTTTCTAAAGCAATTCATTTGCAAGATTTGTGATCAAAGGCTTTCACAAATTTTGAATTGATGGATGTATAACTCTTTAGAGGAATCTTTCCTCGTATAATCATGGATAATCCTATTCCTGTCCGCTGATAATTTCAGAAAAAGTTGAAACTTAGATGCCTAAGCTTAAGATTTTTGCAGAAGCAATTTAACATAAAAGGAATCCCTACTGAAAAACTACTGAAATAGTAGAAAAAAGCCTTCAGTGTAATTCTACGAGTTTCAAAGGCTTCAGACATTGTCTCTTAGCCTTAGGAGATAAATCTGGGAGTATAATCTCTTCTGGGTTATAAAGGTCATGGACTGAGGCTACACGAGTGTTGTTCTGTTGAAGTTACACAAACACAATATATATTTGCTATATATCACTTATTTTATAATAATAATTGCTATTTTAAATACAAAACAATATTTCTGAATTGATGGCTTCAAAATCTACAATCTTTACTTTGAATTGCTAGAGTTAATTTCAAGAAAATTACTTCTGAACTAAACACATTATTCTCTGACAGAAAATTAAATTACTGAATAGAACTTCCATCGATTTTTGGTGGGCCAAATTTATCTACAAATAATTGCAAATAAACCACATCGTGACTGAAAATGAAAAATTTGCAAGCAGAACAAACTGACTGAGAAGTTGAAATTCCACCCTTCATATGAACATTCAAAAGCATCAAATCTCAGCCACGACTGGTTATTGACAAAGCAAGAAATTAAAACTCCTGCATTTAAGACTAATAAGAGAACAGAGTCATTCTCATTGGAAAAATGATAAATGCCCTATTTCATACCTTCGCCTCAGCCAAAGCCGTCACCAATTCCTCTGGCTTGTCCTTCCTGATACTTTTCTCATCTATATCTGCAGTCTAAACTTACGACATTTAACCTTCTGGTCTCCACCGAGAAGAATGACGCTAAGAATGGCAACAATTTCGGCATCCGAGTCAGAAGAAGTACCATGATTGCGAACTTGTAACCCATTTCGGCCAAGATTTGTCGACGTGCCATTGACGAAGAGCCCAATATTATCTTTCACAATGCACCACATAATCAATTGGAACATTCAAGCGTGTTAGAATGTACATATAATAGAACAGGAAACATGTTTGGCTATCCATTAACCAGAGTTTGATCGGACCTTAAATGATGGATTTGTAGCAGTACCCATGTCTGAGCAACTGGCGAAGAGGCTGGGAACTGACCGGAGTGTGTCCAGAGAGAAAAGAGATTTGGAAAAGGCGGTAATGAGAGGGGAACATTTACGCTACCATATCCGCTGCAAACCGTCCGCCCTGGTCCAATGGCAATGGAGATAAAAGCAGATGCAGGGAAAGAGCGGGGAATAAAGAAACCGAAATGCTAGTTCACATTCTCTATTTTATTTTAGTCTTTATTATATTATAAATAATTTTTTATTTAAAAAATTATGTTTACTCCAACCACCCTCATATTCTTCTATCTATTTAATTTTTAATTTTTTTATTTATTATAAACTTTAATTATAATTTTGTTTATGTTACTTATAATTTTCACCATTATAAATTTTTAATATCATTATATTAATTTAATAATAAATATTATTGTATTTGTTGTGATCCACAGTCTTCACACTAATCATTTATTTGAAGCTAGCGACAAATTGGTTGCAATATGTTTTGTCCTCTTCATCTTATCCGATGGAGCTTCATGCTTTGACAGTATTGATTGCAACTGCGGTGATGACAGCAATAACGATGTCTTTAATGATAATCGTTGTGATAATAAATAACGAAATAATATTATTTATCTAAACTGAAGATGAATCTCCAGTTTAGATAATATTTTTTTATTAAACAATAAAAACGTGCACAATAAATAGTGACATTTGCACATTTTCATTATTTAATAAAAATGTGCTACCTATATTGAAGATTCATACTCAATCTAGATAAATAACATTATTCTAAATGACAAGAGCTGTAATAGACAATAGAATAGAGATTTAGTCTTCGCTATTTCTATAGTGAGTGAAATTAAGAATAACAACTTGCGATTAAGTAGTTTAAGTTGTCCTACTCGTTAAAATTTTGGCTTAGCAAGAGGAAATTAGATACGACAAGCTTAATAGTTGAAAAATTATGGATGATTATTTAAGGTATAATAAATAATTATTGGGTTAATAATAGTAAATAATTATAATATTTTTAAATTAATAAGATTGAGTGTTATGCAAAATATTAAAAAATTCTATATCTAAATAGTATTTTTGATAAATAAAAGGTATATGATAATTTAGTTCACTTGGTTATGTTCTGGAAAATGTTCAATATTTTCTTAAATTAGTTTTAATAATAATAATAATTATTAAAATATTCCGATTAAAAGTTAATGGTGTCATTTTTTTCTGTGCTATTATTTATGCTACAAAATTGCTTATGTCATTTTACCAAAAATTGTTTATTTTATTTTCTATTTATATACTCTATAATTTAAATTTAGTAATTAAGATAAATGTAATTTTCTTTTTAAACACGAAGGAGATGCACAAGCATTAATTAAAAGGAAAACACATTGGCCTCTGTACTTTTTTAAATCACAATAAATTTTCACGCAAATAATCAAAATTACTTTGTTCACATGTCAAGTATTCGTACGGACTGGAGCTATTGGTTCGAATCATCCAGGCCGGCGCCGGTCCGATTTGAACAAGCATGACATGGATGGATGCGCCTATTGGCGGGCCATTTTTGAGGAACGACAAGCACGCCGACAACAAAGCGAGAGAGAGAGACGGAGGGAGGGAGAGATGTGGCGAAGGTACCTGAGCAGCAGCGGCAACGCCGGTTTGAATGCGCTGAAGGAGAAGAAGTGGGACGTTATAGTGATTGGCGGCGGCCACAATGGCCTCACCGCCGCTGCCTATCTGGCCCGCTCCAGCCTCTCCGTCGCCGTTCTCGAGCGTCGCCACCTCATCGGCGGTGCCGCCGTCACCGAAGAACTTATCCCCGGCTTCAAGTTCTCCCGCTGCAGCTACCTCCAAAGCCTCCTTCGTCCTTCGATCATCAGGTGTGAGCCACCGCCCCACCTCTCCTTTTCTACGCAATCTCGATCTCTACTCGTATCGCTTGTAATCTTTGAGTTTTCAATTGTTAACATTCGCTAATTATTTTCTGTCTGATGGTACCAAAAGTGAATTGGAGTTGAAGAGACACGGTCTGAAGTTGCTGAAGAGGAGCCCTTCATCTTTCACGCCTTGTCTTGACGGACGGTACCTTCTCTTAGGTCCTGACAGGGATCTCAACCATTCAGAGATTTCCAAGTTCTCTAAACGGGATGCTGAGGCTTTTCCAAGGTTCCATTGCTATACCGGTGGAATATATTTGATACTTATATTGTTGCGGAAGAACTTACCAAAACAGAGGGTTAGAACAAAATATATGTAAAATCAAAACAGATATCGAAACAACCAAGATCACAGAAAAGTAAACAAAAGAGAACTCCCTGTAAAATATCTCATCAAGGCTCAGATCTAGATCTGTCCAGTGTGTACCACCCAAATAACTCCAAAAAATAGGGACACCAAGTCTCACGGAAGCACACAAGAACCAAGCCACGAAAACCCTCAAATTGGAGCCCAAACCCTCTCAGCTAGAACACCAAAACTTCTCCCCAAAATCACACAGGTTACGTTCAAAGCAAGATTCACCAAGGAACAAGAACAATCACGAAGATATGGGACGAAGAGTAGTACCAGAAAGCTTACCTCTAAGGGATCTGCCAAACCGAATAAATAATAGCTACTCACTGATCGACCAAGGGCTTTCAAAGGAAAGGAAGGCCACTGCCATGGAAAGGGAGATCTGGTTGAAAAAGGGAAGAACCGACTCACGGAGATCGGCCATCAAAAGGAAAATATTGGGAGAGCAAAGAGAGAAAGAGAGAGAGAGAGTTCAGCCGTCAAATAAGGGCAAGAGAAAGCAAAAACGGGGCCTTTTATATGACGGTGCTAGGGCACAATTGGGGAGCCATTTGGCTTAGGCTTCCTTAAGCCTTGAGCAAATGGGCTCAGCCCATTTCTCCTCCAAAGATTTAATTAAAGGCTTATGGCCCAACTTTTTAATGGGCTGCCAATGGGTGGTATATTTGGACTATACTTCAATCCTGAGCCGAAGCCTATGAAGATAAACCCGAATCTTCGTCATAGTCTTGGGCCTCATTGGGAAACAAAAAACAACAAATCTCCACCTGATTCCCAATGAGGCCAGCAAACACAAACAGAAGAAAAACATCAAGCACATGCAACAGAATGCAAATGATGCAACAAATGCCTAAACAATTATCAAGTAACCTTACCAATGTTAAGTAGATCTAGGTAGCTCTTAAATTTAGCCATAGGCAAAATTTTAGTCCCCATATCAGCAGGATTATATTCAAAAAGCACTTTTTCCAGTCTAATAATGTTTTGAGATACAATATCATGAATAAAATGCAATCTCACATCTATATGCTTAGTGCATTTGTGAAAAACAGGATTTTTGCATAAGTGAATTGCAGATTGACTATCAGAGAAAACAGTCACATT
Source organism: Diospyros lotus (assembly GCF_014633365.1). NCBI lineage: Eukaryota > Viridiplantae > Streptophyta > Magnoliopsida > Ericales > Ebenaceae > Diospyros > Diospyros lotus. The sequence goes on along the minus strand of NC_068343.1, from coordinate 9,481,151 downwards.
TTCATTAAGAACATATAGTTCATTTAGCAATCCCTTAAACAACAGGGCTTCCTTAATAGCCTTTGTAGCAGCAATGTATTTAGACTCGGTGGTAGAGAGGGCAACAATATGTTGAAGCTGAGACTTCCAACTAATGCATGATTCACATAAAGTAAATACATAGGATGATGTGGACTTCCTATTATCTCTATCACTAGCATAGTCTGAATCAGTAAACCCTTTTAATCTCACATTATTGGACTTATGCTTATATATTAATCCTACATTGTAGGTGCCTCTCAAATACTTCAATAACCATTTCACTTCTTCCCAATGATAGGGACCTGGGTTTGTCATAATTTTACTAAGAGTACTAACAACATAGGCTAGGTCTGGCCTAGTGCATACCATAAGATCCATGACAGAACCTATTGCATTTGAATAAGGAATTCTATTCATATATTCCTTTTCTTCCTCATTATTAGGAGATTTATCTTTAGATAATATGAAATGGTTTCCTAAAGGTAAAGATACTGATTTACTATCATGCATGCCAAATCTTTTTAGGATTTTTATCACATGCTGTTTGATGCAAAAATAACATAGAATTTGACCTATCTCTTTCAATTTCCATACCTAGGATCCTCTTGCCCATACCTAGGTCTTTCATGTCAAATTCTCCACCTAATGCAGATTTTATGCTATTTATCCTTTTAACATCAGGATCAATAAGAAGCATATCATCAACATAAAGTAAAAGAAACATACAGTTATTTTTATTTTTATGCTGAAAATACAAGCAATGATCAAACTCACTTCTTTTAAAACCAATTGATTTAACAAAGGAGTCAAAACGTTTATACCATTGTCTTGGGGACTGTTTTAAACCATATAAGGAGCAGTTTTTACATCTAGTTATTCAAGTTCCCAGTTAAAATATGCAACTAATGCAAGCATGACACGAATGGTAGTGTACTTAACAACCGGTGAAAAAATCTCATTATAATCTACCCTTTCCTTTTGTGTGAATCCCTTGGCTACTAACCTAGCCTTAAACCTTATTGGTTCTCTATTAGTTGTACCCTCCTTAACCTTATAAATCCACTTGCACTCTACAATGGACTTATCCTTAGGTATAGGGACTAATTCCCAAGTTTGGTTCTTGTTGAGGGAACTCATCTCCTCTTTCATTGCTTCTATCCATTCTTTTGAATTTTTACTTCTTATGGCTTCCTCATATGTGTTAGGCTCATTTTCAGCTAGGTCTTGATAGCTAGCATAGGCTAATTCGAAATCTGATGCTAACCTTTGAGGTAACCTACGAGACCTTCTTTCCCTATCCCTAGCTAACTGATAGTCAAAAACTGATGGTTGGTCATTAGGGAAATTTTCTACTGTTTCTCTCTCCTCATCTATTTCAGGCTGATTTTGACTCTCCACTTCACTAGAGGTTGAAGAAGTGTTCTCCACCTCATCTGAGTTTATAGGAGATTGGGTGCTTGAGTTTTTCAACTCTTCTTGAGGACTCTTGTCCTCACTAATTTTGTCACCACTAAGCTTTGGTTTCTATCCCATAGCCTATACCCTTTGACTCCCTCAGGATATTCTAAGAAAACACATTTCCTAGCACTAGGCTCTAATTTTCCCTCATTTTGATGAGTGAAGGCAGCACAACCAAAGGTTCTAAGAATTGAATAGTTTGCACATTGTCCATGCCATTTTTCATAAGGAGTATCACCATTTAAAGCAGCTGAAGGAGTTAGGTTAACTAGGTAACATGCAGTCATAACTGCTTCTCCCATAATGACTTAGGTATATTTGAACTAATCATCATACACCTAACCTTGTCTAAAAGGGTCCTATTCATCCTCTTAGTTACTCCATTCTGTTGAGGAGTGTAGGGGACTATTCTATGCTTAGTAACTCCATATTCCTTGCACAAATTATCAAAATCAGAATTGCAAAATTCTAAACCATTATCAGTCCTAAGGTATTTTATCTTCTTGTCAGTTTGATTCTCTATTTGAGTTTTTCAGTTTTTAAAACTTTTAAAAGTTTCTGACTTATCTTTTAAGAGAATAACCCAAACTCTCCTAGAGTAATCATCAATTATAGACAAAAAATACCTATTACCACCTGATGTGGGATTTGATGCTGGCCCCCAAAGATATGAGTGAATGTATTCTAAGGCTCTATGAACATTAGAGGAGAAATACAGCCTATGATGTTTTCCAAGGACACAATGATCACAAAAAGGGATATCAGACACAAAGTCTTTACCAAAAGCATTTTTATCACTTAGCAACTTAAGCCCTTTGACACTCACATGTGCTAACCTATTGTGCCACTTGATAGTGGCATCAGGATTGATTGATGCAATATGGGATCCTAGATTATTAATTACCTTAGCATTTAATACATAAATCCCATTTCTCCTTACCCCCTTACAGACTACCATTGCTCCTTTAGATATTTTTAACACTTCATTTTCAATTTTTCCAGTAAGACCACTATTTTCTAATTCTCCCACTGAAATTAAATTCCTAGCCATTTCGGGTATATACCTAACATATTTTAATTTTAAGACATAACCAGTCTCTAACTTAATAGAGATGTCTCCTACTCCAATGATTTTATATGCTAGGTTGGCATGTCCACTTTCAGATTCATGTAGATTTTCAAACAAATGTTTTTGAGATGTAACATGAAATGATGCACCTGAATCTAAGATCCATTCATGCATGTTTGACCTAGCTGCAACATTTATTTCAGTGGAATCAGAATTTAAGAGCATGTATACTTCACTAGGATCATATGAGGTTACTACATTAGCTTCTTCTTGATCCTTACCCTTTTCTTTATTTTTATTTTTCTCTACATAACAATCTTTAATAAAGTGCCCAGTTTTACCACACCCATAACACTTTTTACCCTTCCCTCGGTTTTTGGATTTGGACCTACTTCTACCCTTTTTCTTACCACCTCCCTCTTGATTTTTTGATTATGACTTACCTCTCATCATATGGACCTCACCATGTCTTTTCTCATGTTTAAGTTTCATTTCTTTACTTCTTAAGGAATTTATAACAATTTTTGGTGTTAAGGTATTCTTACCATACTTAATGGCATTTTTAACCTCTTTATAGGTATCAGGAATAACATTTAATAAAATCACAGCCTTATATTCTTCAGATACTGTTTCACCACAATTAGTGATATCTTGAACTAATTTGTTGAAGACATCTAAGTTGTCATCTAGATCCTTAGAGGGGTCAATCTTAAAACTGAAAAAATTCTCTAACAAATAGAGTTTATTTGGTGTGGACTTTTTCACATATAATTTTTCTAGTTTTTTCCATAACTCTTTAGTCGTGTCAAGTTTTCCTACTTTTCTTAACACTGAATCAGAGAGATGTAAGATTATTGAAGTGTATGTCAATTCATCAGCTTCTAGTTTTTGTTTTTCTTTAGTACCTTAAGGGTATTTACCATCTATGGCCTTAGATACTTTCTGTTGTACTAAAATTCCCTTCATTTTTTGTTGCCAAATAGAAAAGTCCCCATTCCCATTGAAAACCCCCAATTTGAAGTGTGTGGTCATATTCACTAAGTATATGAATTTCACTCAGAATATGCAGCCTAATTAAATTGATGCAAACACACAGTTTTAAAGATTTAATTCAGGCAGCAGATTCCCAAAGGGATAATAAACAGAACCGGAACAAGACTAAACAGGGATAGAGAAAACTGATTTACAAAGTAAACAGTATTCTAAACCTGTTTTGCACACAGCCAAATAACTGATATCACACACAGCAGATTATCAGGATGCACTCAACAGAGTATATATTGGCAAAAAACAAAAAAATTTAGAGAATAGTGACTACAGGATGAACAACTCAAACAAGCTGATACAAAATTTACCAAGCTAGATCTCAAGAGTGAGATCTAGAATGAAATCGGGTAGGATCTCGCGGACCTGCCGGCCTCCACGTGCCAAAGTCTGCCAACTACACACGCCATCACCGGCCGGAGAATAGATTGGCACACGCCGGTCAGGGCGAAGCTACTCGGACGAATGGTCACGGATCTGGGGTTGGTTTACCCCGAATCACTCACTGCACAAAGCAATAGGAGTTAAACGATTCGGGTTCCAACGAAAACCCTAGAACCACTTACTGTGTAAATCGATCGAAAAAACCAGAGGGGTTTTTCGATTAGGTTTTGATTTTGCACAACCTAGAAGCCACACGAGGCTCTCATACCATTTGTTGCAGAAGAACTTACCAAAACAAAGGGTTAGAACAAAATATATGTAAAACCAAAATAGATATCGAAACAACCAAGATCACATAAGAGTAAACAAAAGAGAACTCCCTGTAAAATATCTCATCAAGGCTCAGATTTGGATCTGTCCAGTGTGTACCACCCAGGTAACTCCAAAAAATAGGGACACGAAGCCTCACGGAAGCACACAAGAACCAAGCCACGAAAACCCCCAAATCAGAGCCCAAACCCTCTCGGCTAGAACACCAAAACTTCTCCCCAAAACCACACAGGTTACGTTCACAGCAAGATCCACCAAGGAACAAGAACAATCACGAAGATATGGGACGAAGAGCAGTACCAGAAAGCTTACCTCTAAGGGATCTGTCGAACCGAATAAATAATAGCTACTCACCGATCGACCAAGGGCTTTCAAAGGAAAGGAAGGCCACTACCATGGAAAGGGAGATCTGGATGAAAAAGGGAAGAACCAACTCACGAGATCGGCCATCAAAAGGAAAATATCGGGAGAGCAAAGAGAGAGAGAGAGAGAGTTCAGCCGTCAAATAAGGGCAAGAGAAAGCAGAAAAGGGGCCTTTTATATGACGGTGCTAGGGCACGGCTGGGGAGCCATTTGGCTTGGGCTTGGGCTTGGGCTTCCTTAAGCCTTGAGCAAATGGGCTCAGCCCATTTCTCCTCCAAAGACTTAATTAAGGGTTTATGGCCCGACTTTTTAATAAGCTGACAATGGGTGGTATATTTGGACTATACTTCAATCCCGGGCCGAAGCCTATGAAGATAAACCCGAATTTTCGTCATAGCCTTGGGCCTCATTGGGAAACAAAAAACAACATATATCTTGCTTGCTTGTTCGCAATACAGAATATATTATGCGTTCTCATTGTTTGCTTAAAGAAATAACAAAAATAAAACTAATCCATTTATGGGGATCAACTATCTCTAGTTATATGATTTCTGGTTGACGAACAAGAAGGATTTCGATCCATGCTAATTATCAGTATAGAGGCATGTAATCTGCATGCGACCCTTTGAGCGTGAAGAAAGAAAATCAAACCACATTTGGAGTATAGTGTTCCACACGCTTTTGCAGTATGGTCTGGCTACTCATTAAGTGCAGGCATACAGCAAATTCAACTTTTATCTGGATGCAATTGAACGTTTGGTTTCAAATATAGGATGCAATATACTTGTCAAATAAATAAATATGATACAGCAGAGCTTTGATTAAGAATTTTCTTGATACTGCTGGCTAGTCTATCTGCTGGGTCAAGAAATTGATAGGTGATTTTATTGCTAGTTCAATATCAAACCGTTAGGTAAGAAAACAAGAATTCGAATTGTTTCACCAGCTACGTATTTGATTCAGTTTTGCACCTGTATCTTTTTGACTCTCAGAGATCCATTTTATTTCAAAGGTCTTGAACATTTATTTGCTTTTATCCATTGTGTTCAAGTATGCAGATTTGAGAAACAGCTAGAGAAATTTTGTGAGTTCATGGATCCACTTCTAGATTCCCCTCCTCCAGAAACTTTGCAAGGAATTTCATCTTTTAGCTCCAGGATAAGGAATAATCTGAAAAAATCAGCCTTTTGGGCTCACTGTCTGCGGCAGGCTATCACCTTGGGGCAGAAAGAAATGGTGTAAGAATTACTTTTTCAAAGGCATGCCTACTTAGTGTTGATATGTTAGTCTTCAACTGCCAATGAGAAACATTATAGCATTACACGGGCCATGACTTTTTCAAAGGCGTGCCTACTTAGTGTTGATATGTTGATCTTCAACTGCAATGAGAAACATTATAGCATTACATAGGCCATGGCTCTTGTATGGCTTCATATAGAAATGTATGTTAACCAGGTTCAATTATTTTTGATGTGTTTATGAATTATGATTTTATATCGTTTGGTTGATTATTCTTTTCAGGGAGTTTATGGACCTTTTATTGTCCCCAGCTTCAAAGGTCTTGAACAAGTGGTTTGAGGTTGTTTCGTAATTAAATGCCCTTGTTTTATGTTCATTGACTTTCTGGACTAACTGCATTCATGAATGCATTTGCGTCTTTGTAATCTCAGTGTAATTCCATCCTAATACTTTGACAAAGAGGTGGATATTGTTGTAACACATGGGTCCTCACTTAGAATTTGACTTTTAAGCTCATGAACCAAGTATATAATATGCCCAAGGCATCCCCAGTTGACTACCGTTGTGGGATTTGGTGTGACAAACTTTCCTCCTCCAATTCCTAGCATCTTTGTTAGGCTAATCCTGCATCTCAATCTGATGGTTCTGAGACAATTTGGTCTCAAACACTTTCTTGGCCAGCACCACTTGGTAGTGGTCCTAGGTTTGGCTTTGAAATCATTGTAACATCACAAAGTGTTAGCTGAAGAGGAACTTTGGGCTTATGAGATGAAATAATATACCCAAGACATTCCTAGTAGACTATCAATGTGGGATTGAGTTGTGATAATTGTTATTATCCATTAGTGAAGTCTTTTTCCACAAAGTCCTCTCCCATTTTGTATCAAAACTTATTTAAAAGTTGTTAAATTTTGGATTTGCAATTAGGTTGATCTCTTTCCACTCCTTGAGGGGTAAATTTGACCTAATGGTTTGCTTTTTCTGTTTTTCTATCTTTCTAGTTCACGCCTTCATTCGATTTCTATAATCCTAGATTGGTGCTCTTCGTTTCCTGATTTAGGTTCAGCATCTAAACCGACATTATCAGCAAACTCGAAAACTATTACAACAAACTCAAAAAAGAAAATATATGTAGGCTTGTATGATATAATTATTATCAAAATAAATTTGATCTGTTATAAGTGTCCAAGCTAGTGTCTAAACATTTGCTGGTGCCTACTTCTGCTGAAATTGTTTAGCATGGTGTTAAGGATTGTGAAAAATTGTCTTACATATCTAAGCACTCAAAACTTCCAAAAAGGTGATGTCTTATTTTCCATCACTAATTTCACTGATAACCAAGTTATTTGAAACCTATTCCTTCAAAATAGTTTGAATATTTTGACAGAGTTAATTTTAGCTGCTTAAAAGATTTAAGATCATCTCATATTTTCTGTTTTGCTGCTCACTATTTCCTCATTACTTGTGGGCTTGAGTTATAGACTTTTGGCCTTGTCCTCTCTCTGATTTTATGTCACTAACTTGGATATATACAGAGTGATGTTCTAAAGGCAACCCTTGGAACGGATGCAGTGATCGGAACTATGGTAAGATGCTTATTGATACTTAGCCTGATGTACTGGTTTCAAGGGTTGTAGGTTTGTGCATATTGCCACTTTGTCTTTCTGCATGTAAGTCCTTGAGGTGGTCACCCTACATTTCTGGGAGTTCTTCTGGCATGAACATGGTGATACATCAATATGAGAAGTGACAACTGTTGAAGCAGTCCTTTGTTTGTTTTCAGTTTTGATTTTCATTTTTTGGGGGCTAAGTTTTGTTTTTTTTTTTGTTGAAAAAAAATGAAAACTGAACATGTTATTTTATATTTTTTTTTCCAAAAATGAGAAAATAAAAACTAAATGTAGTGTTTGATGCAAATTTTCTTTATTTTATCATTAAATACTTGTAACAATTAGATTTATGTTGACAAGAATGTACCTGACCAAGAAAAATTTTTGCCTTCTAAAAAAAAAAAAAATCCTTTTTCTTCTTCTTTCTTGGCCGGCCACCCATTGTTTATGGTAGGAACCAGATTCAGAGGAAAAGGGAGAAGAAAGGAAAATACAAACAGAGAAGAAAAAGGAGGAGGAGGAGGAGGAGGAAGAGGAGGGGGGAGGAGGGAAGAAACAAAGAGAAGAAGAAGAGGTGTTATGAGGGCCTTCACCAGAGAAAAAGGCCAGCAGAGGACCTTCATTGGAGAATAAGGCAGGCCAAAAATGATGGGGGGAAAATGGATTTTTTTTATAGTTTTTGAGAAAATGAAATAAGTAACCAAGCATATTTTTTTGTTTCCTAAATTTAAAAATGAAAACAGAAATATGAAAATAGCAGTTCAAGCAAACGGGCCCTTACCTTCTCATTTCTTTTGAATGATTAGGGGAATTACATCCACAATATACACAGACACTATGCTGAGAGTTCTTGTGGAAAACATTGGTTTGGAATTGGAGATAATGAAACTTCATTTATTTGATAAAGTAAGATGCTACATTTATCCAAAGGTCACAATTCTGTCAGTTAGTGGAAAGGACCTTCTAGTCCAACCATCTAAGCCAAATTACGCGGCCAAAGTTCCAATCCTTCATTTCTTTGAGGTCTGATGTCTCTTCATATTTTCATTTCTTTTTGGTGAGAAGACACAGACCTCTACCTGCCCCCCCGGCCCCCCATGCACTCATGTAGACATTGTACATGGAATGAAAGTGCCCATCTTATTTAAAATAAATAAGAAAAGAGAAAAAAAAGTTTAGCATGACTTTGCACCCTTAAAACATTCACTACTATGATTTATGCCTCTCTGTTTGGTTATTTGCTATACAAATTTCTTGCTTAAATCATATGAATATAAACAGGAAGCAGTTCAACTATTAAATGGATTTTTGGTGTCCCAAAGGTTGTTAGAGTGGATATATATTGCAAATTATGTCTATTGATTTGATAATATCTTTAAGATTGACCTAGCTAGTGCTTTGAACTCTGCTGTCAGCTGATACTGTCATCAACAAAAGGAGTCAAAAGTATATAGTAGTTAGGTGGCAATTCATGCAACTAATTACCAATACAAGATTTGATTTTTTATACTTGTCCTTATCTTCTTTTAAGTGCTGTGTTTTATGTAAAGAATTATTACCAGTGTAAGACTTTTTATTTTGTATACCCTGACTTGAGACATGTTCTAGAAACTTGCAGATATTGCTAAGTTAGGTTTTCTCTTCATTGTAGGGAAGTCTGAGTACACCTGGGAGTGGATACGTTCTACTTCATCATGTGATGGGAGGAACTGATGGCGATCGTGGTATTTGGTCGTATGTATTTGATGTTTTACATTTGATATGGTTTTGATGATGAAAAACAATTGTATTTTGATGATGAAATTATTTTGTTAATGGTTATTAACTTGGTGCTCCAAATTACTTTTATATGTTTTATTAAGCACAAAAATAAAAATTAATTTCATCATGCAATCTAATGTCAAAAATCTTGTAATAAATTTTTATGGCATTTGGAATATTATGTTTATTTGGTTAAAATGTGCAAAAAATTATTTAAAAGATTTTTTACCGTTTGCTACAGTGAATAGTAAATAACGAATAGTGAACAATGAACAGTTTCGGACCGTTGTGAATAGTGATCCGGCCGTTGTGAACAATACAACTATAAAAATGACTAGTTTCTTTTGAAGCTCTTGGAATGCCTATAAATACTATTTAAGGATACTCTTAAGACAACCAAGAAGAAAGAATAAATTCATTTGAGCTAATATTTGTATTTTTACTTCTCCATTATACTTGTGCTTTCATTTTTCTCTCAAAAGGTTTTGATTATCATTTGTATCATTTTGTTCAAGCCTTGTGTTTATTATTAAGAGATCTTATTACTAAGAGATTCATCTCTTAGACTCTCTTTTCTATACATTTCTTATATTTCCTAGTTTGTGAGTTAGAGGGCCTACCGGGTGTTGGTAGGAGGTTGTATTTCTTAGCAGTTTATGCTAGAGGGCCTACCGGGTTTGGTATGAGGTTTAGTGGATTGATTTGAAAATCCTTAGTGAGGAGTTAAGATAGTGGATTAGGCTTGATTTAGCTGAACCACTATATATTGCTTGTGTCCCTCTTGCATTTTATTTTGGTTGTGCTTTATTGTTTTCTTGTTTAGTTATCAAAACCTCCCAAAAAGTTTTAAATTTGTCAATCAACCAATTCACCCCCCTCTTGGTGTGTGGCGCCATTGGTATACACTTATAACAGTATCTTAGTTGCAGATTATATACAAAGTCAAGAAGCTAGAAAATGCCTTTTAGGGGATTTTATTTGGATTTGCTCCTGGGTGTTTTAATTATTTTCCATTGGACATGAGCATAAATAAATCCTGTTGTATATCTCATAAGAATTGTGAATGTGCACTTAAAATGGACTTCCACATTTCTCTGGTATTCTTTCTCTACTCTATCCTTCCCTCCCTCTCTCTACTTGCTAAATGACCCTATGTTATTTTCTAGTAGTACACTGAATTATTTGTTTGTGGATCTTTGAGCTTGAAATTTCAGCCCTTGCCCATTTTGGATACTGATGTATTCTTCATTGATAATAACATTTGCCATTTGTACTTTGCTTTGAGTTTTTTTTTTGGGGGGGGGGGGGTGGGGGGTGGAGGGTGGAGGGGAGGGGATTGTATTTCTGCTTTATTTGAGTCCACAATTTAATTCAGTTGAGTTCTTATGTAATGCAGACCTAGTTTAACATTAAAAAGAACTTACAGATTAAACTAAGACCTAGATTTTGCTTCTGATAACCTCTGACTGAGATATCACTGAATAGATAACCCCCCCCCCCCCCCCAAAAAAAAAAAAAAAAAAGCCACTAACAGATGGATAATTGCATTATCTGACCTGGTCTGAGTAACATATATACTTGGGATGGATTATTTGTAGGTATGTTGAAGGTGGGATGGGTTCAGTATCAATGGCTATTGGTAAAGCTGCTATGGAAGCTGGGGCTTATATTGTGACCCATGCAGAGGTATGTGCAGTTGAACTTACTCTCATTTAGCTTAATACTTGACTTCCTTCATGGCAGAAAGTGCTATTGCTATAAGTATTTTCTTTCCATTCCAATGTTTCATTTGGTTGGATCAGTTTTGAATTGTTTTTGGCTTAAAAATTTATGGTAGCTGTTTAAATTACTGCAAGTTTGATACTAGTCAAATCCTCAAATGGCAAGAATAGATGGAATGCCACACCCTTTTGAATATTTTATCAAGGTTAAAAACCCTGGGAGAGGTTAAGTCTTGTTTCTGTAGAGAGTTTGACACATCTTCATTTGCATGTTAAGCTTTACAGTTTACACACACCAGGTTGTAATGATTTTGGCTCTATCACTTCCTTAACATTCAGAAATACTGCACAGGTCAATTTGACCTCTTACCACCTTCTTCTTCCGCCTTAGATGAAGGAACATCTAGGATTTTATTTGGTCAGCAAATTGGGTATGCCAACTATTGTGGCTCATTCCTGGTAGAATGACAAAGTAAGAGAGATTGGAATTTTGGTTGTCTATCAGTTATAAAGTATAAAGATTAAAAGAATAAGGGGGAAGTGCCAAATTGGCCACTGAAATTTCATAAATGGGGCCACGTTAGCCAGCAATCAACTTTCTGATTTAACACAGTTAGACTGCAGTAGGTCAATGATTGATGGTTGGCTAACTTGGACATTTATGAAAGTTCAATGGTTTATTTGGCCCATTTTAAACGTCAGTGGTCAATTTGGCCCTTGTACCAAAGTACAATGGCCAATTGGGCCTCTCCTTCTTTCTTTTTTTTTTTCAAAAAGAAAAATTATTTCTAAAAGGGCGCAGTGCCAAATTGGTCACTGTACTTTTTCCCAAGGGCCAAATTGACCACTAAACTTCAAAATGTGCCAAATAGGCCACTGAATTTTCATAATAAGGCTGTTCCTTGTTTTTCTTTTTGAGACTTGGGAATGTTTGGCTTCTTGTGAAGTCAAAAATTGCTTTTACTTAGACCAAAAAAAAAAAAAAAAAAAAAAAAAAACCCAGTCAAGAATTCATGGGCAATGGGCACTTGAGTGTCATGACCTTGAGGGTATTTTTGTAGTAGAGACTATAGATGAATAAGCAGTTGTACTAAGCAGTTACTGCTTTAGCCACTTATACCTATTCGGTTATGTTATAACAACCGAGGATAATAGCCTATAAAAATGCCATGTACGGACTATGGAGGATGGGAATCATCAATGAAGAGATCGATTCTTTTCCTCTAATTTCTTTCCCTCCTTTTCTCTCTCTCTAATTCTCCCTCCTCTTTCAAATTCTCCCTCCACTTTCCTCTCTGTTCTATAATTCCAGAATTGGCCAAGCCTCAGATCCGAGGCGTGGCATTGAGAAACATCAAGACAGTAATTTTTTAGAATATCTGTTAACCATTAGGTAGTGAACCACATGATTTAGTCAATCCTTGCAGGTAAAATTCCATGAAGTTTTATCACATTGTTGCTAAGTCAATCTAAGAAATTTCTTTGATGTTGGAGTAAAAAGATGTATAAGTTCACATAAGAATTTATTCAAGCACCTAGTAGATAAAAGTGAATATCTTTGCACTTTCCAAGAATCTTCTTCCCATTTTCTTGTTGGCACTGGTTGACATTTTTGATCATCAGTGTCCTTGTACAAAAAGGGGCAAAAACAAATTAATCATAAATTTTCTTGTGTGTTTCCATAAATCAATCACTACTATTTGGGATTTTAGAAATGATTTTTCTTCTTGAAAAAAAAGGGTGAAGTGCCAAATGGACCATTGAACTTTAATAAGCGACAATAAGCCATTGAACTCTCATAAACGGGGCCCGTTAGCCAACAGTTGATTGCATCTAACGACGTTAAAATGAAAAGTTGATGGTTGGTGAACGTTGCTCTATTTATGAAAGTTTAGTGGCTTATTTGACCCATTTTAAAGTTTAGCCAATTTGGCACTTCACCTAAAGAATAAATAGTAGTCACTATAGGATCATCTAATTGGGAAAGGTTTGATAAAAAGTTTCTCTTATCACTTGTTCTATTAATTCTTGGACAAACAAGATTCTCCTTTTAATTTAAAGGAAATACATACAAAACCCTAGTAGGAGTTTACTAACGTAATTTGTATGAAAAGAACACGGTACAAGTTTGTTGAGAGTAAAAATAATAATATAAAAAGATAAAGTTAATTCTTTATCTACCAGCTTAAGGTTTTTGATGAGATGGTGGTTAACAATTTAATATTGTATCAAAGAAAATAGGGATACGTAAGTGAACATGGTATTAGAGTAGGCAAAGGTCTTAAGTTCAAACTTTACAGCTAACCCAATATTTTAATTGTTGCACATTTTGGACTAGTTGTGCAATGGAAGCCTAGTCACACGTGAGGGGGTGCGTTGAGAGTAAAATAATAATATAAAAGATAAAATCAACCATCTTTTTACTAGCTTAATCATTTAGATGAGATAATGGCTAACAATTCAACAAAATTCATTTGGACTTGAGCTACAATGTTGGATTTAGTTACTTTGATACAAGCCAGCACATATATGGAGTGATATGGAGGACTAGTCATATTATGATTGGTAACATAATGGTCATGCAAGGACCAAATCGTGGCTTTATTTTTCTTTCTAATCTTTGTTTCATTTTCTTTTGTTTCATATTATATAAATACTTTTTTTTTTTTTTGACACTTTCAAAACCATCTTCTGCTTGTCTGAAGTATCTGAGTGGATTAAGCTTCTGATGCAACTCCATAACAATGTTTTATTTAGGCTGTACAGTCACTCCCAGTCTCTCTGTGTGTATTTATTATGTTTTTGATGCTTCTGAGCCAAATACTTGCGTACAATGGTTTTTGTCTCATAATTGAAACAGAAAAAACAAGTTAAATGGAAGATTTGATAGAAATATGAATTCTTCTAATAAATCATTTTCATAGATCAAAGTGACACAAATAGTCTAGGAAGTTTACGTTCTTGGTTCTCATACCTTTTCCTGTCATTGTTTAGCTTGCTCTTGTCTAATATTTATGAGGATGCTTTTTTTTTGTCTAGGTTTCAAGATTGATGGTTGAAGACTCGGGTGCTGTAAATGGGGTTAGTCTTTTATCTGGGTTTGTTCATATGAATTGTATTTTCAAGCTAAGTAGCTTTGACATTAGAAATATGGCTGGAGTCATCCAGGTTATATTGGCTGATGGGACAAAAGTGCATTCTTCAGTTGTTTTGTCAAATGCTACCCCTTATAAAACATTTATGGTAATCTTCACACAGCTCCTGTACCTTATTCATATGCTAGTTCTGCGCTGTCAATTTTCTGTTTTATCTGAATGTCTTGTGCTTTCTTGACACAGGAATTAGTACCTGAAAATGTTCTTCCTGATGATTTCCTTCGCGCCATTAAGTACCTAGATTATAGCTCTGTAAGTCTATATACTTGTACTTTCCTGTCTTATCAAATGAAGTGTTATGGTGTCTACACTAGGACTGTTAATGAATGTTCTTGACATGCAAAATCCCAATTATTTTCCTTTATAATGTACTGATAGAATTTATATTTCTTTGTAGCTGTAACATGGATTGGAAAATTTCTTGTTATCTAGCAAAGGCTTATTCAAGTTGCCTGACTGCTATTTGAAATTTTTTTACCTGTTACTGAAACTATTTATGTTGAGGGCAAGCCTTGGCTGCAATAGTAAAGTTGCTCCTTTGTGACTGAAAGGTCATATGTTCAAGTTGTGAAAATAGTGTATTTGCAAAGTATGGGTAAAGGTTGTATACAAAAATGACCCTCCCCTGATCCCGCGCAAAGCGGGAAGTCCCTAGTTCTCACCTGCACTGGGGACGCCCTCTTCATGAAAACATTTATGTTATACTGATTGCACCAATCCCCATTCACTTATCAGCTTGAATATGAGAGAGAAAGAAATGAGTGGGAAACTAGATAATTCCACAGCATAAAGAATCTACAAATCATTCAAATGCAAATTTCTTGCATGAATTCTTGGGAAGTGTTATTAAGATTTGTCTCGAAAACTTCACAAGTACTGCAGTGACATCCAGGGCCAACATCATTCATGGTACACCATTTGATGTTTCCACTTAAATTGCAGAGATCATTTTGAATTTTTTGGGAAATGAAAGTGAACTATATGGTTGATGAAACTTTCAGATTTTTAATTAGAGTTTCTTGAAGCAATCTGACAAGTTTGAAAATGTGGGAATTCTTAAATATTCAAAAACGGCCCTTAACACCCTAAACTTGAATCAAAGTTGAAGGCTGAAAAGTTAAGACAGAGGCTCTTTCTGATCAAGATGAATTATTGACATATAATCAACCAAAACAGTAGTTTTTATATCTTTATTATTATGTGACTTTAAATCATTTAGAATAAACTGACTTGTACTGGGACAGGGGACTACTAAAATAAATTTAGCTGCTGAAAGGCTGCCGCAGTTTAACTGCTGCAACTTGTCTCACCCTGATGCTGGCCCTCAGCATGTCGGTACCATCCATATTGCTTCTGAGAGGTACGCTTCTTTTGGTTCCAGGTCTTTTCATCATACTGGTATACCCTGGATTCAGCAAGATGACAACTTGAAATTTGATTTAGCTGATCTCTGCAAGTGATCTGAACTTCCAAGCCCAAACATTTGTTGGAAACAAGATACTGTGGGGAGAATGAATCCTCTGGTGAGAAAGAAAGGTTGTGAAGGAAAATAATTGGCTAAGTCAAGATACATTGTGATATTAGCATTTTTCTCCCACTGTGATATCAGCTTGTAAAATTAGTTTTATGCTTCAATCATAGAATTTGATCCCACCTAGTGGGATTAAGGCTCGTAATTATTGTTTTTAATCATAGAATTTGAAATAAGATAAAAAGAAACTTATCTGAGTTAGATCAATTTTCTGCAGGTTTGTTTATCAACCTTTTCTTTTCCCCTTCATGGGGAACACTAACTTATAGGCAGCAACTTCAAGACAAGTATTAGATGGTTAAACTGATCATTGCAATTAATCTGACATGTATTAGCATGTTTTGGTCCCACATAAGGAAGTTCTCTTATGGATATAGCATACGAGGCATAAAAGTAAAGTAGGAGAAAATAGGCCTAATTGTTATTTTCTTATCTGCTCTTTTTGGGTGAGTTTTTTCATTTGTATTTATAATATCATAGTTATCCAGTGCACGTGACATCATAGGTTCTAGGGGATTCAAAGCTTGTAGTGATTGACCATGGAGTAGGTTAGCTGGCCACTAGTACTGATGTTTGACCATGAGCGTGTTGCACTGACGTGCCAACACAGGGTGGGGGGAAACTATGATGACTCTGACCTATATTGGATGTGTCGGGTGGAACTGCAGTGGGTTGGGTCTGGAATGGGTTTGCCTCAACTAACCTGAATAGGAAAATTTTCTCCGACACCCAACCCATTCCCAGATCCAGTTTTTCCTCATACCTATTTCTCATTTGTTACTGTAACACACATTTTCCCCCTTTAAGTTATCCAGTTCTATAGTATGAATCTGAGTTTTGACATTATTAATAGGAGACTAATATAATTATATAAAAGCTTAGTCTAACATAGAAGGATATGCTAAAAAAACCCATTTATAAGCATTTAATGCATTAATTTATCAATTTCTAGAAGAAATTGAACTTTTATCATGCAATTCTCTCAAGAACATATTTACTACTAACTATTACAGCTATGAATGTATATTCAAATGGCCTTATTATCCTTAATATCTATTAAGCTTCCAATTACCATAATAGGAGGCTTTAAGTCAAATAAATATACATTAATTTGAGTAAGACTCATTCAATGTTTTTTAACAGGTGCCTGAGGGGCGCTCATTTGCATTACCCATTTGCCAATGGAGAAAAATAGGTCATTCATCAGGTCTTATTGAAGCCCTCATAATCTCCGATGCTTGTATAATGCATACCGTGTCCATCTTATTAGAATCAGGTTGTATCTGGAGTTGTAGTTCAAGGTCAATTATCATCTCTTGTGCTGATTTCCATATTAGAAGTTTACAGGGCAGACCTATAACTTGGAGTAACGAATTCAATTATTAACTTCTTAGCTAGGGTACCTAGCCTTTCAGGTGAATTCTGATGTTTGTTAGGTGGTATAGTTTAGTCGTGGTTGTCTGATTTGCGTTGCTCTTTGCTTGTATTTTTAAGATCACCCTGCATTAATTTGTGTGATCATTAAAGTTCCAAAATATCATCAAGAGATTTTTTTTCTTTTTACTTTCCAGTAATTAAAAATTGTTGGTTGAGTCCAACTTTCATTTGTTAAATGGCCTTGCTTGTCATAAAATTGCAAATTTCCTTCCATTCTTCCTTGAACTTCATGTGAATTCTCTTAAACCATCTGAACAAAGTCTAAATATCACTTTATAATTTCTCATGTACTGCTTTGAATTCACTCCAGAATCGAGGATATTGATTCTGCCAGTCAGGATGCTATAAACGGCCAGCCATCAAGAAGGCCTATCATTGAAATGACAATTCCTTCTGTTCTGGACAAGACCATCTCTCCACCAGGTTCTTAAAGTTTGTTACTTATGATGCATTTCTCACATTTTTTATTTCTCATGCTGTACTTGCATCTTCTACCATCCAGAACTTGTGGAATATTATTTTGTCAGAATTAGAACCATAAACCATGAAAATGATAGGAAATTCCACGTTTTATTTTTGGAAAGTTGAAGCAAATGTGCTGTACTCCATTGTGCATATTCTGATGCAGATTTTAAAAAAAGAACTAATTGGTTGCAAATCAAGAGTGGGATGCAGGCCTAGTGCTTAGATGGTTAAATGTTCCTTCTTCCTTAGTTGTTTCAGAAAACTGGAAGAGCATTGGCCAGTTTAAGTGGCTTCAATTTCCCTAAATTTGTTAAGGCACTAGCCTAAGGATGTAAATGGCTCCCAGGAAAAGTGACTAGCCTTTCCTGTCTTTGTAGTTCATTCTTGGGGAATCCAAGAACTTTGCACAAAAATCATCTGAGAACTCTCATATCAAAATGGGACTTGGTGACTAATAAATCTTCTATTTCACTTGTTTTTCCTGCTCTATCAATACTCTTGTGTTTTCTATCTTGTTCTTATTCATATTGCACACAGCACTATTTCTTTTCCTTTATTTTCCAACATAATCGCTGTGCAATTCATTATGGTATCATTTTTAGTATCCTGAGCATGACCTATTGATAAGAATTGCTGCATCACACCAATGCAACGTAGCTGTTTCTCAACAGGTAAACATGTGATCAACTTGTTTGTTCAGTACACGCCCTATAAACCCTCCAAAGGCAGCTGGGAAGACCCTGCATATAGAGTGAGTTGGATTTTATGAAGCTCCTCTTTTCTGCTTCTGAACTTAGTAGCTCATGCTGGCATCGGCATTCATTCCATAGCTTGTTTTTTTTCATCTCTATTGGTTATGATGTCCAGTTGCCAACAAGATTTGGCTCTTTTTCCTGCTTTTTCCCGCCTCCCTCCCTACTCCATCCATACGTCCACAAATTGTCAAAGCGTGTCTTTTATCTTCATCTCTATTAGCTTATAGATACTGGCATTCCCTTCTCCCCCTTCTTATCCTTGCTTCCTTTACTTATCTTTTAGCTACCCAAGCTACCTTAGTAAGTTTTATTAATATATACACACATTATACATGTATAAATATTAAGTTATGCAGGCACAAATTTTGCAATTTGAGTACTAATTCTTATGAACTCAGCTTCACCTTTCTGTAGGAGTCGTTTGCGCAAAGATGTTTTAACTTGATCGATGAATATGCCCCAGGCTTCAGCTCATCAATTATTGGCTATGACATGTTGGCTCCACCAGACCTTGAGAGGGAAATTGGTCTAACAGGTATAACAATGCATTGCTGCATTGTTTGTATGAGGAAATATGAGTACACTTATCTTCAATAAACAATATCAGAATGGAAAGTGGGGAACCTGGGCATATGTTCTATTA
The DNA here is from genome assembly GCF_014633365.1 of Diospyros lotus. Classification (NCBI taxonomy): domain Eukaryota; kingdom Viridiplantae; phylum Streptophyta; class Magnoliopsida; order Ericales; family Ebenaceae; genus Diospyros; species Diospyros lotus. Next base: position 9,462,165 of record NC_068343.1, on the reverse strand, counting down.
AACCAGACCTTAAACTGCACACACATTTTGATAAGAGAGTCGGTCAGGTATAGTAATCAAGAACAAAAACCATGTTCCTCTATGGTAGGTTAACCTGGCACTTTAATCCAGGGAGGACCAAATTTCTGCCATGCTAAATGTCAAGCACTTGTGGACTTTATCACAATATGATTTTTAGTGTTTCTATAGTGCCTACTTGGTCAAAGTCTGCTAAAAACCTGATAGTCGACTGGCTAGCAAGTAGCTGGTAAGAAATTGAACAGATCACAAGCATAGTCTGACAAATTCATTATTGCAGCAATATTACAGCATTCTCAGCTCTTCTCTCACCTATTTCAAAATAAAATTTAGGTTCTCACTGAAGATAATTTGTTGCAAGTCAATGGAATTTCTAGTTTCATTATACACCCCCCCCCCCCCCCCGGCCGGGACCTTTTGGCAAGTATTGAATTCTACACAGTGGGAATTGCTTTGGTTTTTAGAGTAGGAATTACCTGCAGTTATTATGGATTAATATGGGTTTTGCAAATGGAAGTAGGTAGCTCACAGGAAGAACTTCCGACTTATTTAACATTTTGATTATCTGCTAATTAACTTAGCCGCTCATGGATCATGTCACTAAGTTCCTATTCTTGAACGCTTTTGGTAGGAGGGAATATATTTCATGGTGCCATGGGACTAGACTCTCTTTTCCTTATGCGACCTACAAAAGGATGGTAAATTCAAAACTCTGCAGATTCTCTCCATAAAAATTGCCAATTCTTCCCTGGCTTTCTAGCTTTTTCCCAAAGCTGTGTAAACTTTATTTCTCAAGAGCGCTTTCCACTTTTCTAATGATTTCCCTCTATTTGGGGGTTGTCCATCTATTTATATTTTAAGGTATTATCTTTTTACCCTATAATAGTTCCAATGGATAATACACTATCTTCATGTCATCATGTGTTTCAAAAATTAATACACAACTTCAATTTATTCTGGACTGAAATGTAAAAGATAAAAATTAACAGATCTGAACAGATTTAATGAAAAGACAGCAAAATTGGCATACCCTTTAATGCTTTTAGAGCATCTATTTTCAACCTTATTCATTGAAATGTTCCAAGTGCAGGTCAAATTACAGAACCCCAGTGCCGGGACTGTACTTGTGCGGGAGCGGGACGCATCCCGGTGGCGGTGTCATGGGTGCCCCAGGGCGTAATGCCGCCCGCGTGGTCCTTGAAGATGTCAACAAGCCATTGAAATGATGCTCAAAGCAAAGAGTCAGATAGTTACACATTGATCTAATGCTTTATTCTGCTTACGAGAACTAATAAACTAAATAATTTTCATTCCACTCAATAGTTACCAGAAGAAAAAAAACGTAATACATGTTTCAACATAGAAGTACCAAGCTCGAACTTCAAATTCAATTGAACTATGCATAAAACAGAGATTGCTTGTTGGAGCACCCACTAATTAAAAGTGTAATACGAACAATTTTTGTACGAAAAAATGTCAGTAAACCTTCACTTGACTTGCACAACCTCAAGTTTCTCCAATAATGAATCCGATGTAGTGTCGTGTAACTGCCTACGACTTCTTAAAGCAGTATCAGATCACCTGGGCAAGCATGCAGCAAACTTCGTCCCATTTCAGACATCCTGGTTGTCAAATCAATTAACTAGAGGAAGATCACCCACCTAGCCATGATACGGATTTAGGGAAAAGTGTGATGCCTTTTGAGGCTGTTTCTAACCTGCATTCACCAGTTGGCAGCTCCACGTGAAAAAATGGAGAGTCAAAATCTAATGCGAATACTGGCATCCCACCCAAATAAGGGTGTGCGATGAGAGAGGGTGTGCGATGAGAGAGAGTACTTCGAAATTTCTCCAACAGCATTCAGAACTTCGGTTGAATTAGTTTCCAGTACTTGACCGCCAAAAACGATCTCATCTAGAATAGCATGCGCCTGCAGAAGATAAGCTAATTTCGGCTTAAACACTTACCTTGTATGCTTATAAAAGTACATTCAAAAGAAAATGTACTGGAGGCTGACCGGTGAGAAATTTTAGTCAAAATTCCAGCCAGTATGCAAGGTCAATGATGTCATACTACTGATGTCTACAATGGTTTTTGTATGTATTCTCCTTGAGAGATTGTTAAATTTTCCATGCTGCTGCATGCCAATATCTAAATTCAACTTGCAAATTCTAAAAAGCATCACTTGGATTGTTGTTAAACATGGAACAGGCGAAATCAATTTCAAAGTCAATCAACATTTCTTATAATGGAGCCAAGCATAATTGGTACTGTATTAAAAGGATACTACCCCAACCTCAAAGAAGGTTAGAACTTCCCTCCCTAAGTCAAGATTAATTGTCAAGATCTTAAAAATTTTAACTTGCAATATAGCAAATATATCATCTCCACTGGCAATATTTGCTAAATAAACGGGATAAAAATTTATGTATACCTAGCAAAGAGGAAAATAGAGGCCTGATAGGATTAAGAAAAAGAATAGTACATGCTACAAAGGAAACTACAGAAACAACCTTGTTATAACTGAAGACTATGTCAAGCTCGCAGACATTTTTGAAGCTTTTGTCCAGCGTTTCCACAAAAACTGAAAGAATTAAGATAAATTTAAAATAAGTTACCCAATCAAATAAAGGCAAAATTTACAGAATATGAATCTTCAAATTAGCAATTGAGGGAAAAATAAGAATAAAAAATTTCGGCGTATGTCATATCTGTAACGAGCCTAATCAGTTATTCCCCATCAAGATCTCCTCATGACCCCAACAAGTTATTCAGTGAAATCACTAAGCAACTTTTTTAAACTTAGCAAAACTAGTCACAATTAAAAAATAAAAGCAACAATTTAAAGTATGTACCCATAAAATAAAGGAAAAAAAAGGAAAAGAACATTGAAAGTCCACTACTAGCTGGGATGATACACAAAGAGTTGATGAGTAGGCAGCAACTATATCATAGAACCGTCTGACCCTGCATATAAGGATCATGTTAATCCTACATGTATAAGCTGCATGCAACCTTTTTGTTTTGTTATTATAGTCCAAGAACATTATATTTATCATAAACAAGATGGCCAGTGGAATCAACTTCCACAGGAATTAACAACATAAACAATTTACAGTTGAACAGTATGACCATATTAAAGACATTTTTAGTCCTAGGAAAAGTTTCAGCCCTAATGCACAAACTTAGGAGAAGTTCCATCATCATAGGCCATAAAAAGAAATATATATATACATATACGAGGCAGATGTGCAGTATAGACCTCTTATTTTATTCACAATTTTCCGTGGGTAAATTGGTACCAGAAAGGGAGATACATCCACCAGAGTTCTCATATAGGGTGGTAGCTGAGGTCAGGTCTATTCCAAGTTAGCACATAATGCCTTGTAACAAAACAATGATCTCTTTGCATTCCAGTTCCTTTTGTGGAATTCATCACCCACACAAGATTTTGAAGCCATTCTTAGGTAGCTGACCTCACATTAACCATAAAAAGAGGTCTCTATGGCACAGTGCTCTCTTTGTGAGGGTCAGGAGAGGGTTTTTTGGTTAGACAACCTTTTCTTCACTTTCTTATCAAAAAGATGTTTACACAACTCAAACTCACCTTTTAGTCACAAAAGAGCAATCTTATTGCTGCTACCAAGGTTCGTCCTCGAACCTTGAATTAATCATAATAAAATGAAACAATTATTGCTGTTCTAGTAATGTCACCGATTAATTTCATGAAAAGCTCATCCATTGAACATTGTATCAGCTATGAATGGTAAATTGGCTTCCGCTTTTGTCCTTAAAGCTCCTATTGAAGATAATATGTGTGATATGTGATTAAGACAAATTGGTCTTGTGAGAAAAATACCAATAGACTCTTGTGAAGAGGGTGGATGGTAGAACTAGTATTTAGTAAAAGCAATAGAGGAAGACCAAGGTCCAAGACAAAACAGGGTTTGAGGATCTTCAGTGTAATATGAGTTACAATGGACTTATATAAGATAAAGTCACGAATAGAAATGATTTGCAAACTAGAATTCAGGTAGTCGACCCCACATAATGGGATTAAGGATTGATATGGTGTTATTCAAATTTTATAAACAAGATCCCATTTTTTTTTTTTTTTTTAATTTTAGGTTACATTCAGCTTAAAGGTGAGATAAACATGTCTGACAGCATACAAGATTTTGCTGTCCAAGAAAATAATGAAAAGTTCAGAAAGGAAGTCATTATTCATATGCATTATCTGAATTGTTTTAAGGTCAATAGATGGACTTATTTGCAATGCCTACTTCAACCATAATGTCATAAGAATAAAAATATTGATTACCTTGCACATTATTGATGGTAATCATAACTGAATTGGCACCACTAACAATGCTTGATTCACTGAATATGCCAATTTCTCCGACTTTCCAAAATTATACCATAAGCATTATTGCAACCAAACCAAGAAAGTTATTCCTACCTACTTCAGTTGTTTTTCCATTTCAATCTACCAAGTGCAATAGTTCAGTTAACACCGTAAGTTAATATGTTTTTTCATAATATCTTCCACTCTTATGTTGGCATCCATTGTCCCTAGCATTTTTCCCTCTTTCGATATTGACAAATAATTTCTGATTTATGTTTGCAATTGCAGTTACGAGTTTTTTGACTTTAGATTGTTAAATAGTTTAAATGAAGTTTATGAGACTTTCCATTTGATGCAATTGATAGTGCATGGATTTTAGTGCAGGGTAAAAAATTAGAGTTTACCTTGTATTAAGTCAAGCATGGCCAGCTCATTCTCAGAACTATCAAACACAAAGACAACATATAAAGTTGCATAGTGCTTGTATACAAGACGAGTATCCTGCAGGATATGTACAAGTCATGTTCCAACGTCCACCTGGACAAAGTATTGACAAATAGACATGACAAAGCAAAGAAAGATTTTGATCCAAACAATCACGGGTCTGACATGTTGAAATCAAGCAGAATGATATAATTACCAGAACACAAGTGGCCCGTAAGTTATGTATGATCTTCAAAGTTCCTCAGAAAAGAGGGTTGAATTTATGTGCAACAATAACACTGAAATTTTCTGTAGTATTTTCTTATCCTGAGAATCTAAATAAATTAGACTGGTATACATATATCATTTTTAGAAATCATCAAGAGAAGATCAAAACTAGCATCAGCAGGATTTGTCGAGTAATCAACCATAAGTTGCAAGTAATTGAAGATGGCTTAATGATGGTAAGAATTACGCCAGATTTTGGTAGAACGAAATTGACAACAGCTGCTATCATTTATACACCAATTACTGAACAGTGGGCTTAGTAGCTTTGTAATCTTATAGAAGAATTGATGGCGATGAGACTAAACAATTCAAGAGAGATTCTATTTTACGACGCCACTAAGGCCTATGCCTAGGACCCCCAAGGAGAAGGGGCCCCAAAATTAATAATTAATTAAAATTTTTTTATTTTTATTTTTTGAGATGTAAAATCACTAATCCTATTTTACGATGGCTTTCTTTATATTCATACTCTATTAATTTTGTTATTTCATTTGAACAAAGAGGCCCCCTAACTCTCAAAGTTGACGGATCATTTTCCAATATTAGACCATGTATAGTGAGATGCCATTTAAATGAGAAGGCTCTCAACTTCCTAAGTCTATGGATTATTTTTTAATATTAGACAATGAATAATGTGGTGTAAACTAGTAACGTAACGAAAAAAAAAGAGACAAGAAGTGGTATTTGATAAAATGAAATTTCATTTGGAGAATCTGCACTTATCTGGGCATTAAAGAAAAAAACAACAAAAGTAGATAAGTGAATTTTTAATTTACAGACTTAGCTGTAAACTCTTCACATTTTTTATTTATTCAATTTTTACTTTTTCATTTTTTTTTTCGTTTTTCTTGTCTATATTGTCAATTGAAAAGGATTTACTTTCTAAACTAGAATATAAAAATTTAATTACTGATTTTAAATCTCAAAAAATAAGAAAAATAAATTTTCAATAATTTTTATTATTTTTTGGAAGGCCACTAAACTAATTATCGGCCCCCTTGAGCCGGCCCTCACCAGAAATCATAGCCGCTACCATTTATAGACTACTGTCAGTGAACTGTGGGCTTAATAGATCTGTGATTTATAGAGGCATCATATAGACGGGGATGAGATTGAACAATTCAGAGAAGCAGAAATTACTGGCCCGAAGATCGACTCCACTTGTATGAAACTGCTAACGTTCTCAGGTCTACGACATAAAACTGCAAGAGAATTAAAAGGCCAAACATTAATCAGCCATCATCAAAACTAAAGATCAACATAGTAGTCATATAAACGTGTTTGTCTAACGTGTATATACCAATCAACAGAGAGAGAGAGAGAGAGACCTGAGTATACGCTTCGAACAATCTGTTGCTGGTTCTGAGCAGGCTACCTCGCGAAAGAAATTCAACTGAAGAGGTTATTGCGATGAAAATCAAATTACATACCAAAATGGATCCAATTATTTGGAGAAACATGAATAATCATGCAAATAGGAATTCTAGATATAGAGATGGCCAGAGAGAGGGAGAGATTTGGTTGGGACCTGAAAATCATAAAATCTGGCAAGGCGAAGTTTGCCAAGGGTGTTCATCACCATCACCGCCCTTATCATGCTTCTCTTCTGTTCTTGCGCGGTCAGAGAGAGAGAGAAGAGTATTTGGTAGACAGTGTGTTCGGGAGATGGGATGAAAAGGAATTGGCCGGAAGGGGCGAGTCGAACGGAAATGGATGGAAGAATGAGCAGTTAATGAAAATGACTGAAATTAGTCAAGTTACTTTTTACGTTATAATTCTTTAAATTCTTATTTTTTGTCACGCCTATTTGACAAACTGTAAATCTCAGCAAAAATGGACTGAATATTTATTTATTTTTCTTGTTAATATTAATTTTAAAAGAATAACAATTAGTTTTTTTACTATTTAAATAAAATTTAATTTAAACTTATTTTTTATAAACTCAAAAAAGATAAAATCCCTCGCTCCTCCCGCCAACCTATAATATGAAGAGAGGAGATTAATCACGAATCTAACAATCAAGATTTAACAGAAAATCTCTCACCGAGTATATAACGACTACAAGTCACCAATTTTCAAGAAATCTCGCTGTACTAGGTCGCAGGGTTTATTTTTTATGAACTTGACGTCCTCATAGGGTGCCACGGGCCAACCACGGGTTTCCTTTTCGGCGAGTCTGATTATTTCTTCTTGTTGAAAGCTAAAAAACGTAACACCGGATAAACAGCCAACAATTGTCTGCCAGATCAGCAGGTAGCATGAAACCTTGCCGTCCGCGTGAAAACGCCTCGCATCTCTCTTACAAGGAAGCCCTAAGGATTAAATGCGTCTGAAGAGCGAAGAACTGATCTGAACGGCCGCGTATTAATCATGGCCATTGACGGAGACGACGACGATGTCGACATCAATCCCTTCGCAATGCTCCTCCCCGACGACCAAAAAGCCGAAGCCGAAGCAAAGGAAGCAGAGGGAGAAGATGAGACTAGATTCCTTGCAGAGCACGAAGCAACTCACCAGCTTCAGCAGCACCACATCCGTTCGATCGACTCGGCGATATTGATCAGGCAGCTCCAGTCCGAAGGCCTCTCATTCCAGCTCTGGCCGGCGGCCACCACCTTCCTCGCGCTCCTCGACCGCCATCGCTCTGATCCGAACGCCAGCCCCCTCGCTCCCACTCTCTCCTCCGCCGCGCCAACCAGCGGCCGCCTCCGCATCCTCGAGCTTGGTTCCGGCACCGGCCTAGTCGGAATCGCAGCCGCCATTATTCTAGGAGCTGTCGTCACCGTCACGGACCTCCCGCACGTGCTCCCGAACCTCCGATTCAACGTCGAGTCCAACTCGAAAGTTTTGGCCGAGCACGGTGGGAGAGTTGATGTGGCGCCGCTGCGCTGGGGGGAAACTGAGGATATGGAGGCGGCTGGGCCGAGGGTACGACGTGATAGTGGCTTCGGATGTTGTATACCACGATCACCTCTACGAGCCTTTGCTTCGAACTCTGAAGTTCTTAATGCTGGAGGGAGAGAAGAGGATGGTGTTTGTGATGGCGCATTTGAAGAGGTGGAAGAAGGAATCCGTGTTTTTCAAGAGGGCGAGGAAGCTGTTCGACATTGAGGTCATACACGCGGATGGTCCCTCCAATGAGTCTAGGATTGGGGTCGTCCTGTATCGTTTTGCGGCCAAGTGTAACATGAATTGATGTCGCAAATGATTCGTGCAATATGCAATTGCAATTGTTCTTTGAGGTAGCTCTTTTTGTGTTTACTGTTTCCTTCCTTCAGTATTTTTCCTTCTCTTTCTTTCACCTCAACTGTTAGTCAAAACACACAAGCTGCAATTTCAATCCTCTATATGAAGGAATGTGAAAACGTCATTTCTTCATCCCTTTCTTTTTCTATCCTTCTCTCTTTCCTTTGAATTACTCATTCAAAGTGGAATGTTACTCGATTATCCCAATATGCAGAGGTAATATGAAATCTCTCTCCATCTCCAAGCATGAAAGAAATACTCAAATAACAGTCATATATGTACTTTGTCAAATTTGTACCATACAAAAACAAAATCTCTTGCACAGCTAAAAACTGAACATCATATTTTCAGACAAGGCAGAATTAAATTCTTTACAACAAAATCAGCTTCCAGCAAAACAGAAGATCTTCACATCGCAAGAGAACACAGAATCTTCACAACACAAACCACACTTGCAACAGCCTATTTATGAATTACGAATATAGTTCTTCTTTACCGTAATAGGAAGTCATCCACTTCTCTGATGTCCCTTAATCATTGGCAGCCTTCCGGGAAACACCCTGAAATAGCATGACTATGATTCTCTTCTCGAGTCACTACCTGATTAAACCATATTTGAACATTAACGTTCATCGCTTCCTCCCAAGTGCGCCTTTGTAAACAGCCTTCATGCTCTGCGAGTCCTTAAAGCAAACGAAGTGTACAAGAGTATTACTGTTGGGATAGACTGCAAAGACACTAGTCCCTATCTTCTTGTTGCAGAGGGAGCACATGCTATCACTGGTAATCTTCACTACTGTTTTCCTTTGGGTATAAAGTTCATCTTTTACCTGTTTCACATAATGAGCTTTCAGACACGCAGAGATGATGGAAAGGAACTTGTAAATATTAGTTTAATCAGATTGAAAAAAATACTCTGATCAAGTAGTGAAAGATTAAAGAAATGCTTATGATGAAAAGATAAAAATAAACCAATATAAAAGAAAGGATAAGAACAAGCTTTGACTCAGCTGGGCCTTTTAGGATCAATAAAGATAATTCTCAATGGTGGAATACTAATTTGGGGCCTTCTAGGCTTGAACTATCATATTCTTCTGGAAGTATAAAGGTTAAATTGGTGAACTTTATGATTAATCGACCAATCTGTACACTGGTAGAAAAGGAATATGCGGAAACTTATCTACAACAGATACAACAGGCCGGGTGATATGTTTTACAGCAAAATTATTGAAGCCACTACTAGAAAAACAGTTTCAGCCAAAGAATATCCATTGTCAGTGGCTAAAATAAAACAAGCATACAAGATTACGCATGAATGAAGCCAAATGAATCTGCTTACAATAGTAAACGAGCAGATTAAGTCCTTCAATATCTAATACAATTCTCAGATCATATCCTGATTAAGTAAAATGCATCGACACACGAATACCTGCAGGTTCTCACTCTCACGCAAACTCTTGATAACAGAAAAGTTCCGGTATGCTTCACTGGATTTTCTGATAAGGGGCCCAAGAAAGGGAAGCAAGTTCTGCAAAACCCAACAAAAACAATAATTAGATTAGCTTTCTTCAAGCACACAGAAGCATACAGAGTTCAAATATTAATGGTTGATAATCATATACTATCAAATGCAAAATATCATATGAGACTACTGGAGAGTCGCACATCCCTCCCCACATGAAATCTCAAGCTAATAACATGGCTCCCCTTAAAGAGTGAGGAAAAAAAACATATTTATGACTTCATTACATAATGGGATGCCAGATTATTTTTACCATATAGTATATAACTCAAGTACCATTTAACATATATAAGCATTCATATATTGTATAATTGCAAACAGGCGTATTGTTACTTGAACTAAATGACAAATAGTAATTGGAACTACCTTAATTTAAATGCTGCAAAGAGAAGCATCCTATGTGTTGTGAGAGAAGTTTTTCAGAACAAAAATGGTCCCTTATGGGCATGTCATACCTTTACCGTAGTAGCCCTTTAACAGTTTGTGACTTCACTGTGATTCAAACAACTTTCTAGTTTTTCCACAACATGTGAATATTAGTTGCTAATGTCTTTCATACTCAACATCCTTCGCATTATCTCCAGTTGGAAGGATTTCTCTTGCAAACCTTTATTGCTTAAATGTTCAAGAATATAAGTTCACAGAAGTTCTAAAAGCTGTTGTTGAATTAAAATTTGAATAACCTTTCACCACATACTACTGAGGCTTGTAAAGCCTAATTCCTACTACTGAGGCTTGTAAAGCCTAATTCCTGGCAATTAAAAGTCTAAGACTACATCATGGGAATACAAAAAGCATTGCCTTCATCATCACCATTTAAGTGATAAGTTTGTATATAACCTCTCCTAGAGATTTATGATTGTGCGACAGCCATAAAGATAACCAATTACCTGTAACTTAGTGCCCCTGGGTAATAGTTTTAATGCCTGTCCACCATTGATTCTGTCCCACCTTCGGCTCAACAGATCAAAGACCTCATCCAACATAATACTGGAACCTGCTTCCTCGTTGGGATCATCTGCATCACCATCACTCCTCCCACTGTCAGTACTGCTGGGACTGATTCGGACTTCTACTGCACCTTCTATCTCCGCAATTTTCCTGGATGAGCGACTTCCTTTCATTTTAGTTGAACTTCCTGAAGCAACTCTCGGAATACCAGAAGTGGGAGTTGATACCAGATTGGTGATTCGCTTTTCAAAGTTTTTTGTCGTCTTTTGAGGATTCAAATATATTTGCAAGAGAGTGAGGTAGATATTGCTATATGATTTTGCAGAATGTTGGAGTGCAGACTCATAAACACGATCACAGTAGGACAATGCTAGATCAGGAACATGAAGCTACAAATGCCAATTACAACAACATATCAAGTCTTTATCCCACTATATGGGGTCACTACAAATCTCAATTAAGTATAATTAATCACTGGAGAATTTTGAATTAGACAATAACAGCCAATTAGTAAGAAATTTCAGTCATATGATAAATGTCAGAAACCAATGATTAAAGGATGAATAGCTTGTCTATTATATTAATTATGATGAAATGAAATAATCCTCACAACAGGAGCAAGAATGATCATTGTAATCGGAGGAACAACATAACCAGAAAAGCTTATGCATAGAAGGGAGAATCAAGACTCAAGACTCACTTATTTAACCTCAACAGGTTAAAAAGCCCTGCCTGAAGCCTCAGAATCAGCAGGCAGATTGATAATTCTGGAAAAGAACTACCATGGACACATAATCACAGAAGAACTAGCTAACTCTAATAACATGTTGAGTTAGAAGCTGAGAGTCAGACAGAACAGGCACAATCTTGCATAAGCACAACAGAGGAAAAATTGAACTTATTGATGAGGAATGCCAGAAATGCTTTTCAGGATCAGACGATCCTCAAACTTGTAGGTGCCACCCAGCCAGATGACTATCAGATTTAAAAAAGATAATAATATACCTTATGAACATATATTGATAATGCAAGCTCATGTTGGTTCATTTTTCCCAACAAAATTGCACGCTCTTCAAATAAATCATCCGCCGGAAGTCGCTTTAATAGAGCCTCTGTATTATATCCTGAGATGCTCTCTAAAGCGGACAATAATTTCTTCCTTGTTGGGGAATACGTTTTTTCGTCCCATTTCTGTTGAGCACTTAGATCTACATGCCATTCAAGCACTTCGGAAAGATAGATTTGCACCTACCATAGACAAGACCAATAAGTATATCCATTTCAGATTAGAATCTTATGCACAAGGATAGAGATAAGAAAAAATGTTTATTTGTTAAGTAGTTGGCGTTGGCAACAACAGCTCATTTTGTAAGATTTTCCCAATTAACAGTATTACAAATAAAATTAGCCTCTAAATAGTGATTAGAACAGCAAGTTTGAAGTATCAGTACCATTTCATTCTGCAGATTTCCAGATATCCCATTTTCATTCATTGCAAGCATCAGTTCTAAATATGTGGCCTGCATATTGGGTGCATGCTGCTTTAAGTAAGAGTTAACCAAATCTGCTGGAATATTTCCAGACAAAAAGAGCTCAATGGTTTGTGTCGGACAACTTTCGAGGACGTGCATTGAAAACTCCAATACAAGCATAGGATCGGTCCCGCAGAGAGGCTGCAAAAAATATTCACATACACACACACAAAAGAAAAAGAAAAAGATATTAAGAAACTAAAAATATTAAAAAAAACAATAACCAAATTTCTAAAAATTTGAAAAATGAATAGTTTCAATGCACTAATGCATTTCTACTCAGATCATGCACCAGGCCATCATTGCCATGTCTAGTTAGTAAACAACAAAAAGAGAATTTGACAGTCAAAACTTGGATATTTCTCAAACTTCAAAAACAGGGGCATAGAAGCCATAAATAAAACTACATGTACAAGACATGATGAAGAGCTAAAATTTAAACTTTTTTTTTGGAACATAAAAAAAAAAATTGCTATCCAGAAAAAAAGATAAAAATATTATAGTTGAAGTGAAAGACTACAAGTCAAAAATTGAACAATTGAAAGGAAGCTCTAAAATGAAAATAAGGGAAGACAAGTTCCTTTTTGGTAGAGAGATTGTTCACACCAAAGGTAGCATCTGCAGGCACATCTGGAGACAAAAAACAATGTGAGTTGAAACATTTATGAAACACAAAATAACATGTGGTTTAAGTATCTTAAACTATGGCTATTGCTTGAGAAAGTTGGTGTGATTCAAGAGCTGATGAAAAATAGCAGGTACAAGGCTCTTTTGAGTTAGGTTGACATTAGTATTGGTAGTAGCTAATAGTTTACACATCCCTATGCTCAACCTAATCAGCTACATTGTGCGAATGGTGTGGAATGATATAAAGCTTTCTCGGTGACTCTAGAATCAACATATTAAGCATCCAAATAAGAGACAACACAAACAATATTGTAACTTCATATGGGAAAACTTACTTTGAGATAGTCAATAATCATCTCAGGCTTGAACTTCTGTGTGAGCTCTACTTGAGGTTGTTCTGACTTTGACTCCTCAATTAATTTATGCAGAAGATTGAGGGCTTCACGGTGCATAGCATTGCACTTGTAAAGTTCAAGCAAAGCGATGTATTGATTCCTTTTCTGAAGAAACTCCTCACATATTTTTATATCACAGTAGTTGAGACCTTTCAGTAGTTCAACTGCAGCTGAAGATTGTCCAGTTAAAAGAAGAGCTTGGAGTAGTGCTGTATCCAGTATTGCTGCCATCTCCCTAGCAGCTGAGCTAATGGTAATGTTAACACGGCCCTAAAAGACCAAAGAAGATTAGAAGCTTAAGTAGAATAAAGCTATGGAGATGAAATAACACAGACAATCTTTTGCAAAATTTAATCAATATATAATATCAAGGACTACAGGTAGACATAAATTGGAAAGGAAAAAAATAACTGAAAAATAATGACTAAATTGGCAAAATAAGTCATGAGAATTCAAAGATATATATATAGTATCAAATGATAAATCCAAAATACAGAGAAATTGTTCAAAACTGCTAGTATATGAAAAATGGGTTCATACAAAATTAATTAAACAGATTCTTTAATTGTCCCAAATCAAATATCCAAAACTGAGTTCTAATCAGAAATAGATAGCCAGCATGAAGTAAGCAAACCAGCAAAGTGCCAATTATTATAGTGAAGTGTTATTGACTCCTTACTTAATTTTGACGCAAACTTGAGCCTGTAAGATACAGGTAGATGAACAGCTATTTGATCATCAGCATTGTCTGCATTGATTTCCTTACAAACTGATTCAAAGATTACTTGAAACTGTCACTATATGAACAATGAGTTCATAAGAAATTAAGCAAATAAATTCTTTCAAGTGGTGCAAGTCAATTATCCATCATTTTCTAATAAGAACTGGAAAGTAGGGCCATCACAAAGTAAGCAAAATAAGCAGAGCAATGTCCCTGCATAAACACATAAAGATCCTGCACTTACGTTGACAAGCCAAGGTCATTGTGGTCTTAATGTTACCCATAAGGATAAGCTTTGATTCAATTGCAGGGTGAGGTTTAAGTCAACCATCAACTCTGTATCCGTTTACTAAGCCATGTTATGAACTGAGTAGTGTCCCATAACTCTGCTACAAGATTTCTTGCAATTCCCACGTTGGCTACAAAAGCCCCCCATACTAATAGGTCATTCATTGAGAAGCAGTTCTTTAACTGCTGGGCTAGTGTTCCTTTCTGGGCAATTATTAGTCCTCAATTTTGATCCATTAGGCAGAATCAAAGCCAACTAACACAAATAATAACCAAGCAAGGATTTGTTTATTTAGTTCTTGATAGGCTATACCCAACAGGACTTGAGAGTTCTCTTTATTCATGGAATGCAACCTAAACTGTATGTCCAGATTATCCATAGAGGATATTCAACTATGTGATAGAACCCATTATTTTGGATTAAATTCTACACTAAAACAGTAGAACGAATCAATGTTTACAAGGATCCCAGCAATTGCTAGGATGAGAAAAAGCTAAAACAACCAATTGGCCTATTCGAGAGGGCCTTCTCTCTCCCCACGACAATTGCCCAGATTTCCCACACCTTCTCTCTCCTTTTCCCTCACCTTATATACCTTCTCATCAATCTGTTACAGCCACGTGAAGGAATATTCTACCCCTAACCAACTTTGGACTCTTCTATCCCTTAGTCAATTTCCTTGGCTACTCTTGATTTCTCCCCTCCTTTTACGCCTCTGATAGGTATGAATAACGGGGGTCCTAACATTACCCCCGCCCAAGAGACACACCTTGTCCTCAAGGTGAAATTCAAGAAACTGTTGCTGTATCTGATGGTAGGGCTCCCAAGTTGCCTCTAGGGGTGGCAGCCCCTTCCATTGGATTAGAACATCAAGGTTTCTCAAATTCTTTCCTGTGCCCGACCTGACTCCCAACAAAAATTCCGGTTCCACTTTCATCTCCAGGTCAGCAGTGAGCTGGTCTGGAATTTCTGCCATCTCTTGCATTGCTCCTTCCGCCTTGCGAAGCTGGGAGACATGGAAGACGGGGTGGATCGCGCAGGAAGGTGGTAGGGACAGCTTGTACGCCACTTTCCCAATCTTCTTCTCCACAGCAAAAGGCCCATAAAATTTCGGTGACAACTTCTCGTTCACCCTAGCAGCCAACGTCTTCTGTCGGTGGGGGCAGATTTTCACATAAACCAGTTCGCAGACCTCAAACTGCACGTCTCGTCGCCTTTTATCTGCTAAATTCTTCATTCTTGACTGCGCTTGCCGCAATTGGGTCTGCAACTCCTCCAAAACAGCATCCCGCTCCAGCAATTGTTGCTCGATTGCCGAAACCGCTGTGGTCCCTTTCTCATAACACAGCAACGGGGGAGGTTCACGCCCATAGACTATCTGAAACAGAGTTAGTTTTGAGGAGACATGATAAGAGGTATTATACCAATATTTTGCCCATGGAAGCCAACTGCACCATGCCTTGGGTTTGGAGGAGGAAAAAACATCAGAGATAAGTCTCTAAAGTGCGGCTTAGGACCTCAGTTTGACCATCGGACTGAGGGTGGTATGCGGTGCTTTTGTTCAACTGAGTGCCTTGCAACCTGAATATTTCTTCCCAAAAATGGCTGACAAATACTTTATCTCTATTGGAAACGATCGAGTTTGGAACTCCATGCAATCGGATAATCTCCTTCACGAAGATCCCTGCCATGCTGGCTGCTGTAAATGGATGCCTTAGAGCAATAAAATGTCCATATTTACTAAGTCGGTCCACCACCACTAAGATAGAATCCCTCCCCACTGATTTGGGCAACCCTTCGATGAAATCCATAGATACATCTTCCCAGATTTGACGAGGAATTGGAAGGGGATGCAGCAACTCTCCCGGAGACAGCGCCACATATTTATTTTGCTGGCACACAGGGCAATGTCTAACATATCGCTGAATGTCCTGCTTCATTCATGTCCAATACACATTGGCTGATATCCTCTTATAAGTCTTGAGGAACCCGGAGTGGCCCCCAATCTGTCCATCATGTCCCTCTTTTAACATCAAGGGAATGAGAGTGGAGCCCTTAGGGAGAAACAATTTCCCTTTGTAGAACAACTGCCCATCCACCCATGCAAACTTGGGTCTGTTCGTAGGATTTTCCAGCACCTCTCTAATAATTTCCTGAAGTGTCCCATCTTCATTAACCTCTTTTTTGAGCTGGTCCAGCTGCAATACCCGGGGAATGACGAGGGTCAAGCATGGCAGGTGAAGGAATGCAGGAGAGGGCATCCGCAGCCCAATTCTCCATCCTCGGGCGATATCGGATCTCAAAGTCGTAACCCATCAGTTTCACAACCCACTTTTGGCACTCCGGACTGACTACCCGCTGTTCCATCAAGAATTTAAGACTTCGTTGATCAGTTCTTATAACGAACCTTCGTCCCAATAAATAATGTCTCCACTTCCTCATAGAGAAAACTATCGCCATCAGCTCCCTCTCATATATTGACTTGTTTCGACCATTGGGATTTAGGGCATGACTGAAGAAAGCGATAGGTCGCTGCCCCTGCATCAGGACTGCCCCCAAACCATGCCCCGACGCGTCTGTCTCCATGATGAATTCCTTCGCAAAGTCCGGCAAAGCCAGCACGAGTAGTCCTATCATTGCTCTCTTAAGAGATTGGAAAGCTTGCTCCGTCTCCTCATCCCAAGAGAAATTATTCTTCCGTAGGCGATCTGTCAACAGCCAAGCCAGCTTGCCGTAATTTCTTACAAATCTTCAATAATACCCCGTAACGCCTAAAAATCCTCGGAGTTCTCGCAGCGACTTGGGGTTGGGCCAATCCAGCATCACTTGCACTTTAGCATTATCGGCAGCCACTCCTTCTTGGGAGATGATGTGCCCTAAATACCCAATATCCCGCTGTTCGAACGTACACCTCTTAGCATTAGCGTACAGTTGGTGAGTTGTTAGGACCCTTAACACACACCTTAGATGTTCCTTGTGTTCACTCATACTCTTACTGTAGACCAAAATGTCATCAAAGAACACAATAATGAATTGTCTCAAGTGCTCCTTAAAAATCTCATTCATCAAGGATTGAAAAGTAGCGGGTGCGTTTGTTAAGCCAAACGGCATGACTAAGAATTCATAATGACCCTCATGAGTGCGAAAAGCAGTCTTCGGAATGTCATCCGGTGCGATACGTATTTGATGATACCCCGATTTCAAGTCCAGCTTAAAATAAACAGCAGCCCCATACAGTTCGTCCAATAATTCTTCAATGACAGGAATGGGGAATTTATCGGGAATTGTTACCTTGTTTAAAGCCCTATAATCCACACAAAATCTCCAGCCACCATCCTTCTTCTTGACCAACAACACAAGACTGGAAAATGGACTGATACTCGGCCTGATAAGATCTGCTACCAACATCTCTCGAACCAGCTTCTCAATCTCATTTTTCTGGAGATGGGGGTAACGGTAAGATCGCACGCTTACCGGAGGGACTCCGGATTGTAACATAATCATGTGATCCCTCCCCCGGTGCGGGGGCAACCCACAATGCTCCTTAAACACCTCCTTAAAATCTGTCAGCGGGTCCTGTAATTCCCCAAGAACCATCTCTTCCCCCTTCTTTTCTTCAGCTGTCAAACTTCCCAATTCCAACAACACTCCTCCTTTTTCACGAAAAGCCTTCATCATTGACTTCAAAGTTACCAATGTTTTGCTGAGGCTGGGGTCCCCCAGTAGTGTTATTGTCATACCCCTCGATCTGAACTTCATGACCAATGAACCCCAATCAACTTGGGTCTCCCCAAGTGTGGCTAGCCACTTCATTCCAAGAATGACATCGGAGCTTCCTAGCTCTAATGGTAGGAAATCCTCAACTACCTCAACATTTTGCAACCGCAGAGTAACCCCCTTACACACCCTAGCCCCTTGAATAGCCATGCCTGACCCCATGATCACTCCATAACCTCTCATTTGAGTGCAAAACAACCCCAACTTCTGCACTAGTTCAGCAGCTATGAAGTTGTGAAAAGCCCCATTATCGATTAAGACCACTACTTCTTGACCATCAATCTCTCCCTTGATCTTCATGGTCTGTGGAGGTGTTAACCCCACCACAGAATTCAAGGATAGCTCCACCACTTCCCCTATTTTGACTGTGTCTTCTGGTTCCCTTGAATTCTCTCCAGTTTCAGCCTTTGTTGTTTCTTCTTCTCCCTCTTCCCTTTCTTCCTCATAGATTACCATCACTTGCAGATCTTTGTTCTTGCACTTGTGCCCCACCGAGTACTTCTCATCACAGCGAAAGCAGAGACCCTTCACCCGTTTGGCTTGCAACTCGCTCTCACTCAGTTGTTTAAAAGGAGGGTTGCTCCACTTACCGACGGCTGGTGGCCGATGCGAGAAGGCGGTGCTGGGTGTCGCCAACTTCGGTGGTGCTTGTGGAGGGGGCCGAATCACCGGCTGGGTGTTTGTTACTGGGATGGAAAGGGCCAATACCCGAGTTGGGCCCGATCCAAGATAACCTTCGCGAACCACCTGATTCCTCTCTTCAATCCTTTGGGCCAGCTCCATCATCCGCTCCAGTCCCGTTGGCCGCAGTACCCTCATCTCCGCTCGGATGTCCAGCTTCAGGCCATTTAGGAAGTGACCTTCCAGAAATGCTTCTGGTAGCCTTTCAAGTGATGAAGCTAAGGTCTCAAAACAAAGGCGGTAGTCCTTGACGGACCTCATCTGCCTAAGCGCGAGGAACCTCTCCTCTGCGATGCCTTCTTGAGTCGATCGGAATCGATTGACCAGCATCGCTTTGAGCTCCTCCCAACTCCTCACACGCTGACGCCTTTGCTCCCACTGAAACCAGGCAAGAGCAACTCCTTCAAAACAGAGCGTTGCCGAGTCCAGCTTCTCCGCATCCGATAGTTGGTTCACGGCGAAGTAGCGTTCCGCCCTAAAGACCCACCCATCAGGGTTGACTCCCTCAAACAGTGGCATCTCCAAGCGTCGACCTCTCGTCTCCAGTCTTCCGAAGCCCTCCATCATTCCGCCTTCGTCTCTCCCTCTTTCTCCCACCTCGGTGTCTCATCCACTGTAAAAGAAGAACCCAAGGGTATGTTCTCCTCACCTCGTTTCCCTTTCATATCTTCTCCTGCACCTCCCACCTCTCTATTAGTAAGTTGAATTGGTCCAACATCATCGTCGTGTTCTTTTCTATGTCATGCACCTTTTGGAATTCATTCCGCATAGAATCCAACCCGACTTGCAATCCCTCCATTCGCCCTTCCATTTGTTGTTGATAAGTTTCCAATTTTCCCTCCAACTCCCCCACTCTCTCAGAAACGAAGATACCCATGGACCAAAGCTCTGATACCAGAATGATAGAACTCACTATTTTGGATTAAATTCCACACTAAAATAGTAGAACGAATCAGTGTTTACAAGGATCCCAGCAATTGCTAGGATGAGAAAAAGCTAAAACAACCAATCGGCCTATTCGAGAGGGCCTTCTCTCTCCCCACGACAATTGCCCATATTTTCCACACCTTCTCTCTCATTTTCCCTCACCTTATATACCTTCTCATCAATATGTTACAGCCACGTGAAGGAATATTCTACCCCTAACCAACTTTGGACTCTTCTATCCCTTAGTCAATTTCCTTGGCTACCCTTGATTTCTCCCCTCTTTTTACGCCTCTGATAGGTATGAATAACAGGGGTCCTAACACTATGGTTACTAAGTCTGTCTGCAGTCATGTTTTTGATAGTAGAGCTACACAAGGATATAAAATTATGGCCTCAAAATCCATCTGCAGTTCATGTATTGCATTATAGAGCTACATACAACCTCCAGAGAAGTATTTGTTCTCAATCTTCCTATTTCTCCAAGCATGTTGTTTGAAGGTGTTTACCAAAGTTTAGGACCTATAAGAATTAGAAGTCAATCAATTTAAGTGATATTTCCATCCAAGAATGTAAATCGGCAATTACCTCTAACAAAAGATTTTTAGATGTTTAAAGATCAACAAATGGGGCTCAAGCTCAAACATGAATAGATTAACTTGACTATGTTCGCCTAGAAACAAATGGGTTCAGGTTTGCTAATTTCACAATGGGGTTGTAAGTAATTAGGCCAAGTACTTCAGGGTAGGGAAAAGGAGAATGCTTTAGAAGAGTTTTGTCCCTTTTTCCCAATGTTGTTTGGTCCCCTCATTGTTAACAGAATCTATTGAATCATGTCTGTCATGCCCTCTCCAACCAGGATGCACTCCAGCAACCCTTCTACGAGAATTCACAAAGGAGTCTAACATCTACCCCATTAGTGGCCAAATTTTTTCTTTAAAAGCCATATACTCTCAAAAATCCACTAGGGTTTGGACACTAATGGGGTTAATACATATACTCTCAAGTTCCAGCAAGAAGGTCCAACCCAGGTATAAAACTCTCACCTCTTGCAAGTAAGGAAGTCCTCAAAGGCAATGAGTAACCATCTCTTTTCAATCAGAATCTTCATGTAATTCCCCTTTTAACACAAACAAATGGGTTAAACTTCTACCCTGAATTCCATACTCACAAGCTTTCTAACTGAAGAAGGAAATTGATACCATATACAGTGGATGAAACCTCTTTGAGCTTGCTCACAGCTCCATCTCTCTCTCCTTCTCTTCACTTTCTCTCACAAGTTTCCTTCGTGTTTGTTTTTCTTTTTCTCTTTTCTGGATATGGGTTTGTGATACACATACAAGAGAAGCCTTCAACCAAAATCACTTCGCCTAAGAATGGCCATGTTTCTCTCTTTCAACCCAAATACCAAGGTGGCATTAGTTCCGCCACCTCATCAACACTTTGCAAAAACTGTTGACCGTCACATCAAGCTGTCCACCATTTTGTTGAAATCCTGTAATCTCATGCCAGTTCATCAACTGTTGACAGTTTCCTCTTCACTGTTGACCATTTTTGTCCTGATTTCACATGTTAGATGTAACCTATTCTTCCAATAGGCCTCACTCACTACAAAAGGCAACTGAGCTATGTTACCTCTCCATAATGCCCGGGATTCACATCGTGGCCAGATTCCACTACACAACGCAGTCTTGAACATCTCAACATAATGGTGATTTACAATGTCGGCATTTTATCCCATGCTTTAAGATCATACTTTGACTTGGCAGCAGACGACAGATGGGTATGGAACTCATCACCAGGGACATTTCCAGTCCTCTTATTCTGTGATACCTTTAGTGACAAGGGGATGTTAGGATTTCCTTGTAAGGGCATGTGGAGACTAAGGGCTTCCCCCAAGGTTCCTCATCGTTACTAGGTTCCATTATTTCTTTCAACAATAAAAGGAAGAGCAGGCATGCATGATTTCTAGTTGGTGCATTACATGAAAGAAAAGCAAGGAATTGGAGACTTTTTCTTCATTATCCTGCTATCTCAAGTTGTTGGCAAAATACTACGGCATGCTGCCAACAATAATAGATTTTTTTCTTTTAAATTCCTGGGGTCAGGGTTGCTGAAAAAATAGTCAGACATGGTCTTGAGCTCTTTGTATAATGTGGTGAACATGGGCGGGCAGATACAGAAGAATTTTTACAGTACAAAGAGATCAATACTGACAGGAAAGCTTTCATGTTTCCCTGTTTTTATAGTTGAGAGAGGATACATTTTTGTATCTCCTTCTTACTGCAATTTTTAAATAATTTATCTTTCCCTCTTATCTAGCCCCATCCTCCAACCAAAATTTTCTCTTCCTGTTTCATGATTTCTAATTTACTAAAAGAATGAATTATGCAAAATAATTTGAATGTATACACCAAGTGTATGAGTCTTTTGACGTGTGATGATGAAATTTAGCAAAACCACAGAGATGAAGTTGTCCGCAGTTTGTCCAAGATAATGGCAATATTCAGATGATGAACAAAAATGCAGGTATCAAAATAATAACTACTGCAGGTCCACTGACATGATCTAATTAACACCATGAATGAGACATACAAAATAATTTACCTTGGTTGATTTCTTTGACCAGTTGGAATCAAAAGACACATAATTATCTCCAACAGCATCTGAAACAACCTCCTCAGTTCCCTCAGCAGCAGCTTTCTCAATTATGCCATATCTCTTCTTCTGCAAATACTTTATGAGAGCCATTAATGTGTTGTGGCTCATCTTCTTGGACTCAAGTGCAGCATTCTCACTGGTTTCGATTAGCTGCGAAGGGGATGGTGATTCCATATCGTCTGATAAACCAGATGAACCTCTTGAGAGATGTGGAGCATCTCCAGTTATGTCCATTAACTTATCTGGTTCAGGTAACACAGCTGATTTTGGAAGTACAATAGATGGGTATAAAGAAAGCACATGTGTGATTTCTACTTGAGATGCTACAAAATGTTCCATGGCTTCCTCATAGCTTCCATTCTCAAACAGATAGTGTGCATATCTGAGGAAATTAAAATTTTACCCAAGGTAAGTTCATAACTTCAATTGCATTACTAAATCACGCCAAGTATAGCATCTGATGAATTCTTTACTAAATCACACTTGTCGAAATGCATTAAACTTTGAAAATCTCAATAAATCATCATAATGTAAGCATGTATAGGTATGAGCCTAAGTAAAATTCCTACAAAACAACTATAAAACTAGTTATGTTATGCGGTCAACAACACACAAATATACATCTATGTATACTTCAATATAATGAAAATAACAGAGGTGCCAATGGGTGTGTCCACATATAAAAGAGGATGAAAATGAAAATCAATATCCTTAATGCATCAGTTACTCCAAAATCTCTATAAATCTACCCTGCTCCTAGGATGTCTTGATGCCATCAAGAATCGACTTTACAATAATAGAGAAGCATACTCTTTTCAATATAAAGACAGGATCTTTCAAAGCCTTGAAAGAACTCCAAAATTAAGTTTGCCCCAGACAACCTACTTTTCTCTAAGGTTTCAGGTTTGTCTAAGACACCAACAATCATCTGTCACTTCTCACATTTGTCAGATAATCATCCAAATATGAGATGTTATCTTTTAACTTAATAGAGCTCGACACTCTTAGACACTTGGTTTGTGTCCATTTAAGAAAATAGACAAGTGCTTGCTTAAAGAAGATAATTTGAAAACTAATGATAGAATAAGCAAATACAGATTTAGTCAGCTTTCTTCATTAGCGGTCAATGAAGCTATACACTATTATCAGAAAAGATGCTCACTTGCCAGGATTCTAAGACAGTTTGGTTTCCGACTCTTATTCAACATTTCTAGAAGGATGCTAACAGACTTATTTCTTTTCTACACAGGACTATTATTAATAAATTGGTTCAAAATTACCCATTTCCTGATACAATAAAGTAGAAACTACAGTTAGCTCCTGTTGGGGATATCAAATTCAAGGCATCAAACATCTATGAATACTTGGCCACTGTCCAGAAATTTAAGCAAAATGTCTATGAATAAATTAACTCCCTGTTACTTACTGATCCATCTCCAGCTTCAAAATTCCTGAAGTATTTTCCTCAAATTTCAGAACTTTAAGAGATAAAGTGACTTGCAGATTTCACATCAACATGTAAATAATCAAACTTCCAAGCCTCAGAAATTTGGTCGGCAAGAATTTAGGGCTAGAAAGCACAACAAATTCATTTTGGGTGCTATACCCAGGTTCAAAATTTACAGAAATGGATAATCGTCACAACCCGTGAGAGGTGCCGAACACATGAAATGGCCTGTTTAAATTATTTATTATTACTTGCCTCCTTTGACACGTCTAAAACATGCAATAAGACGTGTGTCTATGTATTGAATCAGACACATGACAGGTGCAAAAAGACAAGGCAGATTTGTATCACAGTTTTTGGAATTCTTTTGAAGTAAAATATACAAAAACAACAATTTTTGGTAAATAATAAAAACATAATTATAACTTTGATGAAAAATAGTTATTTTTCCAATGGCATTTATATTATCATTATTAGATTTACTGATGTCTTTACATTGTATTCCCTGTATTCTTTAATATCTTTGTATATTAACATGATTATAGGTTAAAATTATCTTCATATCGGATTAATGATAATGATAGACATGAGCGGAAAGCTAGAATTTATATAGCAAACTCCACATAGTGGGATAAAGGCTTGGTATGTTGGTATGTTATTGTATTGGATTACTGATTACTTTTTCAACATTTTCAGTTCTTTTTGGTTACTATATTAATAAACATTAGTAAAAATATATAAAAAGTATTCTTTTTTTTACTTATCCATATCTTTATTTGTCCAAATCACCATATCCCGTGTCCATTTCCATGCCTATATGCAAATCAGTGCGTACTCAGTTTAGGGTTTTCTGCGATTACATGAATTATCAGATACAGTAATACAAGGAAATATCTGTTTTTGAGAGCATAATTATCTCAATACATGGACATCTCAAATGCAATAAAGCAAAGACGTTATACCAATTTTTGTTTCATTAACGATGGCACATCAAAGCAATTGAATAAAGAAAGGGTGTCTTTTTTGCACGACACCCCGCTTTGCTAGGGTTGGGGGAGAGTGGTTGAATATAAAAATTACAATTTTTTTTTTTTTATGTTCAATTGAATATTAAAAAAAAAAATCCAAGAGACATAATCACCTTATATGAATTGATTGCTCCTTTGCTGCTCGTAGGCTTGAGTCCTCTGGTGGAAGCAGCTTACATAAAGCCAGAGCTTCCTCAAAATTGCCAGATGCTGTTAACTGTACTATCTGTATTGTAAATGAGACATAATTATTGCAATTTCATGAGGTCATTAAGTTCTTTATCCAAGCAATGGGTTAAACTTACTAGAGACAATATACTACTCAATTACCCATGGTTCCTTTTTATTATAATCCATTTTCCATCTCAAAATTCAAGAATAAAAAAATAGTTGGAAGTATATACTGTATAATCTCCAGTCAGCAACGTTTTTAGCACGCAAACCTATATCAATTTTCAAGTAATCAAGCGTAAATTTACAAATATTAACAAAACTTCTAACATGGTCTACAAGTACAATTGATAGAAAAGATCATATCATATCAATTTGTAACTAACAAACCATGAAAGATAAAGATCTTATCATCTGGTTAGATTATTAAGGAAAACCTCATGTGCCTTTCTTGAGGCTGCAGCCTAGCATAGAAGAGATCTCTCTTTGAGATTTGATGGTCCTGCTTTTGAAAGCCTGAACATGTCTTTAAAAACTCTAAACTGAAGCATGTGTTATTGCAGATAGCCTGGTGTATATCTGTCAAGGTACAAGAAAATACCTGGGCACCAAGAGGAACAGGAAACAGCCCATAAACAGAGTTCTCTAATGCAACAATTATTGCATAAGAGCTTTCCAAAAGATGCCGAACATTGCGGAGGACAACAGTCTGTATTAATGGATAAGGAACTCGGAGAGAGCGTATCTGCAAACCTCAAATTACCAAAAGAATATGAATGAACCCCTTATCTAGGTCAGAATAAAAGAAACAAGACTCCTGATTGCTTAATGGAATTGTCAAGCTACCTCAACATGTCTTGGTAAGAGACCTATAGCATATGGTTTCTGGATGGCAACGGTTGTTGGAGCCTCAGACCAACAAATCCTGCCTTCTTGAAGAAGTTTCCCATTTTGATCCACAAACACTCCAATGTTATCCTAGAAGCAGAGAACAAGATTGTGTAGATTAAGTTAGTCAATTAATCATGAATTAACAAGGATCACATTAATGATTAAACAATATTTAACAGATTAAAATAGATATTTGCTTACAGGATTCTCTATAATAATTAACACTGAGTCTACTCATAAACTACTGACTCAATCTCACTGCATTAAGTTTATCAACATTGCCATACAAATAGACTTCTCCAATCTGATCTTCCTCCTTTACCATTCTACCTACTCCTGCAACCTAATTTTTGATAAGATTATGGATTCATAAAGCATAATGTGAAGAATGAGATGATTGTTGTACAATTGCCAGAAGCCAAAATGTAGCTAGGAACATTCATCACAGCAAAGGCAACCATCAATTTTTTGGGTTAAGCAAGGTGAACATGATGTTCATTTTTCAAATTGAGGAAGATTGCTAAGCTAATTCATAGTTTAAATTGTAATGATACGATTATTTTCAAGACACATTGCCATGTGTATATAACACCCACAAAAACTAAAGGCTCAAATCAACTTTCTCCATATACTAAATCTCTTATTGACTTTCGTTTCACTTCTTCATGGACCATAGCCATTAGCCTGACCAAATCTCACGATTATGAGACAGTACAGCATGGCTCATAAATTCTTATCTCATTTAGTAGGGTTACTGCCTCTTTAATGGATCGGGGAAATTACAAATATATTAATTAATATCACTTCCCGAATTCAAAGACATATCTTCTTACTATATCCACTTGGCAAAAGAAAAATCTAAATTAGCAAGTGAGAAATACATGCAAAATCATACACAATATAACAGCAGAAGCCTACAATAAATTATGGAATTCTAAAATGACCACCACCTAATATGAATATAACCCATATTGCCATAATTGCATTAAGTAAGAAACGTGAGTAGTTTCAGTCTTTTATTGTCAGTATGACTTCTTCAATAATCTATCGTTATGTTTTCATGTTATACAAGTTAGTTTCACAATATCAATTATGAGATAAAACATAATCATATCAATTATCTTTATTCACTGCTACGTGAAATCCATATGAAAATAGTATTGGAACTTTATCTTATCTTTCCCTCAGTAGAGGGTTGTATCAAGAAGGGCATCTGACATAAATTTTGCTAGATTATTTTTTTGCATGAATTTATATTGTCAATGTGACTTTTAAAAGTTAATTGGCAGTATGAATGCCTTGCCAATGCCACCAACCCTAATTTGGTTAGAATAAGGTGCAGTTGACGATGATGATGACTACTTCTATAATCTGCAAAAACCATGATTGCCAAGTCATGGGAACAGGACACCAGTATAGCCTTATCTGAACAACTAGAAAAGGTAACAAGAATCAGAATTTGATTATTGTTTTGAAAATCTACATTTTATGCCAATATAATTATATAAGTTGGAACAAAAAATTTCTCTGTACAGATTGTCTAATAGTTGCCATGTTTTATTTTAATTTTTACATGATGCAATCAAACTGTGGTTCCTGCAGAGCCTTTCAAGTTGCTCTCACCAAATTCCATCAATAAAAAGAAAAGTTATGGCAAATCAATCAAGTCAAGGAAGCCACAACTGGTCAAATATCTATATTACCAGAAAAGCTATTATCTTAATAAATTGTGAAATGGCCTGCATGTATCCTTACATGGTACACTTTATTGCAAAATGAAATCATCAATATCAGCAATCTAATTTTTTTTTTGCTCATTATCCTCAATTATTTAACAGAAATCAAAGTTCAACAAAAAATCAAAAGACTGGCTGAATTTTTAACAGAAATCAAAGTTGTGGCTGTGGTCACAAAAGTTGAAGTACAGTGACCAGTTTATCATAAAGTGCAAAGTTCAGGGATTAGCAGTGTAATTTAGAATTATAGTATATACAGGGACCATTGTGCTTTAAAAGTATCTAGAATTATGATATATACAAGTATGCCTCTATAATACCATATTTTAAAACATGTGATATGGCATATTGCCGATTAAAAGTATCAAGAATTATGATATATACAAGTATTGTTGGACTATAGAGTGCAAAAATCCTTCAGATATTTCATGAAAACTTTCTTAATGCTCAGAGACACAAGAGATATGAAATTAAGACCATACCAACCTAACTCATGCATCTGTTACATGATCTCTCCAATGGAAGCTAATGAGATCTACAGGATATTAGTGTCGGGCAAACCACCATAACTCAAGATAGTAGGCGAAAATATTTTTGTTCTATGGTTATACCTGTAACACCCCATATTGCAGATCAGGCAACTATTCTAAACAACCTTAGTTAATTATCTATCTAAATGTATCTTGAGTTGGGAGAAACTCATCTTCTAGGCTCAACCAACTAAACTTTTGGATTCTTGAGATCTTAGAGATGTTTAGATGCTAATGTGTAGTGTTTTTGCATGATTTAAACACTTGAAATAGGTCTCTTTGCTCACTGATTCGGTGGATCTCTTGCATAAAACATCATGCAAAAGCATTGTAAGTTCTCACACCCTTTCATCACATATTCATCAGCATGGTGTGATAGCGATGCATGTTGGATGCATTTATATTCTAGTTGGTATATTGTCATGCTTTGGGGCATATGTTAGATATGTGATGAGGCTCTGCTTAATAAGCTTTAAAACTCACCCAATATTTAACATTTTTCATACACAAATAATAAAGTTGGAAATGGTGGAATTCTTTTGTAAAATATTTCACATGTAAAATATTTTACATCAAAACAAACAGAGCCTTAGTGAAGCCCCACAATCTGGAACCTCGTGTTAATTTCAGAAAATCAAATAGCCATGTCAATGAACTGGAAACCATAAGGAAAAAGAAAAAGTGAGAGTACCTTCCCCAGAAGAAGTTCTCCAGATGGAAGAGACACTACTAGTGGAGGGGCAATCCTACCAGAAGGAAATACCTCAGATAATGCACCATTTGTGGAATTCAGTATTGTGTATTCCCGTCTAATCCCCAAACATATATTCTCACCACACCAAGACATTGACTTAACCGTATCTGGTACCCCAAATTCCTTCACCTCCACAAATCCCCGTCCTCCTACAAAAGTAGCACACTAATTTGATAAACTTCTTCTAGGATTAATAGAGCATTGCAGTAAACAGTAAAACTAACAATAATCCCTTTCTCTTTGCAGCACACTTTTTTTTTTTGTAAATTCAGATGGGAAAATAATACAGCCACGTGAGACAGAAAGAAAATGAGTTAGAAGCATGACACCTCAACATCAACAACTTCATGAGGCTCTCCATCAAGGTGCTCAGTGAACTGAAGTAAAAACTCTTACGTTTAATGGAATGGAGTTCCAGTTTTCATTTTTCGGCCTTCAAAGTTTTTTGAGACCAAGACAACAAGGACAGTAACCAAAAATTTTCGCTCAATTTTTTATCCTTCTACTCTTTGAATTGCGTAACGTACCAATTTATAGCTTTCAGCATTTGCGATCATCCACTAATATCTTGGTATAATTTTTCAATCAATGATCGGCTATAATTAGAGTCAGAATTCGCGAAATTACCGTCGTGTCTGAAAATGCAGACCCTCTTTTGCCTGGCGAAGCACAGGAACCCTCTCCGGTCGTCCCAGGAATACACATTCGCGCCTTTGGCTTTGGTAATCACCGCAATAGTCTCCAAACCGGGAAGGCGGTGAAACGCGATCGATTCAGACAGCGAAAGGAGTAGCTCTCTCGAGGCCAAAACCTCCATTGCCACCATCGACCTCTTTGAGAAGCCATTGATGGTTCGTTCGAGGACATAGGGCTCCTTTCGCAGCTCTAGGGTTTGAGCACGCCGATCCGAAGTCGGAGAGTGGTCGGAGCCCGATGATTCCGGGGCGTAGATCCGAAGAGACCCATCAGAACAACCGAGGAGTAGTTTGGAGCCGTAGGACTCAACGGCGTCAATCTTCGTCGGGCAATTACTGAGGAGGACGAATGAATCGTATGCACTGTGTACCATTATCTCCGTCGGTGTTCCCTCTCTCCCTCTCTGGCTTTTCCAGCTTCGATTAGAGTTAGAGAGAGGTCTTGCAAATAAAACGGTGTCGTTCAACCTCGGAACTGTATAATAGTCGGATCAGCAGCTAAGAGAAAAGATCTTTAACATTTTTAGCTTCTTGGGAATGGGTAGAGGAGTTTTTCGAACATTCGAAACCGTCACAAAAAAAAAATATATATATATATATATGATCCTAAACATTTTTATTTAACTTACTATAGTTTAACTTACCTGTTTTTTGAAAATGAATTGGAATTGGTAAGTAAATTTTCACCTTTGAAGTAAAAACTACTTTTTATATATATTATCATCCAAACATTAGAAAATGAGTAAAAAAAATGTTCTATTTCAAAATAAATGGATCGATCTTCATATCAAAAAAAAGTTATGTATATACCATAGTAACTGATTTTATTTAATTTTTAAATTTTTATAATGAAATAACATTAACTGGCCTGTCCTAAAAAATATTATTATTAGACATTACACACATATATATATATATATACATGTGTGTGTGTGTGTGTGAGACGAAAATTTTCAACTATTAATTAATGCGGAAAAGAATGCGGCGCCCCATGTTTGGTAAAACTGCAAGACCATGAATCCGGGCAGAGCTCACTCTCAGACAGAAAGTCCGTGAGCTGTGCTTGTAGCTTTTTCAACAGCAAAAGCGGTAGGGAGAGAGATGACTCTCGGACTGATCAACGCGAACCCCGTGGTTCACGCCAAGAAGGAGAGGATCGCTCGTACCGAAGATCTTCACGGCGGCGACGACGCTGTCGATGCTCTCGAGATATATGATATCCTTTTCTTTCTCTCATCTCTATTTTTTTCTTTTTTTTCCCCCCCCTTCTTTCACTTTCATTCATCCTTTGGTTGCTGAGCAACTCAGAAAATCAGAATTTTAAATTCGATTGACTTGTACGAGCCTTATAAATGCGCCTGTCTCAGTCTGAGGTGTTTATGAGATCTGCAAAAGCCAATTTACTTTCTCGCCTAAATTTTCTTGGGGACCATTAGACCTTGGTCAATTGTGCTCTTGATTTTATGTCGCTGGCATCAATTCGATTTCGATGTGAGAATTATAGTTGGAATTTAGAAGGTTGTGATCTTTGACTTAGATCGATTACATTCCGTGAGGGATATAAGAGATCCGGAGCATCCTTACTCTTTGGAACAGCTCAGTGTTCTGTCCGAGGAGTCTATTAATGTTGATGTGAAGCTCGGTCGCATTCTGTGAGTACACATGTTTTTTGCAGTTTTCTTTATGTTTAACCAATTAATTATATGGAACTGTGAGCTAGATGTTATTTGCCTAGTAATATCATTGGATTCTCTGCATGTTCGTGTTGTGTAGAATGTTGATAGCATCCTTGTTCAGGATGAAACGCCAAAGCTTAGTTAAAAAGTTAAGGATGTATGGAAAAAGGAGTAGAGATTAAATGCTTGAGAATCTACACAAGAATGATCTAAGTCTGCAGATGTGATATAGAAACCATGACTTCGATTTACTGAGAAAGAAATAGTTATCGGACTTTGGATATACACATTAACGCAATTCACGTTCCTTATCTAATTTTTCAAAATTATGGGAAAAAATGTTGAGGTGATTTCCATGTTGGATTACTGGGACCTAAAGTAGAGCATTTGGAATTTGATATTAATTACATGTTACCAAGTACAACCCCGAGTTTGATGATCCTCTTGATGCCTTTTAGCTCTGGTATTTCTCCTTATACTAGGTCAAAGAGAAAGATTAATCAAATACCATAGCTAAATAGCTGTCAATGGTTATATCCTTCTGGATTAAATTGGAAATGAATCAAAACAACGACAATTATTATTAGCCTTTTCTTTCTATTATTCCATCTAGCAGCATAATTGATTCAGATAGCCACTTGCTGACAAAATTGCATTGGCACTGGCACCGATTTGGAAGAAAACAGATTCACTGGATGGCCCTTTATTTCTAGACGTCCAGTGCTTGTCTTCAAATCTAATCTTATTGTTGTTTTAAAGTCATAGATGTTGTAGGATGTGTAGTATGCATATCCAAGGATTTTGAGAGGTAACCTTGTAAGATGGTGAGATGCAGGCATATCTTCTTTATATGAGTACCCATGCTACCACTAGCCCATAATATGATCATTTATTGTATAAGATCGTTAAAATTGAAGGTAGTTCTCTGGTACAGCAATGAAATATAAGCAAAAGCCACTTTGTAATTTTGATGTTTGGGCTCATAGGCACTTCCTTTATGCAGTACCAATTAAGTCTCCTATTGTCTATTGATAGGATAACTTTTACCCCAACCATCCAGCACTGCAGCATGGCTACTGTAATTGGTCTTTGTCTCAGAGTTAAACTAAAGGAATGCTTCCCCCCACATTTTAAGGTCAGTTTCCAGGTCATTTACATAAATTTAGATGTTGTGCACATTTCTTGCCAGTTGATAGAAGTTGCAGTGATCTAATTGTGAAGCCAACCTGCCAATCTTTCTACTACTTTATAGCTTTTCTAGAGTTCAACTTTATATGCATTTCCTGATATGTTTTCCTTCAAGCATTTCTTCTTAGTTTCAGCATATTTTGTGTTTAATACTGGAAAATAACACAATTTATGTTGGGGTACCTGGTCTTATCTTATGGTTTATAGTGGTACTTGCATAATTTTTCATCCTATAAGCAAAATAATTTCTTATTTTAAACTCTGCTAACATTGGTAGGCAAATGTTTATTGCTATCTGAATGGTGCCTGAGGTGGTGAATGAATTCCAGGCTTATTCTTATGTCTGTAATACCATTTTGCTATTCGTATGAGTTTCAATACACTATTTCTCTTTTGAGATTTCAATTTAAGAGGGACTAGTTCTACATCCATTTGATAATATCCATGCTTTTTTTGGGTCTAAACCTTTGAAAACACAATCTTACAGGTGGACATCAAAGTGGCTCCTGGATCTCATGCAAATGAAGAATCAGGTAAGTCAAGAAAAGCCTATAATGTTTTCATACATTGTTTATAAGCTTTTCTTATATTTGATTTGTATAGGTGTACTGTTATGAAACCACCTATAAGATGCATGGAAGCTATGAATTAGGAAAACTTGCAAAAGTGTTACCAGTCACCTCTATTTGTGCTAGACGATCTTATGTGCTGACTGCTTTATTATTTTGAGTAGAACGTATCTAATTGTTTTAAGCAATAAAATGATGAGGCTAGTACTATCTGCACTTCAACTTTTATTCTATGAATTCCTCATATGAGTCCATGGATAGTTGAAAAAGGAGTGTGGCCAGTTGTTTGGCGGGCTTGTATATGGAATGTGTTAGGATCAGATCACACATACAAATTAAAAGGAAGAAGACACTATTAACATGGTTGAGTCTCAAGTCTCAGAAAAACTATATTTACGGTCCCATAACAATGGACAAATTCACTCAATCAATGATAATGTAGTTTTTGAAAGAGAAAACTGTGAATCCCAGCGCCATAAAGCCTTTGGATGGACAAAATTGTAAAGCCTCACAAAATGAAGATTTTTTGACATACAAAACTGTAAACTCTCACATGATATACAACCTCAATAACCTTATTATGGCATTTGATAACTGTGATTACTTAGGTGTGGTCACTCAAAAACTATATCTGGGGGTTGGGGGTGGAGTTGAGGCTTATTTATATGCAACTACGCTAATGGGATTAGATCTCCTGTCTGTATCCTTGTTCAAAATAGGATTAGGTTTTTCTGATAGACTTCATCTCTATCAGGAATTTGAGGAGTTATCCAACATAACTATTGAGGAATCAATAGTTGTTATTCTCAATATTATAATTAATAGCCATTGACCATTGGTTGTCACCTATAATGCAACTTAAAATTTAAGCCATTCGATGCTTAGTTGAATTGTTTAATTTCACTAATAATGCTCTATCCCTGACATATGAACTCTGCAGAACTACTGGGCGACCGTACAGGTAGCTTTTTCTCTTATTTCTTAATTGAGTAGTTTAATTTTATAGCAATACCTACTTTAGCTACTTATTTTCTGAATACAGATTAGTTCAAAGTGCATTTGAAACTTGAAGTGTGAAGCAAAATGAGGAAAAGTGTTTAACATTACTGACTTTTTTTTTTCCCGTACTCTTAGCTTGCAGAGCTTCTGTTTAATGGCATTTGCTATATTCTGTTCTTATTCTTATCTAATTCTCTCCAAACTACCAACAAATTATTCGGTTCCTGCAGTTAATAAGCAGTTGAATGACAAAGAAAGAGTGGCTGCTGCCTTGGAGAATCCCAACCTTCGCCAACTTGTCGAGGAGTGCCTTTACTCCAGTGAACTTTGATCAAACACACCTGCCATATCCAAATCTATTGTACAGCTAATGCCTGATCTTTGTTTAAACTTGAAACACGAGGTGTGGTTTGTAGTATGGATTTATTTGTTATCAAATAATTTTCTGCGTTCTCTTGACCTTCTATATGTTGGCTCCCATGGATTGTCTGGGGAGAATCTTTCTCATTGCTGAAGTGGGAAAAGAATTGCCGCTTGGATGGTTAAATGCATGGCAGACAATAATAAAGGGGTTTTTCATGACTGATTCAGGCCAAATATACTAGCCCCACGATTATTGCCTCCCTGACCCTAGATGAACACTGCTTGCCTTTTCTTTGCCTTGGAAAACCGTTAAACATTATTCATAAGTACTCTGTACCTGCTCAAGTTGCTGTCTTACATTCACCCTTTCCCATTTTGTTTTATTTTCCTTGCTGCTGCATAAATGGAAGCCTTTCCAGGTTTTATTGACGAAAATATGCTCAGCATCAGACAAATTCCCCAGCTGCAGTGGCGGCCCAAATTCAAAACAGAATTGGATGGTTCGTTTAACTGTACTTTTGTTTTTAGTTTTTTATTTATAAAATTTTATAAACAAAAATAAAAAAACTGAAAAAAAAAAAATTACAATCAAACAAGTCCTAGGTAGATAATTGATTTAGCTAGTTTGGTTTAGTAACTTAGTTCAAACAACCAAAACGAGTAATGCATGCCTTGGATAGGCAAGAAAAGAGGATAAATAAAATAAGAACAAAGAACGGGAAAAACAGCTATATCATGTTAGGGACTCTACTGGAGCAACAACAGTAGCAGGTTAGCGGCACTTGGTCTCTTGGTAGCCGTTGGGTGCTGGTACTAAACTGGATGAAGACCTTCCCCTAGAGGGATCCTTAATAGATTCATTATCCTCGTATTAAACCTTAATTTCATTATATGAGATAAGTTAAATTTTAATCAGTTAGCCAATTTTTTTTGTCTTTAGTAGATATTTATTTCAATTATTTGTTTTAACTAAACTAATTTAATCATATTTCACACATTTTATCTTTAATAAAAATTACTTCAATCTTGCTAGGAACAATTTTAGACTTTAACTCCTTATAAACGAAAGCTTTAATGGACTGAAAGTTATAACGATCCCATCGAGCCAGAGATCATCAACTTATCAATGAGAGCCATAAAATCATTACTGTTCTAGTCGTATTAAGGTTTTGGAGGCGTCATACTCATACAGGCTATTTATGAATTGGAAGAAGATAACCTCTTGTCATGCTTTAAGAGTATGCAAGCAAATGGATTCATCCCCGGCAAGGACTGAACATCATTTCCAGCTTCCACATAAGCCTGAATCTGCTGATTCAGTTCCCTCCACCGCTCTTACATCCTTAGATTGACTGACTCAGCTTACAGCTGCTGCAACTGTAACAGGCTCCGGACCCACCTCTGCTCCCAAGCTTCCATTAGGGGTGTGGAGCTGCCTACTGTCCAATCCCCAGAATTTAGCAGTTTTAACATCTTCCTGTGTCATCAGCCTTGAGAACTGTTCATGGTCATATTTCAAGCTGGCCTTTCCCCCAAACTCACTCGGAAGGTTTTCAGCGTCGAAATACAACTTCATGATCTCCTCACTATCTTTACGCTTTGGGTAAACAAACCTAATTTTCTGGAATGTTTTGGGGTCCACGAAATACTTCACCACCTGCAGGGATGGAAGAAAAGCTAGAGTTGTTAAACATAATCCACAGGAGCTACAAGTATTAGTAATTTAGACCTGTATACGATCATGCGACAAATCTTCACACGTGGTTTAATGAAATGGATTCCAATTTGTCTTATAAATTAGTTTTCAATAAAGGCATGAGCTAGGAGGACCTTCCAAAATGCTTCAAAGATTCTTGGTGGACTATAAAGGACAACTAAACCGAGCCTCTCGGGGTAGTGATTCTGCAGAACGAAGATAATATCTCGGGCAACTTTTATCGGCACGTTAGTGTTCACGGACCATCCAGTAAAGTCTATCAACCATGCCATTTGTTCTTGACCTTCAGGAAGGTTAAGGATTGAACTCTCCACAAGATATACTAGATGACGAAGATTGCCTTCTCCTGCTGTTGTTTTCTGCAACCAAAATGCGTATGGGTTGATCATTAAAACCCAAAAAATGAACTGTTAATTAACTTATAAAAGCGTACAGTTTATACATGAAGAATGAATTCTGAACACTAACCTGCATCCCCGGCCTCATTATAAGGACAACCCTCCCAAGCTGATCATGAAAATCTGCTATTGATACTAGACCATTCTCACCTATATGAGCTACCTCATTCTGAAAATGATACGAGTCCATATATTAGAATGGATCAATAAAAAATTATCTTCATGAACAACGTCATACAAGCCTGACATTAGAAGCATAACATACTGAATTCAGAAAACATTAAAATAAAATGATGTTTTGCCTTCAGGCAAGTTTCAACTGAAATTTCTCAAATTCCATATATCATCCAACTTAACCTATTTTGAACTCGACAAGCAGCTGTTATGCACTTACCATAAGATAAAAAGGATTAAAGACAAAAGGGGGACTTCATCAAGATTTCCTAAAACCAAGATCTTTTGCACCATGACATGACAAGTATTGATAGTGGAAATTGTTGGCATTTGATGCCTTTGCAGTTGCAACAAAGCTGGAGGTCTACAAACACATGCAATGGAAGAACACGTGGGAAAAGAACCAGTCCATGCACCAATGGTACATGACCAAGTATTCTGCTTCAGATATTTAGTTCCCAGTCAATAAGTTAGTCCTAATCTTTAGGACATTGTTAGTGCAATCTGCAGATCTTCGCTTTGTGGCTTAGATCTCGGTGATCCACTCACTTTCAGTTTTTCAGTATTATAAATGTAAAGGACTGCTGATGAAAAATGAAATAAGGAAAAAAAATTCAAAAAAACATTACAACAGAAATAACAAATATAAATATAATGAACAGGAGGGGGACTAATAACATCACACTCCCACCTTCCAATCATCATCACAAGCCTTAATCCCACCGCATAGTGAGCTACATTGATCCAAGCTTTCTACAATATTTTTTTTTTCCAAAAGAAAGGAAAAGAGAAAAAAAATGATAGATTACATGACAAAGGTGAAGGTCACTCTGGGCACAGTTTTTTATAGATACCTGATAGAGAACATATACATTAGAAGGTATGTTTAAAAGCATTTAAAAATTGTGTTTTTTTTCTGTAAATACAAAAAAGAAGTAGTTCTAACCTCTCAGATACACCCTTCTTTTAGTTATAAGTATTTGACAGAATCTTTACCTTTGGTTTAGTTGTAAGTATTTGACCCAATCGTTATGAAAAAAAATTCTTGTTCAATGAGCTTGCTTAATTTCTAGATGTATGTTTTCACTTTGACATGCCTGCCCTTCTAAGGCTTAAAGGGAGATGCAAGTTGCATAGAAAGACGTTGTAAGTTGAGACCGCAGCTTTCCGCAACTTACTTTATTTCTTTTTTCCATGTTATTGTCATAAGTTTGTTCCAAACTTTCACGACATTAGAAAAAACTTGATTCACTTCAATAAATTACATGAAAGTTCAAAGAAACATGAAAAATAGGTCCGCATCAAATGGATAGATGTGGCACTTTAAACATTCTGTATTTTGCTTTAGGAGTAACTTGAAAGAGATAAATAGCTGCCAAGTCTGTTTTAGCTAATAGATGCATAAATTTAACAGTGAGAATCATGAGAATAGGATGACAAACAGAGATTTCAAGGAATTCTTAACAAGAAATTCTCTTGAAGGTCACCCAATTTTTGGGCATGCTCTTATTTGGTCTGAGGTAGTTTAATTAACATCATCTTAAATTGTTAATGCTCACTCAAGCAATTGTTACTGAGCATTTCAATTCTTTATGGCTCAAAGATGCCAGTAAACCAGGACTTCCCTAGGAGAACATTAAAACCCATCCTACATAATGAGCTACATATAAATGTGAAGGGGAATGAGTATCAGTGAATGTTTAAATTATGAAGACAAATGCATTCAATTCTTTCAGAAAGATGATAAACTGATTAATGGCATCTCAAGATATAAATTTGCATTTTTCAACTTAGAGAGATTGGCATGTATTCTTTTTTGTTTTCCCAAACTTGTTCAGATTAAACATACCAGCATCTGAAGGAAAGGGAATACGGTGTAAAGAATGAACAAGATATTGAAGTATTCATCAACATAATCCATAAAAGATTATTAATGCAAAGGATAATGAGGATGACTATATGCCAAATCAAGTAAATCATGGAGAGATAGGATCAGAAAATGCAACACAAGTTGTCAATTGACATACCCAACGGATTTCCTCTGGTTTATAGGTTGACCTCCATTGGAGTGTCTCCTCCAACATTTTCTTTGCTTTGACAACAT
Organism: Diospyros lotus; assembly: GCF_014633365.1. Lineage (NCBI taxonomy): Eukaryota > Viridiplantae > Streptophyta > Magnoliopsida > Ericales > Ebenaceae > Diospyros > Diospyros lotus. The sequence continues at coordinate 9,423,325 of NC_068343.1, read as the reverse complement.
TCCAATTGCGAGCTTCCAAATATCTCCTCAGGCATGCATCAGTACAGTACTGCAAGGAACGTCCAGATAGGGGTCCAAGAGCAGCCCTGAGTTCACTGATCTGTTTGCATGACAAAGTTTAGACTTCGCTTTCATTAAAAATAAGATTCATCCATTTCCATTAAATTATTATTCCTTTTGATGAAGTGTTAACTAAATGAAGTAAAGGAATTGCAATCTGAACTTCCTGGTATTCTCCCTCCAGCTGACCTAATATGCATTTCTAGCTAACATTGTTATGCAGATGCTTAAGAACATTTTTCTTTTCCTGATAAAGTGATAAGGGGAGGCCATGCATAGAAGAAGGAATAGAAACGAAGACAACTAAGAGAATTGAAGCAAATACAGATCATCCAAGAAATGAGACAAACAAGAGATATAAAGGAAAGTCCTCCTTCAATCACAAAAACAGGGAACTGAAACTGATTCTCATCAAACTCAGAATAGAATCCCTCAACACCATAAAACAGTATATTGTTACTCTTGTGCCATTATCACCACATCTAACAAAAAAGGAGTGAGAAAACAAGCACATTTTTCCTCCTATATGAACAACCATACTCCCAAGAAAACGAAAATATATAGAAGTTAGCATGACCCACTGAGTAACCAAAAATTGCCAACAGAAAGTTGCAAAACACCCCCTATTGCAAGATAACATTCCAGGGGAAGCAACTGCCATGGTAACAAAAGATGCCCATTGAAAGAGCAAATAGAAAAGGTACGCCATCCCTATCCAATGGCCATTAAATGCATTTATTCTCCCCATTGAGGCAAACGATGATTCTGCAGTGTAAGAATGCAGAACACTCCACCACAAGTGCATGTTTATCCCGAGATAGTCAAGTCTGCAAAGAACCCTCTTCAATGGTCTATGACCACACTGGCTATTTAACTAAACCTAAGTTAGAACCTAAAACTAGCTGGAAAATAATATAACTAAAAAAAACTTAGCCTAACCTCTTATGGTACCTCTCCACAACCTGTGATCGAGGGGCATTAATGTGCCCCTAGACCAACCACCCAGGTATACTGCTCAACCACAACCCACCTCCGCAAATCCGCTCTCCATAGCAAACCGTCACAACCACTTATGTAAAAGGCCTCATTGAAAAGGCACCCAAAGCATCCTTCAGACAGCAACCCACGGGCCGATAAAGAAATTCATTGGCAAGGCATCCCTAGCTTCTCAAGCCTAATGGCCACACATGATTTATTGGCCAGTTTTCCAGATTAGCATGTTAATCTTTGAAATGCTCAAAATGCAACCAGGTGAGAATCAGAAGAGACTGCCTCTCACAATTACCAGATACTGTACATTTATCAATTATCATTCTATTTATGTACCAAAATACATATAATGTCACCAAACAGATTTTTCTTACATAACTCAAGATCCAAATATCCAATTTTGTGTGTACCTTTGCATCCCGCAAAGAATCATTCTCCTGATTCTGGGAGTTCTTTTGTCGAAAGAACGAGTACATGGGAGCTGTTAAGTCAAAAGAAAAAAAAAACAAAAATTAATGACATTACCAATACAATGTTTTTCATACTATGGAAGATCCTTGTAATAAATAGCTCCAACACTTGTGACCAATTACATAACAACAGACAAGGAAAACTATAATAACAGAAGTATAATGGAGTAACAACTTAAAGCAGATAACATACAGATACTCAATGAAGTGAAAACAAATTTCCCCGTTGATGCAGAAACAGAACTTGCACAAACATGAAGTTTGAAGATTCTGAAATTTCAAATTCTAAATGATGTCTAGTAAATCACTAGATATTGTTTTTCTGCAGAACAATTTGTGTTTCTTCTTTTTTTTTTCTTTTTAGGATACCTACATGCTTGCCTCAAGAACACTGACGTATGGTGCAGTTGGCCAATTTCATACTTGTACCATTTGACAAATATCTGATGATAACTTGTTGACTTGGTAGCCTAACAAAAGCTATCTCATGTGAAAAAAATACAAATACTATCCTTCCATGATTTTCAATACTACTTCTAGCGTTATCTCTTCTAGTACCATTATCTCCATATGAAACTTCCTGCCAGTATAGCTATTGTTAGTTGAGTTTGCATATCTGAAAACGTTAGTGACACCTTTTATAGATTTTCTTTTACTCATTTTACAACTATTTTTTGCATGATTGAGAGGGAGGGATAGGAAAAAAAATACATGGATCAAACCAAAAATTAGTTATCAATCCACCTTGAGAAAATAAATATCTCTTCTAGTTGCCTTTTAAGATGAAGTAACTAAGGACACACAATGTATGGACACAGTACGTGTGACCGACATACAGGAAAGAAATTCAAAAAATAAAAACCAAAAGAATAATGATAAAAGGAGTATTCCAGAAAAGTGGTAATATGGTTTGGTTCTCTTCTCCAGTTGCACAAATTATATGGTTCTAAATAATTGTTCTCGTTACAAGCAATCCTAACAACTTGGAATTCGGTTTGTACTATGTAGCTGATAAAAAAGAAAAGAACAGTTATCAAATTTGAAGTTTGCAGATATCTCGAGACAGGGACAACTTACAGGTAATACGAACTAAAGAAATTGATAAGAAAATCAAACCATAAAAAAAGAAAGAAAAAGAAAGGGTTTCAAATCTGCCGGTAAAAGTCAAAACCGTAATTTCAAATGTGATCGCCTACAATCACAGACACACCGCCCTTGACTCGGTTCACACGGTATCAGATTTAATGGAATATGACACAATTTGCTCGTATCCGGTGTGAACGTATTTCCCGGACTCGGTCATCAAATGCCAGAAATAGCAACCTACACTGAACCTTTAACAAATCCATAGCTCAAGCAAGCAAGAATACCTCCTTTGCATCTGAGATACAAAAATATCATGCACTAATGAATTGTAAACACCGTAAACGAGAAAAACCTGACACATTTAAGGCCTCAGTAACTGATCTTTGACTTTCAATCTAACACGAACTTTAAAACACAAGAAACCGAAAGGCAAAAAGCGGCACCAAAAACATTTATACAGAGCGATCGATACTGGACATAGAAGTCCAATCGAGATGAAATTTCCTTTACACGGAGCTGCAAACATACATACATGCATCTACATACACACATATACATATCGATTTTCAACAAATACACACCAGAGCGAGGGGGAGGAGAAAGAGATCTTTTCTCCAAGACTTTTGCCTTATGAGATAGAAAGAGAGAGTAAACAGAGGCTTCGGTCTTCAGAAGAGTGGCCTTTACTTTCTCCAACCGAACCAGGGCCAAAGAGGGGAATCGTTTGATGCCGCTTTCGTGCACTGTATTTATAGGGAAATGTAATAATGGAAAGAGTAGGTTTTGTTAACATCAACCGTTTAAGCCAGGCAACGTTGAAAACGAGAGAGGGAGAGAGACAGAGAGATCACTCCTGGCCGCTACCATCGAGTCTTGAAGCTTTTTAAACGGCAACGAACCTCCCCGACGGTCGTGAAAATTGTATAATAATAACCGTACGTCATGGAAAACTCAAGTGCCAGAATAACCGTTAATTACAGACTGCCCCTGAACTTTAACTCAATATCCCTAAACCCCTCTCAGCAAAAGCACAAAATCCTATTCTCTTCCTCAGTTACCAATTTAAACATATCTTTTGGGTAAATCACCCCAATGGCCACCAAATTTTAATATCTTTTACATTGTAGTTACTAAACTCCAATTCTTTATAAAGTAATCATAAAAATTTAAAATATTTTATAATCTAATCACATTTTAAGATTTTTTGATGTGCACTTATTGGAGCACTTACCATGACGATGACGTAGTTAGAGGCAGATTTAGGGAGGGGCAAGTATGAGCTGCAGCCCTCCCCTAGATTCAATTTTTCCTCATATCAATCTTGCAGATCTGGCTTATTTGAAAGGAAGAAGACTAAAATAACCTATGGATCTAGGGTCAGCCATCTCCCAGATTCGCTCTTAGATCCATCCTTGAGCGTGGTGATAAAGTGGAAAACAGTGAAAGTCTCATATTGAGTATACAGAATTGTCAATGAAAATACACCACGTGGCACAACTTCTCATCCCCATAAAACTTATTCTCATTCATCTTTTTCTTCTCGTCCGCATCTGCTACACTTTTCTTTTAGCCATCGATCATTGTCGTTTGTCTTTGATGCTGTCATCATCGTTGACGCTTCTGCTTCACCAGTTGTTGTTTCGATCATTGTTGCTTCACCTGTCGGTCATCTGCTACTTCATTGCCACCTCCGATTACTTCAATCACGCATGAAAAAAAAATAGATAGGGAGATAGTGTAAGGCCCAACTTTTGGGCCTAATGTTGAAAAGGCCCAATAAGTTTCAGCCTTATGTTGAGAATGCCCAATAAACGCCAACTTTATGTTGAGAAGGCCCAAGAAGAGCCAACCAGACCCATGTAGCCATATAAAAGGCCTAGGGTTCCCATTTCTTCCCTGTTCTTCTACTCTGTTGTTTCAATCACTTACTCTCTCTTTCTTCTAAGAAGCTCTATAGATCATCGATCTTGCAAAATCCGACCATTGGATCTTGAATCCGACCACATTATCACTGTGAAAGTAGCCCCGATATATAAGAAGTATGTCTTTTAGCTTCATCAGTCTTATTTTCAACTTAAAAATCATATTATATATATATGTATATACATGTGGGTTGCTTGGTTGAAACTTTAAACTTAGATCTACAAAAATCTAACCGTTAGATCTTACTGGTTTTTGGGTATATTCGTTGGAGGGGTTAAGAGAGGCGAGTAGTGGCCTATTACTAGGTAATGTTGATTGTGGTGGCTGGCGACTACTGGCAACGTGCTTTTTAAATCTAACCGAAAATTAAAAGTTAGATCTATAAAAATTCAATCGTTAGATTTAACACATTTTTTGATATATTATTCTCATTGGCTTGGCAATTCTAATGGTAGGTTCAAATCATAAGAACTTTCGACCAGAGGTGGTCACCAACAATCGACAGTGTGGTTAGTTCAGGATGTTATTTTTCTTGGGTTTTGGCCAATAGTGGCAGCCTTGGGTCAGTTAAATACTTAAGGGATTTAATTTTGTATTTGTTTAAGTTCTCATGAAATTTGATGATTTTGTTAGGTAACATCAACGTGCCCCAACCGAGAGGTGTTTGAGGGAATTTTGTATCTTCTATAACACGGTGAGTGGGTAAATCGTATTATGATGGTATTTGTTACATTCACATATCTTGTTATTCTAGTATTCTATACATACTATTCATGATTTCGTTCGTAAATTGCATACGGGAAAATTAGAATCTATATTGTTCTGTCTTGTGCATATTAACACCTATGGTTGATTGCATGTCTATTAATGTGGATTATGGATGGTGTTACTTATATGTGAAATGTTGCATGTGACACTTGTTTAAGCTAAAAGATAGTATAAGATGTGTATTTAAATGAAGTAACTTATAGAATCTTGTGTCGCTAACCTCAGTAAGAGTTAGCCGTTGGTGCACTACGTATACGTTAGGATGTGAGACAGTCCACCCTGGAGGAGCGTGAGTGTAATATCCCAAGAGCCCAGAGAAAGGTAGTATATATCGATGATAAGTAAGGAAGAAAATAACACTAGCTAAATACATTTTAGGTTGAATGTAGACAAAGAACTCCCAAGTTAAGCGTACTTAAGTTGGGAAAACTTAAGGATGGATAACCCCTGGAAAGTTCACGTAAGCCCATCAAGGTAAACTATTCCGGTCCTTCCTATCACTCGATGCGGGATGTTACGGACGGTATCAGAGCAACTCGAGCCATGTGTTGGGATCGTGTACTAGCCAAAGGCTGGGGGTACTGGATTGATGACCGTTTACTAGCTTAAAGTTGGGGGTACTGTATCGAGAACCGTGTACTAGTTAAAGGCTTGGAGTACTGGACTGAGGAGAGTTGGAACTAATTGTAAGGTCGCATGACGAGGACGTCATATGCTCAAAGAAGGAAGAATGTAGTAGCCTAAGAGCCCACAAAATGGTAATATATATCGAGAATAAGTAAGGAAGGAAATAACACCAGTTGGATACCTTTTGGGCTGAATGTAGGCAAAAAACTCCCGAGTTAAGCGTACTTGAGTTAGGAAAACTTAAGGATGGGTGACCCCTGAGAAGTTCGCATAGGCCAATCAGAGTAAGCTGTTCCGGTCGTTCGTATCGCTCAATGCAAGATGTTATAGTGAGATAGTCCGCCATCCATGTTTATGTCCGACGTGAGATAGTCCGCCGAAGTGGATCTTGGTGGCGTAGAGATAGTCTGTACCAAGAGAATAAAATATGTAAATTTTGTTTCTAAATTGTTTACCCCCAATGTGCATATTTATTCATCATCTCTTATTTAATATCATATATTACTTGGAATGTCATGGTGTGATGATATTTACGTTGATTTTATGTTCCCCCATTATAATGCTTTTTACCTCTCATTAAGCCAGTGTCAGGCTTATCTCTTAATATTTTAGATTTTGTAGATTTTTATAAATTTTTGGACGGTAAGAGTCATGGTGTACGTTTCCGTTGTATATACCTTAGCCATGCTCCAATTTCAATATATTCACTTCATTCCATGGGATTGTGCATGAGAGGGTTTAAGATTCTTTCTTATTCTGAATTGTGACTACTATAAGTACTGATGAATTTTGGGCCGATGTCACTTTGATTTATGTATACAAATGATGGTAGTATTTTTGTAAATGATTTGAAATGTTTATATATTAGAGGAATATGGGTATTGCAGGTTTGTTATTCTTTCTTGGGGCCTTCAACTTCTTAAGGGATAATGTCAATCACGACAGTCAAATTTTGAGTCGTGACAGAGAAAGAAAAAGAAAAATGAAGAGTGATAGTGGGGAAATGAGAATGGGTTTTATAAGGATGAATGGGTTGTGCCATGTGACGCATTATCATTTGCAATTTTGTATACTCAATATATGACTTTGACTATTCACCACGTCATTACCACAATAGAAGCTCTGACGAGTGCATGTCGAAAAATCTTAAATGTGATCAAATTACAAAATATTTTAAACTTTTGTGATCATTTTACAAAAAATTAAAGTTTAATAACTACATTACAAAAGACACCAAAATTTGATAACCTTTGGTATGATTCACCCCCATATCTTTTGTAATCAAACAAATTTACTAGTATACTAATATTTTTGTATCTCTAATATGGTTATAATATTTTTAGTACTCACAGAATCTTATTATTTAGTAAATATTATCCTTATTTAACAATATTTAAAACTACAAAAATAAAAATTGAAAAGTAAAGGGTAGAAGAGGCGAGGAAATAGGCCAACACAAACATAGGGCCGAGCTACCTAGAAGCAATTAAGATTGGCTTTTATGGGTGAATTATTTAGGGTTGTTTGGCTTACTAATTTGACCGCTTATAAGCTATTAAGCAAAAGTTGACAAGGTGTTTGGGTGCACATCACTAGAGTTTAAGTTAAGTAGCTTAAACGCTATTACCACAGTATTTTGCAAAAGTTAGTGTGGGAAAACTTTTGCAAAATGCTGCTAATTTATAAGCTACGTTGATCGATTATTTTACCATTTTAACCTAATTCTTTTTGCTAATTTCTAGCCATACCCTTTTTCTTCAACCTCTGTCTTCCGTCGCTTGTCATCCCAACTCTTTCGACTACCACCATTGGCCATTGCCATCGCCCCCATCGACGATTTCCCATCGGCCGTCGCACTTATCAGCAACATCAATCATTGTCCCCATTGTTGATAAATTTTATCTTTTTAGCCAAAAATTTGAGGAGATGTCTCGAAAACAAAAGAAATATAGAAAAAAAAAAAAAAAAAAAAGAAGAGATAGAGCAAAGTAAAAGTTGGAGTTAATCAAAGACAGCGTTAAATCTGAAAAGACATGGTCAGTGTTGGTTGAAGGGAGAGAGGAGTTGAGGAGTCACAAAAAACTTAAGAAGGAAGGAGCAAATTAATTTTTTACAATTATAAAAAATTAATTTAATTTATTTCACGTCACATTAATACGTGGCATATTCTCATTGGCGCGATAGAGCTTCTCCACTGCTCAGTTTGACAAATTAAATCTTGAACACTGGACTCAAACAATCAAATATTATTTTTATTTGTTCGTTTATATTTCAAAAATTAACCAAATCTCATTTATCCCGTGTTTTACATTAGCACAATTGAATATTTATTTTTATTTGTCTTTGTCACATTCCAAAGATTGTCCTTTGTGTTTAAAAAAATAAAAATATATTTTAATAAGTTGCACCTGCACCCATAAACAGAGCTGATGTGTTTAATTCGTTAATTATAAAATAATAAAATATAAGATACATTTTTTTTTTTCATAACTTTTATAGAGAGTGATTGTTTCCTTAGAAATGTCTGATCTTCCAGAATCTGCAGCATTAAGGTCATGTGGAATTGTAGCTACTTGTCTCCGATTTTTCTGAAGCCGCCGATTACTACTTTTGACCCTAAAATGAAGGAGAAAGATCAATTGCCCTGCGGCCGCTGCCTTGTTGACAAAACAGATGTCATAGTCAAAGAATTAGAAACTAAAAACAAAACCATCATGCTCGATGTATAATTATTTTATATATCTTAAGTTATATAAGAAAATATTATAATTAAAATATTCTGCGCTTTACATCATGCATATTTATGTGTTTCATGAAAGATCTTTTTGTCATTGATATATCTTTATGTAATTTAAGATATATACAAAGATATATCAATAGTATTTTTCAAAACAAAAAGATTACATCATTAAACGCTTCGGGAACATTCGCCGCAAATTGATAATTAATGAAATCCATCAATTTTTTATACTTTTGTATAAGTTCATGGAGTACCTATTACTTTTTAAAATTTATATTTCTACCCCTGCCGTTGAAATATTATATCAAGTTATCTTCTTACGTTAAATTTGCATTACGTCAGGTATACTTCAAATTTTATAAAATTACACATATTTCTTATTTGATTTATGAGAAGTTTATGTAATATTAAGAATGTTGAACATAAACTTTAATTTGGTAAAATCTTAAAAGTATAAAGTGTAATTTTCTTAATATTTGTTTAAAAATAGTTATTTATAATTGCTTTAACATGATAGATTTAATGTTCAAGTTTAGTATCTCATAGTTGTTATAGCAATTGGTCGCCATATAATTTATTAGTTTAAGTGTCTCAAAAGACTTATACTAAAAGTTTTCTCAAATTTTATGAATAATCAATATGTTTATTCTCTCGAGGTAGAGAAGTCTTTGGTCACCTAAATTTTATTTTTCAAAATAAATTATCATCATTTATTATTACTATTATTGTTTTTAAGGTAAATTACATTGCTAAAATATAAAATTTGTACTCTTTAATAAATTGGTCATTATACTTTAATTTTTGTCAGTATAAATATTGAATTTTGAACAATTCAATCACTCGTTTGATTTTTTGTCAAATTCTATTAATAAAAATTAATATGATATATACTAATATAAAATTTTAAATTACTTAATCGTGGGATTTATTTTAATTTTAATATTAAGTAATTTTGAGGTTATATTAATTTATATTATGTTAGATAAAAATAAAACGAGACTAAATTAGAACAAAAATTAATGCTGAGAGACTACAGTGATAATAATTAAAGTACAGTAAACTAATTTATTATAGAATATAAAGGTCAAGGACCTAGTAATATTTTTTTATTTTTTAATAATAATAAAAAATAAAATGCAAGTCAAACATATTACAAAAAATTGGTTACATTAACAAGCTGGCATGATGTATCTTTCTTCTATATTCACACATTTGAATTGGACAAATGCAGTAGAATTTCTGGCCAGCTAAGGTCAAACTTTTGGAAAATTCAAAGCAGCCCCCGTGATTGAATAACGGACTCTATTTTTTTTTTTTCGGTGTATGATAAAATAAGAAGAGAAGGCCTGAACTGAAATGTAGCAATGTTAGGTGAAGTCTTGGTATGTCAACGGCGTTGTATTTACGCACTCTTTGTTAGGCTACAGCGCGTGTGAACGTCCGCACCATTTTGTGCTTTTTCATGTGCAAATATAATCTTTTTTAAGTTCCTAGTTATGGGTTAGTACTTTTAATTTTGAAACTTACTTTTCAATCCTTGTTCTTAGAATATCCTACTTTTGGAAAACTATAAAATATATATTTTATTGGTCTCGACAATTATTGCTGATGTCTTATGGGTCATGGTCTAGAAACAAAAACTCACTCAAAAATATGAAAACCCAAAAAGATGAAAACCCAAAAGAATATTAAAGATGGCTGTCACTTATGTTGTACGGAAACATCTCATAGGTGTCGTTTTCCCGTTTTCGAAACGTTTCAGAAATATTTCTTATTTTCGTTTCGGATCCTATTTATACATATTTTTTTAGAAAAACGTCTGTTTCCACGTTTCCGTTTCTTATCGAAAATATTTTTCGTTTTCGTGCAACATAAACTGTCACACGAGGGCTGGAGAGACTTTCTTGACTTAAATGATCTCTCGGAACAGTCCTACAAAGGGAGGAAGAAAGAATTGGGAGACCTGGAGATCTCCAAAGACTTTTCACCTAGGGTATTCTCAATGACAAAACGTGAATAAATAACTTCGAAAATTCTTTTGAGAATCTCGTAAAAGAATAAAACTTATTTAAAAAAATTTGAAGTCTAATTGATCCCAGAACAATAAGAATGCTTATTGCAAACTCTTGAACTTTCCTATAAATAAGTAAACTCCTATTTCAAAAAGCGGTATGTTTCCAATATTAATTTGAGAACTTTACAATAATACTTTGCAATTTTAAGAGTTTTGACTTAAGTTTCATTCATGGCATTTGCGTGCCCTTTAATTGGTTTTTGTCTTGTAGAATTTTAATGGCTTGAAAATGAATCTCTCAACTGCATATTATATTGTTATGTTTGAGTGATAATAATTTCAACACAAAAACTAAATCTAAGTATGTAAAAGTATAGTTATTTTAAAAGTTTTTGAAATTCCTTTTTTAATGTGGGAATACAATTTTATTAAGAAGAATCAACGAGAGCAAGCAACACTATAATGTGGGGGAAATAATTAGTCCAAACTAAACTAGTCAAATACATGGATTGATAGCTGCAAGATGGTAAGCCACCAAATTTGTTGTGTGTTGGACATAACAAAACTCCATATTCCAAACTCGAGCCAACAAATTGAGAATAGATTGCAACATATGACCATGAGCTACAAGAAGAGGTATGCTTCAAAATTGCCAAAATAATAGACATGGAATCCCCCTCAATAAGGTTAGAGAGTATTCTAAATCACATGCTAGTTGCACTCTTGCCATGGCCGCACGAGCTTCATAGAAATCTACATCATCATCAACCATTGAGAGAGGCGCAATTGATACCACACAAAGTTTGCCTTCCAAATCCTAAGAACGACACCAAAATTGGCACGATTTTGGAAAATTGACAATACAACATTAAAATTAAGTTTAACTGAACTTTCCTTTTAATTAGATTGTCCCAAGAATATGACATAGAACAAAGTGAGATACTAGCTTTCTCATCATTATCAAATTTAACATCAAGAGTCCAAAGGAAGGTTACTAATAAGGGAATTAAATTGATTGAGGTGTTCTTGCACAAATACTATCTTTCATCTTCAAATTATACATCTTTTACCTCAAGAAGATTTTGTTTACCAATAATTTGCCCTCATAGATACTCTCGAGTTTATCTCATAATTTTTTAACATTTATCTCAAATTCTACTGTTGAATAAAATTAAATCTTCCAAAATAAAGAGGTTTGCTAAATCCATTCGATCTTTCTCTGCTAAACACAACCATCTTTTTTTGAAAATTGCATTCGTTTTTAATTTTCATAATGCAAAAGGTCGTCCTGTTAAGACAAAAAATTTCAAATTTGCTTGTTGTATTTCCTGTCATCATGGTTAGATCAATACAATCGAATATTTTTCTTTAACTTAACTCTAATACCAATTATTAAAAAAATAAATTAGGATCAAGAGTAAAGAGTTAATCTTTTATATACAACTAACAGAAAAATAAAACAACCAAAGAAAACAAAGAACACATTAATATAACGTGATTCGACAACTTGCCTATGTTTATGGGGAAGACCTCTATACAAATTTGGATATTGATCCGAACAAATACCAAGAAGAATAAATTACAATATCTCAAATTCCATCCTTATTTATAAAAAAGAAAATGAGATAACAATTAACCCTAAAAAAACAGAGAGAGATGAGTTTTAAGTTGATTAAATAATCATCCAATTCTACCATATTTTAGTCACAATTCATGATTATCTCAATCACATATTAGCTTTCATTATCTCAAAAGTGAGTTAATTGTAATTAACAATGTGATTATTTAAATCACAATTTGACTGCTATCATATAAAAAAGAATAAATAATAATTATTTTCGATTTTTGTCTCTTACTGTTGTTCTTAATCTTGAGTTGGAGCAATTAGATGTGAAAATTATTTTTTTGCATGGTAACTTAAATAAAGAGATTTATATAACACAAACCTAACAAATTTGATGAAAAAGGAAAAAAAATAATAATAATTTGTTGCCAAACAAATCACTTTATGGTCTAAAACAAATATTTAGAAGCTATTGATTCTTTTATTATGAGCTTGGAATATTGTAGATGTGAAGTAAACCATTGTGCTTACTTTTGTGACTTTGGTGATAGCTATTTTTGCATATTATTATTATATGTGGATGATATGATTGTGATAGACAATAGAAAGAAACATACTTCTAGAATGAAAGTTTCATGAGGTAAGAATTCAAGATGAAGGATTTGGGTGTGGTAAATCAATTTTTTGGGGTAAAGGTATTTAGAAAAGAGGATAAGAAGATTTGGTTGATACAAAAGGGTTACATTGAAAATGTTATACGATGATTCAACATGTAGAATGCTACCTCATTTATTGTTTATATAAAATTGCCTTCAAAATAATATTTTAGCACTAAATAGAAGAACACAATATCTTAAGTATAATATTCATCAATAATAGTAAGTTTTGGGATTACTGTTCTTGCGCAATCTCATTGCGCTCGTGCCTTTAATTTCGACAGAGGAGGTAAATTGCAGGTAAAGATTTTGCCTCATTATGTAGAGTAAAAAATTAAATCTACTATTTATTGGTGCGAATTTCAATTTATTGTAATTTAACCACTTAACTTGTGTTCTAAAAGATCAATAATAGTAAGTCTCATGTTTGCCATGGTGTGTACAAGAGCTAAGATTACATATATGGTGGGAGTTACAGTAAGTACATGACAAATTTTAGTTCTAATCATAAAGAAATTATGAAGTGGATTCTTACACATTTGAGAGGTATTTCTTATTTTTCATTGTGCTTTAAGCATGTGAAAAATGTGTGCGTGGTCTACATTAATATTGATTTTATTGGTGATAAAGATCAAAAGAGGTCTCTTATAAGATATGTTTTTTCAATGGTAGGTGGTGCAACTACTTTGGAAACAAAGTTATAATCAATGACATTGTCAACTACTTTGCTTGAGTTCATAACTATTTCACGTGCCTACAACGAAGCTGTGGTTGAAAAGGCTTATTGAAGATAAGACTTGATGTGATTTGTGGACATTGTGACAATGTCTTAGTATTTAACAAAAAAATTCATAATTAACGTGACATAGAGTAAGCGGTGGACAAATAATATGATAAGGTTAATATTAATAGATTATAAGTTTGATACTCGATTTAGGCAAGGATCAAAAGTCCGTTTGTAATTTATCTTCTCTGCCAAAATCGAGAGTACGAGTCGCAGGAGACCACGTAAGAACGATAATTCCAAATAATCCATAATTAGCTATTGCTCATTAATTTGAATAATACTTAAGAAAATACCTCACGGTATATAAACAAAAATACCCATAATTATAAAAAGAATATCACTGTTAAATTATATAAATATTTTTTTTATAAAAATATCATTCGCCTAACCAATTAACGGAATTTCTTGATTGTTATATAATTATTATTAATAGGAGTGTTCATTTGGTCTGAATTAGTTCTATAAAGTTCGAGATCGAAAACTAAACTTAATAGGTTGAGACTAGTTCAATCTCTTATTTTTCTATTTTTAATATATATATATATTTATATATATCATCCAAACAATTACAAATACATATATATAGTATGTGTTGTTTTTATTTTAATTATTATTAATGTTTAATAATTCTTCACCAGTTCTTGGGGCCGGATTGGCATGGAATCAGACGAAAAATTAATCTTTCCTAAAACAGCAATTGGATTAATCCTGAATTAAACTGATCCATCTGAAGTAGTTCAAACTGATTAATGCAGAGGCGGGCCTATTGTAAATATCTTTTTAGGTGCATCCACTTAATAATGAGATTAATGCAGAGGTGGGCCTAATACTAAGGATGGCCCGACCACGCCAGTGGCTGAGAGGACAACTAAAAGGGAAGTGGATTGCCAATTTGCCATTTGCCCTAAGGGGGAGGGGGCCTCGATCATAAATAATGATGAAGATGTGACGTGACGTCAATTGTAAGTTCAAATTGCCTGTAAATTCATATATATATATATATATAATATGAAGATAGTATTTTCATAATTATAAATAAATAATTTTAGTTATTTAATTCATTGCCCCTTAATTTATAGGAATCGACAACTGAAATCTTTGGTACTGCTTCTGCCGCCTCTAGCCTTGTGAAGTATTAACCGATTCGGATTGCTCAATCACAAATTGATAACTTATTTGATGATCCGCATCTACTAATTCAACTTCTCCTCTTTTATCATTATTATTATTATTATTATGATTATCTGGTGAGTGGATCTAGATAGGTACATTGACTTGACTGTTGCCCAATTCACACATCTGTAAAACAATTTTAGATTTTAGGAAAGAACAATCGAATAGAAACTTTACCATTATTATTCAAAAATAAATAAATAACCAGATCATTGAACCAACCCTTACCTTCCAAGCAACTGCTTCAATGATCAACCGTCATAGGCAGGAATTCTAAAATAATCTATAGGCTTCGTTTCTAACTTGGATTGTGACACATCAAAATAAATTGGGTGTTGAGTATATCCTTTTTTGAGAGAAAGTGTGCCATTGACATGTCTCAAGGTTGTTCTTGATAATGTAATATTTCGTTATACAAGAGAAAGAAAAACACAAAAAAAGAAAAAGAAAAAAACACAACATAAACACAAGCACCAAAGGGAAAAACTCTTGTCAAAAAAACTAGTACAACCTCCTCTTGAATACCCAAAATTACATATTTTTATTAAGATGTAACTTGTCATGCAAGTACACATGTTATGGGAAAGGAAAATTTTACATCTAACCAACCTCTTTTACTCTCTGCACTCATATTTTTTTTTTAGAAAAAATCATTTTTATCCTTACTTGTATTTGTAGCCACCCACAATTGCACCTTGCTTGCAACCATCCATCATCGACGGTGGCCACCCATCATCACCAACAACCCAAGCTCCCACCGACAATCGTGACGAACATAATTGTCATTAGCTCTCACCTCTCACCCATCATTACACCTACTTTCCCCTCTCTCTCTCTCTTCCACTGGCATTGTTCCCACTGAACCCACTTCCAATCTGCGACATGAGAGAAAGAGAAATAGAGGGAAGTGGGTTCGGTGGGAACGATGTCAGCAAGAGAGAGAGGGGGAGGGAAAAGTGGGTTCGATGAGAGCAATGCCAGCGAGGGAGAGAGAGGGGATGTGATGATAGGTGGGAGGTGGGAGCGATGACGACCGTCGGTGGGAGGTTGGGCCGTCGACAATGATGGGTGATGATGGTCGGTGATAAGCGATGCAAGTGGATAACCGTGTACGAGGGTATTTTTGAAAAATAATTATGAAATTGTAAAAGATGACTCTAAAGAACAAAACAGATTATTGCAAATAGAATTTCTCCATGACAAAAGACAAATGACAAACAAACACAACACCCCCTTCTATCCAAACTTCCATCAATTTTGCTTGCCTGTAGGCAACGACTGTCACCAAAATCAACACCAAAAATATGTTCCAAACTGTGATCTACTTCACACACCATAGTTCTTTAGAGATCATCTTATTTTACAGAAAAAAGGCCTCATTGTGATTTAAAGAAAGAAACATGTTATTGGTTAAGACTATAAATTGTAGGTATCTTAATGAGACTTGACATTTAAGTTATTCGTCATCGCCACAAGCTATGCCAGTTTAGTCTACATTCACTCAAACACGTTAAAAGATAAGAAAGTTAAATTAATGCTCAAATAAAAGTTTCAAGACAAAAAGAGTAAATAACAAAACTCTACTTTGGTTTAACTATCAACACAGTCACATATGAAAAAATTAGCTCTATGAAGGAGTTCAGTACATTAATGCAACTTGTTACCAATCTCATTAATTCATCCGCCAATTTGTATCTTCCTAACGACCACATAAGTCCAGTGAGATATCATTGCAACCACTTTGGGGCATCATCCTTGCAAACAAGTCTAGTGAGACATCGGTGGACATATGAACAAAACCTAAGAGCTAAAAGACCGTGTGATTTTCACTAAATTACCAACCTAAATAAGCCTAACTGCATAAGTGAAACAAACATTAGACAAGAACTATCAATATGCATAGTGTCCATTAGATATTTAGCCTTCACCCTTTACAGCTTGATCAAATAAAAAAAAGTACAAACTACAAAATGGTATAACTAATAGTCAATCCGGGCACAGTGAGAAGAATGCAAACCAAAATTTCAAGAAGCAAACTAACTCCAATGTGGAAACAAAAAAGCTTTTGATGATTTGCTTGAAGCCCATTTGATGTTGTAATTATTTCAAATTTTTTGCGTCCTCTTTTTTTTAATTTTTGAAAAATAACAAGCCAAATAGTTTAATTTAAAGTTTTTCTTTCTAAAAAATGATTTTTTTCTTAAAAAAGGCATGTGTTTCGCGTTGTGATCGTTCCAATCTGCCATTTTCTAACATGATTTCCTTCAAAGCTTTTCAAGAAAATGTTTTTTTACAAAAAAAAAAAGCCAAATAGTCTTAACCAAATTTACCGATTCAGTTGAATGATGGTTGAATCAACCATTCAGCCTGCCCACCCTTGATTTCAACCAGCTTGCTTGCCAAGTCTCACCAAACAAGCAAGGGTGAATGGTCTATTCACCACCTCATTCGAAGTCTGAGAATGCAGTAAAATATATTTAACAGTGTCTTTTTACAAACTATTGTAAATATCAAACTAGATAAAAAAAAAAATTAGCACAAATAAATTTATCAAATAACATGTATTACAAAAAAGAAAACTTTAAACAAACACAAGAACACTGAAAATAAATACATAAAAACTGATTAAAAAAAAATCAAACGTAGTTTTAAATGCTCATGTTTATACATCTCAGAAAGATACTAGAACCTACTAATCTAGACAGCAGTCGCAGTAAATAACAAACTTAAGAAAAAGATTTTGAACCAGAGGATAGAGCTGATTGGATACCAAATTTAGAACACGAGGCTTTCTGCACCCATTAGAGTAAGAGGAAGGGTATCCACGAACACGACACAAACCGTGGTCAGCTCCAATAGGGTGATCTGAAGCGCCAAACAGCAGCACAATAGGGATCTAATTGATCAATGGACCGCCGGACTTGCAGCATCTATTATTCCTGCTGACTCACAAAAGCTGTTTCAGGATGCAAATACAAAGATGTCAAACTTTTCCTCCTGAATGTACATCTTACAAACTCCTTAAAACAGATCCGAAACACAATAAATCACAGAAAAAACAGACACGCAAAAGAACAAATTAAAGCAACCCATCATATGAACATACACTGTACCTTGAATTTCACTGAAGCACCACCTCCAATGGTGCGTCCAATTTACGAGCATGTCAAGAAGCGCTTCATTTACTACCGGTCGTATTACAGATCTGACACTCCCGCAGCAACCACAGGCAATGCAGACGCAGTACCTACAACTCCTTCAGCAACGGCAACCATATGCTCGGAGACAGGCAAATGTTTCGTTTCTTCCTTAAGTCTCTATTTAAGTTTCAGGAAGAACACCAACAAGGATCCAAAAAGACACCACTCAGAAATTAGGCCTTCCCATCTCCTTAATCAACATAGAGATGCCCCAAAAATCTGGAATTATTTAGAAACGCTGTCCACTAGTCCTCCTTCAATCTGTAGAAGAAGCTTTCACAGTGACCGCAATATCCAGTGTAGTAGAACATCAAAATCCTAATCCACATATCTGCAGAACGGTTTAAGATTTCAGAAGAGCAAAATAAAAACTAAAAAAAAAAAAAAAGCAATGAAACAGCCCTTACCGTCAAAGCAGCTGCTTCATTAATGATCAGGAATTGCTGTGAACAATCGAGGGCCTCAGCCCTCAGGGGAACAGGACAGATTTCATAGACAACAAGAACAAAAGCCTCGTTCCTTCATGCTCCGAACACAAAAGATTGAATTTTCTAAGACAACAGAGCCCATTGTCCTGGTAACCCAAGATGCCAATCCGGAAACTTGTTTGTCACATACTAAATAATTATCGAGCCTACCAAAAGTGACTCCATAGAAACCCAATAACCATTAAGAACAAAATCCTCTAAGAGAGCACCTTCAAAGATAAAAAGGCCGGCCAAAAATACAGCCAACAGTTCACAAAAATATAATGGTTATACAATATGAAACATAATCAAGGCAAGACAACGCAACGAAACCTCATCATAAGGGCACAAGAGAGCCACACAGACATGCATGTCACAACATTGGACTAATGATTTGTTTGTACTGCAATATAGTTCGGTTTTATGCTCAAGTAACTTCAGTGTGCAGCAGAACAGCTACCCAAACATTGACTACATGTTACTTTGGAGTGCAATACGTCCAGACATTATTTGCCCAAAGGGTGCAACAAAGTGGACGGTTTAAACAATGTTTCTCTCACAAGTGACCAATTGTTAGTGTTTGATCAAAAGCCGTTGCCCAAATTATTTGAACCCATTAGTTTATACAATATAACTTCTGGCAACGTGGCGCAACCAAAGCAGGTAATGCTTTGAGCCTCCAGAATCAAAATACCCGTTACTTAGTACTTTAAAGATTACCAGAAATCAAGTCAATCAAACAATACATAGTAATAATTTTTCCTGGCTGTTCGTCACATAAATAGATGGCTATAACCAATTGATAACTCAAAAACTTGGGTAAGTACAATATATTGTTTTAGTTAGACAACTGCAATTATACCAGTTTAAACATTTATTTAACGATTCCAGATTTATGATAAATTACCTCTGTTTATAGTAGCCATAGTTTCACAACAATGTAATTCTACTTGGATCCCTTGGGCGTGACTGGGCATCAATATTTATTTGCTACTCCACAAACAGATGCAATATAGAAGAATTTCATAAGTGGGAATCAAGGCCACCATTATACGAATGATTTCTACCCTCAAAGTAGAAGCAAATAGAACACAATGGCGGCGTCCACCCAACCAAGTACAATGCTTTCAGCTATCAAATCAGAAATAGGGCTTAGTTTGTAACTTAAGAGGCCATGTATAAGTTTTGTGATTTTGTCTCCTTTCTGGATTACAAAAAAGTTGGGAGGAAGTTTTGCCAGGAACCAGATCGAATGATTTGTGTCAAAATAAACAAACTTCCTCATTTCTGGATTACAAAAAAGGACATAAAAAAATAACTAATAATAATTCTAAAATTCGGAGACCATCCTCCCTTGCGAATTCACAAGAGTGTTCTATTTTTAAGTAGTCATGCGCCTAGAGCAGAACACCATATTTACCAGTTTAGATAACTATAAACAGCAGAAATTTAGACAAAAAAAGGAATCTTATAAAATGCTCAAGACTTCTACTATAAGTTCATGTTAGGCAAGTCGGTTTCTTTATGATTAATTTAAGTTGATGCTTTGGAGAGAAGGTAACATTCCTGCTGAGCTAGTCAAGTTTGATGCCATCATTAACTTAAGAGGAGTTGGGAAAGCAAAACTAGCAGTGCAGCGTGTACCTTTTGAGAGTATGAGAGTTCCAACCACGTCCGTCAAGGATGCCTTTGAGAGAGAGAGAAGGAAAAACGCAACAAAAACACACACACCGGAGGGGAGAACCTGGGCAAAAAACCCATGCGATCTCCCCTCCAAAACCAAAAGTATATTTTTATTAAGAGATGACCTGCCATGCAAGCGCACCTGTCATGGCAAAGGCCGGTCGACAAAGATGAAAGATAAAGAGACATGACCCCCCTGAAACTAGGCCTTTTCTGTCCAGATATCTTACGTCTGTCGTAATAACCAACTTCTCTTTTAAGACCTCAAAGTTACAAGAATCAATTTCCTTGCTTGTAACAAAATCAGATTGTGACCAAGCCGATAACTAGAATATGTCCCAAAGCCGCCTCTCCATCACACACCAAAGTTGTTCGAAACACTTCCTTGTCGTCCGTCAGAGACAAAAGATCTCAAGAGAGCCATCCCTGAAACACCAACAACTGAGAAATATATACAAAATAGAATAACATACACATTATATAATATAATATGTGAAAGAGGAATATCGATAAATTCAGTACGAAAGCGAACCAAGGGACCGATGTAAAAGAAATCAGGTGCAAAACTTACCTCACCCTCCAATCGGACATATAATCCGGATCTACAAACGAAATTCATAAGAATGAAGCACCGCTCTCAACCGCAAATCGATTAATCGCGTTAGCCAATAAACAATCAAAAACTAAAATCAAGACCTAGAATTGTATTCTCGCCGCATGTATCGCCATTCGCCAAGTCAAGAGAGAGAAATCAGAGGTGAAGTTAGCCATACATACCGTCTTTGATCACTGTCCCCAAGTATCGAGCCGATCAATCTTGCAGAAATTAATAGCGAAGACGCCATGGCGGATGCCTAAGTACGTACCATCAAGAAATTCGCACGGAGGCTAAAATTGAAATACATCGACGGTTGCTTATAAAACAACTTATAACCGACTGTTTGAGGCGGTCTCAAGTGTCACGTGACTTTCGCTGAAGGGCAAATTTTCAAACGCGTGCGATAACGATAAGAGCGACAATCTCCTCCTGGTAGGATTATTAACTAATTCATATCTTCCTTCCTTTCTTCCTGTATCAGTCCATTCATACTCCAAAATATGTTTGGTATTTTAAATTGTTTAGTAGGCTACATTTTAATTTCACACGGCAATGAGAAATTTAAAAATTTTATAATTCACATATTACCAGTTGGCTTCATTAGCTGCTTCTTTGTAACTACTTTCTCTATAAATAAATATTTAAGAGTTAAAATATAATAATTTAATTTGAATTGAATTGAGATCAAGTTTTATTATTCATGGCGGTTTACATGCCTCTAAAATGCCGAGTATGGTTTTATTAAAAATACAAACTTCTTAACTTTTAACTTAAAATATTTTAATATATTATTATATGGGTTAAAATACTTTTATCATCATATAATTATAATTATAATTCAACTTAACTTATTTATATTACAAAAATATTTTTAAACAATCAAACCTAACAGATTTATAATAATTTAGTTGTTTTTCCATATTTAACAAATTCCGTAACGCCCCCCCCCCCCCCCCCCCAAAACCCAATTTCTATCCCGCAATATATTTAACAAATTATTTTCTCAGGCTCTAAATTTTATACTTCATAATAAATTAATTATAAGCAAAACTTCATTAAAAGTTCAAAATAACATTTTAGGCAAAGGTGTGTAAATTTTTCCTTAATTAGGGTCTCAAATTAGATAACTCTGATACCTGCAAATTCTTTGAGAGTCTTATAAAAAAGATAGACATTATCCTTTAAGAATACTGATAAAATTTTGGTACAAAAGAGATAAATATTATCTATTAAAAAGTTCTAATTTTAATAAGATATTGAAATATTGAGATAAATATCATCTATAAAAAAATTTCAAACCAAAAAGATTTAGAATTGCTTCATTTTCCTCTATAAATAAGCAAACATTTGTTACAGAAAAGATACATCTCTAATACTGGTAGAATTCTACTCTATAGTTTTCAGCGTCCTAAATGTTTAACATAAGTATTGAAGTGTTTGCATAGAGATCTCCCCGTACCTTCTGATTGTTTTCTTTTTTATAGTCTTAAACTACATCAGGTCTCGAGACGAATGTTTCAGGATAGCATCAAACTTCGAGACAAAGGTCTTGAGTGAACAATAATATCAAGCAACTTAAAAACAATGTTTTTACCTTAGAAATTTATTATTTTATTCGTGCAACAACAATAACTAAAACACTACAGTCAAATAATTTTAAAATTCATATTAATATATGTCATATTAATTTTCATTAATAAAATTTTAATAAAAAATTAAAAAATAGACTAAATTTAAAAAAAAATCAAAAATTAGTGATTGTGATTTGAGAATCAAAGTCTAATGATCAATTTGTTAAAAAGTATAAAAATTAATAATTAACGATATAATGCATTTAAAAAAATATTAAAATAAATTTTTAAATATATTTTAATTACAATTCAAAAATAGAACCAACAAATAGGGTTTTAATCGAGCTGAGAGTAGAATTTTATTTTGCTCGAGCTCACCTTGTCAAGAAAAAGTCAAGCTCAATAAGAAATAACTAATTAGTTTAAACTCAGCTCATCAAGAACTTGCTTTTTATGTTAAACAAAGTTCAAGCTCAAACCAGCTTATTTAACAAAATAAACAAGTTTCTAGTGAGCCAATGTCGAACTCGAGCTCTAGCTTGATTGTGTAGGACTAGTAGAGGAACTATTGTCTGCCATTTACAAGAAAATAAAGCAGTCGCACAGATGGATGATGGAGGTAGTAACGATGATGAGAAGGAGATGTCAACTAAGGGTTTCAATGTTTCGGATTGATCCGATTTTATAAGAATTTAATAATCAAATCATTTTTAACGGTTTTAAAAAAATACGAATCGTAACCGAACCATTATATATATAAAATCAAATCATAATCAATCTGTCACATCGGACCAGTTTCGGTTCCATCCAATTAACATTTAGTTTTTAAACATTTTCACAAAATATGAAATTACAAACAAATTTGCTAATTAAAATAAACCCATAACTTCATTAATGCTTCAAGTCTTGAAATAAAAGTAGAACAAAATAATTCATAAATTATCTCATCAAATGAGATTACATTAACCATTTAGTTTTGCAATAGCGCATAAAATTTTAGAAATAAAAAAGTTCATGAATAACAATAACCAACAATATAAAAGTCTAGAAATAAAAGAGTTCTTAAAGTAAAAGAGTTCAAAAAATATTCTCAGCAAGTCAAAGACTCAAAGTCTTAACAACAGCCCAAAAAATTTAATAGCAACATCAACACGTTCCTCTTCCATGTTCAAAGCAATAACCAAACTTGTCCTGGGGATCAATTTGAATTATTGAGAGCAACATTTTGCAAAGTTGCAAAAAAAGGAAAAAAAAAAAAAAGAATTCAAGAAGACTAAAAACTGAACAGTGAACACTACAACATAAAAAATTCCATTAAAAACAAAAAATTACCAAGTTCAAGCTCTTCTATTTCAGCCATGTTTTCTTCAACTTCAAATGGGAATGGAGTAGCAC
Source organism: Diospyros lotus (assembly GCF_014633365.1). Classification (NCBI taxonomy): domain Eukaryota; kingdom Viridiplantae; phylum Streptophyta; class Magnoliopsida; order Ericales; family Ebenaceae; genus Diospyros; species Diospyros lotus. Next base: position 9,399,553 of record NC_068343.1, on the reverse strand, counting down.
GTAGCCAGTCCTGCATACAAATCAAACATTCCACAAGCTTCAGAGTAAGTGAACTTCGAAATTGGTCTATCACACGACCACCAGTACTAAAGGTAGCCCTTAGAAGAAACAGTCGATACTGGAATGGTTAAAACATTTCGAGCAACTTCTGAAAGAATCTTATAACTAGAAGAATTCACCTTCCACCAATTGAAAATGTCAAAGTTCGAAATCACTTTCTCACAAGGTGTTTCCAAGTATTTATCCAACTCTGTCCTTTCTCCATCTAGTTCAATTTCTTCCAAATGCTTTTGAAACTTGGACTACAAAGTCACGGTTTGCACACTTTCTTATAGACATGGTTGGTCAACTTCCATGACAATAGAAGTTTGGCTTGAAGATAAAGTCCCTGCATTGAACTTTTCATACTCATCATAGATGCACTTCAATGCATCCTTAACCTTTGTTGTAAACCTTTCCACCATAGCAGATTCATAAAGTTCAGCATAACAAAATTTGACATATATCAACTTAAACCTGGGATCCAACACGGTAGCAATTATCATTAATATGTTCACTTTTTCCATTTTTCCCCAATACTTGTCAAACTTTGCCTTCATTTTCTTAGCCATGCCACCAATAGACACATCATTCAAGGATTCTAAACCCTTTCCCCACCCCAATAAAAAGCTCTCAATTGCACAAGCTTTTGTGAAATACATGTTAGAGGTAACATACGAAGAACCAAACAAGTGAACTGTAGCATCATAAAATTTCTGTAAAAAATCAACAAAGTATCGAGCATCATCCCAATCTTTTGTGGTAGGACATCCATCACTAAGTTCTAAGGGATAATGTGGATCTTCATCCTCAAGTCTTTCAAATGCCTTCTGAAATTTTAGAGCAGTACTTAGCATGAGAAAAGTGGAATTCCACCTAGTTGAAACATCTAGACACAAAGAACTTTTACAAGTTATCCTTTCCTTCTCCACACAAGCCTTGAAGCGCTAATCTCTTTGGGGAGAACTCCTAACATACTTCACAGCATCACGAATTCGGAATACTGAATCTTTGATTTCATTCAGCCTATCTTTCACAATTAAGTTAATGATATGTGTGCAGCATCTTATGGGAAAAAATTAACCCCCAAGAACAAATGTGTCACTCTTCTTTGAGAACTTTCTCTTCAAATAAGCAACTGCAACATCATTGGCACTAGTATTATCCACTGTGATTGTGCACAATCTCTCCACACACCATTCAATTAAACATGCCTCCAATGCCTTACCGATTGCCTCACCTTTATGACTTGAAATTACACAAAAGTTTATTATTCTCTTATGTAATTTCCAATCATTGTCAATGAAATGAGCAGTAAGGCAAATGTAAGAAGCATTTTGAAGAGAGGTCCATGTATCAATGGTAAGGCAAATTCTTTGATTTGATTTCTTAAACAAATTCCTCAATTTCACTTTCTCTTTAGAATAAAGTGCCACACAAT